>NC_091282.1:1200703936-1201903936 GCF_032444005.1 Ranitomeya imitator | reverse complement strand
GTTTCGTTTGTCAAGTTGTGTGTGTTGAGTTGTGTGTGGCGACATGCATGTAGCGACTTTTGTGAGATGAGTTTTGTGTGGCAACATGCGTGTAGCAACTTTTTGTGTGTCGAGTTGCATGTGACAGGTTAGTGTAGCAAGTTGTGTGCAGCAAGTTTTGCGCATGGCGAGTTTTGCGCGTGGTGAGTTTTATGTCTGGTGCCTTTTGAGTATGTGCAAGTTTTGTGTGAGGCAACTTTTGCACGTGTTGCAAATTTTGTGCATGTGGCAATTTTTCCGCATGTGCAAGTTTTGCGTGTAGCGAGTTTTCCATGAGGTGAGTTTTGCACTTGTGGCGAGTTTTGCGTGAGCCTATTTTTTGCATGTGGCGAGTTTTGCGCGTGGTGAGTTTTGAGCAGCGACTTTTGTGTTTCGACGTTTATGTGGCGAGGTTGGTGTATGTGCGGTGAAATGTGTGCTGAGGGTGGTATATGTGTTCAAGCACGTGGTAGTGTGTGGCGCATTTTGTGTGTGTGTTCATATCCCCGTGTGTGGTGAGTATCCCATGTTGGGGCCCCACCTTAGCAACTGATCGGTATATACTCTTTTGCGCCATCGCTCTCATACTTTAAGTCCCCCTTGTTCACATCTGGCAGCTGTCAATTTGCCTCCAACACTTTTCCTTTCACTTTTCCCCATTATGTAGATAGGGGAAAAATAGTTTGGTGAATTGGAAAGCGCGGAGTTAAAATTTCACCTCACAACATAGCATATGACGCTCTCGGGGTCAAGACGTGTGACTGTGCAAAATTTTGTGGCTGTAGCTGCGACGCCTCCAACACTTTTCATTTCACTTTTTCCCCATTATGTAGATAGGGGCAAAATTGTTTGGTGAATTGGAAAGCGCGGTGTTAAAATTTCACCTCACAACGTAGCCTATGACGCTCTCAGGGTCCAGACGTGTGACTGTGCAAAATTTTGTTTCTGTAGCTGCGACGCCTCCAACACTTTTCCTTTCACTTTTTTCCCCATTATGTAGATAAGGGCAAAATTGTTTGGTGAATTGGAACGCGCGGGGTTAAAATTTCGCCTCACAACATAGCCTATGACGCTCTCGGGGTCCAGACGTGTGACTGTGCAAAATTTTGTTGCTGTAGCTGCGACGCTTCCAACACTTTTCCTTTCACTTTTTTCGCCCATTATGTAGATAGGGGCAAAATTGTTTGGTGAATTGGAACGCGCGGGGTTAAAATTTCGCCTCACAATATAGCCTATGACGCTCTCGGGGTCCAGACGTGTGACTGTGCAAAATTTTGTGGCTGTAGCTGCGACGGTGCAGATGCCAATCCCGGACATACACACATACATACACACACACACACACACATTCAGCTTTATATAGTAGATATCATAAGACTGGTGGACGTAAACCTCCAACATGTGATGCCCGAGGCGAAGAGGCCAGGACTGTGGTTTACCACAACAGCAGATGACTTTGTAAATGTGAGAATAAAACAGTGAAAGCAAATATCATGAGTGCACAACTAATCCTTTCACACATCATTTTATAGATTATTATTGTAGATCCCAGGAAACCTCCTGGCGTATATATGTCAAACTGTGCCATATGATATTTTAGATCACAAAAAGAAATTACTAACACTCACTCTTCTCAGATGTTGGCATATGTGATCAGGGCTGCCACTAGGAATTTTGGGGCCCCATACTGGCAACATTTTCGGGGCCCCCTTGAAATTCCGCCCAGGCACCACCCCAGCCCCGCCTCCACCCCTTGAACTGTCCACAGTCAAAAGATTTTTAAAGCCGCCACCACGACAGGGTCGGGCCCTACCCTACTCTAACCTATTAAACATTTGTTAAAGTATCCAATACAATTTAGGTATATTTTTATTTAGTTTTCAATTTTTACAATGACCAATACCACATACAGGGGACAAATACCACTGCACCATGACCAGACCACATATTATCACCATATGATCATCAACAATACCACATACAGGGGACAAATATCACCGCACTATGACCAGACCACATATTACCACCACATAGTGACCAAATAATAGCACATGTAAAGAACAAATACCGCCACACCATGGCCAGACAGATGAGATCTAGAAGTGTTTGTAACTATACAAAACTCAGGTTTTCTTTATCTTTACACATTAGACACAGAAATCAGTGAGGAGGGCATTTTCTTCCCTCCCTGGGATGACACTGCCTGCTTATGATTGGCTAACTTCAAACAGGGGAAGAAGTACACGCCCTTTGAGACAATTCTCTGGTAACACCCAGTTAAACCTTAACATTAATTCTAACCTAAAATTTCCAAGCTTATAAATTAAAAACTACAATTTACTCAGCTCTGCAGCCACTATTGCATGATGTGGCCAGTTTAACATGCTCAAACTGGTGAAAAGTCCTATTTACAGGCATCAAACTTTCTTATAGGCTTTTGTTACTCGCCACCAAGTTCCCTTGCCCTTCCCTACAAATATCCTCTCCAATCTTGTCAAAAATTTCTCTCAAAATCTTCATAATGTATATGTCAGGGGGCCCTGTGGTAGGTCAAGATGATTGTAGAGCTATTACATGGTGAAGACCAGGGTGCTTCAATGCCTCAAGGACCTTCTAAGTGGAGAGGCATGTGCCAAGTCTATTCAAGGAAGCCATTTTGAACTTATGAATGGGAAATAGCCCCTTTAGCCCTGTTTCTCATGCAGCACTGCCTCATTATAGCTTGTGCAACCACCAGCTATTCTTTCTGACACATACATGCTTGGCTTGGCCAGATACAGTAGTTGCTTTCAAAATGAAAAACACGCTGTGGGTTTTCTTCATGCTTACTAACTTTTCAAATTATCTTCTGAGAGATAGGGAATTTCCTTTTGCATTACTACACCCCCTTTCCAACAGGCCATGCTGCACCCAGGGCAGGTTCCTGTCCACCTAATGTGCATTCATACATTCAGGGAGAATTGATTAGTAGGCTTCACTGTCCTCAGAACATGGTAACATATCTTATTGCCAACAGTCTCAAAATTAACAGGCTGTGTTTATTCTCTGAACACGATCCCCACAAATTCAGGGATGTCCCAAGCCACAAAGAGACTGGGTTTGTTATAAAAACACACACAAATTCAAAAAAATTGCTTTTGGGCATTGCCATTATGGAACTGGGGATGTTTAGCTTAACATTTAAACATTTTTTTATCAGCTGTGATGTTGCATATGGAAATCAAAACTGCTGACTATATATATATATATATATATATATATATATATATATATATATATATATATATATATCCATTGTATATAAGGTTAGGTCCATATATATTTGGACAGAGACAACATTTTTCTAATTTTGGTTATAGACATTACCACAATTAATTTTAAACAAAACAATTCAGATGCAGTTGAAGTTCAGACTTTCAGCTTTCATTTGAGGGTATCCACATTAAAATTGGATGAAGGGTTTAGGAGTTTCAGCTCCTTAACACGTGCCACCCTGTTTTTAAAGGGACCAAAAGTAATTGGACAATTGACTCCAAGGCTATTTCATGGACAGGTGTGGGCAATCCCTTCATTATGTCATTCTCAATTAAGCAGATAAAAGGCCTTGAGTTGATTTGAGGTGTGGTGCTTGCATTTGGAAGGTTTTGCTGTGAAGTAAACATGAGGTCAAAGGAGCTCTCCATGCAGGTGAAACAAGCCATCCTTAAGCTGCGAAAACAGAAAAAAACCCATCCGAGAAATTGCTACAATATTAGGAGTGGCAAAATCTACAGTTTGGTCCATCCTGAGAATAAAGAAAGCACTGGTGAACTCATCAATGCAAAAAGACCTGAGCGCCCATGGAAGACAACAGTGGTGGATGATCGCAGAATAATCTCCATGGTGAAGAGAAACCCCTTCACAACAGCCGACCAAGTGACCAACACTCTCCAGGAGGTAGGCGTATCAATATCCAAATCTACAATAAAGAGAAGTCTGCATGAAAGTAAATACAGAGGGTTCACTGCACGGTGCAGCCACTCATAAGCATCAAGAATAAAAACTCTAGACTGGACTTTGCTAAAAAACATCTAAAAAAGCCAGCACAGTTCTGGAAGAACATTCTTTGGACAGATGAAACCAAGGTCAACCTCTACCACAATGGTGGAAAGAGAAAAGTATGGCGAAGGCGTGGTACAGCTCATGATCCAAAGCATACCACATCATCTGTAAAACACGGCGGAGGCAGTGTGATGGCGCGGGCATGCATGGCTGCCAGTGGCACTGGGTCACTAGTGTTTATTGATGATGTGACACAGGACAGAAGCAGCCGAATTAATTCTCAGATATTCAGAAACATACTGTGTGCTCAGATCCAGCCAAATGCAGCCAAACTGATTGGTCGTCGTTTCCTACTACAGATGGACAATGACCCAAAACATAAAGCCAAAGCAACCCAGGAGTTTATTAAAGCAAAGAAGTGGAATATTCTTGAATGGCCAAGTCAGTCATCTGATCTCAACCCAATTGAGCTTGCATTTCACTTGTTAAAGACTAAACTTCAGACAGAAAGGCCCACAAACAAACAGCAACTGAAAACCACCACAGTGAAGGCCTGGCAGAGCATCAAACAGGAGGAAACACAGCGTCTGGTGATGTCCATGAGTTCAAGACTTCGGGCAGTCATTGCCAACAAAGGGTTTTCAACCAAGTACTAAAAATGAACATTTTATTTAAAATTATTGAATCTGTCCAATTACTTTTGGTCCCTTTAAAAACAGGGGTGGCACATGTTAAGGAGCTGAAACTCTCTGTCCAAATATATATGAACCTAACTGTATATAGTGTTTTGTCTAGTGTGCACTTAGGGTAATTAACTATTTAATTGAACCTTGGGCTGCTCTTTTATCCCAGTCCATGAATCCACGCGTCCGTGTATTAACATCAGATGCTACCTGGGTGGGTCTGGGTTCTGGCCTGATATAATCCCGTTAATGGACTGGGCTTACATGTAAAGAGGACCTGATGCCAGTGCTACGGGGCTGGCAAGTTTCTATTTCACTGGTGCTAGTGAAAGGGGTCTCTTAGCCTGTCAGGGTTGTGAGCAAGTGTTTTGCCATGCCAGCAGTTACGTGGGTCACACTCTCTCACTCCCATGCCTCCCTGTGCTCGTGTGCATGTAAGAAGAGGCACCTGACTGAGGGTACCTTTCTAGCGCCGGGTCCGGAACTGTCGGGACTGTCACCTTTGCTGTCTGGGGGAAAGCTTAGAGACCTGGACTGACCTTTGCACTGGACTGCAGGGGGCATAGCTAGGATAAAATGGAGAGAGCGGGCGAAAAGGAGACGAGACTTGGGGGAGCACGCAGCGTGCGACAGGGGAAGTTTGGTGCTCTGTCCTCTGAGCACTGTGACAGCGCAGGCCCACATTATATTATCCCTGTTGCCACTTACAGAGACTATTGACCGCAGAACTGTATTTTGCCAGTCAGCTCCCACCACTCCAGGTACCTGATGCTATGGGCCAGTAAATTACGCGGTCGTGCCACCTAAAAAACCCCAGGTGACTTACCGAGAACTGTTCCCTTTCTCACCCGCGTATTTTTGCAAAGCTTCGTTAAGCCCCGGCAGTGTTGGAGACCGCTCTTCACTCTCAACCCACATCCTCGACCCCGGACACCGTGAAAGATGTCAAGGACCCATCGCCAGGGACCGGATCATCAATGCCTGCAGGACAACACCGGATTCATAACATGACAACCGCGTGGGCACCACCATTAGAACCTAAAGGTACCATCACATTTAGTGACACTGCAGCGATCTAGACAACGATCCCGATCGCTGCAGCGTCGCTGTGTGGTCGCTGGAGAGCTGTCACACAGACAGCTCTCCAGCGACCAACTATGCGAAGTCTCCTGGTAACCAGGGTAAACATTGGGTTACTAAGCGCAGGGCCGCGCTTAGTAACCCAATGTTTACCCTGGTTACCAGTGTAAACGTAAAAAAAAAAAACACTACATACTTACATTCCGGTGTCTGTCCCCTGGCGTTCTGCTTCCTGCACTGACTGTGAGCGCCGGCCGGAAAGCACAGCGGTGACGTCACCGCTGTGCTCTGCTTTCCGGCCGTCGCTTACACAGTGCAGAGAAGCACAGCGCCGGGGGACAGACACCAGAATGTAAGTATGTAGTGTTTGTTTTTTTATGTTTACGCTGGTAACCAGGGTAAACATCGGGTTAGTAAGTGCGGCCCTGCGCTTAGTAACCCGATGTTTACCCTGGTTACCAGTGAAGACATCGCTGAATCGGCGTCACACACGCCGATTCACCGATGTCTGCGGGAGTCCAGCGAAGAAATAAAGTTCTGGACTTTCTGCTCCGACCAACGATGGCACAGCAGGATCCTGATCGCTGCTGCGTGTCAAACTGAATGATATCGCTATCCAGGACGCTGCAACGTCACGGATCGCTAGCGATATCGTTCAGTGTGACGGTACCTTAAGACTCTGCAGTCAGGAAGCCGTCGGACTGATAACTTTACCCTTGATGAACAGTTGTTATATTTTTGCCCTCATTATCTCCCCCAGGACACCTATTGTGCAATAAAGTTAACTTTAACCCTTGCTCTTCCTCCTGTCCGTTACTGCATCCCGCAACCTGCTCAAATGGGCAGAGGGTTGTCTGTGTAAAACTGTGCCATGCTGACCTTATGTATCCTCAGGAGGAGCAGAACATCACAATTTTGAAAGTGGGGAGACCGTACCATGTGACCCCTCAATGTATTAGTGATGTCAGGTGAGGCTGCGAGGTGCGGTTCTTCACATATTGGTAGCAGCAGTGGGATATGTGTGATCTCTCAGGTATCATCCTTTACAGCTGTAAATAAATTCGCATGAATCATAATACAGGAAAGCTTATAGTTGCTCTGAAAATAGACATGGGGGAGAGAAGACCGAGAGAACCTCGCTGGCCACAAGAGCTAACACTTTACAGGAGAGAGGACCCCACTGACTATTAGAGTTTTCACTGTAGAGGAAAGAGAGAGAGGATCCAGCTGATCATAAGACCTTGCACTCTTCAGAAGCAAGAGGACCCCACTGACCATAAGAGCTTATATCTACAGGAGAGAAAGAAATGACCCTGCTGACCATAAGATCTTACACTCTACAGAAGAGAGAGAAAGGACTTGCTGACAATAAGAGATTACACTCTACAGGAGAGAGAGGGTAACAATCATCATAAGAGCTTACACTCTACAGGGAGAGCTAGAGGACCCCACTGACCATAACAGCTTACACCCTACAGGGAGAGAAAGAGAGAAACCCACTGATCGAAAGAAATTAATCTGTATAGGAGAAAGAGAATTCCGCTGATCATAATAGCTTATACTCAGTAAGAGAGAGATGACACTACTGACAATGAGGGCTTACTCTCTACAGCAGAGAAAGAGGACCCTGATGACCATAAGAGCTTACGTTCTACAAGAGAGAGATTTACCCACTGTGTCTCTAGAGCTGGAGAGTGACTCTGTCGTAAAAACTTTGCCTCGCTGAGAACTGCTGATCTGTGGTGGACAAGGTACTGACCACCGCTGAACAAGGTATGATAATCTGTTGGATGTCATAACTCATAACTGCAGGGTATTATGGAATAGCCCGCAAGGCCATGCAAAATAATGTGAGCCTGCTCTCAGATGCTTCAACAGAAATTATGCCGGGTAGGGTTGAGCGAAACGGGTCGTTCATTTTCAAAAGTCGCCGACTTTTGGCAAAGTCGGGTTTCATCAAACCCGATCCGACCCCTGTGCGGGGTCGGCCATGCGGTACGCGACTTTCGCGCCAAAGTCGCGTTTCAATGACGCGAAAAGCGCCATTTCTCAGCCAATGAAGGTAAACGCAGAGTGTGGGCAGCGTGATGACATAGGTCCTGGTCCCCACCATCTTAGAGAAGGGCATTGCAGTGATTGGCTTGCTGTCTGCGGCGTCACAGGGGCTATAAAGGGGCGTTCCCGCCGACCGCCATGTTACTGCTGCTGATCTGAGCTTAGGGAGAGGTTGCTGCCGCTTCGTCAGAAGCAGGGATAGCGTTAGGCAGGGTCCATTAACCACAAAACCGCTTGTGCTGTAGCGATTTCCACTGCCCAACACCACCTTCGGTGTGCAGAGACAGTGGAAGCTACATTTTTTTTTTTCCCCCTCAGCGCTGTAGCTCATTGGGCTGCCCTACAAGGCTCCCTGATAGCTGCATTGCTGTGTGTACGCCGCTGTGCAAACCAACTGCTTTTTTCAAAGCACAAATCCTCTTGTTCCTTCCTTTCTGCACAGCTATCTTTTTGTTTGTCCACACTTTTTATTTAATTTGTGCATCAGTCCACTCCTTATTGCTGCCTGCCATACCTGGCTGAGATTACTGCAGGGAGATAGTAATTGAAGGACAGTCCCTGTTTTTTTTTTTTTTTTTGTGGGAGATTAAGATTGATATTTCTGCTAGAGTGCCATCCCTGTGTGTGCCATCTCTCACTCAGTGGGCCATAGAAAGCCTATTTATTTTTTTGCTTGATTTGGGTTATAAAATCTACCTGAAAAAATCATTACATCAATCAGTGGGAGAAAAATATTGGCCTCAGGGCTTGTGTGCCACTCTTGACTCCTGTGTGTGCCATCTCTCAGTCAGTGGGCCATAGAAAGCCTATTTATTTTTTTGCTTGATTTAGGTTCTAAAATCTACCTGAAAAAATCACTACATCAATCAGTGGGAGAAAAATATTGGCCTCAGGGCTTGTGTGCCACTCCTGACTCCTGTGTGCATCATCACTCACTCAGTGGGCCATAGAAAGCCCATTTTTTTTTTTTGCTTTATTTGGGTTCTAAATTCTACCTGAAAAAATCAATAAATCAATCAGTGGGAGATTAATATTGGCCTTTGGGCTTGTGTGCCAGTCCTAAGCGTGCCATCTCTCTCTCTCAGATAGTGGGCCATAGAAAGCCTATTTATTATTTTTTTTATTGGGTTTATAAATTTTCCCTGGAAAAAAAAAAAAAAGTGGGAGATTAATATTGGCCTCTGGGCTTGTGTGCCAGTCCTGAGCGTGCCATCTCTCTCACAAATAGTGGGCCACAGAAAGCCTATTTATTTATTTTTTTTTGGTTTTATAAATTCTCCCTGAAAAAAAAAAGGGAGATTAATATTGGCCTTTGGGCTTGTGTGCCAGTCCTAAGCGTGCCATCTCTCTCTCTCTCAGATAGTGGGCCATAGAAAGCCTATTTATTATTTTTTTTATTGGGTTTATAAATTTTCCCTGGAACAAAAAAAAAAAAGTGGGAGATAAATATTGGCCTCTGGGCTTGTGTGCCACTCCTGACTCCTGTGTGCGTCATCTCTCACTCAGTGGGCCATAGAAAGCCTTTTTTGTTTTATTTGTTTTCTAAATTCTCCCTGAAAAAATCATTTTATTTTATTTGGTTTCTAAATTCTTCCTGAAAAAATCATTTTATTATATTTTTTTTTTTTCCTAAAGTCTCCCTGAAAAAAAAAAAAAAAAACAAATCAGTGGGAGATTAATATTGCCCTTTCTGCTTGTGTGCCAGTCTTGACTCCTGGGTGTGCCATCTCTCTCTCTCTCTCTCCAATTGTGGGCCATAGAAAGCCTATTATTTTTTTAGCTTGATTTGGGTTCCAAAATCTACCTGAAAAAATCACTACATCAATCAGTGGGAGATAAATATTGGCCTCTGGGCTTGTGTGCCACTCCTGACTCCTGTGTGCGTCATCTCTCACTCAGTGGGCCATAGAAAGCCTTTTTTTGTTTTATTTGTTTTCTAAATTCTCCCTGAAAAAATCATTTTATTTTATTTGGTTTCTAAATTCTTCCTGAAAAAATCATTTTATTCTATTATTTTTTTTTCCTAAAGTCTCCCTGAAAAAAAAAAAAAAAAACAAATCAGTGGGAGATTAATATTGCCCTTTCTGCTTGTGTGCCAGTCTTGACTCCTGGGTGTGCCATCTCTCTCTCTCTCTCCAATTGTGGGCCATAGAAAGCCTATTATTTTTTTAGCTTGATTTGGGTTCCAAAATCTACCTGAAAAAATCACTACATCAATCAGTGGGAGATAAATATTGGCCTCTGGGCTTGTGTGCCACTCCTGACTCCTGTGTGCGTCATCTCTCACTCAGTGGGCCATAGAAAGTCTTTTTTTGTTTTATTTGTTTTCTAAATTCTCCCTGAAAAAATCATTTTATTTTATTTGGTTTCTAAATTCTTCCTGAAAAAATCATTTTATTCTATTATTTTTTTTTCCTAAAGTCTCCCTGAAAAAAAAACAAAAAAACAAATCAGTGGGAGATTAATATTGCCCTTTCTGCTTGTGTGCCAGTCTTGACTCCTGGGTGTGCCATCTCTCTCTCTCTCTCCAATTGTGGGCCATAGAAAGCCTATTATTTTTTTAGCTTGATTTGGGTTCCAAAATCTACCTGAAAAAATCACTACATCAATCAGTGGGAGATAATTATTGGCCTCTGGGCTTGTGTGCCACTCCTGACTCCTGTGTGCGTCATCTCTCACTCAGTGGGCCATAGAAAGCCTTTTTTTGTTTTATTTGTTTTCTAAATTCTCCCTGAAAAAATCATTTTATTTTATTTGGTTTCTAAATTCTTCCTGAAAAAATCATTTTATTCTATTATTTTTTTTTCCTAAAGTCTCCCTGAAAAAAAAAAAAAATCAAATCAGTGGGAGATTAATATTTACATTTGTGCTTCAGTGACAGTCCTGCGTGTGTGGCATCTCTCTCATTTGTTGCCACCAACAACAGAGTGTGTAACATTGTGCCTGATTTTCGTTGTGGTCTCACTCACCTGTAAAGGGGTAGCTAAATCATACTGAAGTTATAGCTCACCGTGTAATTTGTGTGACAGCAACAAATACCGTTAGTTTGTTTACGTTTTTAAAACAATGAGGAAGTCTGGTGGAAGAGGTCGTGGCCGGGGGCGTTCATTGTCAGCTGGTAATGAGGGTAGTGGTAGTGGTGGAGCATCAGCTGGTCGTGGGAAAAAAAATATTGCACCTAAGTCTGGAGCTGTGGAGCCAGGTTCGTCGTCTGGCTACACAAGGCCTCGAACGCTCCCTTTTCTGGGAGTAGGAAAACCGCTTTTAAAGCCGGAGCAGCAAGAGCAAGTTTTGGCTTATCTTGCTGACTCAGCCTCTAGCTCTTTTGCCTCCTCTCGTGAAACTGGTAAATGTCAAAGCAGCGCGTCGTTAGTGGATGTTCACGGTCAGGGACAAGTCGCTTCCTTGTCCTCTTCAGCAAAAACAACAACAGAGAAGAATGCAGCAGGCGACACAACGGGTTACTCCATGGAGCTCTTTACACATACCGTCCCTGGCTTAGAAAGTGAAGCAGTTAACAGTCCATGCCCATTACAAGTTGAATCTGACATGGAGTGCACTGATGCACAGCCACAGCCAGACTACTATGCTGGTCCTTTGACTCAGACCACAACATTGCCCTCGCAGGGTAATGATCAAGAATCAGACCCTGATGAGACTATGTTGCCCCATCACGAACGCTATACCACCGACCGACACGGTGACACAGACGAAGTTGCACACAAGCTACAAGAAGAGGTAATAGATGACCCAGTTCTTGACCCCGATTGGCAGCCATTGGGGGAACAGGGTGCAGGCGGCAGCAGTTCTGAAGCGGAGGAGGAGGGGCCGCAGCAGGCATCAACATCGCAACAGGTTCCATCTGCCGGGCCCGTATCTTGCCCAAAACGCGTGGCAAAGCCAAAACCTGTTGGAGGACAGCGTGTCCATCCTGTTAAAGCTCAGTCTGCAATGCCTGAAAAGGTATCCGATGCTAGAAAGAGTGCAGTCTGGCATTTTTTTAAACAACATCCAATTGATCAGCGCAAAGTCATCTGTCAAAAATGTTCAACTACCTTAAGCAGAGGACAGAATCTGAAAAGTCTCAATACAAGTTGCATGCATAGACATTTAACCACCATGCATTTGCAAGCCTGGACTAACTACCAAACGTCCCTTAAGGTTGTAGCACCCTCGGCCAATGAAGCTAGTCAGCAACGCAACATCCCTTCCGGCAGTGTAGGGCCACCATTTTCCGCACCACCTGCAGTATCTGTGCAGGTTTCTTTGCCAGGCCAAAGCAGTCAGGGTCAGGGAATCACCAGTTTCGTAGTAGGAAACACTGCATCTAGGGCACCGGCGGCAACAATACCATCTCCCACCGTCTCTCAGTCTGCCATGTCCACCGGCACCCCCGCTAGTTCCACGATCTCCAGCTCTCCAGTCCAGCTCACCCTACATGAGACTATGGTTAGAAAAAAAAAGTACCTAGCCTCGCATCCGCGTACACAGGGTTTGAACGCACACATAGCTAGACTAATCTCGTTAGAGATGATGCCCTACCGGTTAGTTGAAAGCGAAGCTTTCAAAGCCCTGATGGACTACGCTGTACCACGCTACGAGCTACCCAGTCGACACTTTTTTTCCAGAAAAGCCATCCCAGCCCTCCACTAGCATGTTAAAGAGCGCATCGTCCATGCACTCAGGCAATCTGTGAGCACAAAGGTGCACCTGACAACAGATGCATGGACCAGTAGGCATGGCCAGGGACGTTACGTGTCCATCACGGCACACTGGGTAAATGTGGTGGATGCAGGGTCCACAGGGGACAGCAAGTTTGGGACAGTTCTGCCTAGCCCACGGTCTAGGAAACAGTTGGCTGTAGCCGTTCGCACCCCCTCCTCCTCCTCTTTGTCCTCCTGCAGAAGCGAGAGCTCGTCCACAGACCGCAGTCGCACAACCACTCCATCCGCAGCTGCCACTGTTGCACACCAGGTCTCCCATTATGGGGCAGCTACTGGCAAAAGTTAGCAGGCTGTATTGGCTATGAAGTGTTTGGGCGACAACAGACACACCGCGGAAGTTCTGTCCGAGTTCTTGCAGAAAGAAACGCAGTCGTGGCTGGGCACTGTAGATCTTGAGGCAGGCAAGGTAGTGAGTGATAACGGAAGGAATTTCATGGCTGCCATCTCCCTTTCCCAACTGAAACACATTCCTTGCCTGGCTCACACCTTAAACCTGGTGGTGCAGTGCTTCCTGAAAAGTTATCCGGGGTTATCCGACCTGCTCCTCAAAGTGCGTGGACTTTGCTCACATATCCGCCGTTCGTCCGTACACTCCAGCCGTATGCAGACCTATCAGCGTTCTTTGAACCTTCCCCAGCATCGCCTAATCATAGACGTTGCAACAAGGTGGAACTCAACACTGCACATGCTTCAGAGACTGTGCGAACAGAGGTGGGCTGTTATGTTTTTGTGGGAGGATACACATACACGGGCAGGCAGTAGGATGGCAGACATGGAGTTGTCAGGTGTGCAGTGGTCGAAGATTCAAGACATGTGTCAAGTCCTTCAGTGTTTTGAGGAATGCACACGGCTGGTTAGTGCAGACAACGCCATAATAAGCATGAGCATCCCCCTAATGCATCTGCTGATGCAAAGTTTGACGCACATAAAGGATCAGGCATCTGCAGCTGAGGAAGAGGAAAGCCTTGATGACAGTCAGCCATTGTCTGGCCAGGGCAGTGTACAGGGCGAGTTAGCGGGCGAAGAGGAGGAGGAGGACGAGGAGGATGATGGGGATGATTATATTTTTAATGAGGAAGCTTTTCCGGGGCCACTGGAAATTGGTGGCGCGGCAAGGCCGGGTTCTGGTTTTTGGAGGGACACAAGTGACGTGGATTTGCCTGAAACTGCCCCTCAACCAAGCACAACCGCAGATTTGAGAACTGGAACTTTGGCCCACATGGCGGATTATGCCTTACGTATCCTCAAAAGGGACACACGCATAACTAAAATGATGAACGATGACGATTACTGGTTGACCTGCCTCCTTGATCCTCGCTATAAAGGCAAATTGCAAAATATAATGCCACATGAGAACTTGGAACTAATATTAGCAACCAAACAATCAACTCTTGTTGACCGTTTGCTTCTGGCATTCCCTGCACACAGCGCCCGTGATCGTTCTCACACGAGCTGCAGGGGCCAGCAGACCAGAGGAGTTAGAGGGGCAGAAATCAGAAGTGGCGTTGGCCAGAGGGGTTTTCTGACCAGGTTGTGGAGTGATTTTGCTATGACCGCAGACAGGACAGGTACTGCAGCATCAATTCAAAGTGACAGGAGACAACATTTGTCCAGTATGGTTACAAACTATTTTTCATCCCTTATCGATGTTCTCCCTCAACCGTCATTCCCATTTGATTACTGGGCATCAAAATTAGACACCTGGCCAGAATTGGCAGAATATGCATTGCAGGAGCTTGCTTGCCCGGCAGCTAGTGTCCTATCAGAAAGAGTATTCAGTGCTGCAGGTTCAATACTAACAGAAAAAAGGACTCGTCTGGCTACCCAAAATGTAGATGATCTAACCTTCATTAAAATGAACCACAACTGGATTTCGAAATCTTTTGCCCCACCTTGCCCGGCTGACACCTAGCTTTCCTATGAAAAGGTCTTGCCTGTGGACTATTCTGAATGCCTTTTCCAATCTCGTAATTTTCTGCACCTGATTGTCCAGCATACGACATGTTTACACCTCACTAAATGGCCAAACTCCCCACACGGGGCCGTGGGATCGACACTTGGCGACAGCACCCGTGAGAGTGCTGTTTGTCTGAAGAGGTGGGTGTGCCCGCTTTTGGTCGACGGCACTGCCACTGGGTCCCTCCTAGTACAATAAAGTGTCTCTGGCGGTGGCGGTGCGCACCCAACGTCAGACACACCGTTGTAATATGAGGGGCCCTGGGCCTGTACCGCCGGCCACAAGACAGTTCCCCCCCCCAGCTCAAACAGTGCTCTACCACTTGCAAAATTATCTCACAGCTCCACCAATGTTTAGTCTATGCGCTGACATCCTTCAATGCCTGCCACTGACAATACCATTGTATTGACATTTTTGTTATGTTAGGCCTTCGAAGCCTGTCTGCGGTCACTCCTTCCACTATGCCTCCACTGACCACACCACTGCTGCCCGTGTACCCCTGGAACCAATTTAAAATTGCCTACAGCCAGCCCAATTTTTTTATTTTAGGCCTTCGATGCCTGTCTGCGGTCCATTCTTTCTACTACTACAACACTGACCAGGCCACTGCTGCCCGTGTACCCCTGGAACCAATTTAAAATTGCCTACAGCCATGTGTTATTATTTTAGGCCTTCGATGCCTGTCTGCGGTCACTCCTTCCACTAGGCCTCCACTGACCACACCACTGCTGCCCGTGTACCCCTGGAACCAATTTAAAATTGCCTACAGCCATGTGTTATTATTTTAGGCCTTCGATGCCTGTCTGCGGTCACTCCTTACAATATGCCTCCACTGACCACACCACTGCTGCCCGTGTACCCCTGGAACCAATTTAAAATTGCCTACAGCCATGTGTTATTATTTTAGGCCTTCGATGCCTGTCTGCGGTCCGTTCTTTCTACTACTACTACACTGACCAGGCCACTGCTGCCCGTGTACCCCTGGAACCAATTTAAAATTGCCTACAGCCATGTGTTATTATTTTAGGCCTTCGATGCCTGTCTGCGGTCACTCCTTCCACTAGGCCTCCACTGACCACACCACTGCTGCCCGTGTACCCCTGGAACCAATTTAAAATTGCCTACAGCCAGCCCAATTTTTTTACTTTAGGCCTTCGATGCCTGTCTGCGGTCACTCCTTACAATATGCCTCCACTGACCACACCACTGCTGCCCGTGTACCCCTGGAACCAATTTAAAATTGCCTACAGCCATGTGTTATTATTTTAGGCCTTCGATGCCTGTCTGCGGTCACTCCTTACAATATGCCTCCACTGACCACACCACTGCTGCCCGTGTACCCCTGGAACCAATTTAAAATTGCCTACAGCCATGTGTTATTATTTTAGGCCTTCGATGCCTGTCTGCGGTCACTCCTTCCACTAGGCCTCCACTGACCACACCACTGCTGCCCGTGTACCCCTGGAACCAATTTAAAATTGCCTACAGCCAGCCCAATTTTTTTACTTTAGGCCTTCGATGCCTGTCTGCGGTCACTCCTTCCACTAGGCCTCCACTGACCACACCACTGCTGCCCGTGTACCCCTGGAACCAATTTAAAATTGCCTACAGCCATGTGTTATTATTTTAGGCCTTCGATGCCTGTCTGTGGTCACTCCTTCCACTAGGCCTCCACTGACCACACCACTGCTGCCCGTGTACCCCTGGAACCAATTTTAAATTGCCTACAGCCAGCCCAATTTTTTTATTTTAGGCCTTCGATGCCTGTCTGCGGTCCGTTCTTTCTACTACTACTACACTGACCAGGCCACTGCTGCCCGTGTACCCCTGGAACCAATTTAAAATTGCCTACAGCCATGTGTTATTATTTTAGGCCTTCGATGCCTGTCTGCGGTCACTCCTTCCACTAGGCCTCCACTGACCACACCACTGCTGCCCGTGTACCCCTGGAACCAATTTAAAATTGCCTACAGCCAGCCCAATTTTTTTACTTTAGGCCTTCGATGCCTGTCTGCGGTCACTCCTTCCACTAGGCCTCCACTGACCACACCACTGCTGCCCGTGTACCCCTGGAACCAATTTAAAATTGCCTACAGCCATGTGTTATTATTTTAGGCCTTCGATGCCTGTCTGAGGTCACTCCTTCCACTAGGCCTCCACTGACCACACCACTGCTGCCCGTGTACCCCTGGAACCAACATCAGAAAATATAAAAATAAGTATTTTGCTTATAAAAAAGAAAATACTGGAGAGATATCAAATGCAGACATTTTAACATTAAAAACAAACACATACAACAAAAATCTGGTACAGTACTAAAAATGGCCACCAGCTACAATAACTTTCTCCTGCAAGTAGTTAACTGAAAGTTTTTTTCAATTTAAAACACAGATATGGCATCCACCGAGTGTTGTCCTGTCGCGTCTTCTTTATATTATTGCCAAGAAGATGCAAAACAATGAAAATAATAAAATCATTATTTACCAAAAAAATAGAGTAAGTCAAAACCACATTGCAAATAAACATTCATTACAAATAAAGAAGCAGGGCGCGTCCGAGGGTGAGTATATACCTAATAAGAATATAATCACCCTCGGACGCGCCCTGCTTCTTTCCGACAGCCTTCCTTCCTAAGAATCAGCCCTTCCGTGGTGTAGAGAGAGGGTTTGTTACACTCCAAGGTGTTCCCCAGGTTGCCTTTCCTGAGCTTCGATCTTCATGCTCTCGTTTAGTAGTTGTCGGAAAGTAGGCTGCATTAGGCCTACAAATTGGGTATGGGGTGGAGAGAGATGGTGTGTTACACTCCAAGGTGTTCCCCAGGTTGCCTTTCCTGAGCTTCGATCTTCCGACTCTCGTTTAGTAGTTGTTGGAAACTACGCTGCATTAGCCCTACAAATTGGGTATGGGGTGTAGAGAGATGGTGTGTTCCACTCCAAGGTGTTCTCCAGGTTGCCTTTCCTGAGCTTCGATCTTCCGGCTCTCGTTTAGTAGTTCTTGGAAACTACACTGCATTAGGCCTATAAATTGGGTATGGGGTGTAGAGAAATGGTGTGTTCCACTCCAAGGTGTTCTCCAGGTTGCCTTTCCTGAGCTTCGATCTTCCGGCTCTCGTTTAGTAGTTGTTGGAAACTACACTGCATTAGGCCTACAAATTGGGTATGGGGTGTAGAGAGATGGTGTGTTCCACTCCAAGGTGTTCCCCAGGTTTCCTCGCCAATGCTTCGATCATCATGCTCTCGTTTAGTAGTTCTTGGAAACTACACTGCATTAGGCCTACAAATTGGGTATGGGGTGTAGAGAGATGGTGTGTTCCACTCCAAGGTGTTCTCCAGGTTGCCTTTCCTGAGCTTCGATCTTCCGGCTCTCGTTTAGTAGTTGTTGGAAACTACGCTGCATTAGGCCTACAAATTGGGTATGGGGTGTAGAGAGATGGTGTGTTCCACTCCAAGGTGTTCCCCAGGTTTCCTCGCCAATGCTTCGATCATCATGCTCTCGTTTAGTAGTTGTTGGAAACTACGCTGCATTAGGCCTACAAATTGGGTATGGGGTGTAGAGAGATGGTGTGTTCCACTCCAAGGTGTTCCCCAGGTTTCCTCGCCAATGCTTCGATCATCATGCTCTCGTTTAGTAGTTGTTGGAAACTACGCTGCATTAGGCCTACAAATTGGGTATGGGGTGTAGAGAGATGGTGTGTTCCACTCCAAGGTGTTCTCCAGGTTGCCTTTCCTGAGCTTCGATCTTCCGGCTCTCGTTTAGTAGTTCTTGGAAACTACACTGCATTAGGCCTACAAATTGGGTATGGGGTGTAGAGAGATGGTGTGTTCCACTCCAAGGTGTTCCCCAGGTTTCCTCGCCAATGCTTCGATCATCATGCTCTCGTTTTAGTAGTTGTTGGAAACTACGCTGCATTAGGCCTACAAATTGGGTATGGGGTGTAGAGAGATGGTGTGTTCCACTCCAAGGTGTTCTCCAGGTTGCCTTTCCTGAGCTTCGATCTTCCGGCTCTCGTTTAGTAGTTCTTGGAAACTACACTGCATTAGGCCTACAAATTGGGTATGGGGTGTAGAGAGATGGTGTGTTCCACTCCAAGGTGTTCCCCAGGTTTCCTCGCCAATGCTTCGATCATCATGCTCTCGCTTAGTAGTTGTTGGAAACTACGCTGCATTAGGCCTACAAATTGGGTATGGGGTGTAGAGAGATGGTGTGTTCCACTCCAAGGTGTTCCCCAGGTTTCCTCGCCAATGCTTCGATCATCATGCTCTCGTTTAGTAGTTGTTGGAAACTACGCTGCATTAGGCCTACAAATTGGGTATGGGGTGTAGAGAGATGGTGTGTTCCACTCCAAGGTGTTCTCCAGGTTGCCTTTCCTGAGCTTCGATCTTCCGGCTCTCGTTTAGTAGTTGTTGGAAACTACGCTGCATTAGGCCTACAAATTGGGTATGGGGTGTAGAGAGATGGTGTGTTACACTCCAAGGTGTACCCCAGGTTTCCTCGCCAATGCTTCGATCATCATGCTCTCGTTTAGTAGTTGTTGGAAACTACGCTGCATTAGGCCTACAAATTGGGTATGGGGTGTAGAGAGATGGTGTGTTCCACTCCAAGGTGTTCTCCAGGTTGCCTTTCCTGAACATCTATCTTCAGGCTCTCATTAAATTGTGGTTAAACGGAACAACTGCATTTGGCGTACTAGTTGGTTTGGGGCCTACTATCGGTGTCTGCCACTCCTTGCTGTTCTCCTGGTTTCCTGTCCTGAAATTCCGTTTTCAGGCGCTCGTTAAGTAGTTGTTAATGTTAGACTGCATTTGGCCTACTAGTTGGGTTGGGGCCTACTATCGGTGTCTGCCACTCCTTGCTGTTCTCTTCCACTGAACAAAGCTGTGCCGCCTGTTTACTACGGTTGCCAATTTTGAACTGCATTTCGACTACTTACTGATTTGGGCCTACTCTCTGTGTCAGCCTCTCATTCCAGTTGTCCTCCACTGCAATGCCCCCTGGTTATTCCTGTGTTACCAATTTTGAACTGCATTTAGCCAACTTTATTCTTTGGGCCTATATCTGTGTTTCCTCCTCATCCTGCCCATTGCCCAGCCAATGATAGATGAGTCTGCTGGTACATTGACCCATAACGCAACATTCCCCGTGCACGCTACACAACAACATTGTGACCCTGCTGAAAGTCAGGTTGCTCTTCCCGCATACCATACCACCTTACACGGGGACAAAGAGGAAGGTGCAGATGAAAGTGCAGGTTCCTTCATCAGGTGGGGGGAGGAATACTAGTTGGCGACGTCACTGGCACAGGGCCTCTCATAGTACGCAAAAGTGTTGCTGCCGGTGGGAGGCGCCCCCGCCGTGCAAACACACCGCTGTACTTTGAGGGGCCCTGTGCCAGTGCCAATGCCAACGAGTGGGCCCCCCCTGCTTGCTCAGGTTCACAGCACTTGCAAAGTTGAAATACTTACCTCTCCCTGCTCCACTGCCGTGACGTGGTCCAGATTTCCTGGGCCCACTAATTACTTGAACCAGCCCTACCCACCACAACTTTAGCCAAATGAACCCCAATTTCAAATGCCTTCCAATTATTATAAGGTAAATTACGCTTGACAAGCTTCATTAAGAAGAATGGATGGTTTTGACATTAAAATGGGCACTCTAGGTGTTTTCCTGGCCCCCACTCACTGCCGACTATGCTGCCCCATTGACTTGCTTTGGGTTTCGTGTTTCGGTCGATCCCGACTTTACGTCATAATCGGCCGATTTCACTCGACCCGACTTTTGAGATAGTCGGGTTTCGCGAAACCCGGCTCGACTTTAAAAAGGTCAAGGTCGCTCAACCCTAATGCCGGGCAAAGGATATTTTTGCAAGCCGTGAACCGAATCTCAAAATGTTAGATTTTTCATGGAACTGTGAATTCCAGTAAATCTGACTCGAGCTCGATCCTTACGGATCGATCCGCTCATCTCTATCCACAAGTATTTAGGTTTCACCACCAATGCACATGCCAACATTTTTAAATGTCAACTTCTAATGCATTAAGTACAGATTATCACATTTCTGAGTCTTCGGGAATTAACCTCAACTCAGCTGCTCTGCCATTCTCCAGTTCACTAATGGGTCATCTAAGCTTTTCATTGAGGCATGACTTCATAAACACATCCTTTATTGCATCACTATTACAAGACATAATGTGGGTCATTTACAGATGTAACAATGAACCACATATCTGGGACCCACTGCACACTTGGCATTGAGGAAATCCCATTTTAAAGCCATATCTTTTGACAAACGAGAACAAATGAGGGCAGTCATTATAGGTCCTGCGCTCCTTACAAGATATGTGACGGCTTTAGATTCCGCAGCTGTGGAATTTCACATAGCTGCAGACTCTTTCCTGTGTTCCTCCAACACATGGTAGCCATCATGCCTTGGGTTTCTGAAAAAAAGAAAAAAATGAGAAAGAATGCCCTTTACTTGGCGTGTAGTTGACATTGGCACTGAGTATACATCAGTTCTGTCATGTAAGCAGGTGCTCATTTTATTCACGGTTGGAAGCACAATGCAAACGAGCAGCTGAGAATACAGAAGCACACGGGCCAGGTCGTAAGGCAGGCAGCAGCTTTATTTGTGTTCCTGCTGGCAGGCTCCTGGCATGTGCATCCTATTTATTTCTACCTTATAAAATGTAATGTAAGATACTTCCCCTGGTAAAAGAATTATTTTTCTGCATCTTGTATCAGTGATGAGTAACGATGGGTGAACCTGAACAATAAAGTGCTGAGTCCATACCAAACACCTATTGTTCGGGCACGGACCCCGAAGACGGACATTTCCAGGAAGTCCGTATTAGGCCGGGGTCACACTCAGCGTAGGGAAATACGGTCCGTATTTTACATGTGTAATACGCAGAAACTTTCCCAAAATAGTGATCCGTATCTCCTCCGTAGGCAGGGTGTGGCAACCTATTTTGCGCATGTAAACCTCCGTATGTAATCCGTATGGCATCCGTACAGCGAGACTTTCTCGTCGGCTTGCAAAACGGACATACAATGGATCCATGGGCTCAAATATTCATGAAAACATATATACAGTCTATATATATATATATATATATACATATATATATACATATATATGTCAGTGAGACACCCATATATATATATATATGTATATTTAATACAGCGCTAGATAGCTTAAAAGCCGGTAATTCATTTGTCGGCTTTTGCTATCTCCTTCCCAAACCCGACAGGATATGAGACATGGTTTACATACAGTAAACCATCTCCTATCCCTTATTTTTTTACATATTCCTCATTAGTAATGTTACAAGTGTATGTGTATAAAATGTGGGGGCTCTAGCTGTTAAAATAAAGGGTTAAATCACGAAAAAATTGGCGTGGGCTCCCGTGCAATTTTCTTCGCCAGAGTGGTAAAGCCAGTGACTGAGGGCAGATATTAATAGCTTGGAAAGGGACCCCAGCCACCCCAGAAAAGGCACATCTGTAAGATGCGCCTATTCCTGCACTTGGCCTCTCTCTTCCCACTCCCCTGTAGAGGTGAGATATGGGGTAATAAAGGGTTAATGTCACCTTGCTATTGTAAGGTGACATTAAGCCAGGTTAATAAAGGAGAGGTGTCAATAAGACACCTATCCATTATTCATCCTATGGTAATAAAGCACACACACATTATGAAAAAAATATTTTATTGAAATAAAGACACAGGGTGTTGTAATAGTTTATTATACTCTCAATCCAATTGAAGACCCTTGTCACCCGAGAACAAAGTTAAAATGAAAAACCAACAATATCCCATACCTTTCCGCTGTTACAGTGATGTCCCACGCTGTAAATCCATCTGAAGGGGTTAAATAATTTTACAAGCAGGAGCCTGCTAATGCAGCTGCCCCTGGCTGTAAAAATTGGGGAATGACTGGGAAGAAGGGGAACGTAGCTACCTTGACTTGTGGTGCTGCGCCCCCTGCTGGTATAATCTCAGATGAACTCGAGCGTGGGAATTTTTCTGAATATCTTCTCACGCTAGAGTTCATATGCGGTTATACCAGCAGGGGGCGCAGCACCGCAAGTCTAGGTAGCTACGTTCCCCTGCTTTCCATTCATTCCCCAGTTTTTACAGGCAGGGGCGGCTGCATTAGCAGGCTCCTACTTGTAAAATTATTTAACCCCTTCAGAGGGATTTACAGCGTGGGACATGACTGTAACAGCGGAAAGGTGTGAGATATTGTTAGTTTTTTATTTTAACTTTGTTTCAGATGACAAGGGTCTTCAATTTATTATTGATAATAAACTATTACAACACCCTGTGTCTTTATTTCAATAAAATACTTTTTTCATAATGTGCATGTGTTTTATTAACCATTTACCACTATTGGATTAATAATGGATAGGTGTCATAATTGACGCCTCTCCATTATTAACCTGGCTTAATGTCACCTTACAATAGCAAGGTGACATTAACCCTTTATTACCGCTTCTTACAGATGTGCCTTTTCTGGGGTGGCTGGGGGCAGATGTTTTTACCCAGGGGGGGCCAATAACCATGGTCCCTCTCTAGGCTAATAATATCTGCCCTCAGTCATTGGCTTTCCCGCTTTGGAGGAGAAAATTGCGCAGGAGCACACGCCAATTTTTTCATGATTTACCCCTTTATTTTAACAGCTACTGTAGAACTCAAAAATTTTGCACACAGACACTTGGAACATTATTAGAGAGGAATATGTACAAAAACTAGGGATATGAAATGGTTTACTGTATGTAAACCATGTCTCATATCCTGTCGGGTTTGGGAAGGAGAGAGCAAAAGCCGACAAATGAATTACCGACTCTTATGCTTTCTAGCGCTGTATGAAATATAAATATATATATATGTGTGTGTCTCAATTACATATATATATATATATATATATATATATCCTATGTGGAGATATTTATTCTATCTATTCTAATAAAACCTGTCAGTGTGATTTTACTGTACACTGCACTGAATTACCGGCTTTTCTCTCTAACACCGCTGCGTATTTCTTGCAAGTCACACGTGTGGTCCGTGTGTAATCTGTATTTTTCTCACCCTCATTGACTTTCATTGGCGGATTTTTTGCAATACGCTGACAAATGCAGCATGCTGCGATTTTCTACGGCCGTAAATTACGGCCGAGAAATATACGGCAGATAGGAGCTGCCCCATAGAGAATCATTGGTCCGTGTGCAATGCGTAGTTTTTGCGCCTCTCATACTTCTGTAAAACTCGCTAGTGTGACCCCAGCCTTACTGTCCGGGTTCGGCAGCCAGAACATTGGGTGTTTTCCACTCTGTAGTCTGCAAGAAAGCGAGAGAAACACCGGCGGCTCTGACTGGCAGTAAGATCATTACCGCCGTCAGAGAGCTGCGAATCCAAGCTGCCAGCGTGAGCAAGTTGTCGCTAATAACAATGAGAGTAGGCACCGCTGATGGGAGTATTGATCAGCAGGCACTTGTGCTAAAAAATTAATACATTCAAAAAATATATTTTTGATAGCCAGCGCAGGCAAAACTGACAGCTGCAGGTTGCAACCCTCAGGTGTCAGCTTTATCATAGCTGGTTATCAAGAATAGAAGGGTCCCATGGCGTTTTCTTAAATTAGAGGGAAAGCCGATGACTGAGGTCTGATTTTAATATTCTGGGAAGGAGAGCAATATCCCTAAAAGGTTCACAGGCTATTAATATTAGCTCACAGCTGTTTAGTTAGTCTTTACTAGTTATTTTATGGAAGGACCCCAGCGGTAACATCTATGACATCCCCACTTGTCACTGAAGCTGCACTCGCAGCACCTCATTGTGTCCCGGTTTTCAGCCTGGACGGTCGCATCATGTCACCATTCAGGTTGTAAACAAGTTATTGCAGAGATGGTTTACGGCATGGGACAGAATTGCTAATCTTCACTTCGAACAGGTTAGGGATATCGTTGTTTATTTATTTATTTTTTTTACAGGGGACATTTGCATGGGTGGATTTGGTATAAGGGGACTCGGGAAACACCGATGGATTTTGTGCAATATGTTAATTGTAACAATATGAACTTAAAATTCACCTACAATATTCAAATATCAGATATTGATTTTCTGGACAATTCACTTAACAATAATTCTTCTACTTGTATTTCAGTAGCTCCCTTCAGGAAAAATATGGCTACTTTTCTGAATATTTTCCCACGCTCAAGGTTATATGAGGACATCCAACAGAGGGCACATCACCGCGAATGAAGGTAACTACAGGTCATTGACCTACATTCCATTCATTCCCTGGGGTTTTACAGGCACGAGCACAGCTGCATTATAGCAAAGCTCCTGCCTGTAAAATAATTTAACCCCTTCAGATGGATTTACATCGTGGGACATATCGACGGAAGGTATGAGATATTGTTGGTTTATTATTTTTAATTTGTTACAGCTCGAGGGTCTTCAGGTGGATTGAGAGTGGAATAAAATATTACAACAACCTGTATGTTTATTTCATTAAAATACTTTGCAATATTGTGTTTTTTTTTAACCATTTCATGCTATTGGATTAATATTGGATAGGTGTCATACTTGACGCCTCTCCATTATTAATCTGGCTTAATGTCACCTTACAATAGCAAGGTGGCATTAACCCTTCATTACCCCATATCCCACCACTAGACGGGAATGGGAAGAGAGTGGCCAAGTGTCAGAATAGGCGCATCTTCCAGATGTGCCTTTTCTGGGGTGGCTGGGGGCAGATGTTTTTAGCCAGGGGGGGGGGGAGGCAATAACCATGGACCCTCCCCAGGCTATTAATATCTGCCCTCAGTCACTGGCTTTACTACTCTGGCGGAGAAAATTGCGCGGGAGCCCATGCCAATTTTTTCCGCCATTTAACCCTTTAATTTAATAGATAGACAGCCCAAATTTTGCACATACACACTACTAACATTAGTAGTGTGGAATATGCAAAAAGAAGGGGGATATGAGATGGTTTACTGTATGTAAACCATGTCTATATCATGTCGGGTTTAGGAGGGAGATAGCAAAAGCCAGCAATTGAATTACCGGCTTTTAAGCTATCTCGCGCTGTGTGAAATATTAATATATATATATATATATATATATATATATACAGTGGGGCAAAAAAGTATTTAGTCAGTCAGCAATAGTGCAAGTTCCACCACTTAAAAAGATGAGAGGCGTCTGTAATTTACATCATAATTAGACCTCAACTATGGGAGACAAACTGAGAAAAAAAAATCCAGAAAATCACATTGTCTGTTTTTTTAACAATTTATTTGCATATTATGGTGGAAAATAAGTATTTGGTCAGAAACAAACAATCAAGATTTCTGGCTCTCACAGACCTGTAACTTCTTCTTTAAGAGTCTCCTCTTTCCTCCACTCATTACCTGTAGTAATGGCACCTGTTTAAACTTGTTATCAGTATAAAAAGACACCTGTGCACACCCTCAAACAGTCTGACTCCAAACTCCACTATGGTGAAGACCAAAGAGCTGTCAAAGGACACCAGAAACAAAATTGTAGCCCTGCACCAGGCTGGGAAGACTGAATCTGCAATAGCCAACCAGCTTGGAGTGAAGAAATCAACAGTGGGAGCAATAATTAGAAAATGGAAGACATACAAGACCACTGATAATCTCCCTCGATCTGGGGCTCCACGCAAAATCCCACCCCGTGGGGTCAGAATGATCACAAGAACGGTGAGCAAAAATCCCAGAACCACGCGGGGGGACCTAGTGAATGAACTGCAGAGAGCTGGGACCAATGTAACAAGGCCTACCATAAGTAACACACTACGCCACCATGGACTCAGATCCTGCAGTGCCAGACGTGTCCCACTGCTTAAGACAGTACATGTCCGGGCCCATCTGAAGTTTGCTAGAGAGCATTTGGGTGATCCAGAGGAGTTTTGGGAGAATGTCCTATGGTCTGATGAAACCAAACTGGAACTGTTTGGTAGAAACACAACTTGTCGTGTTTGGAGGAAAAAGAATACTGAGTTGCATCCATCAAACACCATACCTACTGTAAAGCATGGTGGTGGAAACATCATGCTTTGGGGCTGTTTCTCTGCCAAGGGGCCAGGACGACTGATCCGGGTACATGAAAGAATGAATGGGGCCATGTATCGTGAGATTTTGAGTGCAAACCTCCTTCCATCAGCAAGGGCATTGAAGATGAAACGTGGCTGGGTCTTTCAACATGACAATGATCCAAAGCACACCGCCATGGCAACGAAGGAGTGGCTTCGTAAGAAGCATTTCAAGGTCCTGGAGTGGCCTAGCCAGTCTCCAGATCTCAACCCTATAGAAAACCTTTGGAGGGAGTTGAAAGTCCGTGTTGCCAAGCGAAAAGCCAAAAACATCACTGCTCTAGAGTAGATCTGCATGGAGCAATGGGCCAACATACCAACAACAGTGTGTGGCAACCTTGTGAAGACTTACAGAAAACGTTTGACCTCTGTCATTGCCAACAAAGGATATATTACAAAGTATTGAGATGAAATTTTGTTTCTGACCAAATACTTATTTTTCACCATAATATGCAAATAAATTGTTAAAAAAACAGACAATGTGATTTTCTGGATTTTTTTTTCTCAGTTTGTCTCCCATAGTTGAGGTCTATCTATGATGTAAATTACAGACACCTCTCATCTTTTTAAGTGGTGGAACTTGCACTATTGCTTACTGACTAAATACTTTTTTGCCCCACTGTATATATATGTGTGTCTCACTGATATATATATATATATATATATAGACAGTACATATGTTTTTATGTTTTTTTGACCACATGGATCCATTGTATGTCCGTATGTCGGTTTTGCAAGCCTGCGAGAAAATATCGCAGTACGGATGCCATACGGATTACATACGGAGGATGCCATGGGCAGCACGGTGGCGCAGTGGTTAGCACAGCAGCCTTGCAGCGCTGGGGTCCTGGGTTCTAATCCCACTCAGGACAACATCTGCAAAGAGTTTGTATGTTCTCTCCGTGTTTGCGTGGGTTTCCTCTGGGCACTCCGGTTTCCTCCCACATTCCAAAGACATAGGGATTCCAGATTGTGAGCCCCATCAGGGACAGTGATGATAATGTGTGCAAACTGTAAAGCGCTGCGGAATATGTTAGCGCTAAATAAAGATTATTATTATTATGCGCAAAATACGCTGACACACCCTGCTTACGGAGGAGCTACGGATCACCATTTTTTGACTTTTGTGGCGTATTATGGCCGTAAAATACGGACCGTATTGTCTTACGCCGAGTGTGACACCGGCCATACAGTGTTACATGGTCCGTGAACATTTCTGTGATCTGTAAAACTGCTAAAAAGCTTTTAAAAATTGTGTAGGCTTCCATTTTCTCAGATACATTGCTACTTCATGTACCTTATGTTTGCTATATTTACTTAGTACTATGCACTTTATTCAGATACCGAGAATTTATGTTATGGTGTTTTCCTGTGCAATGAGTCACCTTTATTTTTGTACAGTATATATACAGCTCTGGCAAAAATTAAGAGACCACTGCAAAATGTTCAGTTTGTCTGATTTTTCTCTTTATAGGTATATTTTTCAATAAAATGTAAATTGTTCTTTTATTCTATAAACTACTGGCAACATGTCTCCGAAGTTCCAAGCAATAAACTTTGTATTTATTTTCTGAAAATGAGAAATGGTCAAAATAACAAAAAAAATGCATTGCTTGCAGACCTCAAATAATGCAAAAAAAAAAAAAAATAAGTTCATAGTCATTTAGAAACAACCATACTAATGTTTTATCTCAGGAAGAGTTCAGAAATCAATATTTTGTGGAATAACCATGATTTTAATCCCAGCTTTCATGCATCTTGGCATGCTTTCCACCAGTCTTTCACACTATTTTTGGATGACCTTATGCCACTTCTGGTACAAAAATGTAAGCTGTTCTTCTTTGTTTGATGGCTTGTGACTATGCATCATCCTCTTGATTACATTCCAGAGGTTTTCAATGGGTAACCAATACAGTTTAAAACTGTTATTATTGCATTGTGGTGGTATGTAAAACTTACAAAAAGCATAGAAAATATATAATGATTAGATTAGTCACCCATACAGTATTACGTGCTTTATGTCACATTTTGCTGGCATATAACAGTACAAAAAAGCATTTGAAAAATTTGCTTGTTTATTCACATTTATTACCCATACACTATTCCGTGTTCTGGGGTACAATTTTGTGATATATAGCACTCAAAAAAAAGTTTAAAAATGTTGCTGGGTTATATTTCTCAGCCATACAGTATTATGTGTTTTTAGGTACCTCTTGTTGGTATATCACCCTCAAAAAACTTGTTCAAAAATTTATTGGTATTATATTGCTCACCCATAGGGTATTACATCTTCTTGGGTACATATCACTGGTATATAACCCTCAAACAATTTGTTAAAAAATTTGGGCTGTGGGCGCACATTGCAGATTTGCTGCGTTTTTGTTGCATTTTTTCTGCACGGATTTGGGACAAAACCTGAAGCAGAACCTGATGCTAACAAAGTGAATGAGAAACCCGAAGCATCATGCACAGGTTGAGTATTTTTGACTTGTAGATTTGGTGCAGAAAATAATCTACTGCATGTCAATTCTCTGTGTGTTTTTCAACATTCACTTCACTCAAATCAATCAAAAATGCGGTAAAAATGCACCAAAAAAAGCACGTTTTTGTAGCTGTATTTTTCCTGCCAAGAGATGCAGAAATGGTGCAGAAATTTTACTCAACGTGTGCACATCCTCTTATCAGTATTATAGACGATTCCATGGTCCAGAATACATTTCCTTAGTATATAACCCCCAAAAGTGCATAGCCTTTGAACAGAATGTGTATAAGGCTCCTTTAATTTTGGCAGTTCTTACTGCCTTCATAAATTCAACTGAAATTTCCTAATTTTTTAATAAAAAAAAAATAATTTTGGTTTACTTAAATTATTATTGTTATTATTATTATTATTATTATTATTATATTTTTAAAATGTTTTTTAAATTTTGCCTTATATACAAGTCATTTTACAGGAATAAATGTTTCTTAACATTTTTTTCCAGTAAAATGCTATTTCTCGTCGGTTTCGAATGTTTTATTGTCACTCCTTAAACGTGGAGTAAAAGTGTGACATCATAAATGCTTCTAGGGGTCTTCCCAGTGCTGTTGTCCTTACATTCAGCACTTTTACCATCAATTTGAACATTTTCACTGCCCCCCAGATCTCTTTGTAGGGTCCGCTGGAACATCTCACCTTTCCCATTGACTCCCATTATACTGATTATTCACAAAAGCATGTTAGTATTAAGAACTGCTTGGTTCGATCAACGAGCACCTGAGCATTTTACTGCTCGCTCATCCCTATTAAAGATCCATATATAGCAGTGCCAAGGGCATACTGTAGATACCTAAAGTGCCAGTGCTGTGCTTTAGAAGAGGGTACATTTATCCCACCTAAATAGCTTACCATGCAGTGACCTCATGTCTTGTATTGCCTTATTGGGGCATACATTTAAAATCAATATATGAATTGTACATTACCTGCAGTAAATGCACCACCTAAGAGGTCCCATGCTCTGTGTCCCACCACCCCAAAGCCATTTCGCCTCACTTCTTCCAGTGGTGTGTTTAAAGTGAGGGATCAAGCTCTAAACATATATCGCTCGGCTGCCAATGGGAGGATGCCGCGTGATATTCAAATTAGCCTTTTCTTGGTATCATCGGCGCTTAGCGCGTCCACTACATCCCATATTCGCCAATGGGATTTTCTATTCAGTGTGTGCTGGAATGCATGCGGCGATATGATTACACATGGCAGGAAGTCAGTGGGATAAGCCGCTGGTGGATACGCACAACCAACCACAACGATGTATTATGAGAATCCAAAGAATGGAACTGTGGATCAAATACCCTTACCTCCAAATTAGCAATATTAGTAAGAGTGGGTCATTACATTGCTATATCTGGTATTAGTATGCATTACAATATATAGTTCAATAATAAATAGTATATACTTAGAAAAGTGCAAGTGCATATTTACAAAAAATAAAATAGGATAGCAATTCCCTCTAATGACAACGTACTATAATAATCATGCTATTTTCAAGAAAAACATATACGGTACATATATTCAAAATGTTGAGAAAAAATACAGGACATGTAGACAAAGTGATGAAGCGTATGTGAAGGAAAGACATCTAATAAGGTGCGTATGCATATATGTGGGCGCATAAAAAGACCTGTAATATTGTAAATTTACCTTCACCACCTACAAGGTTGTAAACATAAATGATGAATATAAAGTGCTAATGTAAACATACATGTATAGAAGATATAAATATATGTCTGTATACGTGTGTGAAAAAAGTACATAATGCATATTAATCCACCTGCTTCCCTAGGTAGTGCTATCATAATAAGTGTAAAGTGCAAGTGCAAAAGTGATTATGCAAGCATACAGTACAGACCAAAAGTTTGGACACGCCTTCTCATTTAAAGATTTTTCTGTATATATTTATGACTATGAAAATTGTACGTTCACACTGAAGGCATCAAAACTATGAATTAACACATGTGGAATTATATATTTAACAAAAAAGTGTGAAACAACTGAAATTATGTCTTATATTCTAGGTTCTTCAAAGTAGCCACCTTTTGCTTTGATGACTCTTGGCATTCTCTTGATGAGCTTCAAGAGGTACATTTCAAAAACCTGACCGGCACATCCAGACATAGACTAAGTGTGAACAGGTGCTGAACCTAGAGTCGCCAACTCGTATATAGTAAATAAGGCAGCACACTGCAGCGCTAAAACCTGCAAACTTGAAACATGAAATTTGAACTGCATTACTGCACTAGAAATATGAAAAATGAGAGCGTCTAGCGCATAAAAATGGCCAATTTTATGCGTACCTGGTAGCCCCTTTACGGCATCTCTCTTATACCAGGTCCTAAACTTGCCTTACCTCGCTGAGAATAAATGTCTCCATCTGAATGGGTGCATGTGAAACCTCTTACTAGACTAAAATTCTCTCTCTCTGTGGAGGGGTATTGGACCTGCTGTAATTAAAACACCTGAAGGCTAGGAGGCGGAGTGCACGATCAGAAGGCTAAAGAATACATTTCAAAAACCTGACCGGCACATCCTGACATAGACTAAGTGTGAACAGGTGCTGAACCTAGAGTTGCCAACTCGTATATAGTTAAGTTGGCGACTTAAGAGGTAGTCACCGGGAATGGTGTTCACTTCACAGGTGGGCCCTGTCAGGTTTAATAAGTGGGATTTCTTGCCTTATAAATGGGGTTAGGACCATCCGTTGTGTTGTGCAGAAGTCTGGTGGATACACAGCTGACAGCCCTACTGAATAGACTGTTAGAATTTGTATTATGGCGGGAAAAAAGCAGCTAAGTAAAGAAAAATGAGTGTCCATCAATACTTTAAGAAAAGAAGGTCAGTCAGTCTGAAAAATTGGGAAAACTTTGAAAGTGTCCCCAAGTGCAGTGGCAAAAACCATCAAGCAATACAAAGAAACTGTCTCACATGAGGATCACACCAGAAAAGGAAGACCAAGAGTCACCTCTGCTTCTGAGGATAAGTTTATCCGAGTCACCAGCCTCAGAAATCGCAGGTTAACAGCAGCTCAGATTAGAGAGCAGGTCAATGCTACACGGAGTTCTAGCAGCAGACACATCTCTACAACAACTGTTAAGAGGAGACTTTGTGCAGCAAGCCTTCATGGCAAAATAGCTGCTAGGAAACCACTGCTAAGGACAGGCAACAAGCAGGAGAGACTTGTTTGGGCTAAAGAACACAAGGAATGGACATTAGACCAGTGGAAATCTGTGCTTTGGTCTGATGAGTCCAAATTTGAGATTTTTGGTTCCAACCACCTCGTTTTTGTGTGATATAGAAAAGGTGAACGGATGGTCTCTACATGCCTGGTTCTCACCGTGAAGCATGGAGGAGGAGGTGTGATGGTGTGGGGGTACTTTGCTGGTGACACTGTTGGGGATTTATTCAAAATTGAAGGCATAGTGAACCAGCATGGCTACCATAGCATCATGCTATTCCATCTGGTTTGCGTTTAGTTGGACCATCATTTATTTTTCAATATGACAATGACCCCAAACACACCTCCTGGCTGTGTAAGGGCTATTTGACCAAGAAGGAGAGTGATGGATTGCTACGCCAGACCTGGCCTCCACAGTCACCAGACCTGAACCCAATCGAGATGGTTTGGGGTGAGCTGGACCACAGAGTGAAGGCAAAATGGCCAACAAGTGCTAAGCATCTCTGGGAACTCCTTTGAGATTGTTGGAAGACCATTCCTGGTGACTACCTCTTGAAGCTCATCAAGAGAATGCCAAGAGTGTGCAAAGCAGTCATCAAAGCAAAAGGTGGATACTTTGAAGAACCTAGAATATATGACATAATTTCAGATGTTTACATAGTTACATAGTTACATAGTTATTAAGGTTGAAGGAAGACTATATGTCCATCTAGTTCAACCCATAGCCTAACCTAACATGCCCTAACATGTTGATCCAGAGGAAGGCAAAAAAACCCCATGTGCAAAGAGTAAGCTCCACATTGGGGAAAAAAATTCCTTCCCGACTCCACATACGGCAATCAGACTAGTTCCCTGGATCAACGCCCTATCAAGGAATCTAGTGTATATACCCTGTAACATTATACTTTTCCAGAAGGGTATCCAGTCCCCTCTTAAATTTAAGTAACGAATAACTCATTACAACATCACATGGCAGAGAGTTCCATAGTCTCACTGCTCTTACAGTAAAGAATCCATGTCTGTTATTATGCTTAAACCTTTTTTCCTCCAACCGCAGAGGATGCCCCCTTGTCCCTGTTTCAGGTCTATGATTAAAAAGATCATCAGAAAGGTCTTTGTACTGTCCCCTCATATATTTATACATTAAAATGAGATCACCCCTTAGTCTTCGTTTTTCCAAACTAAATAGCCCCAAGTGTAATAACCTATCTTGGTATTGCAGACCCCCCAGTCCTCTAATAACCTTGGTCGCTCTTCTCTGCACCCGCTCCAGTTCAGCTATGTCTTTCTTATACACCGGAGACCAGAACTGTGCACAGTATTCTAAGTGTGGTCGAACTAGTGACTTGTATAGAGGTAAAATTATATTCTCCTCATGAGCATCTATGCCTCTTTTAATGCATCCCATTATTTTATTTGCCTTTGTAGCAGCTGCCTGACACTGGCCACTGAATTTAAGTTTGTCATCCACCCATACACCCAGGTCTTTTTCATTGACGGTTTTGCCCAGAGTTTTAGAATTAAGCACATAATTATACATCTTATTACTTCTACCCAAGTGCATGACCTTACATTTATCCCCATTAAAGCTCATTTGCCATTTATCAGCCCAAGCTTCTAGTTTACATAAATCATCCTGTAGTATAAAATTGTCCTCCTCTGTATTGATTACCCTGCAGAGTTTAGTGTCATCTGCAAATATTGAAATTCTACTCTGAATGCCCCCTACAAGGTTTAACACTTTTTTGTTAAGTATATAATTCCACATGTGCTAATTGATAGTTTTGATGCCTTCAGTGTGAATGTACAATTTTCGTAGTCGTGAAAAAACAGAAAAATCTTTAAATGAGAAGGTGTGTCCAAACTTTTGGTCTGTACTGTATGTATATAAGAAAAAAAAATCTATAAAAATAACTAGTACAATGCATACTAATTGAACCACTTGGTCCAAGTCATATACCATAAAGAATATATGTCAAATAAATTATGTGCCCAAATGACCAATCTGCAAAAATATGAACAGGGTGTAAATATACATTGATAGTGAACATACAGTCATACCAGTCCAAAAACACCCATACCAATAGATATGCATATCTTACTATCAAATCAAAGGCTACATTATTACAAAATATAATAGTCCTAATTAGATGGATGCATTCATGTTCCTTGCGAACCAGCAGAAAGTGTTTTTAACTACTTTTTCTTCCGAAGTAGCTCAAGAAGCCCCGATCAAGCATCATCATATTCATTCCACAACTTCATATACATTCTGCAATTATACTGCAACACTTCTAAAGTGCTCGTGCATATATAAATCAAGTGAGAAAATAAATAAAATAACACACACAAGTAAATCCTAGAAATATGAAATATACCATATACTGTATACTCGAGTATAAGTAGAGTTTTTCAGCACATTTTTATTCTGAAAAAGCACCCCTCAACTTATACTCAAGTAAGGGTCCCACAAGACAAAGGGGTGTGGCAGCTGCAGAGCAGTGGGTCACAGGAGGCAGGAGCCGGCTGCCGTGGCTAACACCTGTGCCCAAAGCTAAAGAGCAATAAATATTCACTGCGCTCATAGTAAATATTCATTGCTCTTTAATAGCGGGCACAGTAGCTGGCTTGCTGCAGCAGCCGGGCGGTCACATGTGCCGCTACCCAAGGGAATGAATATTTACTGCTCTCCACTCCCATAGGCATGGAGAGCAGTGAATGTTGAAATGTTCATTCCCTTTGGTAGCAGGCACATGTGATCGCCCTGCCACTGCCCCAAGCCAGCAGCTGAGGTTACTGTGCCCACTATTAAAGAGCAATGATGTCACGATTCCCCCTGACCGCTGTCACCAATGGGTCAGGATTCACACCGTGACCGTCACCCCTACGTCACGGATTGAGGTGACTTTAGGCCAACAGACGGCTATCACATGTGCAGGGGGGCTTATCTTAGTTATCCCTCCACTCCACGATGTGATGAAAAACCACACACAAGGCTTTTGACCTCTTAGTTTACAGCAGGGGCTTATTCTAGGTATCCCACTGCTTTTCTATATACCACGAACTGCAGGGATTTATGTATATCCCGCTTACAGTTCCACTTAACACTTGCAGCTCTCTGGCGCCCCCTTACTCTCAGGTCAGATTAGGTACTGCACCCTGGGTAATTAGTCGCCAGAAAGGCTGCCTGCTGTGTACTGGCTATTGGGCACGCTGCAGCAACGCGATAACTACTCCCACACAGGCAGGAACAATAATTATCAAACCCGCAGTTGCTTCAGCATAATCCAACCGTCAGCACACTTTCGCTGCCACCAGCTTCGATTAAACGGGTCCGAAGCTAACCCAACACAACAGTAACAGTAGCGTATTTTCCCTTCAAGAGACTTAGGGTACGGTTTAGAGCAGGAGAACGAACTAATATATAATAGTATATCCCATTCAAAATAACTAGGCAGTGCGTTATCAAAAATAGTTTATAAAGATGTTATACATGAGACAATTGCAAATATGTACAAGGGTAATTATAACATAAAGGGAATAAATGAGAAAAGATAACACTCACATATTAAAAGCATTGCAGGCATCCAGGCTAGTGCAGTTTCCATACATCCCAGTCCATGAGATGTACCAGCTCTTCCAGGACAATAGGACAAAGCAGTCCAGAAGGAGAAATCAGCAAAAAGTGACTCCTCAGAGCCTGCCAGACCCTTAAAACATTAAGGCTGTGACATCACAGAAAGGCTGGTTTATCCAGACCCTCCTCTCTCTACATTCTGCCTAAACTTTAAACTATTCTCTCTGATTTCTATAACTTCACTACAAAACATGTCAGCGTCCTAAAAAACCCATCAATCATCTCGGATTAACGTGAGCATTCTAATGAGATCAAATATGTCCTAACTGGGATACATATTTACAGAGAAATCCCTACCTCTTTACCAGATGGAGTTAGAAACCCGAGTTTAAAGGGATGGGTACCTACACCGAGTGAGACTACGAATATATATTTTCGTATTTCTAGCTTAAATCGTTTGCCTAATATCTAACAAAAACTAAACAAAGAATCTTTCATGAATTTTTTGGAGCCACTTTTCCTTATAGCTGAACAAGAGCTTACACAGGAAATGCTAGTCGTAAATTCCGTTCGGCAATAAAACCTCTCTTCCCCCATACTCTCAGAGAAGGACAGCCAGGAATTTGCAGCTACAAACTGTTACTCCAAGAAGGGGGGGCTTAGCCCACTCAGGCTAGCCAGAGAACTACTTATGATATTTTATACCATATCGTGACACCTCCCCCTTTTGGTGTGCGCTAGGGAGGCAGGACCTGATGGTTCTCCTCCATGCGCACCTCAACAGGTTCACCCTGGTGGGCCAACCCATCACGATTGCCATGCTCTGGCTCCATGGTGCCTTCGCCTACCCGGTGCCCCAGGTAGTGAACCTCCCTCATGCCCATCTGACACTTTCCCGGCTTGATAGTCAGTCCTGCTTGGTGAATTCGCCTGAGCACCTCCTCGAGATGCTGCAGGTGTTCCTTCCAGGAGGGACTGAAGATGGCAATGTCATCCAAGTACGCCACGGCGTACGTCTCCAGTCCCTGAAGCAGGAGGTTGACCATCCGCTGGAAAGTGGCAGGGGCATTCTTCATGCCGAAGGGCATGACCGTGGACTCGTACAGTCCGAAGGGCGTGATAAAGGCGGACTTCTCCTGCGCCTCGGGGCTCAGGGGAATCTGCCAGTATCCTCGACTCAGATCCATTATTGTTAGGTAATCTGCGCCAGCTAACTTCTCAAGCAGCTCCTCCATGCGCGGCATTGGGTGCGCATCCGAGGCTGTGATGGCGTTGAGCCCCCTGTAGTCCACGCAGAACCGAGTGGTCCGGTCCTTCTTTGGCACGAGAACTACAGGTGATGCCCACGCGCTCTTTGACCGTCGAATCACCCCCAGCTGTAACATCTCATTGATCTCTTGGCGCATAGTCTGCTGCACCTGGTCAGAGATTCGATAGGGTGTTCGCCGTAGTGGGGCGTGATTCCCGGTGTCCACCTCGTGGACTGCTAACTCAGTCCTCCCAGGTCGGTTGGAAAACACGACCCGGAAAGGTTCCAGTGTGGTTTGCAACTGCACCCGCTGGGGTTCAGTTAACGAGGCGCTTACCTCCACATCCTCGATGGACCCATTGGCCTTGGCTTGGGCCAGCAAGTCCAGGAGGGTATCTTCCTCACCGTCTTCGGGCAAGCTGCAGACCGGTAGGACGAAAGGTTCACGTTCGTGATGAGCCTTCATCATGTTGACGTGAAAGGCCTTTCGCCTACCCCGAGCGTGGTCAAGCGTGACCACGTAAGTGACCGGGTTGAGCTGTTGGTGGACGACGTACGGGCCCTCCCAGGCTGCCTGAAGCTTATCCGTTGGTACCGGGACCAGCACCCACACCTTTTGACCCACGTGGTAGGTCCGCTCCCGGGCGTTCTGGTCGTACCAGTGCTTCTGATCAGCCTGAGCCTGCGTCATGTTGTCATGCACCAACTGCGTCAAGGTCTGCATCTTGTCACGGAAGCGCATGACATACTCCATTATGGACACTTCAGAAGGGTTCGGCTCCTCTTCCCAGAATTCTCTTACCAACCCAAGGGGTCCCCGGACTCGCCTGCCGTATAGGAGCTCGAAGGGTGAGAACCCCGTCGAGGCCTGCGGAACCTCTCGGTAAGCGAACAGCAGGTGTGGGAGGTACCGCTCCCAGTCGCGCCCTTGAGTCTCAACCAGCATGCGTAGCATCTGTTTGAGGGTACCATTGAAGCGTTCACACAAGCCATTGGTCTGTGGGTGATACGCACTCGATACCAGGTGCTTCACCTGCATTCTCTTACAGAGAGCCTCCATTAGGCGAGACATAAATTGGGTCCCTTGATCAGTAAGCATTTCCCTGGGAAACCCTACACGTGAAAAGATGGCCAACAGGGCATCCGCCACCTTATCTGCCCTAGTTGATGACAGAGCTACTGCCTCTGGGTACCGGGTAGCGTAGTCTACCACAGTAAGGATATATTGCTTTCCAGAGCTGCTGGGGACGGCCAGCGGGCCCACAATGTCCACCGCGATCCTCTGGAAAGGCTCCTCTATCACTGGCAAAGGGATCAGGGGAGCCTTAAGAGCAGGCCCCGCCTTCCCCACCCTTTGACAAGTGATACAGGAGCGGCAGTAGTTTGACACATCTGTCCCCATCTTAGGCCAATAGAAGTGTTGAGACAGCCGGGCCTTAGTTTTGCTGATCCCCAAGTGTCCAGCTAGCGGGATCTCATGGGCAATCCGCAACAACTCACCCCGGAATTGCTGCGGGACGACCAGCTGTCTTTCCCTCAACCACTCCTTTTGTGATTCTCCGGGTACTGTCTCCCGGTACAACCTTCCTTGTTCCCAGAACACCTTCTCCTTATCAGTCTCGGAGAAGGGCGTCTCGGCAAGTTGTCTCAAACTCTCTAGGCTCGCATCTGTGTGCAGAGCGGCCTGAAACTCCTGGCTAGGGGAAGCCAGAAGCGACGTCAGGGTCCCTTCCCCACGGGAACCCTCTTGGACCTGCTCTGGGTCCACCTCTGGTTCAGTCACAGTGGGGACTGAGGAGGGTCCGGAAGGCAGACAGTTATCTGCGTTCCGGGCACTCTGACTGCGGGTGACAGCAGCTACGTAGGCTGTCTCCCCGGGGATTTCTACAGGCCCATCAGCCGGCGCTGCTATGGGCTCTACCTCCCCCTCCACCCCCAACACTCCAGGGGCAGTGCTACTTATGGGCCAGTTACCTTCCTCGGTGGCACTGGTCAATTTCATGGCATCACCTTCCTCACGGTTCCCATGCATCTCCACATTTCCTGTAGCACCGACACTTGCCCCTGTTAGGGGTTCCTCAGCCGTCTCACTCCGCAGAGCGACGTGGCTGGGCACACCTGTACCTATGGACACATTAACCTTCACAGAAAAATCATTATCAGGTTCAGCTGGCACAGGTACAACATTTTCACCATCAATCCTAGGAAAAAAATGGTTAATAGATGCATCATTACAAGATAAAGCATGGTCAGGTAACACATGCGATTTCCCATCATCATCATCATCAGGGTTAACTTTACCCTTATTAGTAGATTGGGGAGGGGTGTCAGGAACGTAGTATGCAAACATCCTCCCCAAATCAGTCCCCAACAAAACATCAGTGGGCAAATTATCAGACAGCCCCACTTCCTTCACCCCGCTCCCAGCACCCCAATCAATAAAAACCCGGGCCATCGGTAAGGGACAGCTGATGCCCCCAATCCCAGTGACAGTTAGGGTTTTCCCCGGAATGATTTCTTCAGGGGCCGCCAGTTCGGGTCGGATGAGGGTTCGTTCAGCCCCGGTGTCCTTGAGGCCTGTAGCAACATGGCCCCCCACAGTAACGGGCTGTACGTTGTCACACACCCTCCCAACCACACCACCCACCAAAAGAACTGCTGCATTAGGCCCTGGGGCCTTGGCTGGGGGGTTCTTCGGCCTGTCTGGACAGAAGGTACTGATATGCCCAGGCCGCTTGCAGGTGTGACACGTGCGAGGTCCGGTGGTAGGTCTGGTGCTGTTGGCCACAGGGCCAGGACCTCTGGTGTGCTGGCTGGCAGGGGTACTGGCGTTGGTTGCAGGCTTACCCCCTCTCCAGCTGGTAGTGACTGGCTTCCGCACTTCCGATCTACGGTTGGCCTCATAGGCATCGGCAATCTGCGCCGCTTTCGTCACGTCTTTGGGTTCTCTGTCCATCATGAACTGTCGCACCTCAGCTGGGCAAAGATGAAAGAACTGGTCTTTGATCATCAGGTCTCGCAGCTGTGCAAAGGTGGTCACTGACAGTCCTTGGGTCCACTGGTCAAAGTGGGTCCCCAGTCCATGCACCACATCACTGTAACTGTCGTGTGGGCCACGTTGGAGGGTCCGGAACTTTCTACGGTACACCTCGGGAGTAAGCTGGTACTTTGCTATCAGGGCCTGCTTGATGGCCTCATAGTCACTATCTTGTTCTTGAGGGAGGGCAGCAAACGCCTCCAGAGCTTTGCCTCTCAGCCCTGGTGTCAGGTATCGTGCCCATTCATCGGTAGGCAGTCGGTACTGTCTGCAGGCTTTCTCAAAGGCCCGCAGAAAAGTGTCCAAGTCCCCGTCCTTCTCCATAACAGGAAAGTGATCGGGCCGGGGCTTAGGTATCTGAGCGCTGCTGGGCTCACGGCTGGACTGGGACGACCCCTGCATTTGCAGTTGGGCTAACTGCAGCTGGTACTCCCGCTCCGCTTGCCGCTCGGCTCGCTGGGCCTCTCGCTCGGCTCGCTCATGGTATTGCTGAATCAGCTGCCGACGTCCCTCTAGGTCATCTGCGGCGCATTGTTGCAGAGCCAGCTGCAGGAGGAGGTCTGCGCCCCCCTGGTTGCCAGTAGGGCCCGTATTCAGTGGTTGGACCTCTGCTGCAGTCTCATGTTCGCTGGTGCTGGCTTCTGCGGCCTCTGAGCTCTGAGATTGGTCTCGAGCGGCTTCCCATTGCACCAGATCTGCGACCAGTTGGGCTTTGTTTTTGCTTGCAAAGTCAATGTGCTGTGACTTGCATAAGGCGACAAGGGTGTCTCTGGTCTGCTGCTCATAGAAGGTTTCTCCCAGCACAACCATGGTTGCCAAATAAAAGATAGGATAGAAAAACGAAGAGAAAGGGAAGGGATAATTACCAGTACGCAATTGTCTCACAACTAAAAAGCACTGAGTTCGTTCTCCAAACTTATTTGCGCAGAGTCCTCGCAAGAACTTTCTGCAAGTTTTTAGTGAGAGGAATGATTACTCAAACCAAATCACTAATGCTCTAAAATATCCCACCGCCTTGCCACCAATTGTCACGATTCCCCCTGACCGCTGTCACCAATGGGTCAGGATTCACACCGTGACCGTCACCCCTACGTCACGGATTGAGGTGACTTTAGGCCAACAGACGGCTATCACATGTGCAGGGGGGCTTATCTTAGTTATCCCTCCACTCCACGATGTGATGAAAAACCACACACAAGGCTTTTGACCTCTTAGTTTACAGCAGGGGCTTATTCTAGGTATCCCACTGCTTTTCTATATACCACGAACTGCAGGGATTTATGTATATCCCGCTTACAGTTCCACTTAACACTTGCAGCTCTCTGGCGCCCCCTTACTCTCAGGTCAGATTAGGTACTGCACCCTGGGTAATTAGTCGCCAGAAAGGCTGCCTGCTATGTACTGGCTATTGGGCACGCTGCAGCGACGCGATAACTACTCCCACACAGGCAGGAACAATAATTATCAAACCCGCAGTTGCTTCAGCATAATCCAACCGTCAGCACACTTTCGCTGCCACCAGCTTCGATTAAACGGGTCCGAAGCTAACCCAACACAACAGTAACAGTAGCGTATTTTCCCTTCAAGAGACTTAGGGTACGGTTTAGAGCAGGAGAACGAACTAATATATAATAGTATATCCCATTCAAAATAACTAGGCAGTGCATTATCAAAAATAGTTTATAAAGATGTTATACATGAGACAATTGCAAATATGTACAAGGGTAATTATAACATAAAGGGAATAAATGAGAAAAGATAACACTCACATATTAAAAGCATTGCAGGCATCCAGGCTAGTGCAGTTTCCATACATCCCAGTCCATGAGATGTACCAGCTCTTCCAGGACAATAGGACAAAGCAGTCCAGAAGGAGAAATCAGCAAAAAGTGACTCCTCAGAGCCTGCCAGACCCTTAAAACATTAAGGCTGTGACATCACAGAAAGGCTGGTTTATCCAGACCCTCCTCTCTCTACATTCTGCCTAAACTTTAAACTATTCTCTCTGATTTCTATAACTTCACTACAAAACATGTCAGCATCCTAAAAAACCCATCAATCATCTCGGATTAACGTGAGCATTCTAATGAGATCAAATATGTCCTAACTGGGATACATATTTACAGAGAAATCCCTACCTCTTTACCAGATGGAGTTAGAAACCCGAGTTTAAAGGGATGGGTACCTACACCGAGTCAGACTACGAATATATATTTTCGTATTTCTAGCTTAAATCGTTTGCCTAATATCTAACAAAAACTAAACAAAGAATCTTTCATGAATTTTTTGGAGCCACTTTTCCTTATAGCTGAACAAGAGCTTACACAGGAAATGCTAGTCGTAAATTCCGTTCGGCAATAAAACCTCTCTTCCCCCATACTCTCAGAGAAGGACAGCCAGGAATTTGCAGCTACAAACTGTTACTCCAAGAAGGGGGGGCTTAGCCCACTCAGGCTAGCCAGAGAACTACTTATGATATTTCATACCATATCGTGACAAATGAATATTCACTGCTCTCCATGCACATAGTCCTAGCGTGGAGAGCAGTGAGTATTCTGGCAGCTGTCCTCTGCTTTTAAGCAGTGCATGACGTCACTGCCATGCGATGCTTACAAGCATAAATCAGCTGCTGGCATTGGAACAAGACGCTACGAGGGCACGCAGGGAAGATAAAAAGGATGGTTTATTTTTTTAATGTTTTTCTGATGGAGGCCATGCACATGTGGCTAGGGATGAGGGGGCCATGCATACCAGGATAGGGATGAGTTTCACCTCACACATAGAGGCCTGTGTTAGCCGACAAGTTGGAACAGAAGTCTCATGAGTGAGTAAAGGACCGGAGCAGTGCTGGACATTAGGGAAGACTGCTATCAGTAAATATAATAACACACTTCACTACACGACATACATTTACACAGGTTTAGCTAATTAAAAAAATGAATGAGAGTGCTTCTTTAAACCAATTGTTCAGGGACAAAAATGGAGGCGATATTTCATGTTACAGAAAACTATTAGCCTTGGAATTGGCACAATCAAAAGAGAAGGGTGCTATCTTGGCTGGTTGGACAGAAGTTAGGAAACTTCTCACCCATAAGTGTGGCAAATCAAAGGTCACAAAAAAGAGTTTGCCTTCAAGCTGTTAGGGTTAAATAGGCCACCAAGAGAAAATGAGGCTGCTATTTTGTGCGCAGATGAACCATGTCCATTATAAATGAGCAGCAGTCTTCTGAGGCCTGAGAGAAAGAAACATAGTCTGTCCACCAAGAAGATGACCTGAATAATGGACGTCTCCTGTGGAAAATAATATTCCCTCTACTAGTGGGAAAGTAAAACCTGAGATGATAGAGCCTGAGAGAACCATGACAACAACAACGTGTGAGTGTCCTGACCGCAGATGCACCCTGAGAAGAGATGATAGTGCCTTCACAGTACATTGTTTATGTCTTTTGCTTTTTTGTATAAGCTTTTAAATAAAATCCTCTTTTATGTTACATCTCTTTAAAGGTAAGATCTAGCCAGTAAGGTGCAAATTTGTAAAGTACCTACAACACTCTACTGCAAAAAAAAAGTGAACCTTGTCAAATTCTGTTGAAGGTTCTACAGTGCTTTATAGCTCTAGTAAATACATGATGGGCAGACGTCACCTTTTTCTTTGTTAGTTTCCTTTTCTATTCCATGCCCTGTGGTTTCAATGCTTTATGTCTCCTTATCCCACTCTAATCGATCAATGATCCTTATCCAAACATTTAGAGCGAGAATTTTCTACAGTATGGTCCTACATGTCATTAACAACAAAGAAAATCAACCACTTCAGACTCTCTGTTCGCGCAAGATTTACCAAAGGTCTGATGAGAACATTCTCTTTCAATGTTATAAACACAGACCGTGATCAAAAGAATCTTCTCTTTCGACCAGGTGCATGAATTGATGCAGTATTTCAATCCTTTGAGTTCCTTGATCCAAAGACTAGATGCATCCCACAAAGGAACAATTAGCCAGCTCTGAAGAAACTGTAATAAAGGCATCATTATGTCATCATTCTGTTCATGTATCATCTCAAGCCAAAGCTCCGAGTGAGATAATAGAACGGGGACTCTCTTAGTATACTATTAGTATTCATGGAAACGGAAATGTGAGAAGCTTCCAAGTTGTTTATTTAGAACTGCTTTTATTGTTTAGATCCACCTAGAAACATGACCATTGTGTTATGCCATTGTATGGCAAGCAAAGCGTTATGCCAAAATGAAAAAAAATATATGTAGGAGCATAACAACCACCAATAAGCCTTGAGAAATCAAGAAGGGTCATCACTGGCCATTACTGATTTGGGTTTGATCCAATAGAGCGCAGCTTAACTAACTTACACCTCCTCGCTCTAGGGTCCTCTTCACCCCTGCGCATCATCTCATATGATGTCCGCCATCGGTCAGCACCGGGACATTGTTTGTAGCGGCACCTAAAAGTAAAGGGGACCTAGGAGCAATGAGCAGTGGTGCCCATCATTACATAGGTGGCTCTGGAACATCTAAATAGTACATATGAAGGTTGTAGTTCTGTGGTGCCAATGTGGTAAAAAAATATGTCAAGCTGTGAGTGGCTTGTGACATGGGCTGGCGGGAAAGTATCAGAATGCTCCTAGCATGCCAGGATGATAAAGGTCTGTGCTTCCCTGCGTCCAGGGTCAGTTGCAAAGGACAAGCGGAGCTCTAGGTGAGGATGACGACCTACATAAGTGCAGTGTGCCACTTTAGATTAAATTACCAGAGGGCAGTTTGTCTCTGTGACTGTCTTGGGTGTGTGAGACCAACCGGCTGCCCACGAGTGAGTTTATCCAGAATCAAGAGGGAGCACAATGGATCCAGGAGAGGTGGGTGTGCATGCAGAGGCTATGTCAATAGAGAGGAGTTTGCCTATGTGGTTGTCCTGGGCATGGAAGACCAGCCGCAGATGGAATTTTATTGATGATGATGAAATCCTGTATTTCGCAGAAAGTCGGAGACCCAGTAGTTCCAAACATGAAATCCACATACCGTGCAGCACAATGATGAGGTTAAATGGAAAATATCCTGCTTGCTTGTGAAGATTTCAGGCGTAGTAAGTAACTAATCCTTAGATAATTTGCAGTAGACAAGATTTAGCAAATATATGAACGTCTACTTGAACTTAAAGGAGAAGGAAGAGCTAAATCATTAATGTGGTTCTATTGCAAAAAATGCTGTCATACAGGGCCGTATTTAGAGTTTCTGCTGCCCTAGGCACTATTAGTGCTGCCTCCCCCTTTGGTGAGTATGACACTATCGGCAGTAGCTTTGCCACAAATCGCTGATGTGAAAGTCGCCTTTTGCAGCAGATCCGGCAGTTTTTCCGCATCTGCCGCGTAACGGATCACTTACGGCAACACTGCGTTCGGCCTCATTCATTCCCTATGGAACTTGCGGACATGTGCGGCACTTGCGGTTTTGCCGCGATCCGGCAAATGCGGTACTTGCAACAATGGAAAAAAACGCTGCTAGCAGTGCTTTTTTGTCTCACTGCAAGTGCAAAACCGCAAGTGCCGCACATGTCCGCAAGTAGCCATCACTACCTGTCCCTGCACCTTCCTAGCTCATCCCTAACCATCCCTCTCTGACCTAAAATTACACTATAAAGCTTTAGAAAAACAATTTATTAACTGACATATTCCTATGATAATGAGGCTTCAGGCTACGGCGTAGACTGGGACAGGCAGTCTCCGGGAATCCATTCTCTCACTGTGCACACCCTCAGTCCCTGCCTCACTGCCTGTGCACAGACCTCCCACCACCGGACCCAGTAATCACCACTTGCAGTTAGGGTTGAGCGAAACGGATCGGACAATTTCAAAAATCGCCTTATTAGGCTGCATTCTAAGGCTCCCTGATAGCTGCATTGCTGTGTGTACGCCGCTGTGCAAACCAACTGCTTTTTTAAAAGCAAAAATCCTGTTGCTCCTTTCTGCACAGTTCTCTTGTTTCTTTGTCCACACTCTTTTGTGTGCAGCAGTCCTTTTTATTGCTGCCATACTTGTCCTTTGATCATTGTAGGGAGATTGAAATTGTACTACAGCCCTTGTATTTTTTTATATATCTGCCAGCCACGTTCTGCCTTGTACATTGTGTAGTGTAATACACTGGGCCTGTTTTTTGCTGCAGTCTCCCCCCCAAAAAAGGGAGCTTGAAATTGCCACTAAGTGGATCTATGTTAGTTCTGTTTGGCGTATATCTGCCAGCCACGTTCTGCCTTGTACATTGTGTTGTGTAATACACAGGGCCTGTTTTTTGCTGCAGTCTCCCCCCCAAAAAAAGGGAGATTTAAATTGCCAACAAGTCTCTATATGTCAGTTCTGTTGGTCGTATATCCGCCAGCCATGTTCTGCCACTGACATTGTGTAGTGTAATACACTGGGCCTGTTTTTTGCTGCATTCTCCCCCCCAAAAAAGGGAGATTTAAATTACCCAGAAGTTTCTATACGTCAGTTCTGTTGGTCGTATATCTGGCAGCCACGTTCTGCCACTGACATTGTGTAGTGTAATACACTGGGCCTGTTTTTTGCTGCATTCTCCCCCCAAAAAAAGGGAGAGCATGCTTCCCCTCGGCGACCTAGCACGCCACCAGTGCTGCTGCTTCACCACGTGCTGACCTCCGGATCTCTGTAGCGCCGCTGTGCACTACACATCCCAGATGTACACATTGCATGTAGTGTGGTGATAGCCAGTACATTGTCAGAGGGATCCCCCTACTGGCCATACGCATTATCCTTCCATTCCAGATAAATTGAACTGTTCTGAAGAAGGTCCATCTGGGACCGAAAACGTTCAACAAACAAACTGGTTCTATGTCTGGATAATAATAAACTGTAATTGTAACTTTTCACAATTTTTGAGTGTCGGGTGATTCTTGAATACTTGTGACTGAGGGTTGGATACCCTACTCGAGCACCAAAACTCATATCCTCACAGAGTGCCGTGTTTATCTATTTTTATTCAGTTGTTATTTTGGTAACATTTCCCCAAAAATGAGGAAGTCTGGTGGAAGAGGCCGTGGGCGGTCGTTGCCAGCTGGTACTGATGGTGGTGGTTGTAGTGGAGCATCTGGTGGTACTGGGAAAAGCAAGATAGAACCAAAGGCTCGAGGTGTCGAGCCAGCGTCATCATCTGGCTACACAAGGCCTCGAAGGCTCCCTTATCTTGGAGTTGGAAAACAGCTTTTAAAGCCGGAGCAGCAGGAACAAGTTTTGGCTTTCCTTGCTGACTCAGCCTCTAGCTCTTTCGTCTCCTCTTCAGATGGTTCGAAATAAAAAAGCAGCAAGTCATCAGAGGCTGCTCCTGGTCTGGAAAAAGTAGCTTCATGTGTCCTTCACCCAAAACAAAAGTGAAGGATGCGGCAGGCAACACACTTTACTCCATGGAGCTCTTTACACATACCGTGCCTGGATTAGAGAGGGAAATTGTTAAAAGCCCATTTCAAGATGAATCGGACATGGAGTGCACAGATGCACAGCCACAGCTAGATTATAATGCTGTTCCATTGACTCAGATCACTACATTGCCCTCGCAGTGTACTGAGCCAGAATCTGACCCTGATGAGACTATGGTGCCGAGTCCCGAACGCTATAGCACCTTACACAGTGACATAGAGGACGGTGCACATGACATTGAAGAGGAGGTGATAGATGACCCAGTTGTTGACCCAGATTGGCAGCCATTGGGTGAAGAGGGTGCCGCTGCCAGTAGCTCAGAAGCGGAAGAGGATGATCTGCAGCAGCCATCTACATCGCAAAAGCTGTCATCTGGCAGGCCCGTTTCAGGCCAAAAACGTGTGTCAAAAACCACAACAGGTGTAGGACAGAGTGGCCATCCGGTGACAGTAGCACAGCGTGCAAAGCCTGAAAAGGTATTCCATAGTAGGACGAGTGCAGTGTGGCAATTTTTTAACCAAGATCCGAATGATCATTCCAAAGTTATATGTAAGAAATGCTCCAAGACCTTTAGCAGAGGGAAGAATGTTCAAAATTTAAGTACAACGTGCATGCGTAGACATCTAACCAGCAGGCACTTGGAAGCATGGACTAACTACCAAATGTCCCATAACGTTGGTGCACCTGCTCATATTGAAGCTAGTCAGCAATGCTACATTGCTTCCCTCACAGTAAGCCGACCGGTTGTGACACCACCAGTAGCAAATGTGGAGGTATTGTCGCAAGGCCAAAGCAGTCAGGGAATCACAAGGTTCTTGGTTGGAAACACTGTAGGTAGGCCCACATCAAGAATACCATCACCAAGCCTCTCTCAATCTGCCATGTCCACCACCACCCCCGCTAGTTCCACCATATGCAGCTCTCCAGCCCAGCTCAGCCTACAAGAGACTCTCGATAGGAAAAGAAAGTACTCTTCCTCTCATCCGCGTACACAGGGTTTGAACGGCTACATTGCTCGACTAATCTCGTTAGAGATGATGCCCTACCGGTTGGTTGAAAGCAAAGCTTTCAAAGCCCTGATGGCCTACGCAGTACCACGCTATGACCTACCCAGTCGACACTTCTTTGCAAGAAAAGCCATCCCAGCACTCCACCAACATGTCAAAGACCGCATTGTCCATGCACTGAGGCAATCGGTCAGTAGAAAGGCGCACCTCACAACAGATGCATGGACCAGTAGGCATGGCCAGGGACGTTATGTGTCCATCACGGCACACTGGGTTAATGTGGTGGATGCAAGGTCCACAGGGGACAGCCATAGTGGCACAGTTCTGCCTAGCCCACGGTCTATGAAACAGTTGGCTGTAGGCGTTCGCCCTCCTCCTCCTCCAGAAGCGAAAGCTCGTCCAAAGAGCGCAGTCGCACGACCACTCCATCCGCCGCTGCCAGTGTTGCACCCGAAGTGTCCCATTATCGAACAGCTTGTGGTAAGCATCAGCAGGCTGTGCTGCAAATTAAGTGTTTGGGCGACAACAGACACACCGCGGCAGTACTGGCTGAGTACTTTCAGCAAGAAACTGAGTCATGGCTGGGCAGTGTACATCTTGAGGCAGGCAAGGTAGTCAGTGATAACAGATGGAATTTTATGGCTGCCATAGCCCTTTCAGAATTGAAACACATACCTTTCCTGGCTCACACCTTGAACGTGGTGGTGCAGTGTTTCCTCAAAAGTTACCCTGATTTACCAACCCTGCTCCTGAAGGTGCGCATACTTTGCTCGCACGTCCGCCGGTCGCCCGCACACTTCAGCCATATGCTGAAACGTCATCGATCGCTGAATCTTCCCCAGCACCGCCTAATAATCGACGTTGCAACAAGGTGAAACTCCACACTGCACATGCTTCAGAGGCTGTGCGAACAGAGGCGTGCTGTCATGTATTTGTGGGAGGATACACATACACGGGCATGCAGTAGGATGGCAGACATGGAGTTGTCTGGTGTGCAGTGGTCGAAGCTCCAAGACCTCTGTCAAGTCCTTCAGTGTTTTGAGGAATGTACACGGCTGGTCAGTGCAGACGACGCCATCATAAGCATGAGCATCCCACTAATGCGTCTGCTGATCATCAAGGAGCAGGCGTCTGCGGCCGAGGAGGAGGAAAGCCTTGATGACAGTCAGGCATTGTCTGCTCAGGGAAGTCTCCAGGACGAGGTGGCGGACAAAGAGGAGGAAAAGGAGGAGGTTGATGTGGATGAATATTTATGGGAGGATGATGCTTCTCAGGGGGCAATAGAAACTGGTGGCATTGCAAAGTCAGGTACAGGGTTTTTGAGGGCCACAAGTGATGTAGATTTTTAAGAAAGTGCTCCTCAACCCAGCACAAGCAGTGAATTGACACCTGGAACTTTGGCCCACATGGCAGCGTATGCCTTGCGTATCCTAAAACGGGACCCCCGCATTATCAAAATGATGACTGATGACGATTACTGGTTGGCCTGCCTCCTGGATCCACGATACAAAAGCAAATTACAAAATATCATGCCACATGAGAACCTTGAGTAAGTATTGGCTACCAAACAAGCAACTCTTGTAGACCGCTTGGTTCAGGCATTCCCAGCGCACAGCGGCAGTGATGGTTCTCACACGAGCTGTAGGGGGCAACATGGCAGAGGTGTTAGAGGTGCACAAAGCCGAAGTGGCATTGGACAGAAGGGATTTATGACCAGGTTGTGGAGTGATTTCGCAATGACCGCAGACACGACAGGTACTGCTGCATCGATTCAAAGTGACAGGAGACAGCATTTGTCCAGTATGGTTACCAAATATTTTTCCGCCATTATCGATGTTCTCCCTCACAGGTCATTCCCCTTTGATTACTGGGCATGTAAACTAGACACCTGGCCCCAATTGGCAGAATATGCATTACAAGAGCTCGCTTGCCCAGCTGCTAGTGTGCTCTCAGAAAGAGTCTTCAGTTCCGCTGGTTCAATACTGACTGAAAAAAGGACACGTCTGGCTTCCCGAAATGTTGATGATCTAACCTTCATTAAAATGAACCAATCATGGATTTCAAATTATTTTGCCCCACCTTCTCCTGCTGACACGTAGCTTGCCTGAAAATGTCTTGCTTTTGGCCTCCTCTTACTGACTTCTCCAATTCCTCAATTTGCAGCTGCTGAATGTCCACCATAGGCCCTTTTTATACCTCCCTAAATGGGCTGACTCCCCCCACAGGGCCGTGGTCACCATCTGGTGCAAGCACCCGTGCGAGTGCCGTTTGCCTGGACAGGTGGGTGGGCCCACTCTTGGGCTACGGCACTGGCACAGTGTCCCACATAGTACAATGCAGTGTCTCTGACGGTGGTGGTGCACAATCAATGTCAGACACACCGTTGTAATATGAGGGGCTCTGTGCCAGTACCGCCGCCCACGAGAGAGTGTTCCCCCCCAGCTCGAACTGTGCTCTACCACTTGCAAAACTTACCTCTCCCTGCCCCACCACTGTGTAGTCTGTGCTGTTAAATCGTTAAATGGCACTGCCATTACAAATTTGTTGCAATGATAGATGATAGTAAAATATACAGGAGCCCTGGCCTCCATTTAGACCCCTTAATACTTTGCGCCAACTACCACTGTCTGCATCTCTGCAGAGGAGACCACCCCTGTACCTCGCTATGCCACCTATATATTTATGACCAATTCCCTGGCAGACATTTAGCCAACTTTAGTATTTTGGCCTACTAACTGTGACAGCCACTTATAACAGTTGTCCTCCGCTGAACAAACCTATGCCACCTGTGTACTCCTGTTACCAATTGTGAACTGCATGTAGCCTACTTACTTATTTGTGCCTAGTAACTGTGTCAGCCTCTCATAACAGTTGTCCTCCAAAGCTGTACCAAGGTAGGCCGCCTGGTTAGTCCTGCTAGCAGTTTTGAACTGCATTTAGCCACCTTTTTTTATGTTAGGCCTCTGTCTGTCTGTCTGTCTGCGCCACACATTACAACTGTTCCCCGCTGAATCAAGCTAGGCCACCTCGTTAGTCCTGCTAGCAGTTTAGAACTGCATGAAGCCACCTTTTTTATGTTACACCTCTGTCTGTCTGTCTGTCTGTCCGCTCCACACATTACAACTGTCCCCCCCTGAAACAAGCTAGGCCGCCTGGTTAGTCCTGCTAGCAGTTTCGAACTGCATTTAGCCACATTTTTTTATGTTAGGCCTCTGTCTGTCTGTCTGTCTGCGCCACACATTACAACTGTCCCCCGCTGAAACAAGCTAGGCCGCCTGGTTAGTCCTGCTAGCAGTTTTGAACTGCATTTAGCCACCTTTTTTATGTTAGGCCTCTGTCTGTCTGCGCCACACATAACAACTGTCCCCCGCTGAAAAAAGCTAGGCTGCCTGGTTAGTCCTGCTAGCAGTTTTGAACTGCATTTAGCCACCTTTTTTATGTTAGTCCTCTGTCTGTCTGCGCCACACATTACAGCTTTCCCCCACTGAAACAAGCTAGGCCGCCTGGTTAGTCCTGCTAGCAGTTTTAAACGGCATTTAGCCACCTTTTTTATGTTAGGCCTCTGTCTGTCTGCGCCACACATAACAACTGTCCCCCGCTGAAAAAAGCTAGGCTGCCTGGTTATTCCTGCTAGCAGTTTCGAACTGCATTTAGCCAACTTTTTTAATTTTAGGCCTCTGTCTGTCTGTCTGTCTGTCTGCGCCACACATTACAACTGTCCCCCTTGAAACAAGCTAGGCCGCCTGGTTAGTCCTGCTAGCAGTTTCGAACTGCATTTAGCCACCTTTTTTTATTTTAGGCCTCTGTCCGTCTGTCTGTCTGTGACACACATTACAACTGTCCTCTGCTGAACAAAGCTGAGCCTCACTTTTCACCGGTGTCAGATATTAAACTGCATTTGGCCTACTTCTTTGGTGGGGCCTACAAATGGTGTGTGCCGGTGCTTGGTGTTCTCCACTGATGAAAGCTAAGCCTCAATTTTCATCCGGTGTCAGATATTAAACTGCATTTGGCCTACTTCTTTGGTTGGGCCTACAAATGGTGTGTGCCGCTGCTTGGTGTTCTCCACTGTCTAAAGCCGAACCTCAATTTTCATCCGGTGTCAGATATTAAACTGCATTTGGCCTACTTCTTTAATTGGGCCTACAAATGGTGTGTGCCGATGCTTGGTGTTCTCCACTGACTAAAGCTGAGCCTCAATTTTCATCCGGTGTCAAATATTAAACTGCATTTGGCCTTCTTGTTTGGTTGGGCCTACTAACGGTGTCTGCTGCTGCTTGTTGTTCTCCACTGAACAAAGCTGAGCTTCAATTTTCAGGCTTTCAGCCTATATAAAGTATTAAACTGCTTTTGGCCTACTTGCTTGGTTGGGCCTACTGACGGTGTCTGCCTCTCCTTGCGTTTCTCCTCGACTGAACAAAGCTGAGCTTCAATTTTCAGGTTTTCAGCCTATATAAAGTATTAAACTGCATTTGGCCTACTTGTTTGGTTGGGCCTACTAATGGTGTCTGCCGCTGCTTGTTGTTCTTCACTGAACAAAGCTGAGCTTCAATTTTCAGGCTTTCAGCCTATATAAAGTATTAAACTGTATTTGGCCTACTTGTTTGATTGGGCCTACTAACGGTGTCTGCCTCTGCTTGTTGTTCTCCACTGAACAAAGCTGAGCTTCAATTTTCAGGCTTTTAGCCTATATAAAGTATTAAACTGCATTTGGCCTACATGTTTGGTTGGGCCTACTTTGTTATGGACCTGGTGGTTAGGAGCACCCGAAATGACCTGATGGTTAAACCGAAACAGGACAAGCTCTGGGAAGTGGGAACTCTGCTGACCGCAACCCCTGATCCTATCACACACTAGAAATAGCCGTGGAGCGTACCTAACAGGCCTAGACGCCTCGACACAGCCTAAGAACTAGCTAGCCCTAGAGATAGAAAATAAAGCCTACCTTGCCTCAGAGAAATTCCCCAAAGGAAAAGGCAGCCCCCCACATATATTAACTGTGAGTTAAGATGAAAGTCACAAACACAGAAATGAAACAGGTTTCAGCAAAGGGAGGCCAGACTAACTAAATAGACAGAGGATAGGAAAGGTATCTTTGCGGTCAGCACAAAAACTACAAAAGACCACGCAGAGTGTGCAAAAAGACCCCCGCACCGACTCACGGTGCGGAGGTGCCACCCTGCATCCCAGAGCTTCTAGCCAGCAAGGCACAATGATGAAAGCAAGCTGGACAAGAAAAACAATGAACAGAAAATAACAATCAGGGACTTAGCTTCTTGCTGAGTAGACAGGTAACCAGAAAGATCCAGGAGTGAACAGAGCCAGTACTGAAACATTGACAGGTGGCATGGAGTAACGATCAAGGTGGAGTTAAATAGAGCAGCCAGCCAAAGAACAAACCAGGTCACCTGTGGAAGGAATCCCAGAACCAGCAGCTCCACCCACAGCCACCAGAGGAAGCCCATGGACAGAACTCACCGAAGTACCATCCATGACCACAGGAGGGAGCTCCAAAACAGAATTCACAACAGTACCCCCCCCTTGAGGAGGGGTCACCGAACCCTCACCAGAACCCCCAGGCCGATCAGGACGAGCCAAATGAAAGGCACGAACCAGATCAGCAGCATGAACATCAGAGGCAACAACCCAGAAATTATCTTCCTGACAATAAACCCTTCCAATTGACCAGGTACTGGAGTTTCCATCTCGAAATACGAGAATCTAAAATCTTCTCCACCACATACTCCAACTCCCCCTCGACCAACATCGGGGCAGGAGGGTCAACGGAGGGAACCATAAGCGCCACGTATCTCCGCAACAACGACCTATGGAACACATTATGGATGGCAAAAGAAGCTGGAAGGGCCAAACGAAATGACAGAGGATTAAGAATTTCAGAAATCTTATAAGGACCAATGAAACGAGGCTTAAACTTAGGAGAGGAAGCCTTCATAGGAACATAACAAGACGACAACCAAACCAAATCCCCAACACAAAGTCAGGGACCAACACGGCGACGGCGGTTGGCGAAACGTTGAGCCTTCTCCTGGGACAATGTCAAATTGTCCACTAGGTGAGTCCAAATTTGCTGTAACCTGTCCACCACAGAATCCACACCAGGACAGTCCGAAGGCTCAACCTGCCCTGAAGAAAAACGAGGATGGAAACCAGAATTACAGAAAAAAGGTGAAACCAAAGTAGCCGAGCTGGCCCGATTATTAAGGGCGAACTCAGCAAAAGGCAAGAAAGACACCCAATCATCCTTATCAGCAGAAACAAAGCATCTCAGATATGTTTCTAAAGTCTGATTGGTTTGTTCGGTTTGGCCATTTGTCTGAGGATGGAAAGCCGAAGAAAAAGACAAATCAATGCCCATCTTAGCACAAAAGGACCACCAAAACCTCGAAACAAACTGGGAACCTCTGTCCGAGACAATGTTCTCCGGAATGCCATGCAAACAAACCACATGCTGGAAAAATAATGGCACCAAATCGGAGGAGGAAGGCAATTTAGACAAGGGTACCAAATGGACCATCTTAGAGAAGCGATCACAAACCACCCAGATGACCAACATCCTTTGAGAGACAGGGAGATCTGAAATAAAATCCATGGAAATATGCGTCCAGGGCCTCTTCGGGACCGGCAAGGGCAAAAGCAATCCACTGGCACGAGAACAGCAGGGCTTAGCCCGAGCACAAGTCCCACAGGACTGCACAAAAGAGCGCACATCCCGTGACTAGGAAGGCCACCAGAAGGATCTAGCCACCAAATCTCTGGTACCAAAGATTCCGGGATGACCAGCTAACACCGAACAATGAACCTCAGAGATAACTCTACTAGTCCATCTATCAGGGACAAAGAGCTTCTCCGCTGGACAACGGTCAGGTCTATCAGCCTGAAACTTCTGCAGCACCCGCCGCAAATCAGGGGAGATGGCAGACAAATTTACCCCCTCCTTGAGAATACCAGCCGGCTCAGGAACATCCGGAGAGTCAGGCACAAAACTCCTTGAAAGGGCATCAGCCTTCACATTCTTAGAGCCCGGAAGGTATGAAACCACAAAATCGAAACGGGAGAAAAACAGCGACCATTGAGCCTGTCTAGGATTCAACCGTTTGGCAGACTCGAGATAAGTCAAATTCTTGTGATCCGTCAAGACCACCACACGATGCTTGGCTCCTTCAAGCCAATGTCGCCACTCCTCGAATGCCCACTTCATAGCTAACAACTCTCGGTTGCCAACATCATAATTACGCTCGGCAGGCGAAAACTTTCTAGAAAAGAAAGCACATGGTTTCATCACCGAGCCATCAGAACTTCTCTGAGACAAAACAGCCCCTGCTCCAATCTCGGAAGCATCAACCTCGACCTGAAACGGGAGCGAAACATCTGGCTGGCACAACACAGGGGCAGAAGAAAAACGACGCTTCAACTCCTGAAAAGCCTCAACGGCCGCAGAAGACCAATTGACCACATCAGCACCTTTCTTAGTCAAATCAGTCAACGGTTTAACAACACTAGAAAAATTAGCGATGAAGTGACGGTAAAAATTAGCAAAGCCCAGGAACTTCTGCAGACTCTTCACAGATGTAGGCTGAGTCCAATCAAAAATGGCCTGAACTTTATGGCCGGCGTCACACTTGCGATTTTTACGGACGTATGAGCGCAGAAACTACGTCCGTAAAACTCGCAAAACATACGGCACAATTATTCTCTATGCCCCTGCTCCTATCTGCCGTATTAAACTGATCAGTATTATACGGCTTTATACGGCCGTACAAAATCGCAGCATGCTGCGTTTGTCACCGTACTGCGCAAGAAATACGCCAATGAAAGTCTATGGAAGCGTGAAAAATACGGATTACACACGGACCAGCAGTGTGACTTGCGAGAAATACGCAGCGGTGTTAGAGAGAAAAGCTGGTAATTCAGTGCGGTGTACAGTAAAATCACACTGACAGCTTCCAGTCCAATAGGTAGAATTAATGTGTACACATAGAATAGGTATATATATATATATATATATATATATATATGTCAGTGAGACACATATATGTATATATATTAATATTTATTCCAGCGCTAGACAGCTTTAAAGCCGGTAATTCAATTACCGGCTTTTGCTCTCTCCTTCCTAAACCCGACATGATTTCAGACATGGTTTACATACAGTAAACCATGTCTTCTCCCCATTTTTTTTGCAGATTCCACACTACTAATGTCAGTAGTGTGTATATGCAAAATTTGGCCGCTCTATCTACTAAATTAAAGGGTTAAATGGCGGAAAAAATTGGCGTGGGCTCCCGCACAATTTTCTCCGCCAGAGTAGTAAAGCCAGTAACTGAGGGCAGATATTAATAGCCTGGAGAGGGTCCATGGTTATTGGCCCCCCCCTGGCTAAAAACATCTGCCCCCAGCCACCCCAGAAAAGGCACATCTGGAAGATGCGCCTATTCTGGCACTTGGCCGCTCTCTTCCCATTCCCGTGTAGCGGTGGGATATGGGGTAATGAAGGGTTAATGCCACCTTGCTATTGTAAGGTGACATTAAGCCAAATTAATAATGGAGAGGCGTCAATTATGACACATATCCATTATTAATCCAATTGTAGTAAAGGGTTAAATAAAACACAAACACATTGTTAAAAATTATTTTAATGAAATAAAAACAAAGGTTATTGTGATAATTTATTCTACGCCCAATCCAATCACTGAAGACCCTCGATCTGTAATAAAAACAAAATAATAAACCAACAATATCCTTACCTACCGCAGATCTGTAAAGTCCAACGATGTAAATCCTTCTGAAGGGGTTAAAATATTTTGCAGCCACGAGCTTTGCTAAAGCAACTTTGCTCGTGGCTGCAAAACCCTGGGGAATGAAGGTAAAGTAGGTCAATGACCTATATTTACCTTCATTTGCGGTGAGGCGCCCTCTGCTGGTTGTTCCTAGATCGTGGGAATTTTCCTAGAAAGCTCCCAGTCTCGAGTTCATAAGAGGCGCCCTCTGCTGGTTGTCCTCATATGAACGCGAGCCTGGGAGCTTTCTAGGAAAGTTCCCACGATCTAGGAACAACCAGCAGAGGGCGCCTCACCGCAAATGAAGGTAAATATAGGTCATTGACCTATTTTACCTTCATTCCCCGGGGTTTTGCAGCCAAGAGCAAAGTTGCTTTAGCAAAGCTCGTGGCTGCAAAATATTTTAACCCCTTCAGAAGGATTTACATCGTTGGACTTTACAGATCTGCGGTAGGTAAGGATATTGTTGGTTTATTATTTTGTTTTTATTACAGATCGAGGGTCTTCAGTGATTGGATTGGGCGTAGAATAAATTATTACAATAACCTTTGTTTTTATATCATTAAAATAATTTTTAATAATGTGTTTGTTTTTTATTTAACCCTTTACTACAATTGGATTAATAATGGATAGGTGTCATAATTGACGCCTCTCCATTATTAATTTGGCTTAATGTCACCTTACAATAGCAAGGTGGCATTAACCCTTCATTACCCCATATCCCACCGCTACACGGGAATGGGAAGAGAGTGGCCAAGTGCCAGAATAGGCGCATCTTCCAGATGTGCCTTTTCTGGGGTGGCTGGGGGCAGATGTTTTTAGCCAGGGGGGGCCAATAACCATGGACCCTCTCCAGGCTATTAATATCTGCCCTCAGTCACTGGCTTTACTACTCTGGCGGAGAAAATTGCGCGGGAGCCCACGCCAATTTTTTCCGCCATTTAACCCTTTAATTTAGTAGATAGAACGGCCAAATTTTGCAGATACACACTACTAACATTAGTAGTGTGGAATCTGCAAAAAAAATGGGGAGAAGACATGGTTTACTGTATGTAAACCAGGTCTCATATCATGTCGGGTTTAGGAAGGAGAAAGCAAAAGCCGGTAATTGAATTACCGGCTTTAAAGCTATCTCGCGCTGGAAGAAAAATTAATATATTTATATATAAACAATCAGTAGATTTGGTTTCCAGTACCATCTCTATGCTGACGACACCCAATTATACACTTCTTCTCCTGATATCATACCGACCTTTTTAGAAAACACCAGTGATTGTCTTACCGCTGTCTCTAACATCATGTCCTCCCTCTATCTGAAACTAAACCTGTCAAAAACTGAACTCCTCGTGTTCTCTCCCTCTACTAACCTACCTTTGCCTGACATTGCCATCTCCGTGTGCGGTTCCACCATTACTCCAAAGCAACATGCCCGCTGCCTTGGGGTCATCCTTGATTCTGACCTTTCATTCACCCCCTACATCCGATCACTGGTTCGCTCTTCTTACCTGCATCTCAAAAACATTTCTAGAATTCGCCCTTTTCTTACTTTCGACTCTGCAAAAACTCTTACTGTTTCACTTATTCATTCTCGTCTGGACTATTGTAACTCTCTACTAATCGGCCTCCCTCTTGCAAAACTCTCCCCGCTCCAATCTGTCCTGAATGCTGCAGTCAAGATCATATTCCTCACCAACCGTTACACCGATGCCTCTACCCTGTGCCAGTCATTACACTGGCTACCCATCCACTCCAGAATCCAGTACAAAATTACTACCCTCATCCACAAAACACTCCATGGCTCAGCACCACCCTACATCTCCTCCCTGGTCTCAGTCTACCACCCTACCCTTGCCCTCCGCTCCGCTAATGACCTCAGGTTAGCATCCTCAATAATCAGAACCTCCCACTCCCGTCTCCAAGACTTTACACGTGCTGCGCCGATTTTTTGGAATGCACTACCTAGGTTAATACGATTAATCCCCAATCCCCACAGTTTAAAGCGTACCCTAAAAACTCATTTGTTCAGACTGGCCTACCGCCTCAATGCATTAACCTAACGATCCCTGTGTGGCCTATTTATAATAAAAAAAAATAAAAAAAAGGTTCCTCGCATCATGTTCTCATACACTTTATGCAGTATTAGCCCTGTGTCTGTACTGCTACATACTGGTTCATGCAGCCTTACATGAACACCTGAGCCTTACACTATAGCTGGTCCGAATAACTAAAGCAATTGTTACCATCCACCTCTCGTGTCTCCCCTTTTCCCCATAGTTTGTAAGCTTGCGAGCAGCAGGGCCCTCACTCCTCCTGGTATCTGTTTTAAACTGTATTTCTGTTATGCTGTAATGTCTATTGTCTGTACAAGTCCCCTCTATAATTTGTAAAGCGCTGCGGAATATGTTGGCGCTATATAGTAACATAGTAACATAGTAACATAGTTAGTAAGGCCAAAAAAAGACATTTGTCCATCCAGTTCAGCCTATATTCCATCATAATAAATCCCCAGATCTACGTCCTTCTACAGAACCTAATTGTATGATACAATATTGTTCTGCTCCAGGAAGACATCCAGGCCTCTCTTGAACCCCTCGACTGAGTTCGCCATCACCACCTCCTCAGGCAAGCAATTCCAGATTCTCACCGCCCTAACAGTAAAGAATCCTCTTCTATGTTGGTGGAAAAACCTTCTCTCCTCCAGACGCAATGAATGCCCCCTTGTGCCCGTCACCTTCCTTGGTATAAACAGATCCTCAGCGAGATATTTGTATTGTCCCCTTATATACTTATACATGGTTATTAGATCGCCCCTCAGTCGTCTTTTTTCTAGACTAAATAATCCTAATTTCGCTAATCTATCTGGGTATTGTAGTTCTCCCATCCCCTTTATTAATTTTGTTGCCCTCCTTTGTACTCTCTCTAGTTCCATTATATCCTTCCTGAGCACCGGTGCCCAAAACTGGACACAGTACTCCATGTACGGTCTAACTAGGGATTTGTACAGAGGCAGTATAATGCTCTCATCATGTGTATCCAGACCTCTTTTAATGCACCCCATGATCCTGTTTGCCTTGGCAGCTGCTGCCTGGCACTGGCTGCTCCAGGTAAGTTTATCATTAACTAGGATCCCCAAGTCCTTCTCCCTGTCAGATTTACCCAGTGGTTTCCCATTCAGTGTGTAATGGTGATATTGATTCCTTCTTCCCATGTGTATAACCTTACATTTATCATTGTTAAAACTCATCTGCCACCTTTCAGCCCAAGTTTCCAACTTATTCAGATCCATCTGTAGCAGAATACTATCTTCTCTTGTATTAACTGCTTTACATAGTTTTGTATCATCTGCAAATATCGATATTTTACTGTGTAAACCTTCTACCAGATCATTAATGAATATGTTGAAGAGAACAGGTCCCAATACCGACCCCTGCGGTACCCCACTGGTCACAGCGACCCAGTTAGAGACTATACCATTTATAACCACCCTCTGCTTTCTATCACTAAGCCAGTTACTAACCCATTTACACACATTTTCCCCCAGACCAAGCATTCTCATTTTGTGTACCAACCTCTTGTGCGGCACGGTATCAAACGCTTTGGAAAAATCGAGATATACCACGTCCAATGACTCACCGTGGTCCAGCCTATAGCTTACCTCTTCATAAAAACTGATTAGATTGGTTTGACAGGAGCGATTTCGCATAAACCCATGCTGATATGGAGTTAAACAGTTATTCTCATTGAGATAATCCAGAATAACATCCCTCAGAAACCCTTCAAATATTTTACCAACAATAGAGGTTAGACTTACTGGCCTATAATTTCCAGGTTCACTTTTAGAGCCCTTTTTGAATATTGGCACCACATTTGCTATGCGCCAATCCTGCGGAACAGACCCTGTCACTATAGAGTCCCTAAAAATAAGAAATAAATTATTATTATTATTATTATAATATATATATATATATATGTCTCTACTGACATATATATATATATATATATATATAGACAGTATATATATATATATTTTTTTTTTTGGACACATTGATCACTTCTATAGCGGTATGTTGGTTTTGCAAGCCTGCGAGAAAAACACGCAGTACGGATGCCATACGGATTACATACGGAGGATGCCATGCGCAGAAAACGTTGACACACCCTGCCTACGGAGGAGCTACGTACCACTATTTTCGGGACTTTTCAGCATATTACGGCTGTAATATACGGACCGTATTGTTTTACGCTGTGTGTGACGCCGGCCTAACAGGGTCCATCTCGATAGTAGAAGGGGAAAAAATGAAACCCAAAAATGAAACCTTCTGAACTCCAAAGAGACATTTAGACCCCTTCACAAACAAGGAATTAGAACGAAGGACCTCGAACACCATTCTGACTTGCTTCACATGAGACTCCCAATCATCCGAAAAGACCAAAATATCATCCAAATATACAATCATGAATCTATCCAGATACTCTCAGAAGATATCATGCATAAAGGACTGAAACACAGATGGAGCATTAGAAAGCCCGAATGGCATCACCAGGTACTCAAAATGGCCCTCGGGCGTATTAAATGCTGTTTTCCATTCATGGCCCCGCTTAATACGCACAAGATTATACGCCCCTCGAAGATCTATCTTGGTGAACCAACTAGCCCCCTTAATCCGAGCGAACAAATCAGTCAGTAGCGGCAAAGGGTACTGAAATTTGACCGTGATCTTATTAAGAAGGCCGTAATCTATACAAGGTCTCGAAGAACCATCCTTCTTGGCCACAAAAAAGAAGCCTGCTCCCAACGGTGACGACGACGGGCGAATATGCCCTTTCTCCAAGGACTGTTTTATATAACTCCGCATAGCGGCGTGTTCTGGCACAGATAAATTGAACAGTCGGCCCTTAGGAAACTTACTACCAGGAATTAAATCAATAGCACAATCACAATTCCTATGAGGAGGTAGGGCACCGGACTTGGGCTCATCAAATACATCCCGGTAATCCGACAAAAACTCAGGAACTTCAGAAGGAGAGGAAGACGAAATTGACAGCAATGGAACATCACCATGTACCCCTTGACAACCCCAGCTGGACACAGACATAGATTTCCAATCCAATACTGGATTATGGACCTGGAGCCATGGCAACCCCAAAACGACCACATCATGTAGATTATGCAACACCAAAAAGCGAATGTCCTCCTGATGAGCAGGAGCCATGCACATGGTCAATTGGGTCCAGTACTGAGGCTTATTCTTGGCCAAAGGAGTAGCATCAATTCCTCTCAATGGAATAGGACACTGCAATGGCTCCAAGAAAAAACCACAGCGCCTGGCAAACTCCAAGTCCATCAAATTCAGGGCAGCGCCTGAATCCACAAACGCCATAACAGAATAGGACGAGAAAGAGCAAATCAGAGTAATGGACAAAAGAAATTTAGGCTGTACCGTACCAATGGTGGCAGACCTAGCGAAGCGCTTAGTGCGCTTAGGACAATCAGAGATAGCATGAGTGGAGTCACCACAGTAAAAACACAGCCCATTCTGACGTCTGTGTTCCTGCCGTTCGGATCTGGTCAAAGTCCTATCACATTGCATAGGCTCAGACCTATGCTCAGAGAATACCGCCAAATGGTGCACAGCTTTGCGCTCACGCAAGCGCCGATCGATCTGAATAGCCAAGGACATAGACTCATTCAGACCAGCAGGCGTGGGAAATCCCACCATAGCATCCTTAAGGGTTTCAGAAAGACCTTTTCTGAAAATTGCCGCCAGGGCACACTCATTCCACTGAGTAAGCACGGACCACTTTCTAAACTTCTGACAATATACTTCCGCTTCATCCTGACCCTGACACAAAGCCAGCAAGTTTTTCTCTGCCTGATCCACTAAATTTGGTTCATCATTAAGCAATCCAAGCGCCAGAAAAAAACGCATCTACATCACGCAATGCAGGATCTCCTGGCGCAAGGGAAAATGCCCAGTCTTGAGGATCACCACGTAACAAAGAAATTATGATTTTTACTTGTTGAACTGGGTCACCAGAGGAGCGGGGTTTCAAAGCAAGAAACAATTTACAATTATTTTTGAAATTCAAGAACTTAGATCTATCCCCAGAAAAACAAATCAGGAATTGGAATTCTAGGCTCTAACATTGGATTCCGAACTACAAAATCTTGAATGCTTTGTACCCTTGTAGTGAGATGATCCACACAAGAGGACAGACCTTGAATGTCCATCTCTACACCTGTGTCCCGAACCACCCAGAGGTAAAGGGGAAAAGAAAGACAAAACACACTGCAGAATAAAAAAAATGGTCTCAGAACTTCTCTTATCCCTCTATTGAGAAGCATTAACACTTTGGGCCACCTGTACTGTTATGGACCTGGTGGTTAGGAGCAACCGAAATGACTTGATGGTTAAACCAAAACAGGACAAGCTCTGGGAAGTGGGAACTCTGCTGACCGCAACCCCTGATCCTATCACACACACTAGAAATAGCCGTAGAGCGTACCTAACAGGCCTAGACGCCTCGACACAGCCTAAGAACTAGCTAGCCCTAGAGATAGAAAATAAAGCCTACCTTGCCTCAGAGAAATTCCCCAAAGGAAAAGGCAGCCCCCCACATATGTTAACTGTGAGTTAAGATGAAAGTCACAAACACAGAAATGAAACAAGTTTCAGCAAAGGGAGGCCAGACTAACTAAATAGACAGAGGATAGGAAAGGTATCTTTGCGGTCAGCACAAAAACTACAAAAGACCACGCAGAGTGTGCAAAAAGACCCCCGCACCGACTCACGGTGCGGAGGTGCCACCCTGCATCCCAGAGCTTCCAGCCAGCAAGGCACAATGATGAAAGCAAGCTGGACAAGAAAAACAATGAACAGAAAATAACAATCAGGGACTTAGCTTCTTGCTGAGTAGACAGGTAACCAGAAAGATCCAGGAGTGAACAGAGCCAGTACTGAAACATTGACAGGTGGCATGGAGTAACGATCAAGGTGGAGTTAAATAGAGCAGCCAGCCAAAGAACAAACCAGGTCACCTGTGGAAGGAATCCCAGAACCAGCAGCTCCACCCACAGCCACCAGAGGAAGCCCATGGATGGAACTCACCGAAGTACCATCCATGACCACAGGAGGGAGCTCCAAAACAGAATTCACAACACTACTTGTGGTGTCTGCCGCTGCTTGTTGTTCTCCACTGAACAAAGCTGAGCTTCAATTTTCAGGCTTTCAGCCTATGTAAAGTATTGAACTGCATTTGGCCTACTTGTTTGGTTGGACCTACTAACGGTGTCTGCCACTCCTTGCTTTTCTCCTCCATTGAACAAAGCTGAGCTTCAATTTTCAGGCTTTCAGCCTATAGAAAGTATTAAACTGCATTTGGCCTAATTGTTTGGTTGGGCCTACTAACGGTGTCTGCCTCTGCTTGTTGTTCTCCACTGAACAAAGCTGAGCTTCAATTTTCAGGTTTTCAGCCTATATAAAGTATTAAACTGCATTTGGCCTACTTGCTTGGTTGGGCCTACTAACGGTGTCTGCCGCTGCTTGTTGTTCTCCACTGAACAAAGCTGAGCTTCAATTTTCAGGCTTTCAGCCTATATAAAGTATTAAACTGCATTTGGCCTACTTGTTTGGTTGGGCCTACTGACGGTGTCTGCCGCTGCTTGTTGTTCTCCACTGACCAAAGCTGAGCTTCAATTTTCAGGCTTTTAGCCTATATAAAGTATTTAACTGCATTTGGCCTACATGTTTGGTTGGGCCTACTAGCGGTGTCTGCCGCTCCTTGCTTTTCTCCTCCACTGAACAAAGCTGAGCTTCAATTTTCAGGCTTTCAGCCTATATAAAGTATTAAACTGCATTTGGCCTACTTTATTGGTTGGGCCTACTAACGGTGTCTTCCGCTGCTTGTTGTTCTCCACTGAACAAAGCTGAGCTTCAATTTTCAGGCTTTCAGCCTATATAAAGGATTGAACTGCATTTGGCCTACTTGTTTGGTTGGACCTACTAACGGTGTCTGCCACTCCTTGCTTTTCTCCTCCATTGAACAAACCTGAGCTTCAATTTTCAGGCTTTCAGCCTATAGAAAGTATTAAACTGCATTTGGCCTACTTGTTTGTTTGGGCCTACTAACGGTGTCTGCCGCTGCTTGTTGTTCTCCACTGAACAAAGCTGAGCTTCAATTTTCAGGCTTTCAGCCTATATAAAGTATTAAACTGCATTTGGCCTACTTGTTTGGTTGGGCCTACTGACGGTGTCTGCCGATGCTTGTTGTTCTCCACTGAACAAAGCTGAGCTTCAATTTTCAGGCTTTCAGCCTATATAAAGTATTTAACTGCATTTGGCCTACATGTTTGGTTGGGCCTACTAACGGTGTCTGCCGCTCCTTGCTTTTCTCCTCCACTGAACAAAGCTGAGCTTCAATTTTCAGGCTTTCAGCCTATATAGAGTATTAAACTGCATTTGGCCTACTTGATTGGTTGGGCCTACTAACGGTGTCTTCCGCTGCTTGTTGTTCTCCACTGAACAAAGCTGAGCTTCAATTTTCAGGCTTTCAGCCTATATAAAGTATTGAACTGCATTTGGCCTACTTGTTTCGTTGGACCTACTAACGGTGTCTGCCACTCCTTGCTTTTCTCCTCCATTGAACAAAGCTGAGCTTCAATTTTCAGGCTTTCAGCCTATAGAAAGTATTAAACTGCATTTGGCCTAATTGTTTGGTTGGGCCTACTAACGGCGTCTGCCGCTGCTTGTTGTTCTCCACTGAACAAAGCTGAGCTTCAATTCTCAGGCTTTCAGCCTATATAAAGTATTAAACTGCATTTGGCCTACTTGTTTGGTTGGGTTTACTAACGGTGTCTGCCACTGCTTGTTGCTCTCCACTGAACAAAGCTGAGCTTCAATTTTCAGGCTTTCAGCCTATAGAAAGTATTAAACTGCATTCGGCCTACTTGTTTGGTTGGGCCTACTAACGGTGTCTGCCGCCCCTTGCTTTTCTCCTCCACTGAACAAAGCTGAGCTTCAATTTTCAGGCGTTCAGCCTATAGAAAGTATTAAACTGCGTTTGGCCTACTTGTTTGGTTGGGCCTACTAACGGTGTCTGCCGCTGCTTGTTGTTCTCCACTGAACAAAGCTGAGCTTCAATTTTCAGGCTTTCAGCCTATAGAAAGTATTAAAGTGCATTTGGCCCACTTGTTTGGTTGGGCCTACAAACGGTGTCTGCCGCTCCATGCTTTTCTCCTCCACTGAACAAAGCTGAGCTTCAATTTTCAGGTTTTCAGCCTATATAAAGTATTAAACTGCATTTAGCCTACTTGTTTGGTTGGGCCTACAAACGGTGTCTGCTGTTGTGAGTTCTGTTTTTGGGCTCCCTCTGGTGGTTACTGATGGTACTGGGTGATTTGTGTTCTGCTGTCTCTGGTGTCCACCTGTTCTATTAGGATTTGGGAGTTTCCTATTTAACCGGGCTTTCTTGTCATTTCCCCGCCGGCTATCAAGGTTATCAGAGTGTTTTGTTACCTCAGCTTCTGGCTTCAGTAATCTTCAGGACAAGCTAAGTTTTTGATTTTCTTGTTCCACGTTTTGATTTATTCTTGTCTTGTCCAGCTTGCATATAATTGTTTCTTTGCTGCTGGTTGCTCTAGCGGGCTGTAATTGCTCCTCATGTTCCATGAGTTGGAACATGAGTTCAAGTAATTACAGGATGGTTTTTTGAAGGGTTTTTTGCTGACCGCGCAGTTTACTTTTGTATCCTCTGCTATCTAGTTTTAGCGGGCCTCATTTTGCTGAATCTGATTTCATACTGTGTATGTGCCTTCCTCTCATTTCACCGTCATTATATGTGGGGAACTGCTATTTCTGTGGGGTATTTCTCTGGAGGCAAGAGAGGTCTGTGTTTCTTCTAATAGGGGAAGTTAGATCTTCGGCTGGTGCGAGACGTCTAGGATCAACGTAGGCACGTTCCCCGGCTATTGTTATTTGTGTGTTCAGGTTTAGGGTCGCGGTCAGCTCAGGTTCCATCACCCTAGAGCTCGTTGGTGCTTGTCCTTTTGTGATTCCCTGCCATTGGAATCATGACAGTATAGCCGGCCCAAAAATGTTTGGGCTGAAGTAGGAGGAAAAGTAGTCTGAGGAAGTTTTTTTTTTTTTTTTCCTCCTCTGAGGTTGCTGCCTAGCCCTAATTGCAGCCTGGCTGATTTTTTTTTTTTTTTTTCCTACTCTTAATCCTTGAATGGCTCTGACTTTAGCTGTTTATCATGGACGTCCAGAGTTTAGCTTCCAGCTTGAATAATCTTGCTGCTAAGGTTCAAAATATACAAGATTTTGTTGTACATGCTCCTATGTCTGAACCTAGAATTCCTATTCCAGAGTTCTTTGCTGGAGATAGATCTAGTTTTCTGAATTTTAGGAACAATTGCAAGCTGTTCCTTTCTTTGAAATCTAGCTCTTCTGGAGACCCTGCTCAGCAGGTTAAGATTATTATATCTTTCCTGCGGGGTGACCCTCAAAATTGGGCATTTGCATTGGCACCAGGGGATCCTGCGGATGCGTTTTTTCTGGCATTGGGTTTGCTCTATGAGGAACCTAACCAAGAGATTCAGGCTGAAAAAGCTTTATTAGCTCTCTCTCAGGGGCAAGATGAAGCAGAAATATATTGTCAAAAATTTCGGAAATGGTCAGTGCTTACTCAGTGGAATGAGTGCGCCCTGGCTGCAAAGTTCAGAGATGGCCTTTCTGAGGCCATTAAAGATGTTATGGTGGGGTTCCCTGCGCCTACGGGTCTGAATGAGTCTATGACTATGGCTATTCAGATTGATCGGCGTTTACGGGAGCGCAAACCTGTGCACCATTTGGCGGTGTCTTCTGAACAGGCACTTGAGACAATGCAATGTGATAGAGTTCAGTCTAGAAGTGAACGGCAAAACTATAGGCGGAAAAATGGGTTGTGCTTTTATTGTGGTGATTCAGCTCATGTTATATCAGCATGCTCTAAACGCACAAAAAAGGTTGATAAGTCTGTTGCCATTAGTACGTTACAGTCTAAGTTCATTCTGTCTGTGACTCTGATTTGCTCATTATCATCCATTTCCGTCGATGCCTATGTAGATTCAGGCGCTGCCCTGAGTCTTATGGATTGGTCATTTGCCAAGAGATGTGGGTTTAGTCTTGAGCCTCTGGAAGTCCCTATTCCTTTGAAGGGAATTGACTCTACACCTTTAGCTATGAATAAACCTCAGTACTGGACACAAGTGACCATGCGTATGACTCCCGTTCATCAGGAGGTGATTCGCTTCCTGGTGTTGTATAATTTACATGATGTTCTAGTACTTGGTCTGCCATGGTTACAAACTCATAATCCAGTCCTTGACTGGAAAACAATGTCTGTGTTAAGCTGGGGATGTCAGGGGGTTCATGATGATGCACCTCCGATTTCTATCGCTTCATCTACTCCTTCTGAGGTTCCTGTATTTTTGTCGGATTATCGGGATGTTTTTGAGGAGCCTAAGCTCAGTTCGCTTCCTCCTCACAGGGATTGCGATTGTGCTATAGATTTAATTCCTGGTAGTAAATTTCCTAAAGGTCGTTTGTTCAATCTGTCAGTGCCAGAGCATACTGCTATGCGGGATTATGTTAAGGAGTCCTTGGAAAAGGGACATATCCGTCCATCTTCGTCCCCTTTGGGAGCAGGTTTTTTTTTCGTGGCCAAGAAAGATGGGTCCTTGAGACCTTGTATAGATTATCGTCTTTTGAATAAGATTACCGTAAAATATCAGTATCCTTTGCCTTTGTTGACTGATTTGTTTGCTCGCATTAAGGGGGCTAAATGGTTCACTAAGATTGATCTCCGGGGTGCGTATAATCTTATACGAATAAAGCAAGGTGATGAGTGGAAAACCGCATTTAATAAAAGGTTGATACATAAAATGAGAATAATGGGGATAGGGGAAAATATGTGCAAGTGGGTTGAGAGCTGGCTCAGGGATAGGAAACAAAGGGTGGTTATTAATGGAGCACACTCGGACTGGGTAGCGGTTAGCAGTGGGGTACCACAGGGGTCAGTATTGGGCCCTCTACTTTTTAACATATTTATTAATGACCTTGTAGGGGGCATTCAGAGTAGAATTTCAATATTTGCAGATGACACTAAACTCTGCAGGGTAATCAATACAGAGGAGGACAATTTTATATTACAGGATGATTTATGTAAACTAGAAGCTTGGGCTGATAAATGGCAAATGAGCTTTAATGGGGATAAATGTAAGGTCATGCACTTGGGTAGAAGTAATAAGATGTATAATTATGTGCTTAATTCTAAAACTCTGGGCAAAACCGTCAATGAAAAAGACCTGGGTGTATGGGTGGATGACAAACTTAAATTCAGTGGCCAGTGTCAGGCAGCGGCTGCAAAGGCAAATAAAATAATGGGATGCATTAAAAGAGGCATAGATGCTCATGAGGAGAACATAATTTTTCCTCTATACAAGTCACTAGTTCGACCACACTTAGAATACTGTGCACAGTTCTGGTCTCCGGTATTTAAGAAAGACATAGCTGAACTGGAGCGGGTGCAGAGAAGAGCGACCAAGGTTATTAGAGGACTGGGGGGTCTGCAATACCAAGATAGGTTATTACACTTGGGGCTATTTAGTTTGGAAAAGCGAAGACTAAGGGGTGATCTTATTTTAATGTATAAATATATGAGGGGACAGTACAAAGACCTTTCTGATGATCTTTTTAATCATAGACCTGAAACAGGGACAAGGGGGCATCCTCTGCGGTTGGAGGAAAAAAGGTTTAAGCATAATAACAGACGCGGATTCTTTACTGTAAGAGCAGTGAGACTATGGAACTCTCTGCCGTATGATGTTGTAATGAGTGATTCATTACTTAAATTTAAGAGGGGACTGGATACCTTTCTGGAAAAGTATAATGTTACAGGGTATATACACTAGATTCCTTGATAGGGCGTTGATCCAGGGAACTAGTCTGATTGCCGTATGTGGAGTCGGGAAGGAATTTTTTTCCCCAATGTGGAGCTTACTCTTTGCCACATGGGTTTTTTTTGCCTTCCTCTGGATCAACATGTTAGGGCATGTTAGGTTAGGCTATGGGTTGAACTAGATGGACATATAGTCTTCCTTCAACCTTAATAACTATGTAATAACTATGTAACTATGTAATATGCCTGAGGGCCATTTTGAGTATTTGGTAATGCCTTTCGGACTTTCTAATGCTCCTTCAGTCTTCCAGTCCTTTATGCACGATATTTTCCGTGAATATCTGGATAAATTTATGATTGTGTATTTGGATGATATTTTGGTTTTTTCTGATGACTGGGAGTCTCATGTTCAGCAGGTCAGGAAGGTGTTTCAGGTCCTGCGGGCTAATTCCTTGTTTGTAAAGGGCTCAAAGTGTCTCTTTGGAGTCCAGAAGATTTCTTTCTTGGGGTATATTTTTTCCCCTTCTACTATTGAGATGGATCCCGTCAAGGTTCGGGCTATTTGTGACTGGACGCAGCCTGCATCTCTTAAGAGTTTGCAGAAGTTCTTGGGCTTTGCTAATTTCTATCGTCGTTTTATAACTAATTTTTCTAGTGTTGTTAAGCCTTTGACGGATTTGACTAAGAAGGGTGCTGATGTTGCTGATTGGTTTCCTGCGGCTGTGGAAGCCTTTCAGGAACTTAAACGCCGGTTTTCTTCTGCTCCTGTGTTGCGTCAGCCTGATGTTTCGCTTTCTTTCCAAGTTGAGGTTGATGCTTCCGAGATTGGAGCGGGGGCGGTTTTGTCACAGAGAAGCTCCGATTGTTCGGTGATGGAGCCATGTGCGTTCTTTTCTAGAAAATTTTCGCCCGCTGAGCGGAATTATGATGTGGGTAATCGGGAACTTTGGCCATGAAGTGGGCATTTGAGGAGTGGCGTCATTGGCTGGAGGGTGCTAGACATCGTGTGGTGGTCTTGACTGATCACAAAAATCTGATTTACCTTGAGTCTGCCAGGCGTCTGAATCCTAGACAGGCTCGTTGGTCACTGTTTTTCTCTCGTTTCAATTTTGTGGTTTCATACCTGCCAGGTTCAAAGAATGTGAAGGCGGATGCTCTTTCTAGGAGTTTTGTGCCTGACTCCCCTGGAAATTCTGAGCCCACTGGTATCCTTAGGGATGGGGTGATTTTGTCGGCCGTCTTCCCAGACTTGCGACGTGCTTTGCCGGAGTTTCAGGCGGGTAAACCTGAAACTCATGTTATATCAGCATGCTCTAAACGCACAAAAAAGGTTGATAAGTCTGTTGCCATTAGTACGTTACAGTCTAAGTTCATTCTGTCTGTGACTCTGATTTGCTCATTATCATCCATTTCCGTCGATGCCTATGTAGATTCAGGCGCTGCCCTGAGTCTTATGGATTGGTCATTTGCCAAGAGATGTGGGTTTAGTCTTGAGCCTCTGGAAGTCCCTATTCCTTTGAAGGGAATTGACTCTACACCTTTAGCTATGAATAAACCTCAGTACTGGACACAAGTGACCATGCGTATGACTCCCGTTCATCAGGAGGTGATTCGCTTCCTGGTGTTGTATAATTTACATGATGTTCTAGTACTTGGTCTGCCATGGTTACAAACTCATAATCCAGTCCTTGACTGGAAAACAATGTCTGTGTTAAGCTGGGGATGTCAGGGGGTTCATGATGATGCACCTCCGATTTCTATCGCTTCATCTACTCCTTCTGAGGTTCCTGTATTTTTGTCGGATTATCGGGATGTTTTTGAGGAGCCTAAGCTCAGTTCGCTTCCTCCTCACAGGGATTGCGATTGTGCTATAGATTTAATTCCTGGTAGTAAATTTCCTAAAGGTCGTTTGTTCAATCTGTCAGTGCCAGAGCATACTGCTATGCGGGATTATGTTAAGGAGTCCTTGGAAAAGGGACATATCCGTCCATCTTCGTCCCCTTTGGGAGCAGGTTTTTTTTTCGTGGCCAAGAAAGATGGGTCCTTGAGACCTTGTATAGATTATCGTCTTTTGAATAAGATTACCGTAAAATATCAGTATCCTTTGCCTTTGTTGACTGATTTGTTTGCTCGCATTAAGGGGGCTAAATGGTTCACTAAGATTGATCTCCGGGGTGCGTATAATCTTATACGAATAAAGCAAGGTGATGAGTGGAAAACCGCATTTAATAAAAGGTTGATACATAAAATGAGAATAATGGGGATAGGGGAAAATATGTGCAAGTGGGTTGAGAGCTGGCTCAGGGATAGGAAACAAAGGGTGGTTATTAATGGAGCACACTCGGACTGGGTAGCGGTTAGCAGTGGGGTACCACAGGGGTCAGTATTGGGCCCTCTACTTTTTAACATATTTATTAATGACCTTGTAGGGGGCATTCAGAGTAGAATTTCAATATTTGCAGATGACACTAAACTCTGCAGGGTAATCAATACAGAGGAGGACAATTTTATATTACAGGATGATTTATGTAAACTAGAAGCTTGGGCTGATAAATGGCAAATGAGCTTTAATGGGGATAAATGTAAGGTCATGCACTTGGGTAGAAGTAATAAGATGTATAATTATGTGCTTAATTCTAAAACTCTGGGCAAAACCGTCAATGAAAAAGACCTGGGTGTATGGGTGGATGACAAACTTAAATTCAGTGGCCAGTGTCAGGCAGCGGCTGCAAAGGCAAATAAAATAATGGGATGCATTAAAAGAGGCATAGATGCTCATGAGGAGAACATAATTTTACCTCTATACAAGTCACTAGTTCGACCACACTTAGAATACTGTGCACAGTTCTGGTCTCCGGTATTTAAGAAAGACATAGCTGAACTGGAGCGGGTGCAGAGAAGAGCGACCAAGGTTATTAGAGGACTGGGGGGTCTGCAATACCAAGATAGGTTATTACACTTGGGGCTATTTAGTTTGGAAAAGCGAAGACTAAGGGGTGATCTTATTTTAATGTATAAATATATGAGGGGACAGTACAAAGACCTTTCTGATGATCTTTTTAATCATAGACCTGAAACAGGGACAAGGGGGCATCCTCTGCGGTTGGAGGAAAAAAGGTTTAAGCATAATAACAGACGCGGATTCTTTACTGTAAGAGCAGTGAGACTATGGAACTCTCTGCCGTATGATGTTGTAATGAGTGATTCATTACTTAAATTTAAGAGGGGACTGGATACCTTTCTGGAAAAGTATAATGTTACAGGGTATATACACTAGATTCCTTGATAGGGCGTTGATCCAGGGAACTAGTCTGATTGCCGTATGTGGAGTCGGGAAGGAATTTTTTTCCCCAATGTGGAGCTTACTCTTTGCCACATGGGTTTTTTTTGCCTTCCTCTGGATCAACATGTTAGGGCATGTTAGGTTAGGCTATGGGTTGAACTAGATGGACATATAGTCTTCCTTCAACCTTAATAACTATGTAATAACTATGTAACTATGTAATATGCCTGAGGGCCATTTTGAGTATTTGGTAATGCCTTTCGGACTTTCTAATGCTCCTTCAGTCTTCCAGTCCTTTATGCACGATATTTTCCGTGAATATCTGGATAAATTTATGATTGTGTATTTGGATGATATTTTGGTTTTTTCTGATGACTGGGAGTCTCATGTTCAGCAGGTCAGGAAGGTGTTTCAGGTCCTGCGGGCTAATTCCTTGTTTGTAAAGGGCTCAAAGTGTCTCTTTGGAGTCCAGAAGATTTCTTTCTTGGGGTATATTTTTTCCCCTTCTACTATTGAGATGGATCCCGTCAAGGTTCGGGCTATTTGTGACTGGACGCAGCCTGCATCTCTTAAGAGTTTGCAGAAGTTCTTGGGCTTTGCTAATTTCTATCGTCGTTTTATAACTAATTTTTCTAGTGTTGTTAAGCCTTTGACGGATTTGACTAAGAAGGGTGCTGATGTTGCTGATTGGTTTCCTGCGGCTGTGGAAGCCTTTCAGGAACTTAAACGCCGGTTTTCTTCTGCTCCTGTGTTGCGTCAGCCTGATGTTTCGCTTTCTTTCCAAGTTGAGGTTGATGCTTCCGAGATTGGAGCGGGGGCGGTTTTGTCACAGAGAAGCTCCGATTGTTCGGTGATGGAGCGGAGCGGAATTATGATGTGGGTAATCGGGAACTTTGGCCATGAAGTGGGCATTTGAGGAGTGGCGTCATTGGCTGGAGGGTGCTAGACATCGTGTGGTGGTCTTGACTGATCACAAAAATCTGATTTACCTTGAGTCTGCCAGGCGTCTGAATCCTAGACAGGCTCGTTGGTCACTGTTTTTCTCTCGTTTCAATTTTGTGGTTTCATACCTGCCAGGTTCAAAGAATGTGAAGGCGGATGCTCTTTCTAGGAGTTTTGTGCCTGACTCCCCTGGAAATTCTGAGCCCACTGGTATCCTTAGGGATGGGGTGATTTTGTCGGCCGTCTTCCCAGACTTGCGACGTGCTTTGCAGGAGTTTCAGGCGGGTAAACCTGATCGTTGTCCGCCTGAGAGACTGTTTGTTCCGGATAGCTGGACCAGTAGAGTCATCTCTGAGGTCCATTCTTCTGCGTTGGCAGGTCATCCTGGAATATTTGGTACTAGAGACTTGGTGGCCAGGTATTTTTGGTGGCCTTCCTTGTCTAGGGATGTGCGTTCTTTTGTGCAGTCTTGTGAGGTTTGTGCTCGGGCTAAGCCTTGCTGTTCTCGAGCCAGTGGATTGTTGTCACCTTTGCCTATCCCGAAGAGGCCTTGGACGCACATTTCCATGGACTTTATTTCGGATCTCCCTGTCTCTCAAAAAATGTCCGTCATCTGGGTTTTGTGTGACCGCTTTTCTAAAATGGTTCATCTTGTACCCTTGCCTAAGTTGCCTTCCTCCTCTGAGTTGGTCCCTCTGTTTTTCCAGAACGTGGTTCGTTTGCATGGGATTCCGGAGAACATCGTTTCTGACAGGGGATCCCAGTTTGTGTCTAGATTTTGGCAGACGTTCTGTGCTAAGATGGGCATTGATTTGTCCTTTTCGTCTGCATTCCACCCTCAGACGAATGGCCAGACGGAGCGAACTAATCAGACCTTGGAAACTTATTTGAGGTGTTTTGTTTCTGCTGATCAGGATGACTGGGTTACCTTTTTGCCGCTGGCCGAGCTTGCCCTTAATAATCGGGCTAGTTCTGCTACCTTGGTTTCTCCTTTCTTTTGTAATTCGGGGTTTCATCCTCGTTTTTCCTCTGGTCAGGTGGAGCCTTCTGATTGTCCTGGAGTGGACATGGTGGTGGATAGGTTGCATCAGATTTGGATGGATTGGTCTGCAGGTGTCATGTTGCATTTGCAGAGCCCCTGATGTACCTAAACAGTAGAAACCCCCCACAAGTGACTCCATATTGGAAACTAGACCGCCCAAGGAACTTATCTAGATGTGTTGTGAGAGCTTTGAACCAACAAGTGTTTCACTACAGTTTATAACGCAGAGCCGTGAATATAAAAAATATATTTTTTCCACGAAAATGATATTTTAGCCCCCACGTTTTTATTTTCCCAAGGGTAACAGGACAAATTGGACACCAAAAGTTGCTGTCCAACTTGTTCTGAGAATGCTGATACCCCATATGTTGGGGGGAACCACTGTTTGGGCGCACAGGAGAACTCGGAAGGGAAGGAGCACTGTTTTAGTATTTCAAAGCAGAATTGGCTGGAATTGAAATCGGACGCCATGTCGCGTTTGGAGAGCCCCTGATGTGCCTAAACAGTGGAAACCCCCAATTCTAACTGAAACCCTAACCCCAACCCTAACCCTAGCCCCAACCCCAACCCCAACCCTAACCCTAGCCCTAACCCTAGCTCTAACCCTAGCCCTAACCCTAGCCCTAACCCTAGCCCTAACCCTAACCCTAATGGGAAAATGGAAATAAATACATTTTTTTACATTTTATTATTTTTCCCTAACTAAGGGGGTGATGAAGGGGGGTTTGATCTACTTTTATAGCGTTTTTTTGGTGGATTTTTAGGGTTGGCAGCTGTCACACACTAAAAGACGCTTTTTATTGCAAAAAATAGTTTTTGCATCACCACATTTTGAGAGCTATAATTTATCCATGTTTTGGCCCACAGAGTCATGTGAGATCTTGTTTTTTGCGGGACGAGTTGACGTTTTTATTGCTACCATTTTCGGGCAGATGACATTTTTTGATCGCTTTTTATTCCGATTTTTGGGAGGCGGAATGAACAAAAACCAGCAATTCCTGAAATTCTTTTAGGGGGGGCGTTTATACCGTTCCACGTGTGGTAAAATGGATAAAGCAGCTTTATTCTTCAGGTCAGTACGATTACAGCGATACCTCATTTATGTAATTTTTTTTATGTTTTGGCACTTTTACACAATAAAAACTTTTGTATAAAAAAATAATTGTTTTGCATCGCTTTATTCTGAGAGCTATAACTTTTTTATTTTTCTGCTGATTACGTTTTCAGCGGTACCATGATTATTTATATCCGTCGTTTTGATCGCGTGTTATTCCACTTTTTGTTCGCCTGTATGATAATAAAGCAATGTTTTTTGCCTTGTTTTTTTTTTTTTGCGGTGTTCACTGAAGGGGTTAACTAGTGGGATAGTTTTATAGAGCGAGACGTTACGGATACCAAATATGTGTACTTTTATTGTTTTTTTAATTTACATAAATAAATGGATTTACTGGGAAATGTTTTTTTTTCTTTATTTGGGGATTTTTTAAATTTTTTTTTATACATTCTATTTATTTTTTTTAACTTTCTACCATTGTCCCAGGGTGGGACATCACTGTATCAGATCAGATCGTTGATCTGACAGTGTGCATAGCACTCTGTCAGATCAACGATCTGACAGGCAGTTTACGTGGCTTTCTGGCGCCTGCTCTCAGCAGGTGCCGGCTAGCCAGGTCATTTCATGACCCGGAAGGAGTCCGGCGGCCATCTTGGATCCGGGTACTCCTTCCGGGTCACCGGAGCAACGCGAGCCCCGTCACTGCGCGATCCCCCTCTACGCCGCTGTCACTACCGACAGCGGCATCAGAGGGGTTAAATGCCCGTGCTTGGCGCTAGCGCCGATCATGGGCATTGCTGCGGGGTGTCAGCTGTCATATACAACTGACACCCGCACCCGATCACCGCGGCGCTCAGCGCGAGACCGCGGTGATCGGTGCGCCGTACTAGTACTGCTGCTGTCACAAATGCAGTGCCGGCAGCGCAGTACTAGTACGGCGCATGTCACGAAGGGGTTAAAGATGAGTGTCATTATAATGCTCCTGAATGAAAAATTGCCCCTCACTATATTGTCTGCACGAAACATGACCCCCACACTGTCCCTCTTATGATACATGCTATTTACACTGACCTCTCCTTTCCATACCGGCCCCCTCTTCACACTGTCCACTCACACTGTGTCCCCCCTATAGGGCCCAGTATTTAAACTGTACTCTCTCATCACACTTCCCCTCCTTGGTATACTGTCCACTCCTGGCTGTGCCCTTACACTGTCCCCCGTGCTATGAACCCACTACTCATTTTCTATTCTGTGCCCACTCCCTTTTCTCCCCCATACTGTCTCATCACACTATTCCCCTCCCTCCTCATACTGTCTCCTCTCACATGCCTCCTGTTCACTGCCTGTGCACCTGACTCCCCATACTGTGTCTGCACGCATCCCATCACTCTCACTCCCCATACTCTGCCCACATACATTTTTCACATTGCTACTCATACTGTGCCCACATACATTCCCCAATTCACTCCCCATACTGTCTGCACCTATCCCCCCGTACTATTTCCTCATACATGCCCCCCATTGCCCATACATGCCCCCACATTCCCCAGTACTGTTTCCTCATACATGCCCCCATTCCCCCATACTGTTTCCTCATACATGCCCCCCATTGCCTAGTACTGTTTCCTCATACATGCCCCCCATTCCCTAGTACTGTTTCCTCATACATGCCCCCATTCCCCCATACTGTTTCCCCATCTCCCCGTTTGCTCTTCATTTTGTGTCCTCAAATATCCCCCCACACATTAAATCCCCCATCCCCAGTCCAATTCCCCCCCACATAATAAATCCCCATACCCTCACTCAAATAATAATAATAATCTTTATTTATATAGCGCCAACATATTCCGCAGCACTTTACAGTTTAACAGTTTCAAACACAAACAGTAACAACGTTAACAATACAATAATTAAAGCGAAATAAAACGACTCTGCTCATGAGAGCTTACAATCTATAATGAGGTGGGGGAGATACAAAGTACAGGTGTGTATTTACAATGATGTATTTACAATCATTTACAATGACGGTCCAGCCATCTTCAGTGGGTGGGGGATAGATGGAGATAGTGAATGGGCTACACACACAAACATAAAATGACTTTGATTACTGAATGTGATAGGCCGCTCTGAACAAATGTGTGTTTGAGCGAGCGCCTAAAACTATGCAAATTGTGGATGGTCCAAATATCTTGGGGTAGAGCATTCCAGAGGATTGGTGCAGCACGGGAGAAGTCTTGGAGTCGGAAGTGGGAGGTACGGATTAGTGCAGAGGTTAGTCGAAAATCATTTGCAGAGCGCAGCGGTCGGTTAGGTCGATAGACAGAGATGAGGGAGGAGATTATGGGGGTGCCGCACTGTGGAGAGCTTTGTGGGTGAGAACAAGTACTTTGAATTGTATCCTGTAATGAATGGGCAAGAGATTGTATATGGGAGGTGAAGGAGAGATCGGAGTCAAACATAACACCCAGACAGCGCGCCTGCTGCCGGGGTGTTATTATGGTGCCACCCACAGAGAGGGAAATGTCAGATTTAGGGAGATTAGTAGATGGCGGGAGCAGAAGAAGTTCAGTTTTGGAGAGTTTGAGTTTCAGATAGAGAACAGACATGATGTTGGAGACTGCAGACAGACAGTCAGTGGCGTTCTGTAGTACAGCGGGGTAAGGTCAGGGGAGGATGTGTATAGTTGTGTGTCATCGGCATAAAGATGGTACTGAAAGCCAAATCTGCTGATGGTCTGTCCAATTGGGGCCGTGTAGAGAGAGAAGAGAAGGGGGCCAAGAACTGAGCTATGAGGTACCCTGACAGTGAGAGGAAGAGGAGATGAAGTGGAGCCAGAGAACAGAACACTGAAGGAGCGGTCAGAAAGATAGGAGGAGAACCACGAGAGAGCAGTGTCCTTAATGCCAAGTGACTGGAGCCTAGAGAGCAGGAAAGGGTGGTCAACAGTGTCGAAAGCTGTAAAAAGGTCGAGAAGAATGAGCAGAGAGTGGTCACCGTTACGTTTTGCTGTCAGAAGGTCATTGGTCACTTTGATGAGTGCAGTTTCTGTCGAATGTAGGGGGCGGAAACCAGACTGTGAAGGGTCTAGGAGGGAGTGAGTGAAGAGGTAACGGGTAAGGCGGGAGTATATCAGTCGCTCCAAGAGTTTAGAGATGAAGGGGAGATTGGAGACTGGTCTGTAGTTGTTTGTGCAGGATGGGTCGAGGGTGGGTTTCTTTAGTAATGCAGTAATGATAGAGTGTTTGAAGGAGGAGGGGAAAATGCCAGAGGAGAGGGAGAGATTAAAGATTGTAGTTAGGTGAGTTGTGATGACTGGAGAGAGAGACTGGAGGAGATGTGAGGGAATGGGGTCGGTGGTGCATGTAGTCGGACGAGAAGAGGAGAGGAGCCTGGAGACTTCTTCTTCTGTGATGGGATCGAATGTGGAGAGTGAGCCAGGGGAAATGCAGGGAGGGATGGGAGTCACTGAACTTGGTGATTGGGAGCAGATTTCCTGACGGATATTGTGTATTTTCTCTATAAAGTGGGAGGCAAGGTCATCAGCACAAATGTCTGTGATAGGGGCTTGTGTTTTTGGCCTGAGGAGGGAGTGAAAGGTGTCAAAAAGTTTCTTGGGGTTATTGGATAGTGAGGAGATCAGGGTGGTGAAGTAGGTCTGTTTGGCGAGGTGAAGGGCAGAATTATAGGTCCTTAACATAAATTTGAAGTGTATGAAGTCTTCTGGTGTGCGTGTTTTCCTCCATAAGCGTTCAGCACACCTAGAGCATTGCTGGAGAAATCGGGTTTGCGATGTGAGCCAGGGCTGTTTCACTTTGTGTTTGGAGGTTCTGAGGGTGAGGGGAGCTACTTAGTCAAGGGTGTTTCTAAGAGTGTCATTGAAGTGATGTACGGCCAGATCAGGACAGGAAAAAGAAGAGATTGGGGACAATGATGAGCGTAGGGAGTCTGAGTATGAGGGTTAATGGCATGTAGATTTCTGACTGAATGGTAGGTAGGAGGGTGCTGGGGTGAGCGAGGATTTGTGAGTGTGAAAGAGAGAATGTTGTGGTCAGAGAGGGGAAGCGGTGAGTTATCAAGGTAGGAGATTAAGCAGAGCCGGGCGAAAACCAGGTCCAGGGTGTTACCGTCTTTGTGTGTTTCAGAGGTTGAGAGCTGTGAGAGGCCTAGAGAAGTGGTTAGTGATAGAAGCTGGGATGCAGATGTGGAAGTGGGGCTGTTTATGGGGATGTTGAAGTCTCCCAGGATAAGGGTTGGTAGTTCTGAGGACATGAAGTGCGGCAGCCAGGCAGAGAAATGGTCCAGGAAGTGGGTGGGTGAGCCTGGGGGCCGGTATATGACCGCTACTCTGAGAGAGAGGGGACGGAAGAGCCTGATGGTGTGGACCTCAAAAGAAGGGAATGAGAGTGATGGAACTGGGGGGATGACCTGGAAAGTGCATTGTTGGGACAAATTGTCCCCACACACAATAAATCCCTCCATCCCCACTCCAATTGTCCCCACAAATAATAAATCCCCTCATCCCCACTCTAACTCACCACACACATAATAAATCCCCCATCCCCACTCAAATTATTCCCCCCTCCCATCTTGTATGAATGGCTCAGCTTCCCCCCCTCCCATCTTGTATGAATGGCTCAGCTTCCCCCCTTGTATGAATGGCTCAGCTTTCCTCCCCCTTGTATGAATGGCTCAGCTTTCCCCCTTGTATGAATGGCACAGCTCCCCCCCCTTGTATGAATGGCTCAGCTCTCCCCCTTGTATTAATGGCTCAGCTTTCCTCCCCCTTGTATGAATTGTATGAATGGCCCAGCTTTCCCCCTTGTATGAATGGCTCAGCTCTCCCCCCTTGTATGAATGGCTCAGCTTTCCTCCCCCTTGTATGAATGGCTCAGCTTTCCTCCCCTTGTATGAATGGCTCAGCTTCCCCCCTTGTATGAATGGCCCAGCTTTCCCCCCCTTGTATGAATGGCTCAGCTCTCCCCCCATGTATGAATGGCTCAGCTTTCATCCCCCTTGTATGAATGGCTCAGCTTTCCCCCTTGCATGAATGGTCCAGCTTTCCTCCCGCTTGTATGAATGGCCCAGCTTTCGCCCCCTCTTGTATGAATGGCTCAGTTTCCTCCCCTTGTATGAATGGCTCAGTTTCCTCCCCCTTGTATAAATGGCTCAGCTCTCCCCCCTTGTATGAATAGCTCAGCTTTCACTCCTTGTATGAATGGCTCAGTTTCCTCCCCTTTGTATGAATGGCTCACTTTCCCCCCCTTGTATGAATGGCTCAGTTTCCTCCCCCTTGTATGAATGGCTCAGCTTTCCCCGGCTCCTGCTCCCATCTTGCACGCATGGCTCACTCCCCATCGTTCCTCCGCCCTCCTTCATCCTCACCCCTGTCCTCCCTGGTTGTCATACTCACCTTTCCACAACGCGCCGAACCCAGGTCTGTCCCGGCGTGGCAGCTTCTTCCTGCGTGAGCGGTCACATGGTACCGCTCATTAAGTTGATGAATATGTGTCCATATTTGTCACCTTAATGAGCGGTACCACGTGACCGCTCACACAGGACGAGCTGCAGGCACTGAGACCAGGCATCTCTGGAGTAGGTGAGTATGATGTCCTCAAGCGGGGGAGGGAGGGTTGTGAGGTGGGAGGCGGGTGGGCGCAAGCGGGGAGGAGACCCGGACTTAAATTAAAAAAAAAAACAGAACAAAAAACTTGCTCAGGTGCTGCCCCCCTCATCGTCCCGCCCTAGGCATGTGCTGTCATACAGCCAGGGGCTTTTTTTTTACTTAACAATGACTAGTATACATCTAATTGTTATATTTTAACAAATTAAGAGTTTCTAGATCTGGAAGAATGTCAAAAACTAAACAATATATATGTGTTTAGAGTAATTTGTCTCTTAACCCCTTCTTGACTCTGGGTATTTTCGTTTTTTCATTTTCGTTTTTCACCCCCCTCCTTCCCAGAGCCATAACTTTTTATCTTTCCATCAATGAACAAAATCATTGGTTTTACCATGTCGTGTACTAGAAAACGGAAAAAAAATTCCAAGTGTGGTGAAATTGCAAAAAAGTGCAATCCCACACGTGTTTTTTGTTTGCCTTTTTTGCTAGGTTCATAAAATGCTAAAACTGACCTGCAATTATGATTCTCCAGGTCATTATGAGTTCATAGACACCAAACATCTATAGGTTCTTTGTATGTAAGTGGTAAAAAAAATTCCCAAATTTGCAAGAAAAATTGTGCAATTTTCAGAGACCCGTAGCGTCTCCATTTTTCGTGATCTGGGGTCGTGTGGGGGCTTATTTTTTGCGTGCCGAGCTGACGTTTTTAAAGATACCATTTGAGTGCAGATGCGTTCTTTTGATCGCCCGCCGTTTAGCGATTACATTAATTATTTTTTTTATTGATAGATCGGATTCTGAACGCGGCGATACCAAATATGTGTATGTTTGATTTTTTTTATTGTTTTATTTTGAATAGGGTGAAAGGGGGGTGATTTAAACTTTTACATTTTTGTTTATTTTTTTCATATTTTTTAAAACTTTTGTTACTTTTGCCATGCTTCAATAGCCTCCATGGGAGGCTAGAAACTGGCATAGCCTGATCGGCTCTGCTACATAGGAGCAATGTTTAGATCGCTCCTATGTAGCAGATTTACTTCATTGCTATGAGCACTGACCACAGAGTGGCGCTCGCAGCAATTTGGCATCAACAACCATAGAGGTCTTCAGAAGACCTCTGGTTGTTATACCAATGCACCAATGACCCCTGATCACGCGACAGGGGTCACCGGTGCATGCATTTCCGGCCCGGTGGCCGGATGTGCTTGTTAAATGCTGCTGTCAATGTTTGACAGTGGCAATTAACTAGTTAATAGCGGTGGGTGGATCGCGGGCACATGTTAGCTGTACAAAACAGCTGACATGTCCTGGCTTTGATGCAGGCTCATCGCCAGAACCTGCATCAAAGCAGGGGATCTGCCATCGGACGTACTATTCTGTCCGATGGCAGAAAGGGGTTAAAGATGGCAATACCTGGCTGACAAATCCAGCATACTCCCTAATTCCTCTGCGACCTTCAACTATTGGGTTTCAAAGTTGGATACTTGGCATGAGCTCTCCATCTTTACCTTGAAGAATGTTTGCTGCTTTGCCGCTCTTGTTTTATCTGAGTGGCTTTATAGTGCCTCCGGGGGGTTTGCTGCTTTGCCTGTCCACAGAAAATGCTGACAGGCTCACCCTGATAAAAATAAACTAAGCCTGCATTAACCCTGACTTTTCAACACCATCAGATGACAGCAGCACATAAAGTGTTTTTAATCTTCAACATTTGAATAATGCCCTCCAGTTGTTGATTTTAAGGGTATATGGATGACCCTCCTTATAATTTTTTCCTGGCTTTGCACTTTATGCAGGGCTTTTATGAGTATAGAAGTACCTCAACCAAACCTTCTTAATATTTTAATGAGGTCCTCCAGTTGTTGCCTTCAATGGTGTATGGATGACCCTGCTTGTAATTTTTGGCATGCTTTGCACTGTGTGCAGAGATCTTATGACTGTGCGAGTACCACAAATACACTTTATTCCCAATATTTGAATGAGGTACTCCAGTTGGTGCCTTCACGGGCTTTTGGATGACCCTACTTGTACTTTTTGGCAGACTTTGCACTTTGTGCAGAGCTGTTATGAGTGCAGGAGAACAACAACTACACTTTGATCACAATATTTAAATGAGGCCCTACAGTTCATGCCTTTAGGGGTGCATGAGTGACCCTACTTGTAATTTTTGGAAGGTTTTGCACTTACTACATAACCTTTATGAGTGTAGGAGTACCACTACATGACAATTTGAACAGAATGTGTATGAGACCCTTCTTTATGTCTAATACAGGGTGCATCTCAGTACCTCTTTCATCAAATTTTTGGCAGGTCTTGCTTCCCTCTTAGATTACACTGAAATTTCCAATTTTTTATTAAAAAAGTTAATTTCAGTTTCCTTAAATTATTATTTTTTAAAATGTTGCCTTGTATACAAGTCATTATACAGGAAAGAATATTTCTTCAATTTATTTTCGATTTTCAATGTTTTACTGTCAGTAATGATGAGCGAGTGTGCTCGTTACTCGAGTTTTCCAAGCATGCTCGGGTATTCTCCAAGTATCTTGGGCGTGCTCATAGATTATGTTGTGTGCCCACAGCTGCATGATTTCCGGCTGTATCCTATCTTAGCAGCAAGCATCTATCCTCCCCTGGACAAAGAATTTAAATGGGAGACGCGCGTCGGGTGTGGTGGATCCCTTGACTCTTTATTGTTGTAATTTTATGTGCCATGTTTACAATGTATTGATTTACTATCTATGTCACTTTATGTTGTTATACCATACCTACAAGGTATTTGAGAGCATAATGCCTTTAGCACTATTTCTATTCAATCCTGTTGTTCATTAGCATCCTTCAATGGCTTTTGATGTTTCTGTTATTGGATGCTGCTACATACCTTTAGGTTATTATAGACATTGTTATTTATGGCTTGTTGGGCCTGAATCAGTTAATGCTATACTTAGGAGGAAAGGACATGCAGACAATAGAAGTTTATTAGTTACCCCTTTTTCATAGGATAGGGGATATCTTATTGATCTTGAGACTTGGCCAATTTGACGGAAAGTGTGTTTATCATGTGCACCATCACTCTATTCATTCTCTATGATGGTGGAGTGCAGCGCTCAGCTATCTCTAATAAAGAATGAATACGTTGGAGTTGTGCCTGCCTGACCTCCATTCTACGCAGATGGTGCTCTGCCCATCCTGGGGATCAAGGTCAGTGTTAGGGGGGAGGTAACTGGGTATTTGCTCAGGACCCCCACTCCCTTGGTGTCCCCCAGCTTCTACAGCGGGCGCTACACTGATAACATTGAAAGAATTTAAAAAGAAAATACACATATTTCGTATCGCTGTATTTGTAAAAGTCAGGTCTATCAAAATATAAAAGTAAATTAATCCGCTCAGTAAATGGCATAACGGGAAAAAAATCAATACGTTAGAATTACATTTTATTGGCAGCCACATGATTGCAAAAAAATGCAATAAGATGCGATCAGAACATTGTATCTGCCATGAAATGGTATCAGTAAAAATATCAGTTCAGGGCATAAGCCCTCACACAGCCCCAAATGCCAGAAAATGCAATTGTTATGTGACTCGGAAAATGGCGACAAAAGATAACTTTTTTTTAAAACAAATTTTAGAATTTTTTAAAAAAAACTATATATGTTTAGTACTTTGGTACTCATATTGACCTGGAGAATCGTAATCATTAACAAACTAAAGAAATAGTCATATCTATAAAATGTAATTAGGGTTAGCGTACCCCCTTAATTCCTAATTGTGTAGACCGTTATCAGGCAGACATGATCTTACAAGGCATTAAGTTCAACATTTCCTCCACTGACCACCCTAATGACCCCATAACAACACAAGACAGGAAGTATGGTCATAGGGATTTTGGAACACCAGGATGATGCTTAATAATTAAAATACAGTGTTTTTCCCACTGTATATATACAGTGGGTACGTAAAGTATTCAGTATTTGTTTCATTGCAGCCATTTGGTAAATTCAAAAAAGTTCATTTTTTTCTCATTAATGTGCACACTGCACCCCATCTTGACTGCAGAATAACAGAAATGTAGAAATTTTTGCAAATTTATTAAAAAAGAAAAACTGAAATATCACATGGTCATAAGTAAGGTAAGGTGATTGGATTGTTTATGGTGGAACAGAAATCGTTGTTCTCGGCAGCACATCGCCCAGTGTAAGCAGCAGACGTGCTGCTGATAACATGCTACTGTATGGGGACAGATTGATCTCCTAGGGTTCGTTCTGTGCCCATCATTGTTCCTCATCCTGTGTAAAGAGGCCAGGAAACAAGCGTCAAAGGACTTCAATATTTTCGATCGCGTTCATTGAACGGCCTCAACGCAGCGCATGTGAATGCAACCGAAATGTTTTTCTGTGATGGTACAATATGTGAGCATTTGGGGCCCCAGTTTAAACTTTTACCCAGGGCCCCATTTTGTCTAAAACTGGCTCTGTTGTGGATTAATGTGAATCCAAGCATTTAGACCAAGCAGCCAATACGTTTTCCCTATCCATAAGTGGTAAACTTTGTATAACTGGTTAAATGGTCAAACTGAGAGTATAAGGTAAACATATAGCCTTGTAGGTGATATAGACCCTAAAAAAATGCACCTTTAATATCGGCATCCTTTCTGCAGGAATTGTAGTTTAATCTAATATGCTAATTAGTGTGCACGGTTCACCCTTGGTGTGGCCAACATGCACAGTGTAGTATTCCCATCACTGGTGTCGCAACTTTTTGGCTACATCATAGCCTTAATTGTACAATGCTGGAAACATGGTTTATTGCAGCATTGGAGAGGAAGACTACTAGGATCTGAGTTTTTTTACATTCCTCATAGTTTGGGGCAGCGGTAGGAGAAATGCTGTGCTACTGCCACCGATCTTGGGAGTATGCTTGCAGTACCTGAGCCATACAAATGGATGCTCACATACCATTCTTCTTGGCTTCCGTTTACCTTACAACTTGTACTATAGCCCAAATCCACATTCACAGTTTTGCTGGTAATTAGGGATGAGTGGACCAGTTGATGTTCGGGTTCATCAGGTTCCATTGAACTGTAATCCAAAATTCGGTACGGACACCAGAACTAAACCATGATCCTGAACCTTATAGAAGCCAATGGAGACCCTAACTTTGGTGCTGTAAAATGGTCATAGTGTGGAAAAGGAAGCAAAATGGGGGTAAGAGGAGGTCAATTGCCCTGCAAACAAATGTGGATAGGGAAATGACTTAAAATAACATAGAAAACTAAAAAAATAATAATCTTAAACCGTAAAGCGGAGGTCCAAGTGGAAGAGGAGGTGGAGAGGGACATTGTGGTGCAGGTGGAAGAGATGGAGAAGTAGACAGCCAACACTGTTTTTGTGTTCTTTTTGTGAATTTTTTCTTTTTTGTTATTTTTTATGGGAAATGACTTAATATATGACTTAAAATAACATAGAATTCATTTAAAAAAAATATAACTTTGAGCCAGGAAGCGGAGGCAGAGGTTCAAGTGGAAGAGGAGCAGTGTTCAGCTAACACTGTTTTTGTTTTTTTTGTATTTTTTTAGGAAAGTAACTTAACGTAACATAAAATAAAATAACAATCTTGAACCAGGAGGCAGGGGTCCAAGTGAAGAAGGTGTTGAGGAGACGGTGGAGATGGATGTGGCGTTTTAGGAGGAAGAGGAGGAGACAGCCAACACTGTTTTTGTAAGGTTTTTTATTTTATGTTATTTTAAATCATTTCCCTAAAAAAAAAGTGGAGAGGGAGGAAGAGGCTGAGAATGTAGAAGAAGAGGAAGAGCTTCAGATCTTCCCTGGTTTTTCAGGTCTTTACTTCACTGCAGCTCGTTCTCCGAGTGCAGATGTCTCGTCATGCAGATGGTGCTCAGGTTCAGATGATTTATGCCTCTCTTCAGGCTCTGACTGTACAGCATGCCCAGCACTCGTCTCTTGTCGTCAGCACATTGCCTGAAGAAATGCCACGCCAAGGTGCTCATTTGAGCTGGCTTTGGTGTGCTCAGTTCATCGGCGCCGTGGTAAGTAGCAGCCAACGTACTGAGGGGCCGCTCACTCTGTGTTTGCACCCTGCTCTCTCTATTGCTGTACTGCTGGGGCTGCATGGCCACCTCATCTTCCTCTGAACTGCTCACATCACTAATATGGCCTCCACTTCATGTGGGGTCTAGGACCTCATCATCCCCTGCATAATCTTCCACTGACTCCTCACCCCGGCCCTCCTTGCCAGTCTGTACACCGCATAAAGACGTTGCAGTTGGCACCTGCGTTTCATCTTCATTAGAGATGGGCTGCAGTGGTCCGATAACCCTCCCACGTACTCACCCTCCAGCTGAACAAGTGGTTGGGCATCTATCACGGCCACACACGGGTATGTCCGCTGATGGCACAACATATACGTACAATGGGATGATAAAAGGAAAGGAAGACCCAAACTGTAGGGAGCAAGAAATGGGACATCTCGTGACACAAACCTGTGCCTGTCCCTAAGCTCCCCTAATGCCCTATGCGGATCCTTCCCCAAGGGTGCTAGAATTGGCATTGCAGGTAATATAACACAGGGAAAGAGACAAACAAAGGACAGAGAGAAGAATATAACTCGGCTCCGAATCTGCTGCTAAGCTCCACAGCAGCAGAATAAATGGCACCTGGTAAATCAGACTCCAACGGTGGCAATAGTACTAGTCACAGGAGAGCTCCACACACCTAGCTGGTCTGCATAGAAGTAACTCTATAACTGACATCAGCTGATGGGTCATGTGACTATTTATAGGGAGGTGGGAGAGGTTACCAACCAACATCAGCTGACCAGCTGACTGACATTACCTCTTGCTGGACCAAAGGAAAAAACTAAATTTAAATTCCAGTAGACCCAGAGATGCCACAAATCCCTTACTGATTCGTGACAGCATCAGGGCACTAAATTTCTTCCACTTGTGGGACAGAGCAAGGTGGATGGCCTATGAAACCTCAGCATCATCAAAAAGCAGGAGTAACTCCTGCATGACTTGAGGTTCAGACTTCTTGGCTGATTTGCAAGGGGGTGGAGTGGAAGCCAGATGCCCATGGTCATCTCTGCGCTTTCAGCAGGGGACCGGGTGGACGATAATGCGAAGGAACTGGAGGCACTCTCAGTCATCCAATCTAAAACCACCTTAACATATTCGGGCCTCACCATTTTTCCAGTGGAACCTGGGATTATGAAATGATACAGAACGTCCTGTCGCCTACATGCACCTAAGGAAGGTGTTTCATTTGGGCACATAGAAGGCACAGAACAACTGTGACCTATCCCTACAGCAGCTACACCACCACCACCACCAGCAACACCACAGCTATGTCCACGTTCCCTATTTGATGCTCTCCTCATATTTTCTACCCAAAAAAATTGCACAGTAGAGAAGAAAAAGTGCCCAGCAGATTATTACACTCTTAGGGTTCTTTGCATCAGGTTGTTATGGCACTGTACACCAGCCTGCTATGGCACTATGCACCAGGCTGTTATGGCACTATGCACCAGGCTGCTATGGCACTGTACACTAGGCTGCTATGGCACTATGCACCAGGCTGCTATGGCACTGTACACCAGGCTGCTATGGCACTATGCACCAGGCTGCTATGGCACTATGCACCAGGCTGTTATGACACTATGCACCAGGCTGCTATGGCACTGTACACCAGGCTGCTATGGCACTATGCACCAGGCTGCTATGGCACTGTACACCAGGCTGCTATGGCACTATGCACCAGGCTGCTATGGCACTATGCACCAGGCTGTTATGGCACTGTACAACAGGCTGCTATGGCACTATGCACCAGGCTGCTATGGCTGTTATGAAAGGTAATTCAGTACCACAATGGACATAGAGGTCAGCAGACATACAGTGACCTGGCAATAACCCAAAAAACAAGAACGAGCTCTGAGACGTGGGAACTCTGTTGACCGCAATCCCTAATCCTCTCCAACACACTAAAGGCAGCCGTGGATTGCACCTAACGCTCCCTATGCAACTCGGCACGGCCTGAGAAACTAGCTAGCCTGAAGATAGAAAATAAGCCTACCTTGCCTCAGAGAAATACCCCAAAGGAAAAGGCAGCCCCCACATATAATGACTGTGAGTTAAGATGAAAAGATAAACGTAGAGATGAAATAGATTTAGCAAAGTGAAGCCCAACTTTCTGAACAGAGCGAGGATAGGAAAGGTAACTTTGCGGTCAACACAAAACCCTACAAAAACCACGCAAAGGGGGCAAAAAGACCCTCCGTACCGAACTAACGGCACGGAGGTACACCCTCTGCGTCCCAGAGCTTCCAGCAAGCAGAAAAAAACAAATTGACAAGCTGGACAGAAAAAAACAACAAACTAATAGCAAAGAGGAACTTAGCTATGCAGAGCAGCAGGCCACAGGAACGATCCAGGAGGAAACAGGTCCAATACTAGAACATTGACTGGAGGCCAGGATCAAAGCACTAGGTGGAGTTAAATAGAGCAGCACCTAACGACTTCACCACATCACCTGAGGAAGGAAACTGAGAAGCCGCAGTACCACTTTCCTCCACCAACGGAAGCTCACAGAGAGAATCAGCCGAAGTACCACTTGTGACCACAGGAGGGAGCTCTGCCACAGAATTCACAACAGTACCCCCCCTTGAGGAGGGGTCACTGAACCCTCACCAGAGCTCCCAGGACGACCAGGATGAGCCATATGAAAGGCACGAACAAGATCGGGAGCATGGACATCAGAGGCAAAGACTCAGGAATTATCTTCCTGAGCATAACCCTTCCACTTAACCAGATACTGGAGTTTCCGCCTTGAAACACGAGAATCCAAAATCTTCTCCACAATATACTCCAACTCCCCCTCCACCAAAACCGGGGCAGGAGGATCAACAGATGGAACCATAGGTGCCACGTATCTCCGCAACAATGACCTATGGAATACGTTATGTATGGAAAAAGAATCTGGAAGGGTCAGACGAAAAGACACAGGATTAAGAACCTCAGAAATCCTATACGGACCAATAAAACGAGGTTTAAACTTAGGAGAGGAAACCTTCATAGGAATATGACGAGAAGATAACCAAACCAAGTCCCCAACCCGAAGTCGGGGACCCACACAGCGTCTGCGATTAGCGAAACGTTGAGCCTTCTCCTGGGACAAAGTCAAATTGTCCACTACATGAGTCCAAATCTGCTGCAACCTGTCCACCACAGTATCCACACCTGGACAGTCCGAAGACTCAACCTGCCCTGAAGAGAAACGAGGATGGAACCCAGAGTTGCAGAAAAACGGTGAAACCAAGGTAGCCGAGCTGGCCCGATTATTAAGGATGAACTCAGCCAAAGGCAAAAAGGACACCCAGTCATCCTGATCAGCAGAAACAAAGCATCTCAGATATGTTTCCAAGGTCTGATTGGTTCGTTCGGTCTGGCCATTAGTCTGAGGATGGAAAGCCGAGGAAAAAGACAAGTCAATGCCCATCCTACCACAAAAGGCTCGCCAAAACCTCGAAACAAACTGGGAACCTCTGTCAGAAACGATATTCTCTGGAATGCCATGTAAACGAACCACATGCTGGAAAAACAATGGCACCAAATCAGAGGAGGAAGGCAATTTAGACAAGGGTACCAAATGGACCATCTTAGAGAAGCGATCACAGACCACCCAAATGACTGACATCTTTTGAGAGACGGGAAGATCTGAAATAAAATCCATAGAGATATGTGTCCAAGGCCTCTTCGGGACCGGCAAGGGCAAAAGCAACCCACTGGCACGAGAACAGCAGGGCTTAGCCCGAGCACAAATCCCACAGGACTGCACAAAAGTACGCACATCCCGCGACAGAGATGGCCACCAAAAGGATCTAGCCACTAACTCTCTGGTACCAATGATTCCAGGATGACCAGCCAACACCGAACAATGAACCTCAGAGATAACTTTATTCGTCCACCTATCAGGGACAAACAGTTTCTCCGCTGGGCAACGATCAGGTTTATTAGCCTGAAATTTTTGCAGCACCTGCCGCAAATCAGGGGAGATGGCAGACACAATTACTCCCTCTTTGAGGATACCCGCCGGCTCAGATACACCCGGAGAGTCGGGCACAAAACTCCTAGACAGAGCATCTGCCTTCACATTTTTAGAGCCCGGAAGGTATGAAATCACAAAGTCAAAACGGGCAAAAAACAACGACCAACGAGTTTGTCTAGGATTCAACCGCTTGGCGGACTCGAGATAAGTCAAGTTCTTATGATCAGTCAAGACCACCATGCGATGCTTAGCTCCTTCAAGCCAATGACGCCACTCCTCGAATGCCCACTTCATGGCCAGCAACTCTCGATTGCCCACATCATAATTTCACTCAGCAGGCGAAAACTTCCTGGAAAAGAAGGCGCATGGTTTCATCACCGAGCGATCAGAACTTCTCTGTGACAAAACAGCCCCTGCTCCAATCTCAGAAGCATCAACCTTGACCTGGAACGGAAGCGAAACATCTGGTTGACACAACACAGGGGCAGAAGAAAAACGACGCTTCAACTCTTGAAAAGCTTCCACCGCAGCAGAAGACCAATTGACCAAATCAGCACCTTTCTTGGTCAAATCGGTCAATGGTTTAGCAATACTAGAAAAATTGCAGATGAAGCGACGATAAAAATTAGCAAAGCCCAGGAACTTTTGCAGACTTTTCAGAGATGTCGGCTGAGTCCAATTATGGATGGCTTGGACCTTAACAGGGTCCATCTCGATAGTAGAAGGGGAAAAGATGAACCCCAAAAATGAAACCTTCTGAACACCAAAGAGACACTTTGATCCCTTCACAAACAAAGAATTAGCACGCAGGACCTGAAACACCGTTCTGACCTGCTTCACATGAGACTCCCAATCATCCGAGAAGATCAAAATGTCATCTAAGTACACAATCAGGAATTTATCCAGGTACTCTCGGAAGATGTCATCCATAAAGGACTGAAACACTGATGGAGCATTGGCAAGTCCGAATGGCATTACTAGATACTCAAAATGGCCCTCGGGCGTATTAAATGCAGTTTTCCACTCATCGCCTCGCTTAATACGCACAAGATTATACGCACCACGAAGATCTATCTTGGTGAACCAACTAGCCCCCTTAAACCGAGCAAACAAATCAGATAACAATGGCAAGGGGTACTGAAATTTAACCGTGATCTTATTTAGAAGGCGGTAATCTATACAAGGTCTCAGTGAACCATCCTTCTTGGCTACAAAAAAGAACCCTGCTCCTAATGGCGACGATGACGGGCGAATATGCCCCTTCTCCAAAGACTCCTTCACATAACTCCGCATAGCGGCGTGCTCAGGCACAGACAAATTAAACAGTCGACCTTTTGGGAATTTACTACCAGGGATCAAATCGATAGCACAATCACAATCCCTATGCGGAGGAAGGGTATCGGACTTGGGCTCATCAAATAAATCCCGGTAATCAGACAAGAACTCAGGAACCTCAGAAGGGGTGGATGACGAAATAGTCAGAAATGGGACATCACCATGTACCCCCTGACAACCCCAGCTGGACACAGACATGGATTTCCAATCTAATACTGGATTATGGACTTGTAACCATGGCAACCCCAACACGACCACATCATGCAGATTATGCAACACCAGAAAGCGAATAACCTCCTGATGTGCAGGAGCCATGCACATGGTCAGCTGGGTCCAGTACTGAGGCTTATTCTTGGCCAAATGCGTAGCATCAATTCCTCTCAATGGAATAGGACACTACAAGGGCTCCAAGAAAAACCCACAACGCCTAGCATACTCCAAGTCCATCAAATTCAGAGCAGCGCCTGAGTCCACAAATGCCATGACAGAATACGATGACAAAGAGCAGATCAAGGTAACGGACAGAAGAAATTTTGACTGTACCGTACCAATGGTGGCAGACCTAGCGAACCGCTTAGTGCGCTTAGGACAATCAGAGATAGCATGAGTGGAATCACCACAGTAGAAACACAGCCCATTCAGACGTCTGTGTTCTTGCCGTTCAACTCTGGTCAAAGTCCTATCGCACTGCATAGGCTCAGGTTTAAGCTCAGGTAATACCGCCAAATGGTGCACAGATTTACGCTCGCGCAAGCGTCGACCGATCTGAGTGGTCAAAGACATAGACTCATTCAGACCAGCAGGCATAGGAAATCCCACCATGACATCCTTAAGGGCTTCAGAGAGACCTTTTCTGAAAATAGCTGCGAGCGCACCTTCATTCCACTGAGTGAGTACGGACCACTTTCTAAATTTCTGACAATATACCTCTATTTCATCCTGACCCTGACACAGAGCCAGCAAATTCTTCTCTGCCTGATCCGCAGAATTAGGCTCATCGTACAGCAATCCGAGCGCCAGGAAAAATGCATCGATATTACTTAATGCAGGTTCTCCTGACGCAAGAGAAAATGCCCAGTCCTGAGGATCGCGACGCAAAAAAGAAATAACGATCCTAACTTGTTGAACTGGGTCACCAGAGGAGCGAGGTTTCAAAGCCAGAAATAGTTTACAATTATTTTTGAAACTCAGAAATTTAGTTCTATCTCCAAAAAACAAATCAGGAATAGGGATTCTCGGTTCTAACATAGAATTCTGAATCACAAAGTCTTGAATACTTTGTACTCTTGCCGTGAGCTGATCCACACATGAAGACAGACCTTTAATGTCCATTGCTACACCTGTGTCCTGAACCACCCAAATGTCTAGGGGAAAAAAAGGCAAAACACAGTACAGAGAAAAAAAAATGGTCTCAGAACTTCTTTTTTCCCTCTATTGAGAATCATTAGTACTTTGGGCCTCCAGTACTGTTATGAAAGGTAATTCAGTACCACAATGGACATAGAGGTCAGCGCACATACAGTGACCTGGCAATAACCCAAAAAACAAGAACGAGCTCTGAGACGTGGGAACTCTGTTGACCGCAATCCCTAATCCTCTCCAACACACTAAAGGCAGCCGTGGATTGCGCCTAACGCTCCCTATGCAACTCGGCACGGCCTGAGAAACTAGCTAGCCTGAAGATAGAAAATAAGCCTACCTTGCCTCAGAGAAATACCCCAAAGGAAAAGGCAGTCCCCACATATAATGACTGTGAGTTAAGATGAAAAGACAAACGTAGAGATGAAATAGATTTAGCAAAGTGAGGCCCAACTTTCTGAACAAAGCGAGGATAGGAAAGGTAACTTTGTGGTCAACCGAACTAACGGCACGGAGGTACACCCTCTGCGTCCCAGAGCTTCCAGCAAGCAGAAAAAAAACAATTGACAAGCTGGACAGAAAAAAACAGCAAACAAATAGCAAAGAGGAACTTAGCTATGCAGAGCAGCAGGCCACAGGAACGATCCAGGAGGAAACAGGTCCAATGCTAGAACATTGACTGGAGGCCAGGATCAAAGCACTAGGTGGAGTTAAATAGAGCAGCACCTAACGACTTCACCACATCACCTGAGGAAGGAAACTCAGAAGCCGCAGTACCACTTTCCTCCACCAACGGAAGCTCACAGAGAGAATCAGCCGAAGTACCACTTGTGACCACAGGAGGGAGCTCTGCCACAGAATTCACAACATATGGCACTATGCACCAGGCTGCTATGGCACTATGCACCAGGTTGCTATGGCACTATGCACCAGGCTGTTATGGCACTGTACACCAGGCTGCTATGGCACTATGCACCAGGCTGCTATGGCACTATGCACCAGGCTGTTATGGCACTGTACACCAGGCTGCTATGGCACTATGCACCAGGCTGCTATGGCACTATGCACCAGGCTGTTATGGCACTATGCACCAGGCTGTTATGGCACTGCACAACAGGCTGTTATGGCACTGTACAACAGGTTGTTATGGCACTGTGCACTAGGCTGTCCAGTCTGTAATGGCACTGTGCACTAGGCTATTATGGCATTGTACACCAGGCTGTTATGGCACTATGCACCAGGCTGCTATTGCACTGTGTGCCAGGCTGTTATGGCACTATACACCAGGTTGTTATGGCACTATACACCAGGCGGTTATGGCACTATACACCAGGCTGTAATGGCACTGTACAACAGGCTGTTGTGGAACTGTACAACAGGTTGTTATGGCACTGTGTACCAGGCTGTTATGGCACTGTGCACTAGGCTGTTAGGGCATGCTGCACCAGGCTAATAGAGCACACTGCACCAGGTTGTTATGGCACGCTGCATCAGTCTGTTAGGGCACTGTGCACCAAGATGTTAGGGCACGCTGCACTATGCTCTTAGAGCATGCTGCACCAGGCAGTTGTAGCACTCTACACCTGGTTGTTTTAGCACTTTGCGCCAAGCTGTAAGACAAACCTCCCAACTTTTGAAGAAGGGCAAGAGGGACAAAGGTTGCGGTGTGCTCCGCGCGCAGCGGCAAATATTAAACCACGCTCCTGACCACACCCATTTCACAACTAGTCACACCCATATCCATGCCCCAACCACACCCATTTAGCACTGCTGATCACAGTTTCATAAACAATAATTATAAGCAGACATTTTTTTTAATTTACAAGTAATGAATTAAAGTACATGCTACACCCTCCACTACTCAATTTCTATTCTGTGCTCACTCACTTTTCTCCCCCATACTGTCTCCTCACACTATTCCCTTGCCTCCTTATACAGTACTGTCTTCCCTCAAATCCCCCCTGTTCACCATACTGTCTACTCACATATTTACCCCCTCACTTTCTATAGTGCCTGCTCACACATACCCCTGACTCCCCATACTGTGCCTGCAAACATCCAATCATCATCACTCCCCATACTCTGTCCACATACATTTTTCATTTCACTACTCATACTGTGTCTGCATACATCCCCCGTTCGTTCCCCATATTGTTTGCACCCCTCCCCAATCACCACTGTTTCTGTACCCATCCCCCATACTGTTTCCTCATACATGCCCCCATTCCCCGTACTGTTTTCTCATATATGCCCCCATTCCCTCATACTCTTTTGTTGTACATGCCCCCCATTGCCCCAGACTGTTTTCTTGTTCATGCCCCCCATTCCCGCATAGTTTTCTCGTACATGTTCCCATTCCCCTGTACTCTTTCCTTATACATACATGCCCCCATCTCCCCTTTGTACGTCATTTTGTGTCCTCAAACCTTCCCCATATATTAAATCTCCAATCCCCACTCCAATTCTCCCCAAATACATTAAATTCCCCCCACCCCATGCACTTAATTTTCAGTGTCTTCAGTTCCACTGGAGCACTTACCATCCTATGTCTCCATGACACTGGTGAGTGACGTCAGCAGCATGATCACATGATCTGATCACGCTGCTGGCATCACTCTGACCCATCTTAGAGATGCGAGTAGAATTGATCCCTTGGAGCCGGCGTGCTGCACCTTCTCTGTGCCAGTGTCAGCTTGAGAGGCAGCACAGAGAATGGCAGACTCCCAGTATGAGGGGCAGCAGAATGCAGCTGCCAGGGGAGACACTGCGGACCGCCGCATTAGGCGGCCCAACTGCGCCTCAGTGTCGGCTACCCCCACCAGGAAAATTAAGATCCCAGCCAGGACAGCGGGACAGGGTCTCAAAATTGGGACAGTCCTGCTGGATTCGGGACAGTTGGGAGGTATGCATATGCACTGTACATATACCTTGTACACTATATACACTGCTCAAAAAATAAAGGGAACACTTAAACAACAGAATATAACTCCAAGTAAATCAAACTTCTGTGAAATCAAACTGCCCACTTAGGAAGCAACACTGTTTGACAATCAATTTCACATGCTGTTGTGCAGATGGAATAGACAACAGATGGAAATTATTGGCAATTATCAAGACACACTCAATACAGGAGTGGTTCTGCAGGTGGGGACCACAGACCACATCTCAGTACCAATGCTTTCTGGCTGATGTTTTGGTCACTTTTAAAAGTTGGTTGTGCTTTCACACTTGTGGTAGCATGAGACAGACTCTACAACCCACACAAGTGGCTCAAGTAGTGCAGCTCATCTAGGATGGCACATCAATGTGAGCTATGGCAAGAAGGTTTGCTGTGTCTGTCAGCATAGTGTCCAAAGGCTAGAAGTGCTACCAGGAGACAGACCAGTACACCAGGAGACGTGGAGGGGGCCATAGGAGGGCAACAACCCAGCATCAGGACCGCTAACTCAGCGATTGTGCAAGGAAGAACAGGAGGATCACTGCCAGAGCCCTGCAAAATGACCTCCAGCAGGCGACAAATGTGCATGTGTCTGCACAAATGGTTAGAAACCGACTCCATGAGCATGGTCTGAGTGCCCGATGTACACAGATGGGGGTTGTGCTCACACCGTGCAGGCATTTGCCACAGAACACCAGGATTGGCAAATTCACCACTGGTGGCCTGTGCTCTTCACAGATGAAAGCAGGTTCACACTGAGCACATGTGACAGACGTGAGAGAGTCTGGAGATGCCGTGGAAAGTGATCTGCTGCCTGGAACATCCTTCAGCATGACCGGTTTGGCAGTGGTCAGTAATGATGTTGGGAGGCATTTCTTTGGAGAGCCACACAGCCCTCCATGTGCTAGCCTGATGTACCCTGACTGCTAGTAGGTACCAGGATGAGATCCACAGACCCATTGTGAGACCATATGCAGATGCAGTGGGCCCTGGGTTCCTTCTGATGCATGGCAATGCTAAGCTTCATGTGGCTGAAGTGTGTCAGCAGTTCCTGCATGATGAAGACATTGATGCTATAGACTGGTCTGCCCGTTCCCCAGCACTGATTGAGCACATCTTGGACATCATGTCTTGTTCCATCCACCAATGCCACATTGCAGCACAGACTGTCCAGGAGTTGACTGATGCCTTAATCCAGGTCTGGCCGGAGATCCCTCATAATAACATCCACCGCCTCATCAGGACAATGCCCAGGCATTGTAGGGAGGTCATACAGGCACGTGAAGGCCACACACACTACTGAGCATCATTTCCTTGTCTTGAGGCATTTCCACTGAAGTTCTATAAGCCTGAATTTTGATTTTCCGCTTTGATTTTGAGCATCATTCCAACTCCAGACCTCCGTGGGATATTAGTTGTGATTTACATTCATCATTTTTAGGTTTTATTGTTCTCAACGCATTCCACTATGTAATAAAAAAAGATTTGCAACCGGAATATTTCATTCAGTGATATCTAGAATGTGGGATTTTCCCTTTATTTTTTTTTGAGCAGTGTATAAAACTACTACTCCCAGCATGCTATGTCAGTAATCTGTGGTAAAACTACTACTGTAAGTTACTGTAGTCACAAGCGCATCCAAAAAAAGTGCACTCCTCAATGTAGGACACTGGCGTCACAGAGCGAAGATTAGTTTTTATTAATATTTTTAGTGCATTTAATTAAAAAACTTGTAGTTAAAGTAACAGAAATGGACACACAGCATGCTGCACCACTGTGACGTCTTGTAGTCATCTTGATATTGGGCACACACAGCCCTTGAATAACATGGCATCTAAGCCAGCTGTGCCAAAGGAGAGACGAGTATGGAGTCTCCCTTTGCTCCTCTGTGGCACTCCAAGGAGCAGTAGTCACCCCAGGTCCTGGTACATAGTGACTGCTGGGACACACACACTCCTGGCATTTCCTCCCTGGTAAGTTTCCTCCCGCAGTGCAGCCCACCCTGCCATGGAGGAATGCACAATCTGGCAGTGGCGCCGTGCACACACACGACTTGGCATACACAGCTAGATCTATGGCTGTGCGGCCATGCTGAGCAGCCTCCTCCACCACAGTCACCACGACTCCTCTGCCCGTAGGTGTCTGAGAACTGAGCAGCACCGGCTGTGGAGTTCAGCAGGAAGGAGCCAGACTAAGAGGAAGAGAGGAAGGGCGGGAGTGCGGGAAAAGTAAGATCCTGGCCGTGACAGCGGGACAGAGTCTCAAAATTGGGACTGTCCTGCTGGATCCGGGACGATTGGGAGGTCTGCTGTTAGAGCATGCTACATTAGGCTGTTATGGCACTCTACACCAGCTCAAAATAAAATGGTGACAGAACAAGTGATCCAGCGTTTATACATGTTATATGGGTCACATGTTGCGCAGGCCAATCACAGCCATGCCAATACTTGGCATGGCTGTGATGGCTTTTGATGTGCTGAGAGCCTAAAACTTGCTGATTGGCTGCACTGCACTGCAGTCTTTCAGCAAACTTTATTTGGCACTAAACCCAAACAGAAAAGCGGACATCCTGGAAAAAGTTTGTGTTCGGAGTTTTGCACCTTAAATTAGGTGTTCGGTAGAAACCTCGAACATTGCAGTTCGGGTTCGTTAATCCCTACTTTTTATCACTGAAACCGTAAAAAAAGCAAAGGGCACATTGTCAGACGCAACCACACAGCTTATCTCCAAATTATGCAAAACCAAAAACAAGTTGCATGCAAACTTTGGTCTGTCCTAGGGGGCTTGCTGACGTCAGACACTCCTGATTCATTAGAAGAGGCATGCCTGGATTATAATACAGGATGTAACTCAGGATCAGGACAGGATCAGTAATGTATGTACACAGTGACTGCACCAGCAGACTAGTGAGTGCAGCTCTGGGGTATAATACAGGATATAACTCAGGATCAGTAATGTAATGTACACAGTGACTGCACCAGCAGAATAGTGAGTGCAGCTCTGGGGTATAATACAGGATGTAACTCAGGATCAGTAATGTATGTACACAGTGACTGCACCAGCAGAATAGTGAGTGCAGCTCTGGGGTATAATACAGGATGTAACTCAGGATCAGTAATGTATGTACACAGTGACTGCACCAGCAGAATAGTGAGTGCAGCTCTGGGGTATAATACAGGATGTAACTCAGGATCAGTAATGTAATGTATGTACACAGTGACTGCACCAGCAGAATAGTGAGTGCAGCTCTGGGGTATAATACAGGATATAACTCAGGATCAGTAATGTAATGTATGTACACAGTGACTGCACCAGCAGAATAGTGAGTGCAGCTCTGGGGTATAATACAGGATGTAACTCAGGATCAGTAATGTAATGTATGTACACAGTGACTGCACCAGCAGAATAGTGAGTGCAGCTCTGGGGTATAATACAGGATATAACTCAGGATCAGTAATGTAATGTATGTACACAGTGACTGCACCAGCAGAATAGTGAGTGCAGCTCTGGGGTATAATACAGGATGTAACTCAGGATCAGTAATGTAATGTATGTACACAGTGACTGCACCAGCAGAATAGTGAGTGCAGCTCTGGGGTATAATACAGGATGTAACTCAGGATCAGTAATGTAATGTATGTACACAGTGACTGCACCAGCAGAATAGTGAGTGCAGCTCTGGGGTATAATACAAGATGTAACTCAGGATCAGTAATGTAATGTATGTACACAGTGACTGCACCAGCAGAATAGTGAGTGCAGCTCTGGAGTATATTACAGGATGTAACTCAGGATCCATTTTTTTTTTTTTCTTTTTCTTTATTGTGTGTCGACCGCAGTATGGGAAACCCGCCAGCTGCGGTAGGCTGGCCAGGTGAAATAAAGCAGACTATGTTTGAGGCACCTTTTCTAGCCCCTTCCTCGATTGAGGTGAGCAGAGTGATCCTGAACAGGACTGCTCAGACACCCAGGAGGCTGCCGAACTCCACTGCTGCTTCGGTCCAGTAGAGAGCGACCATATGGTCTGGGCCGCCTGCGTGCAGGTTCGTGACTACAGCTTCCAGTGACTCCACACCTGCTGCTTCGCCACTCTCCCATCGCCACAGGACTTTTTAGTAGTTGAAGTCATGACTTGCGCTTGACTTGGATTAAAGTGAGGAGGAGTTGCGCAGTCGTCAACCTCACTCTCTCGCCCGTACCTATCGAGCCCCAGTGGCAAGAGCTAAGCGAGACAACTGGAGATAGGTCAGGGTGCAGTGGATGGCCAACAGTGTCCTATATGTGCCTCGCTGCGCCCTCTCAGCGCTCCACAACACTGTGCTGGAAATCGCTTGTCTGTCCGTTGAACCTTGGTTTCTTCCGCACAGTCCGCCATATCCAGTCTTCACATGCAAGGGTAGGCAAACCCTTGAAAATCACTGTAGGTCTCAAAGAACCCAACAGCTACCCTCACCTGGTTTGGCCCACCTGCCGAGGCGGTGTTCCGGGGTGTACCCGCTGCCGCATGCTAGCAGCTACTTGGAGGTACAGGTGAGAGTTGAGCATCAGATGAGGACCAAAGATGGAAGAGCTGTCCAAAGAGGACACGGCAAGCACTCCACCAGAGGTGCTACCTCTATCTAGATACCCCATATACCCTAACTCAGGATCAGTAATGTAATGTATGTACACAGTGACTAGACCAGCAGAATAGTGAGTGCAGCTCTGGGGTATAATACAGGATGTAACTCAGGATCAGTAATGTAATGTATGTACACAGTGACTACACCAGCAGAATAGTGAGTGCAGCTCTGGAGTATAATACAGGATGTAACTCAGGATCAGTAATGTAATGTATGTACACAGTGACTGCACCAGCAGAATAGTGAGTGCAGCTCTGGGGTATAATACAGGATGTAACTCAGGATCAGTAATGTATGTACACAGTGACTGCACCAGTAGAATAGTGAGTGCAGCTCTGGGGTATAATACAGGATGTTACTCAGGATCAGTAATGTAATGTATGTTCACAGTGACTGCACCAGTAGAATAGTGAGTGCAGCTCTGGGGTATAATAAAGGATGTAACGCAGGATCAGTAAAGTAATGTATGTACACAGTGACTGCACCAGCAGAATAGTGAGTGCAGCTCTGGGGTATAATACAGGATGTAACTGTTGTGAATTCTGCTCTTGGGCTCCCTCCGGTGGTTATGAGTGGTAGTGCTGCGGTAGTTGGATCGCAGCATTTATCAGGTGTATCTATTTTTTGCAATTTGGGCTGGGCTATATAGCCTTGCTTGATCCTTTAGTCAGTTCCAGTTGTCCATTGTTTTTGGAGGATTCACATCCCTTCTGGTCTCTCCTGTTTGCTGTGCTTTTCTTCAAAGATAAGTCCTGGCTTTGTTTTTGCTGTCCACCTGCTGTGGACCTTATAGTTCTGTGCATTTTCATGTTTTTGTCTTGTCCAGCTTAGTCTGTGAAGGATTTTTTGCAGCCTAGCTATTTCTCTGGAGATGCAGATATACCCTCCATGTCTTTAGTCAGATGTGGTGTTTTGTATTTTTCTGTGGTGGATATTTTCTAGTGTTTTTATACTGACCGCATAGTACTCTGTTCTATTCTTTCTTTTTAGCTAGTATGGCCTCCTATGCTAAATCCTGATTTCATTTCTGCGTATGTTATTTCCCTCTCCTCGCACAGTCAATATTTGTGGGGGGCTGTCTTTCCTTTGGGGATTTTCTCTGAGGCAAGATAGGTTTCCTGTTTCTGTCTTTAGGGGTAGTTATTTCTTAGGCTGTGTCGAGGGGTCTAGGGAGTGTTAGGTACCCCCCACGGCTACTTCTAGTTGCGCTGTTGAGTTCAGGGTTTGCGGTCAGTACAGGTTCCACCTTCTCCAGAGTACGCCTCATGCTGCTCCAAGGCCACCAGATCATAACAGTACAACTGGCCAACAATGAGTTAATTGCATCTCAGAAGAAGGGAGGAAAGATTTTGAGCCATTTTTTTTTCCTTAGACTGTTTGGTCTGTTCCTCCCTCTTTATTTCTGGGTGGCTACGGAACCTAGTAATAACATGAGTGTTCAGGAGTTAGTTTCTCGTGTGGATCAGCTTGCTGCTAGGGTACAGGGTATTTCAGATTATATTGTTCAGACTCCTGCCTTAGAACCTAGGATTCCCACTCCTGATTTATTCTTTGGTGACAGATCCAAATTTTTGAGTTTCAAAAATAACTGTAAACTCTTTTTTGCATTGAGTCCCCGGTCTTCTGGTGATCCCATTCAGCAGGTTAAAATCATGATATCCCTGCTGCGTGGTGACCCACAGGATTGGGCATTTTCCCTGGAAACTGGCAATCCTGCTTTGCTTAATGTTGATTCTTTCTTTCAAGCATTGGGGTTATTGTATGATGAGCCTAATTCTGTGGATCAAGCTGAGAAAATCTTGCAGGACCTGCGTCAAGGTCAAGAAGCGGCAGAATCGTATTGCCAGAAATTTAGAAAATGGTCTGTACTGACTAAATGGAATGAGGATGCCTTGGCGGCAATTTTCAGAAAGGGTCTTTCTGAATCCGTTAAAGATGTTATGGTGGGGTTCCCCACGCCTGCTGGTGTGAGTGATTCTATGTCTCTGGCCATTAAGATTGATCGGCGCTTGCCCGAGCGCAGAGTTGTGCACACTGTGGCGTTGTCCTCTGAGCAGAGCCCTGAGCCTATGCAGTGTGATAGGATTTTGTCTAAAGCTGAATGTCAAAGATTCAGGCGTCAGAATAGGTTGTGTTTTTACTGCGGCGATTCTGCTCATATTATTTCTGATTGCCATAAACGTACTAAGAGAATCGCTAGTTCTGTTACCATCAGTACTGTACAACCTAAATTTCTATTATCTGTGACCTTGATCTGCTCATTAACATCATTTTCTGTTATAGCATTTGTGGATTCAGGCGCCGCTCTGAACTTAATGGACTTAGAATTTGCCAGACGCTGTGGTTTCCCCTTGCAGCCTTTGCAGAACCCTATTCCTTTAAGGGGCATTGATGCTACACCGTTGGCTAAAAATAATCCTCAGTTTTGGACACAGCTGACCATGCGCATGGCGCCAGCCCATCAGGAAGATTGTCGTTTTCTGGTGTTGCATAATTTGCATGATGATATTGTGCTGGGTTTTCCATGGTTACAGCTACATAATCCGGTGTTAGATTGGAAATCTATGTCTGTGACTAGTTGGGGTTGTCAGGGGGTTCATGGTCACGTTCCTTTGATGTCAATTTCCTCTTCCCCCTCTTCTGAAATTCCTGAGTTTTTGTCAGATTTCCAGGATGTATTTGATGAGCCCAAATCCAGTTCCCTTCCACCACATAGGGACTGTAATTGTGCTATTGACTTGATTCCAGGTTGTAAGTTCCCTAAGGGCCGACTTTCAACCTGTGTGTGCCAGAACATACCGCCATGCGGAGCTATATTAAGGAGTCTTTGGAGAAGGGGCATATTCGGCCATCTTCTTCACCATTGGGAGCCGGGGTTTTTTTTGTTGCCAAGAAGGATGGCTCCTTGAGACCCTGTATTGATTATCGCCTCTTGAATAAGATCACGGTCAAATTTCAATACCCTTTGCCTTTGCTTACTGATTTGTTTGCTAGGATTAAGGGGGCTAGCTGGTTTACTAAGATTGACCTTTGAGGGGCATATAATCTTATTTGTATTAAGCAGGGTGACGAATGGAAAACTGCATTTAATACGCCCGAAGGCCATTTTGAATACCTTGTGATGCCATTCGGACTCTCTAATGCTCCATCTGTGTTCCAATCCTTCATGCATGATATCTTTCGGAGTTATCTTGATAAATTCATGGTTGTATATTTGGATGATATTTTGATTTTTTCCGATGATTGGGAGTCTCATGTGAAACAGGTCAGGATGGTATTTCAGATCCTCCGTAATAATGCTTTATTTGTGAAGGGGTCAAAGTGCCTCTTTGGAGTGCAGAAGGTTTCTTTTTTGGGCTTCATTTTTTCTCCCGCATCTATAGAAATGGACCCGGTTAAGGTTCAGGCCATTCATGATTGGATTCAGCCCACATCTGTGAAGAGCCTTCAGAAATTCTTGGGCTTTGCTAATTTTTATCGTCGTTTCATTGCCAACTTCTCCAGTGTGGTTAAACCTCTGACCGATTTGACGAAGAAAGGCGCTGATGTGACGAATTGGTCCTCTGCGGCTGTTTCTGCCTTTCAGTAGCTTAAAGGGACACTGTCACCTGAATTTGGAGGGAACAATCTTCAGCCATGGAGGCGGGGTTTGGGGGTTTTTGATTCACCCTTTCCTTACCCGCTGGCTGCATGCTGGCTGCAATATAGGATTGAAGTTCATTCTCTGTCCTCCATAGTACACGCCTGTGCAAGGCAAGATTGTCTTGTGCAGGCATGTACTACGGAGGACAGATAATGAACTTCAATCCAATATTGCAGTCAGCATGCAGCCAGCAGGTAAGGAAAGGGTGAGTCAAAAACCCCAAAACCCCGCCTCCATGGCTGAAGATTGTTCCCTCCAAATTCAGGTGACAGTGTCCCTTTAAACGCCGTTTTACTTCTGCCCCTGTGTTGCGTCAGCCAGATGTTTCTCTTCCATTTCAGGTTGAGGTTGACGCGTCTGAGATTGGGGCAGGGGCCATTTTGTCTCAGAGGAATTCTGATGGTTCCTTGATGAAACCGTGTGCCTTCTTTTCTCGGAAGTTTTCGCCTGCGGAACGCAATTATGATGTCGGCAATCGGGAGTTGTTGGCTATGAAGTGGGCATTTGAGGAGTGGCGACATTGGCTTGAGGGGGCCAAGCACCGTATTGTGGTCCTGACCGATCATAAGAATCTGATTTACCTCGAGTCTGCCAAACGGCTGAATCCTAGACAGGCTCGATGGTTCCTGTTTTTCTCCCGTTTTGATTTTATGGTCTTGTACATTCCTGGTACTAAGAATGTTAAGGCGGATGCCCTCTCTAGGAGTTTTTTTTCCTGATTCCCCTGGGGTTCTTGAGCCAGTCGGCATTCTGAAGGAAGGGGTGATTCTCTCTGCCATCTCCCCTGATTTACGACGGGTTCTTCAGGAGTTTCAGGCTGATAAACCTGACCGCTGTCCAGTGGGGAAACTGTTTGTTCCTGATAGATGGACTAGTAAAGTGCTTTCTGAGGTTCATTGTTCTGTGTTGGCTGGCCATCCTGGGATTTTTGGTACCAGAGATTTGGTTGGTAGGTCCTTTTGGTGGCCTTCTTTGTCGCGGGATGTGCATTCTTTTGTGCAGTCCTGTGGGATTTGTGCGCGGGCTAAGCCTTGCTGTTCCCACGCTAGTAGGTTGCTTTTGCCTTTGCCGATCCCTGAGAGACCTTGGACGCATATTTCTATGGATTTTATTTCAGATCTTCCGGTTTCCCAGAGGATGTCGGTTATCTGGATGGTTTGTGACCGGTTTTCTAAGATGGTTCATTTGGTACCTTTGCCTAAATTGCCTTCCTCTTCTGATTTAGTTCCGTTGTTTTTTCAGCATGTGGTTCATTTGCATGGCATTCCGGAGAATATTGTGTCCGATAGATGTTCCCAGTTTGTTTCTAGGTTTTGGCGGGCCTTTTGTGCTAGGCTGGGCATTGATTTGTCTTTTTCTTCCGCATTTCATCCTCAGACAAATGGCCAGACCGAGCGAACTAATCAGACTTTGGAAACTTATTTGAGATGCTTTGTGTCTGCTGATCAGGATGATTGGGTGACTTTCTTGCCATTGGCCGAGTTTGCCCTTAATAATCGGGCTAGTTCTGCTACCTTGGTTTCGCCTTTTTTTTGTAATTTTGGTTTTCATCCTCGTTTTTCTTCAGGGCAGGTTGAGCCTTCTGATTGTCCTGGTGTGGATTCTGTGGTTGACAGGCTGCAGCAGATTTGGTCTCATGTGGTGGACAATTTGGTGTTGTCTCAGGAGGAGGCTCAACGTTTTGCTAACCGTCGTCGGTGTGTTGGTTCCCGGCTTCGGGTTGGGGATTTTTGTCTGGTTGTCTTCCCGTCATGTTCCTATGAAGGTTTCTTCCCCTAAGTTCAAGCCTCGGTTTATTGGTCCTTATAGGATTTCTGAGATTATCAATCCAGTGTCTTTTCGTTTGGCCCTTCCAGCCTCTTTTTCTATCCATAATGTGTTCCATAGATCTTTGTTGCGGAAGTATGTAGTGCCCGTTGTTCCCTCTGTTGATCCTCCGGCCCCGGTGTTGATTGATGGGGAGTTGGAGTATGTGGTTGAGAAGATTTTGGATTTTCGTTTTTCGAGGCGGAGGCTTCAGTATCTGGTCAAATGGAAGGGTTATGGCCAGGAGGATAATTCTTGGGTTGTTGCCTCCGATGTTCATGCTGACGATTTGGTTCGTGCCTTTCATTTGGCTCGTCCTGATCGGCCTGGGGGCTCTGGTGAGGGTTCAGTGACCCCTCCTCAAGGGGGGGGGTACTGTTGTGAATTCTGCTCTTGGGCTCCCTCCGGTGGTTATGAGTGGTAGTGCTGCGGTAGTTGGATCGCAGCATTTATCAGGTGTATCTATTTTTTGCAATTTGGGCTGGGCTATATAACCTTGCTTGATCCTTTAGTCAGTTCCAGTTGTCCATTGTTTTTGGAGGATTCACATCCCTTCTGGTCTCTCCTGTTTGCTGTGCTTTTCTTCAAAGATAAGTCCTGGCTTTGTTTTTGCTGTCCACCTGCTGTGGACCTTATAGTTCTGTGCATTTTCATGTTTTTGTCTTGTCCAGCTTAGTCTGTAAAGGATTTTTTGCAGCCTAGCTATTTCTCTGGAGATGCAGATATACCCTCCATGTCTTTAGTCAGATGTGGTGTTTTGTATTTTTCTGTGGTGGATATTTTCTAGTGTTTTTATACTGACTAGTATGGCCTCCTATGCTAAATCCTGATTTCATTTCTGCGTATGTTATTTCCCTCTCCTCTCACAGTCAATATTTGTGGGGGGCTGTCTTTCCTTTGGGGATTTTCTCTGAGGCAAGATAGGTTTCCTGTTTCTGTCTTTAGAGGTAGTTAGTTCTTAGGCTGTGTCGAGGGGTCTAGGGAGTGTTAGGTACCCCCCACGGCTACTTCTAGTTGCGCTGTTGAGTTCAGGGTTTGCGGTCAGTACAGGTTCCACCTTATCCAGAGTACGCCTCATGCTGCTCCAAGGCCACCAGATCATAACAGTAACTCAGGATCAGTAATGTATTGTATGTACACAGTGACTGCACCAGCAGAATAGTGAGTGCAGCTCTGGAGTATAATACAGGATGTAACTCAGGATCAGTAATGTTATGTATGTACACAGTGACTGCACCAGTAGAATAGTGAGTGCAGCTCTGGAGTATAATACAGGATGTAACTCAGGATCAGTAATGTAATGTATGTACACAGTGACTGCACCAGCAGAATAGTGAGTGCAGCTCTGGGGTATCATACGGGATGTAACTCAGGATCAGTAATGTAATGTATGTACACAGTGACTGCACCAGCAGAATAGTGAGTGCAGCTCTGGAGTATAATAAAGGATGTAACTCTGTACAAGGATGTAGCATCAGTAAAAGATCAATAATATATTTATAAGGTAACTCCACCAGCAGAATTGTGCATACAGCTCTTGAGTATGCTGAGGATCAGTACAAATTAGTAATTCTTTTTATTTTCAAGTTACAACCTTGTTATGCAGATTAAATATTGGATTAACACAAAGAGATTAACTTGTCAGAGTAGATGATGGATAATTATATTATTACTTAATCAAGCTTAGAAGTATAATAATTAATAGATAATTGCTGTCTGTATGTGCGAGATCTTGTACAGATAAATTGATATAATCGTCTATCCTCCCACTATTTGCTATGGTTCTTAGTTCCAGCAAAAACACACAATATTTTCTTTAAAAACAGGAATTGAGCAACAGGAAAATGTCTGCCTTTCCAAACATGAAGACATTCCTGCAGGGAGTACACACTAGGTGCACAGGGGAGGGTTCACTGAGCACAATGGTGAGTAAACAATCTGGAGATCGCAATCCCATTTATTTATAGATCCTACTAAATGATGAATGAAATTCAGAGCAGAGCGTGGAAACCCCAGAACCTGCAGCCTGCAGAGTCCTTGATCTAAATAGCAGGCGGATTTGCAATACTGTTAGGCTTGTTATTTAGACAAGAATATAATATATCTATAATGGTGGAAGCCAAAGCAGCGCTCATCTGGGTACGTAAATGATTGCATATGTCAGTGATGGGTGCTTACAGGTCCTAGAAGCTTAACTGTAGACATTACCCATTCACAAACAGTTCGGCCTCTCACACCAATAAAAGCTTTACATTTTCAAATTTCCTTTAATAGCCTGATTATGCATTACTTTCTTATAAGCCCAATTCAGTTACAGGAAATCTGTCAGCAGATTTTGCCATGTGATCTGACAGCAGTATGATGTAGGCAGGACTGGCATTGGGGGCAGGCAGACCAGGCAGCTGCCTAGGGAACCCGCTTCTCCAGGGCCTCCAACTGAGCCAGTGGTGTGTCGCTAATAGCGGTGGCTGAGGGGCCTGACGCTGCCATCCATTGCTGATTCAACTTATCGGCATCATAGACGCTGATACAGTTGAAAGCAATGATGGAGGAGAGAGCGTCAGGGAACAAGGAGGAGGGGTGAGTATTGTGTGAGTGTGTTTATGCAGTACTGTGCGTGTGTGAGAGTGCGGGGCCTGCATTATAGCGTGTGTGCACTATACTGTGTGTTGGGAGGGAGCTGCACTGGACTATGTGTTGGGGGAGGTAGCTGCACTGTACTATGTGTTGGGGAGGGAGCTGCCCTGCACTATGTGTTGGGGAGGGAGCTGCACTGTACTTTGTGTTGGGGGAGGGAGCTGCACTGTACTATGTGTTGGGGGAGGGATCTGCACTGTACTGTGTGTTGGGGTAGCTGGACTTTACTGTGTATTGGGGGAGCTGCACTGTACTACAGTGGGGCAAAAAAGTATTTAGTCAGTCAGCAATAGTGCAAGTTCCACCACTTAAAAAGACGAGAGGCGTCTGTAATTTACATCATAGGTAGACCTCAACTATGGGAGACAAACTGAGAAAAAAAAATCCAGAAAATCACATTGTCTGTTTTTTTTATCATTTTATTTGCATATTATGGTGGAAAATAAGTATTTGGTCAGAAACAAACAATCAAGATTTCTGGCTCTCACAGACCTGTAACTTCTTCTTTAAGAGTCTCCTCTTTCCTCCACTCATTACCTGTAGTAATGGCACCTGTTTAAACTTGTTATCAGTATAAAAAGACACCTGTGCACACCCTCAAACAGTCTGACTCCAAACTCCACTATGGTGAAGACCAAAGAGCTGTCAAAGGACACCAGAAACAAAATTGTAGCCCTGCACCAGGCTGGGAAGACTGAATCTGCAATAGCCAACCAGCTTGGAGTGAAGAAATCAACAGTGGGAGCAATAATTAGAAAATGGAAGACATACAAGACCACTGATAATCTCCCTCGATCTGGGGCTCCACGCAAAATCCCACCCCGTGGGGTCAGAATGATCACAAGAACGGTGAGCAAAAATCCCAGAACCACGCGGGGGGACCTAGTGAATGAACTGCAGAGAGCTGGGACCAATGTAACAAGGCCTACCATAAGTAACACAATACGCCACCATGGACTCAGATCCGGCAGTGCCAGACGTGTCCCACTGCTTAAGCCAGTACATGTCCGGGCCCGTCTGAAGTTTTCTAGAGAGCATTTGGATGATCCAGAGGAGTTTTGGGAGAATGTCCTATGGTCTGATGAAACCAAACTGGAACTGTTTGGTAGAAACACAACTTGTCGTGTTTGGAGGAAAAAGAATACTGAGTTGCATCCATCAAACACCATACCTACTGTAAAACATGGTGGTGGAAACATCATGCTTTGGGGCTGTTTCTCTGCAAAGGGGCCAGGACGACTGATCCGGTTACATGAAAGAATGAATGGGGCCATGTATCGTGAGATTTTGAGTGCAAACCTCCTTCCATCAGCAAGGGCATTGAAGATGAAACGTGGCTGGGTCTTTCAACATGACAATGATCCAAAGCACACCGCCAGGGCAACGAAGGAGTGGCTTTGTAAGAAGCATTTCAAGGTCCTGGAGTGGCCTAGCCAGTCTCCAGATCTCAACCCTATAGAAAACCTTTGGAGGGAGTTGAAAGTCCGTGTTGCCAAGCGAAAAGCCAAAAACATCACTGCTCTAGAGGAGATCTGCATGGAGGAATGGGCCAACATACCAACAACAGTGTGTGGCAACCTTGTGAAGACTTACAGAAAACGTTTGACCTCTGTCATTGCCAACAAAGGATATATTACAAAGTATTGAGATGAAATTTTGTTTCTGACCAAATACTTATTTTCCACCATAATGTGCAAATAAAATGTTAAAAAAACAGACAATGTGATTTTCTGGATTTTTTTTTCTCAGTTTGTCTCCCATAGTTGAGGTCTACCTATGATGTAAATTACAGACGCCTCTCATCTTTTGAAGTGGTGGAACTTGCACTATTGCTGACTGACTAAATACTTTTTTGCCCCACTGTATGTGCTGGGAGGGAGCTGCACTGTACTATGTTTGTAGAGCTGCACTATACTATGTGTTGGGGGAGCTGCACTATACTATGTGTTTGGGGGGATTTGCAGTGTACTATGTGTTGGGGAGGGAGCTGCACTGTAGTATGTGTTGGGAGAGGGAGCTGCACAGTACCATGTGTTGGGGGAGGGAGCTGCACTGTACTGTTTTGGGGGAGCTGCACTGTACTATGCAGGGCCGGCGTCAGCACCCGGCAGACCGGGCAAATGCCGGGGCCCCGGGGAGTGAGGGGGCCCACTCAGGCTGTCATAGATACAGCTGGGAGAGCAGAGCAGGAGATAAGTGCTCTCTCCGCCCACACAGTCACTGCTGGCTGCGTTCTCTTAACCCCTATATGCCAGCTCTGACACAAGCATCTTCTCATTCAGTCAGTGCAGCCAGGCAGGCACACATAGGGGTTAAGAGAAGGCAGCCAGTGTGACATTGTGGGTAGAGAGAGCACATTCTCTGCTCTCCCCCCTGGGTGGCTGCAGACAGTGCTGAAGTTTATCAGGCAGATTCCGGAGGAGCTCCGTCCTACCAGTGCCTGAGTGAGTGCTATGGTATCCAGCAGTGGTTGCAGTTGTGGCTCAGTCTGCTGCTGTCTCCGCTGCCTAAAAATGTGGGTGATGTCTGGAGGAGCAGCTGGTGGGGTGCAGCCTGCAACCTGCAGCCACCCAACTCTCCCAGAATACATGCATGCTGCACCAAACCTGCACCAGTGGGGTAGGAAGAAGCTTAACCCCTTCCCATCTGTATGAAGGTTATTGCTGAACCTTAAAGATAACAATCCGACCCGCATAAATGGGGTTAACCAGATGCCAGGAGGAAGGGGAGCTGCTGCCATGTGGGCTGTACGTTGGGGCCCCGTGGCCCCAGGCTGGTGACTGGAGGGACTCTGCCCAGTGCTGGCATGTGGGTGATTTCTGCTCCGGAGTCTCAGCTTCTCTCCTCCACATCACACTGTGCAGTCACAGCAACATTGGTTGTCTCTGTCCAGGTCCCAGCAGCTGCCACTGCTCCCACCAAAGACATGGCATCACTTAACCCTTCCCCTGCAGCCACCGGCAACAAATCCACATTATTCCTTGATTAAATCAGGTTCCAATCCAATAGAGGAGCAGACATTTCCTGCTGCCATTAGGGTCCGGGAGGGGGTGACATTGGCTGCCCTGCTACTCTGTAGTGGGGGGTGACAAGTGTAACATGGGGTAACGATGACCGAGAAATGCACAGGATAATAGTGAGAGCGACAGAGGGCAGTGTATGGTATGGAGCAGTCAGGGGGTGGGCTGCAGGATCCCCCCATACTGTACATGACTGCTCGGGACAGGGAGGCGTTTAATGAGCTTCTAATGACAGGGCACTAATTGGGTCATTAGGGTTTGTGGAAAGGATTCAGCATCAGGTCCCTCATTAATGCCCAAGCCGCCTGTTACTTTGTAGCACAGATCTGTTGGGGCCGCAAAACCAAACAACGTTGTTTATGTAGAAAAGTCTTTGTTTCATAGAAAAACTCAAAACAGAAAAGCACCTCTCCTGTATATATACACTGCACAGCACCTTTCCTCCTGTATATATACACTGCACAGCACCTCTCCTGTATATATACACTGCACAGCACCTCTCCTGTATATATACACTGCACAGCACCTTTCCTCCTGTATATATACACTGCAGAATTTACAATAGCTGTCACTCATGTAAGAAGTGAACTCTGGCATTGTACTATACATTTCTCTGCCGTATCTGTGCATCATAAATCGGGGTATGTGTTAAAGGGGGGGGCCCACTGAGACTCTTTCGCCTGCACTGTACTGTGTGCTGGGAGGGAGCTGCACTGTACTGTGTGTGTTGGGGGAGCTGCACTGTACTGTGTGTTGGGGGAGCTGCATTGTACTGTGTGCTGGGAGGGAGCTGCACTGTACTGTGTGTTGGGGAGCTGCACTATTCTATGTGTTTGGGGGAGCTGCACTATACTATGTGTTTGGGGGGAGCTGCACTATACTATGTGTTTGGGGGAGCTGCACTATACTATGTGTTTGGGGGAGCTGCACTATAATGTGTGTGAAGGGGGTTGCATGATACTGTGTGTGGGAGAGCTGCACTATACGGTGTGTGCACTTTACTGTGTGTGCTGCATTATACTCTTAGGGGGCTGCAGTATGCTCTAAGGGGGCTGCAGTATGCTTTGAGGTGAGCTGCAGTATACTCTGAGGGTAGCTGCAGTATACTTTGAGGGGAGCTGCAGTGTACTCTGAGGGGGGCTGCAGTATACTCCGAGGGGACTGCATTATACTGTGTGTATGTGGGGCTGCAGTATACTCTGAGGGGTACTTCAGTATACTCTGAAGGGGGCTGCAGTATACACTGAGAGGGGCTGAAGCACTGATTGGCAGGTTTCTCTGTATAACCCCACCCATACTACTGATTGGCAGATTTCTCTGTATAACCCCACCCACACCACTGATTGGCAGCTTTCTCTGTATAACCCCGGCCCACAGCACTGATTGGCATCTTTCTCTGTATAACCCCACCCATAACACTGATTGGCAGCTTTCTCTGTATAACCCCACCCACACCACTGATTGGCAGATTTCTCTGTATAACCCAACACACAGCACTGATTGGCAGCTTTTAATGTATAACCCCGCCCACAGCACTGATTGGCAGAATTCTCTGTATAACCCCACCCACACCACTGATTGGCAGCTTTCTCTGTATAACCCCACCCACACCACTGATTGGCAGATTTCTGTGCACATTCTATATTGATAGAAATATTCCAATCAGTGGCGGGGGATGTGGTTGGACCAGGAGGCACAAGACACCTAGTCCTTTAGTGAAAATCTTCTGCTGATAAAACACATATTTTATTGGAACAGCAAAACACAGCCCAGTAAGTGATGTATCGCTGGAATCAGACTCTCTGCCCCTACATCATGCTGCTCTCGGATTACATATCAAGCAAAACTTCTGACTGATTCCCTTTAAAGAGGTCATTCCCTTTTATGAGTGGACATCAGTGTTGATCAACTGAAGCGACTTAGGCTTCTTTCACACTAGCGTCGGAATCTCCCCGTCGCAATGCGTCGGGGAGAGATTCCGACGCTAGCGTTTAACGCTTTGCACAATGGGTGCAGCGGATGCATTTTTCCGGCGCATCCGCTGCCCCATTGTAAGGTGCGGGGAGGTGGGGGCGGAGTTCCGGCCGCGCATGCGCGGTCGGAAAAAGCGGTCCGTCGGGAGAAAAAAACGTTACATGTAGGGTTTTTTTTTCCGACGGTCCGCAAAAGCACGACGCATTCGTCGCAAGACGGATGCGAAGTGTGCAAATCCGTCGCAAATGCGTCGCCAATAGAAGTCTATGGGGAAAAAACGCATCCTGCAAGCACTTTTGCAGGATGCGTTTTTTCTGCAAAACGACGCATTGTGACGGATTTACAAAAAACGCTAGTGTGAAAGTACCCTTAGTATTACATTTGCACCCTGTTATAATGTCTGGTCATGTATATCATGGTTATGTTGAGTTTTCCAGGGCAGGAGTTTTCCTTTAGGCCGGAGTCACACCTAACGTATAAAAATATGGTTCGTTTTTTACGGCCGAGATATACGCAGAAAAGTTCCTGAACAGTGATCCGTATTCAATGCGAGGATGCAAATTTTTTCTCCAAAAAGAATCCGTGTGTCATCCGTATGGCATCTGTACGGCGAGATTTTCTCGCCGGCTTGCAAAATTGACATAAAATGGATCCATGGGCTCTAATATTCGTGAACACATATATACAGTCTATATATATATATATATATATATATATATATATATAAATATATGTCAGTGAGACACATATATATACTGTATATTCATATTTCATACAGAGCTAGATAGCAGAAAAGACGGTAATTCAATTGCCGGCTTTTGCTAAGTCCTTACTAGTGATGAGCGAATATCCTCGTTGCTCGGGTTTTCCGGAGCATGCTTGGGTGATCTCTGAGTATTTGGGTCTGTTTCCACGTGCAGGAAACGCTGCGTGTCTGACGCTGCATAGAGCCGCAGCGTCAGACACGCAGCGTCCAGATGTTACAGCATAGTGGAGGGGATTTAATGAAATCCCGTCTCCACTATGCGTGGTAACACGCACGCGGCGGCCCTGCGACTCCGGACATGCTGCGCGTCTTCTCAGATCGCAGCATGTCCATATATCTTGCGGCGACGCTGCGTCGCCGCAAGATATAGCACAGGGCCCTATGGTGGGGAGCGATGATGCCGGATGTGTGCTATGAACACATCCGGCATCATCGCGTCCCAGAAAGGGGGCGGAGCTTACCGCAGAGCGGCTAAGCCGCTCCGACGATACCGCCGGCCATCCTGATCATGGACACATACCCTTAGTGTTCGGAGATTTAGTTTGTCACCTCAGCTGAATGATTTATGGCTTCTCCAAGAGAATGCTGTAGATAAGCCCCTGATGCCGGTGGCCTTAGCTCATATATGATTTTTGAGGTGACAGATTCCCTTTAAAGCGGCAGGCAAGTATCTCACTAATGTGAGTTTGTGGTTGGTGTCCCGATGGTGAAAAGTTAGGAGGGGTGGCCACATACGTACAGTACTTCTGGATGTTACAGTGTACGAGGGGCGATCCAAAAGTAATGAATCGGTTATTTCTATTGCACACAGAAATTAAAATGAAATGTTTTCTTCTCTCTTAGGTACCCACTAGTCCAGGAAAAAAAAAAATCACTTAAATAGACCACGATTCCCGGGAGCTACATTCATTTGAATATGAACTGCTGAGGAGTGAACATCAAAATGGAAAAAAACGAGCTCAGAGCTGTCATCAAATACCTCTGCTTGAAAAAAATGACTACCAAAGACATACACAGCGACTTGGTGGAAACATTGGGGGACTCTTCTCCTCCATATTCCACAGTTACATGCTGGGCCAAGGAATTTAAGCTGGGAAGAACATCGACGGAAGATGAACATCGTGAAGGACGCCCATTCACGTCCCTCAATGAAGAAAACGTGAAAAAAGTTGAAGAAGTTGTATTGGCAGATCGAAGAGTGACTATCAGGCATGTAGCTAAGGTCACTGGGATCTCATATGGCAATATTCAAAGAATCCTTGCAAAAGAATTGCATATGAGAAAGGTCTCCGCGCGTTGGGTGCCAAAAATGTTAACCGACGAGCAAAAGAAGAAATGAGTTGACATTTCAATAGCAAATCTCGAAAAGTTCCAAGCAGACAAGGAAAATTTTTTGTCACGTTTTTTGACCATGGACGAGACCTGGATCCACCACTTTGATCCCGAAACTAAACAACAATCGATGACATGGAAATGAGCCGACGAACTGACGCCGAAGAAATTCAAAGTGTCAAGCTCAGCAGGGAAGGTTTTTGTGTCCGTTTTTTGGGACGATGAAGGAATTATTATGGTGGACTATTTGGAGAAGGGAGCCACTATTACGGGCTCCTACTACGCGGAACAAATAAGAAGATTGTGGGAGGCTATCAAGGAGAAAAGGCGCGGCAAACTGCGGGCTGGAGTGCTGTTTCACCAAGATAACGCGCCGGCTCACAAAGCTGCAGTTGCCATGGCTACCATTCAAGAAGCGGGCTTTGAACGAGTGGAACACCCCCCCTATTGGCCAGATCTAGCCCCCAGTGACTTCTTTCTCTTTCCTCGGCTCAAGGAACACCTCCGGGGCAAGACATTTGATGACAATAGCAACGTGATAACCGCTGTTGGGGATTTTTTTGAGGGTCAAGATCAAGAATTTTTTTCTAAGGGAATTCTAAGTTTAGAAAAGAGATGGACTAAATGTATAGACTTGTTAGGAGACTATGTAAAAAAATTAAAAAAAAATTTGACTATATTCATTGTGTTTAGTATTGATTATCATTACTTTTGGATCGCCCCTCGTATGTGCTCGCAAATAGTGTCTAAAAATCTTCAAAGTTCACGTAAAAATTATGGCCATTTTATGGCCACTTCAGTTGATTTAAAGAGAATCTATCATCGGATCATGCTGCCCAGAACACGGGAAAAATCAATCAGACCCTGGCTGCACAAAAATATTTTGAAGAGCGGGTGATAATAGAAAGCTACAAGAATCGTCCAGCTTTGCTCTTGGCCGGCTCTTCCCAGCGCCGCTTCCCATGATTTACAGGTCTTTTCCATAGCGAGAGACTCGTTAATCAGTTCTAGGCAGAGCTGGGAATAGCCGGACTAATCTCCTTTCCGGCTGTAGTCCCCAGTAGGATTGTTAAAGTAAATCTTCTCTGAAATGCCAGAGAGTTTCAGAGAAATATTGTACAGCTAGGATCCCGTTCATAACGCCCGTGGTGTGGGCAGCATGAATCAGGTGACACGTTTCCTTTAAAACCCATATTTCATATCATTGTATCCAACCTCTATTATGTGCTCATTGACAATTATCTTTAATGCAGCTGGAATGTGCAGTTATTTCGGGTCACCTCTATGCTTTGTTGACTATCAGAAAGAGTCAATGGTCTGCAAAGAAAAAAATTCTATCAAATATTTTCCAAAAATATTCCCAGCAGAGACAGGAGAGACATCAGCATGCATAGTACTTACGGGAAACTAAAACGTTTTCGTACGGTAGTGCACTTTAACAAATTTATTAAATGCCTTAAAGGAGAAACCTTTTTTTTAATTACTGGATCATTAGTGACCAGAAATGAAAAATATATATGGTAATAAATCCGATAATAAATTTAAAAAATAATTAAATTTAAGTAAAATTTATGCAGGCCTCTGTAGAACTTCAAAAAGAAAATTAGTTTGTTTTTTTTTGTTTTAGAGTCTTTAATTTTTAAGAGCAGTGACCTTTGATTTTTTTTATGTTAACATATTGGGGCTTGTTTTTTTGTGAAGAAAGGTGTGATTTATATTCAGTGCTATTGTTCAGAACTTGAAACTTAAAGGGAACCTGTCACCCCCAAAATCGAAGGTGAGCTAAGCCCACCAGCATCAGGGGCTTATCTACAGCATTCTGCAATGATGTAGATAAGCCCCCGATGTATCCTGAAAGATAAGAAAAAGAGGTTATTATACTCACCCAGGAGCGGTCCTGGTTCTGTTCCTGTCTGATGGGCGTCACGGTCCAGTCCGGGGCCTCCCATTTTCTTACAACGACGTCCTCTTCTTGTCTTTACGCTGTGGCTCCGGCGCAGGCGTACTTTGTCTGCCCTGTTGAGGGCAGAGCAAAGAACTGCAGTGCACAGGCGCAGGGCCTCTCTGACCTTTCCCGGTGCCTGTGCACTGCAGTACTTTGCTCGTCCCTCAACAGGACAGACAAAGTACGCCTGCGCCGGAGCCGCAGCATGAAGGCAAGAAGAGGACGTTATCGTAAGAAGATGGAAGGCCACGGACCGGACCGCGACACCCATCGGACCAGAACAAAACTGGGACTGCCCCTGGGTGAGTATAATCTAACCTCTATTTCTCATCTTTCAGGATACATCGGGGGCTTATCTACAGAATTACAGAATGCATTACAGAATGCTGTAGATAAGCCCCTGATGACGGTGGGCTTAGCTCACCTTCGATTTTGGGGGTGACAGGTTGTTAGGAGTCAAGTTCCCACCGCTGCACACGGGGAATCTCAAACCATGTCTGCTGCGGTCTCCCATTCTACATCAGCCACAGTGGAGCCTGCTCAGCGGAGACGTCGGTCTCAACGTCTCACTCAGTCTGATACTGTGCAAAGGGTTACTGTTGCCTTTCCAGGCTCTGCTGTTGTGGCCTGCACTGGTCAGCGGCAAGCAGGCTTTTCTGGGACTAAGTCCTGCTTTGCACACACTGAGCATGCCCATGGGAGGAGCTCTCATTGGAGGTCGGGGGTCACATGCTCAGGCCCTGTAGCAGCTCCCATTGGACCACTAGGAAGGTCCTTGTTTGCTGCAGCTATAAAAGGTTCAACCTGTGTTATGAGCTTTGCTACTTGGTGGTCATGTCTGCATGTGGTTAGGGATGGCTGAAATAAGCCCCTAGAATACCGGCACCTCCGGTGAGGAGTCTTGTATGCTTGGATTCAGGGCCCGGCTGAAATAAGCCCCTAGAATACCGGCACCTCCCGAGAGGAGTTGTTTGTGTGCTTTGCTGACTGCATGACCACTCTTTGCTTTGCTCAGTTAGGTAGCTATGATCCTCTGTGAGGTTAACAGGGCATAGCGTTTTCATATCTTTACGATTCTGTGAAGTTAACAGAGTTCGCTTATACCGCCATATAGTACCGCCAATTACTTTGCAGCAGATATCTCTGCACGGGGGACCCCGGGCTGTGAATGCACCTTGTTGTTTCCTTCCTATACTAATACTAATACTGTGCATTCCGCTAGCCCTAACACAGGTTCCCTTTAAATGGGTTCTCTCTGAAGCTACAAGAGTACATTTTTTGTGATGGCAGACTTGTGAATCCTCACACCATGCACACTGAGAGAATTCTGCAGTATGAATACTGCCGGTCACATTCCAACTAGACTACTTCCGGCCTTGCTCAATACAATTGCATTGTGTCACGCACAGTGTAGGACAGACTAAGTGCAACACAATGGGATAAGGGAAAGGGTGGCCCAACACTTGGGAAGGGGGGAGTGGAAACCCCCTAAGCAGATCTAACGTCATCCTGTCTTCCCTAAGAGACCCAAAATAGGTTCCGCACCTATCGCCGAGCAGGATACCTTGTCCCTGTCAGACCCTAGCTGTAAGCCCTGCTTAGCGAAGGAAGGGGTGGCTGGTCAAACCCCACTAACACTAATAATCTTTATTTTTATATAGCGCTAACATATTCCACAGCGCTTTACAGTTTGCACACATGATCATCACGGTCCCCGATGGGGCTCACAATCTAGAATCCCTATCAGTATGTCTTTGGACTGTGGGAGGAAACCGGAGAACCCGGAGGAAACCCACGCAAACACGGAGAGAACATACAAACTCTTTGCAGATGTTGTCCTGGGTGGGATTAGAACCCAGGACCCCAGCGCTGCAAGGCTGCTGTGCTATCCACTGCACCACCGTGCTGCCCGTGGCAACACTAAAGACAGCTAGGATACACAAAACAAGGGGAAGCTTAGCTTGAGTAGACTCAGAGAGAAACACTGTTGTCCTTCAAAAAAGAGGACGCTAGCTGACTGCTGCAACTCCAAGCCTCAACAGGGAAGTGCAAATAGAAAATATCACCTGCAACTCCCAACAGGAAGTTGGGAATTATAAACACCCAGATCCAGATGACACCATTAAGGCCAGGAGAGGTGTCCACTAACCTGCAAGGCCAAGCGCTGAGACCTTCTGCAGCCATATGCAGTGTGATTGTTTGAAGCCTCTGACACACCCATGACACATTGAAAGAGGCCGAGCACGTTTAGTTGCAGTCACTTACACACCGCTGCCAGCACCATCACTGAAGAATCATCACAGTGCACAGTGCGTGAGGATTCACAAGTCTGCAGTCACATACAACCTCTAATTTGGATGGGGGCCCCAAACAACTGATCAAAGGGGAAGATGTCGATCTGGCACATCCAATTTTGCACTGTAAATCGCTTGTTCTCCCGGAGATAAGCTGCCAGCTTAACTATCTCTTAAGGTACCTTCACACTGACCAACTTAACAACGATATCGCTAGAGATCCGTGACGTTGCAGCGTCCTGGATAGCGATATCGTTGTGTTTGACAGGCAGCAGCGATCAGGATCCTGCTGTGACATTGTTGGTCAGAGAAGAAAGGCCAGAACTTTATTTCATCGCTGGACTCCCGCTGTCATCGCTGGATCGGCGTGTGTGACGCCGATTCAGCGATGTCTTCACTGGTAACCAGGGTAAACATCGGGTTACTAAGTGCAGGGCCGCGCTTAGTAACCCGATGTTTACCCTGGTTACCAGTGTAAATGTAAAAAAAAAAAAAAACCACTACATACTTACATTCCGGTGTCTGTTGCGTCCCCCGGCGTTCTGCTTCTCTGCACTTTCAGCGCCGGCTGGCCGTAAAGCAGAGCACGTCACCGCTGTGCTTTACGGCCGGTGCTTACACAGTGCGGGGAAGCTGACGCCGGGGGACGCGACAGACACCGGAATGTAAGTATGTAGTGTTTGTTTTTTTTTACATTTACACTGGTAACCAGGGTAAACATCGGGTTACTAAGCGCGGCCCTGCGCTTAGTAACCCGATGTTTACCCTGGTTACCAGGGGACTTCGGCATCGTTGGTCGCTGGAGAACTGTCTGTGTGACAGCTCTCCAGCGACCACACAGCGACGCTGCAGCGATCGGCATCGTTGTCTTGATCGCTGCAGCATCGCTAAATGTGACGGTACCTTAAGCGCCTTTTTAACAGAGAACATGGGAGCGCTCAGCCAAATGAGTGCTCCGTCCTGTGTATGAGGCATCAGTCGGACATCCGATTTTTTTTTACGAATGAGAAAATGGTTTTGATTATTCTAATCAGAGTTTGATCAGAGTGTGGTACGAGTGTCCGATTTTCTTGCTATGGAGAAATAAAAAAAATATTTCTCCACTTTCTACATTCTGACAGTTTGTCAAAATCGGACCGCACTTGGATTACCTCCGATTGCAGTACAATTTTTTCTCGGACCCATTGACTCTCGGATAAGAATCGGACATGTTTCTGATATTTTCCGCAGACCACTAGGTACGAGGAAAAGATTGGACAAGTGTATGGCCTCATTGCTTATATGTGAGAATCTTGGATAGAACCTGTATGCAAAAAATAGACATCTGAATGAGGCTTAAGATAGACAGCCGAGATGACTATCTGTGTAACAGTTGCCCTAAGCATTATTTGATCAACTGTCATCTAATGATTATGTCCAGCTTTAGTCTAGATGCAACACATGCCAAGTCCAGTGCAAGAAATGATAAGCTAGATGGGTCTATGGCAGGGGTGTGGAACCTCCGGCCTGCGGGCCGCATGCAAAGGGAAAGTCCCCGGCGTCCGCAATGTCCGGGCGGCAGCCGCATCCTGCCGGCTACCGGCCCTTCAACTCCAAGTGCACAGCACGCAGCGTTCATCACACAATGCTGCCTGCCCTGCACATGAATGGTGTCATCGGGGTGGGCGGGGTTAGTGACAGGGCAGGCGGGGTTAGCATCGGGGTGGCAGGGCTAGTGCCAAATGCTCTCCAGTCCTGAAAGAGGAGCTGGTGCCAGAGAAATCTCTGTGCTGGCAGCTCTGTGTCTGCAGGTGATCTGTGTCACTCAGCTAATCTATGTGCCCACTGTGAGCTCTGTGCCCCCGCGCTACGTGCCCCAATATGATCTCTTTGCTCCTCCAACTATAAGCCCCGTGTGATCTCTGTGGCTCCCATCTATGTGCCCCATGTCATCTCTGTGCCCCTCCTGTGATCACTGCGCCCCTCAGCTATGTGCCCTCTGTGATCTCTGCGCCCCCCCCCACTATGTGCCCCAATATGATCTCTTTGCTCCCCAAACTATAAGCCCTCTGTGATCTCTGTGCTTCCCAGCTATGTGCCCCCTGTGATCTCTGTGCCCTCGCTATGTGCCCCAATATAATCCCTTTGCTCCCACAACTATAAGCCCTCTGTGATCTCTGTGCCTCCCAGCTATGTGCCCCCATGTCATCTCTGTGCTCCTCTTGAGATCCCTGTCACCCCAGCTATGTGCCCTGTGATGTCTGTGCCCGTCAGTGATCTCTGTTCCCCCCGTGATCTCTCTGCCCCCCCACAGCTATATGCCCCCTGTGATTTCTGTGCCCTCCATCTATATGCCCCCTGTAATCTGTGCCCACAGCTATGTGCCCCCTGTGATCTCTCTGCCCCTCCAGCTATATGCTCCCTGTGACCTGTGTTACCCCTGTGATTTCTGTACCCTCCCGCTATATGCCCCCCTGTGATCTGTGCCCTCCAGGTATGTGCATCCCTGTGATCTCTGTGGCTCCCAGCTTTGTGCCCCCCGGTGATCTATGTGCCCCCCTGTGATCCCTGCTATTCCCCCTGCAATATTTGTGCTCCCATGTGATCTTTGCCCCCTGTGATCTGTCCCATCCAGCTATGTGCCCCTCTGTGATCTCCGTGCCCCCAGCTATGTGCCCTTCTTTGATCTTTGTGCCCCCCTGCAATTTCTGTGCTCTCCAGCTATATGCCCCCTGTGATTTCTGTGCCCTCCAGCTATATGCCCTCCTGTGATCTCTGTGCCCCCCAGCTATGTGCATCCCTGTGATCTCTTTGGCTCCGAGCTTTGTGCCCCCCTGTGATCCCTGTGCCCCCTGCTATGTACCCCCCTGTGATATTTGAGCTCCCATGTGATCTGTGCCCTCTGTGGTCTGTCCCCTCAAGCTGTGTGCCCCCCAGCTATGTGCCCTCCTTTGATCTTAGTGCCCTCCCATGATTTCTGTGCCCCCTGTGATCTTCGTGCCACCCCTGGAAGAGCAGCTGTGAGAAGCAACATGATCAGTATCACCTAACATCACAGCTGCACCAAAGAGAAGCAGCTCTGTCCGTCACATTAAGGGTGAGTTATTGTAATTAATTGTTTGACTAAATTTACCGGGGTAATTTTCAAGGTGATCATTTTTATGTCGCCCCCGGATGATGGTAGAAATTTCCAAATGGCCCCCGGCTGGAAAAAGGTTCCCCACCCCTGGTCTACGGTATCAGTTTACCGCCAGAGTTTTACTGTCAGGCTAGAAGTAAAAATAATAAATGCCCAGGTGCTTTACAAGGATTTACCCTGTAAATATGACAATAATGATGGTGATAATAGTAATAATAATAATAATAGTGGTCAGGGCAGGGATGAACCTTCATAGCTAAAGTTATTTATTTGCAGTTTGCCAGCCAGGAGGGCACTTAAAGGATATCATCCTTGGAGTTGCAGTAGGGCATGGCTAAAAGATTAAGCACCCCCCTGCAACAGATATATCCGGCAATGGTCACAAAGGAGGTTAGTCATGAGTGTTCATTAGCTAACTAAAACCTGTTGATCAGGAACATTCACATATTTTTTGCTTTACCTTATCAAATGAAGTAGGCTACTTTGACACCAGAATCGCCATTAAGGCAGGTTTCATGCTTGGCTCCGAAGGCTTGAACCAACCACCAGGTCTCATGACGATCACTAACTGTTTTATATATGCTGGGTAGTGATGAGTGAATATACTCGTTACTCGAGATTTCTTGAGCATGCTCCGGGGTCCTCCGAGTATTTTTTAGTGCTCGGAGATTTAGTTTTTCTTGTCGCAACTAAATGATTTACATCTGTTAGCCAGCATAAGTACATGTGAGGATTCCCTAGCAACCAGGCAAAACCCCCACATGTACTTATTCTGGCTAACAGATGTAAATCATTCAGCTGCAGCAAGAAAAACTAAAACTTTGAGCAATTAAAAATACTCGGAGGACCCCCGAGCGTGCTCGAGAAATCTCGAGTAACGAGTATATTCGCTCATCACTAATGCTGGGTCTTCTGATGCAAGAATGGTCCATGATTCAGCATTAAGGCCGACTACACACATTAGATGGCTATAGGCTGATAGATGCATAAGTTGATCGTTTGGCCAAGTACTCTTGAGAGAGCCATCGACAGACATGTCTGGAGGTGGCCTATCTGCAGGAGAATAAACTGATCGATAGTCCGAAATTGGACATTCCTGGTCAACATCTCGCTCGACATTCAGTTGGCCAGCGCCCCCATACATATTAGAGTGTTGGCCAAACCCATCGATATTGGTGGATCGGTGGACATTGGTCTAATGTTTGTGGTGGCTTTACTATCAAAGAATACCAAACATATTCAAAACCATTGAAGTTCCTTCCATGACAATTCTATTGACTTGATTGTATTAAAAAATAACAAGTTGTCCTGGTCTCCTCCTTACTTGTGTTTGCTTCTCCCTTTACTTTCCCAGTAGATGGGGCGTTTGATGTGGCTGCCTTATACACATACACTACTATTGTTGTTTGTCTTACTCTTTGACGAGCTGACATCAGCCATTCACAATGCCAGGAATAAAGGCAGCTGGAATGCACGGCGATTATTTATCCGAACGTGGTTTACATTAGCCGCTTAACTCATGAATAATTGAATGAAAAGCCTCATTTATAAAAACACATTATTTGTAAAAGGAACCATCGTCTTATTTGTTTTCTGAATATTAAAGGGAAACTGTCACCATGAAGCTGGTGATATGGAAGAGGATGAGCTGAGCAGATTGATAAAAATTGGGAGAAAAGGATCTGTAGAGCTTGTAACCTATTAAGATTTCTGTTCACTGTGGGCTAAAGAATCCAGTGGGTGGTCTCAACTATTGATTGACAGCCTCTACTATATCGGAGAGCTCTATGTAAGTGTCAAAGTGCAGCAATAAGTCGCCTATTCCACACACAGAGTGAATGCTGTAAAAACAATTACACATAAAATAAACCAAAGTAGAACTGAATTAAATTAAATCATGGGTGGACACAATAAAAGTTGAATAAAACATTATCAAATGGAGCTGATGGAGATCAGGCAGATTGTTCGGGTACTGTGTCTACTTTGTCTGACCGGGAAAGTTAGGGCCCGAATCGTCATTTATGATTTATTGGAGTCACTTATCTTTTCTTTTTTTTTGTCTTTTGGTATTCGCTGACATTTTTTGCGAAAAGTTATTGGAAAATAAATAAAAAAAAACTTAAAGGAGAAAGAAAACATAAAAAGTGGTGCAAAAGGAATAAGGAGCAAATGGTAAAAAGAAGCAAATTACTACAGAAAAGTGGAGAAACAGCAACGATGAATAGGGACCTCCGTGTGCCCATATCCACCGATCGGTAACTATGAGGTTTTGAGGTTTTCGAATAGTTGAAGGATGATTTGGAGTGTTTACACTCAGTTTATTCAGCTTATTCCCCCAAAACTCCTTGAAAAACTCTTTGTTCACATTGTGTTTAAATGGTTGTATAGAAAACTAAAACTCATCCCTCAAAAAAAAAACAAGCTCTAATAAGGATATTCCTACTGAAAATGTAAAAAAAAAAAATAAAGAAAAAATAAACCACAGGATCGCCGGTGGTCCCAGTGTTGGGTCGTCCACTGATCACGAGATTTGGCTTCCGAAATCCTCGTTAGGATCTAATCATATCATCTCAAAAATACAATATTTATAAAAATCAACCATTTAATTTTGATTAAAATGTCTCCTTTTCATCGTTTTTTCTAGGTGTCCCGCTGCAATTACAATCAGACTCAACCTTCGAGGAGAGACAGATTATCGTTTGACATCAATCTTGACAATTGCTTGCGGAAATCTTTACCTAATCCTCTAATCAATGGCAATTCTGCTTCCTCTAAGGCTTTAAATATCCGAATTCTTTGAAAAATAACCCTGTTTTCCAGGTCTAAGAAACACCCTGATGCCGATCATCCGTCCATTACACCTTGCTGTAATTGTGATACTGTATCAATGGCTTCAGTCCTGGGTCACATCTGTTCCCATTCTCACATCATTGTTGGAAAACACAAAATAGAATACATATTTCTGGCTCATTTCCACAGCCAACAATTGTGCGACGAGCAGGAACAATGTCAGGCTTTGTACATTCAGTTACTGAAGAAAGATATATTATGCTTTCAAATAGTTTGGCACTTGGGAACAACTTAAGAAAACACATCTACATTTCATGAAGATGTCGGAGGGGTTATAAATAGTGGCACGAGGGCAGGGCGAGGGTATATGGGGGCACTGCCATAGGGGGCCCCAAACATTTGTGAGTTGGGAATGGCAAGATTTATTTATTATGCATATTGTAATATTTTTAAGATGGATAGTGAGAGAAAATTACAGTTATTGTTATTGTAAAAGTGCAGATGTTTTACCCCAATCAGTGTCCTCATGATACCCAAATACTGCCTGAAATGTAAGTATGCTATAGGAGCATGATAGATAGATAGATAGATAGATAGATAGATAGATAGATAGATAGATAGATAGATAGATAGATAGATGATAGATAATAGATAGATGGATGATAGATAATAGATAGATAATAGATAGATAATAGAGAGATAGATAATAGATAGATAATATATAGATATATAGATAATACATACATAGATAGATAGATAGATAATAGATAGATAATAGATAGATAGATAATAGATAAATGATAGATAGATAGATAGATAGATAGATAATAGATAGATACATACATAGATAATAGATAGATGATAAATAGAGATAATAGATAGATGATAGATAGATGATAGCTAGATATAATAGATACATTAATAGATGATAGATAATCGATATATACTAGATTAATAGATAATAGATTGATACATAGATAATAAATGCTCAATAGATAAATAGATTATTATTATTATTATTTATTTATTTATATAGCACCATTGATTCCATGGTGCTGTACATGATATATAGATGGCTTCAAATGAAAGAATACAGCAGCATCTGTAAGCTTTGAAATGTGCGAAGATTGAATATATGACATTTGAATGCATTACTGCTGTATACAGAATATATTTATATAATGAAAGTACTTAGCGTACAAATTGGCCAATTCATGAGAGCCCATCAGCCACAACAAGGCGATTCTTTGATGGGTATCCTAAGCCTAGCATTTTTTAAACATGCCTGTACAGTATATGAGATATATAGATAAATACAGTGTCAGACTGAAGCACCAGGACACGGGATGATTCTCCAGTGGGCCATGGGTCCTCGGCAGGCTCCCAAGCAGGATGTAGAGGGGGCCCACTGGTTTCAACTGAATGTACGTCAGAGTACACACATTCAGTTGAAATATATTGCAGTAGGGTTGAGCGACCTTGACCTTTTTAGAATTGAGCCGTGTTTCGCGAAACCCGACTATCTTAGAAGTTGAGTCGAGTGGAATCGGCCGATTATCGCGAAAAGTCGGGTATCGACCGAAACACGAAACCCAATGCAAGTCAATGGGGGAGCATAGTCGGCAGTGAGTGGAGGCCAGGAAAACACCTACACTGCCCATTTTAATGGCAAAAACATCGATTCTTGTTACTGAAGCTTGTCAATCGTAATTAAGCTTATAATAATTAGAAGGCATTTGAAATTGGGGGTCATTTGGCTAAAGTTGTGGGGGGTAGGGCTGGTTCAAGTAATTAGTGGGCCCAGTAAATCTGGACGACGTCACGGCAGTGGAGCAGGGAGAGGTAAGTATTTCAACTTTGCAAGTGCTGTGAACCTGAGCAAGCAGGGGGGGCCCACTCGTTGGCATTGGCACTGGCACAGGGCCCCTCAAAGTACAGCGGTGTGTTTGCACGGCGGGGGCGCCTCCCACCGGCAGCAACACTTTTGTGTACTATGAGAGGCCCTGTGCCAGTGACGTCGCCAACTAGTATTTCTCCCCCCACCTGATGAAGGAACCTGCACTTTCATCTGCACCTTCCTCTTTGTCCCCGTGTAAGGTGGTATGGTATGCGGGAAGAGCAACCTGACTTTCAGCAGGGTCACAATCTTGCTGTGTAGCGTGCACGGGGAATGTTGCGTTATGGGTCAAGGTACCAGCAGACTCATCTATCACTGGCTGGGCAATGGGCAGGATGAGGAGTAAACACAGATATAGGCCCAAAGAATAAAGTTGGCTAAATGCAGTTCAAAATTGGTAACACAGGACTAATCAGGGGGCATTGCAGTGGAGGACAACTGGAATGAGAGGCTGACACAGAGAGTAGGCCCAAATCAGTAAGTAGTCGAAATGCAGTTCAAAATTGGCAACAGTAGTAAACAGGCGGCACAGCTTTGTGCAGTGGAGGAGAACAGCAAGGAGCGGCAGACACCGATAGTAGGCCCCAACCCAACTAGTAGGCCAAATGCAGTCTAACATTAACAACTACTTAACGAGCGCCTGAAAACGGAATTTCAGGACAGGAAACCAGGAGAACAGCAAGGAGCGGCAGACACCGATAGTAGGCCCCAAACCAACTAGTAGGCCAAATGCAGTCTAACATTAACAACTACTTAACGAGAGCCTGAAAATGGAATTTCAGGACAGGAAACCAGGAGAACAGCAAGGAGCGGCAGACACTGTTAGTAGGCCCCAAACCAACTAGTACGCCAAATGCAGTTGTTCCATTTAACCACTATTTAACAAGAGACTGAAGATAGAAGCTCAGGAAAGGCAACCTGGAGAACACCTTGGAGCGGAAGACACCGTCTCTACACCCCATACCCAATTAGTAGGCCTAATGCAGTGTAGTTTCCAACAACTACTAAACGAGAGTCGGAAGACCGAAGCAATGGCAAGGAAACCTGGGGAACACCTTGGAGTGTAACACACCGTCTCTACACCCCATACCCAATTTGTAGGCCTAATGCAGTGTAGTTTTCACCAACTACTAAACGAGAGTAGGAAGATCGAAGCAATGTGGACGAAACCTGGGGAACACCTTGGAGTGTAACACACCGTCTCTCTACACTCCATACCAAATTTGTAGGCCTAATGCAGTGTAGTTTGCAACAACTACTAAACGAGAGTAGGAAGATCGAAGCAATGTGGATGAAACCTGGGGCACACCTTGGGGCGGCAGACACCGTTAGTAGACCCTACCAAAGTTGTAGCCCCAATGCAGTTTTAAAAATTCCTAGAGGCTGAAAACAAGACTATTGATGCTCAGCTTTTTTCAAAGGAACACAGCTGTATTGAGTGGCGCAGACAGACACAGGTAGTAGGCCTTAAACCAAAAATGTGGCTCACTGCAGTTTACAAAAGGTTACAGGGGTACACAGGCAGCATTGCTCTGGGCAGTGGAGGACAATTTCAATAGTGGACCGCAGACAGACTTTGTACGCCTACTATTAAAAAAAGGATGCTCTATGCAATTAAAAATAGGTTCCAGGGATACACGGGCAGCAGTGGTCTGGTCAGTGGAGGAGTAGTAGAAAGAACGGGCTGCAGACAGGCTTCGAAGGCCTAACATAAAAAATATTGGGCTGTAGGCACTTCTAAATAGGTTCCAGGGGTACACGGGCAGCAGTGGTCTGGTCAGTGTAGGAGTAGTAGAAAGAACGGGCCGCAGACAGGCTTCGAAGGCCTAACATAAAAAAATATTGTCAACTCATATATGCCAGATAGATAACTGGCAAAACACAAAGGATACGGCACAGAAAGATAACATATATATTTTTATTAGTAGAATTCATATTATAAAAACTCACATAAAAAACAAGACAAGGAAGTTTCACAAATATGGAAATAACTATAGGCGTGTCCCCCATTTGAGGAAGCCAGTAGGCGAAACGGCGCTGTCGGGGTCACTGTTGGTTGTTCCTATGTAAGTAACAGCATTCATAGGCTGGGATACAGTATATCTCTATACTTGCATATGCCCTCTTGCACTTTGTTGTTAACCCATTTTCTGCTGCGTATTTATATTTGTGGCTGTCTAGCACATAGCACAGTGTGCCAAATGTCATTTTGCTAGTTTACAAACATATGCCTTTGCACTTTAGATCCTTTATGCCTCTTTTTATCTGGCCTCTGTTACATAGCTGCATGGCACTCTACATTTCTTATGGTGCTATTTACCTTTGCTGCTAGCCTGATATCATATATGTATTTATCCTAGATTCCTTAATTTTGCTGCTAGTCCTTTTGCTATTTTGCATAGTTGTACAGCACAGAGCACTTTATATAGTGCCGGTTGCCATTGCTGCTAGTCTACAGCTATATGCTCCTATTTTTGCACAGCACTATTTATCATTTTAGGATTTATACTATACATGTACTAACACTTTGGCTTATAGGATATATTTTCTCAGCTATTAATTACATGTCTTTCCATGCTGCCCAGTTATAATTTATTTGAGTATAGACATACAATTATTATAAACCTTTTTGGCACTGGGCCTTTTACTTCATGAGACATTATTGGATCTATAGGGTTTTTTTCTTAGTTTATGAGATGTACATATGCATTTATTAAATATTTTCTGTTTGTTATTTATTATATACTCCCTGTATAGCTTAATTCTTACATAGGTGACCTATAGTTATTTCCATATTTGTGAAACTTCCTTGTCTTGTTTTTTATGTGAGTTTTTATAATATGAATTCTACTAATAAAAATATATATTTTATCCTTCTGTGCCGTATCCTTTGTGTTTTGCCAGTTATTTATCTGGCATATATGAGTTGATAATACTGATTGAAGGTGGCTTTTCCACTACTGGACATTTTTTGGTAATGTATAAAAAAATATTGGGCTGTAGGCACTTTAACATTGGTTCCAGGGGTACACGGGCAGCAGTAGACTGGTCAGTGTAGGAGTAGTAGAAAGAACGGGCCGCAGACAGGCTTCGAAGGCCTAACATAAAAAAATATTGGGCTGTAGGCACTTTAACATTGGTTCCAGGGGTACACGGGCAGCAGTGGTCTGGTCAGTGTAGGAGTAGTAGAAAGAACGGGCCGCAGACAGGCTTCGAAGGCCTAACATAAAAAAATATTGGGCTGTAGGTACTTTTAAATAGGTTCCAGGGGTACACGGGCAGCAGTGGTCTGGTCAGTGTAGGAGTAGTAGAAAGAACGGGCCACAGACAGGCTTCGAAGGCCTAACATAAAAAAATATTGGGCTGTAGGCACTTTAACATTGGTTCCAGGGGTACACGGGCAGCAGTAGACTGGTCAGTGTAGGAGTAGTAGAAAGAACGGGCCGCAGACAGGCTTCAAAGGCCTAACATAAAAAAATATTGGGCTGTAGGCACTTTAACATTGGTTCCAGGGGTACACGGGCAGCAGTGGTCTGGTCAGTGTAGGAGTAGTAGAAAGAACGGGCCGCAGACAGGCTTCGAAGGCCTAACATAAAAAAATATTGGGCTGTAGGCACTTTAACATTGGTTCCAGGGGTACACGGGCAGCAGTAGACTGGTCAGTGTAGGAGTAGTAGAAAGAACGGGCCGCAGACAGGCTTCGAAGGCCTAACATAAAAAAATATTGGGCTGTAGGCACTTTTACATTGGTTCCAGAGGTACACGGGCAGCAGTAAACTGGTCAGTGTAGGAGTAGTAGAAAGAACGGGCTGCAGACAGGCTTCGAAGGCCTAACATAAAAAAATATTGGGCTGTAGGCACTTTAACATTGGTTCCAGGGGTACACGGGCAGCAGTAGACTGGTCAGTGTAGGAGTAGTAGAAAGAACGGGCCGCAGACAGGCTTCGAAGGCCTAACATAAAAAAATATTGGGCTGTAGGCACTTTAACATTGGTTCCAGGGGAACACGGGCAGCAGTAGACTGGTCAGTGTAGGAGTAGTAGAAAGAACGGGCCGCAGACAGGCTTCGAAGGCCTAACATAAAAAAATATTGGGCTGTAGGCACTTTTACATTGGTTCCAGGGGTACACGGGCAGCAGTAGACTGGTCAGTGTAGGAGTAGTAGAAAGAACGGGCCGCAGACAGGCTTCGAAGGCCTAACATAAAAAAATATTGGGCTGTAGGCACTTTTACATTGGTTCCAGGGGTACACGGGCAGCAGTAGACTGGTCAGTGTAGGAGTAGTAGAAAGAACGGGCCGCAGACAGGCTTCGAAGGCCTAACATAAAAAAATATTGGGCTGTAGGCACTTTAACATTGGTTCCAGGGGTACACGGGCAGCAGTGGTCTGGTCAGAGTAGGAGTAGTAGAAAGAACGGGCCGCAGACAGGCTTTGAAGGCCTAACATAAAAAAATATTGGGCTGTAGGCACTTTTAAATAGGTTCCAGGGGTACACGGGCAGCAGTGGTCTGGTCAGTGTAGGAGTAGTAGAAAGAACGGGCCGCAGACAGGCTTCGAAGGCCTAACATAAAAAAAAATTGGGCTGTAGGCACTTTAACATTGGTTCCAGGGGTACACGGGCAGCAGTAGACTGGTCAGTGTAGGAGTAGTAGAAAGAACGGGCCGCAGACAGGCTTCGAAGGCCTAATATAAAAAATATTGGGCTGTAGGCATTTTAACATTGGTTCCAGGGGAACACGGGCAGCAGTAGACAGGTCAGTGGAGGCCTAGTGGAAGGAGGGACCGCAGACAGGCTTCGAAGGCCTAACATAATAAAATATTGGGCTGTAGGCACTTAAACATTGGTTCCAGGGGAACACGGGCAGCAGTAGACAGGTCAGTGGAGGCCTAGTGGAAGGAGGGACCGCAGACAGGCTTCGAAGGCCTAACATAATAAAATTTGGCTGTTGGCAAGTTAACATTGGTTCCAGGGGAACACGGGCAGCAGTAGACAGGTCAGTGGAGGCCTAGTGGAAGGAGGGACCGCAGACAGGCTTCGAAGGCCTAACATAAAAAAATATTGGGCTGTAGGCACTTTAACATTGGTTCAAGGGGTACACGGGCAGCAGTAGACTGGTCAGTGTAGGAGTAGTAGAAAGAACGGGCCGCAGACAGGCTTCGAAGGCCTAATATAAAAAAATATTGGGCTGTAGGCATTTTAACATTGGTTCCAGGGGAACACGGGCAGCAGTAGACAGGTCAGTGGAGGCCTAGTGGAAGGAGGGACCGCAGACAGGCTTCGAAGGCCTAACATAATAAAATTTGGCTGTAGGCAATTTAACATTGGTTCCAGGGGAACACGGGCAGCAGTAGACAGGTCAGTGGAGGCCTAGTGGAAGGAGGGACCGCAGACAGGCTTCGAAGGCCTAACATAATAAAATTTGGCTGTTGGCAATTTAACATTGGTTCCAGGGGAACACGGGCAGCAGTAGACAGGTCAGTGGAGGCCTAGTGGAAGGAGGGACCGCAGACAGGCTTCGAAGGCCTAACATAATAAAATTTGGCTGTTGGCAATTTAACATTGGTTCCAGGGGAACACGGGCAGCAGTAGACAGGTCAGTGGAGGCCTAGTGGAAGGAGGGACCGCAGAAAGGCTTTGAAGGCCTAACATAATAAAATTTGGCTGTAGGCAATTTAACATTGGTTCCAGGGGAACACGGGCAGCAGTAGACAGGTCAGTGGAGGCCTAGTGGAAGGAGGGACCGCAGACAGGCTTCGAAGGCCTAACATAATAAAATTTGGCTGTTGGCAATTTAACATTGGTTCCAGGGGAACACGGGCAGCAGTAGACAGGTCAGTGGAGGCCTAGTGGAAGGAGGGACCGCAGACAGGCTTCGAAGGCCTAACATAATAAAATTTGGCTGTTGGCAATTTAACATTGGTTCCAGGGGAACACGGGCAGCAGTAGACAGGTCAGTGGAGGCCTAGTGGAAGGAGGGACCACAGACAGGCTTCGAAGGCCTAACATAATAAAATATTGGGCTGTAGGCACTTTAACATTGGTTCCAGGGGAACACGGGCAGCAGTAGACAGGTCAGTGGAGGCCTAGTGGAAGGAGGGACCGCAGACAGGCTTCGAAGGCCTAACATAATAAAATTTGGCTGTTGGCAATTTAACATTGGTTCCAGGGGAACACGGGCAGCAGTAGACAGGTCAGTGGAGGCCTAGTGGAAGGAGGGACCGCAGAAAGGCTTTGAAGGCCTAACATAATAAAATTTGGCTGTAGGCAATTTAACATTGGTTCCAGGGGAACACGGGCAGCAGTAGACAGGTCAGTGGAGGCCTAGTGGAAGGAGGGACCGCAGACAGGCTTCGAAGGCCTAACATAATAAAATTTGGCTGTTGGCAATTTAACATTGGTTCCAGGGGAACACGGGCAGCAGTAGACAGGTCAGTGGAGGCCTAGTGGAAGGAGGGACCGCAGACAGGCTTCGAAGGCCTAACGTAATAAATTTGGGCTGTAGGCAATTTAACATTGGTTCCAGGGGAACACAGGCAGCAGTAGACGGGTCAGTGGAGGCCTAGTGGAAGGAGGGACCGCAGACAGGCTTCGAAGGCCTAACGTAATAAATTTGGGCTGTAGGCAATTTAACATTGGTTCCAGGGGAACACGGGCAGCAGTAGACAGGTCAGTGGAGGCCTAGTGGAAGGAGGGACCGCAGACAGGTTTCGAAGGCCTAACGTAATAAATTTGGGCTGTAGGCACTTTGAATTCTCTTGCAGGGGTACACAGGCAGTGGGCACCATTGGTGTTGTCAGCGGCGGCCGATTGTAATGAGTGTCTGCCAGTTAGTAGTCCCAAAAAATAAATACATGTTAATGTCTCGCATTACAAGAAAAAGAAAAACCAAAAGGGTGCAATCATTAGGCACAGGGGTGGGCTCCTCTGCGTAGTTTCAGACCTAGTAATTTGGCACAAAGTATTTACTTGGGTAAATATAGGACACTGCCCCTGACTATGTTAAGTACCATCATACATGTCAACACAATTGTATTGTCAGTGGCAGGAATTTACGGATGTCAGCGCATAGACTAAACATTGGTGGAACTGTGAGAGATAATTGTGCAAGTGGTAGAGCAATGTTTGAGCTGGGGGTGGGGGAACTCTCTTGTGGCCGGCGGTACATGCCCAAGGCCCCTCATGTTACAACAGTGTGTCTGACGTTGGGTGGGCACCACCACCGCCAGAGACACTTTACTGTACTATGAGGGACCCAGTGGCAGTGCCGTCGACCAAAAGCGTGCACACCCACCTCTTCAGACAAACAGCACTCTCACGGGTGCTTGCGCCAAGTGGCGATACCATGGCCCCGTGTAGGGAGTTTGGCCATTTAGGGAGGTGTAAACATGTCGTATGCTGGACAATCAGCTGCTGCAAATTACGAGATTGGTAAAGTCATTCAGAGTAGTCCACAGGCAATACCTTTTCATAGGAAAGCTAGGTGTCGGCCGGGCAAGGTGGGGCAAAAGAATTCGAAATCCAGTTGTGGTTCATTTTAATGAAGGTTAGATCATCAACATTTTGGGTAGCCAGACGAGTCCTTTTTTCGGTTAATATTGAACCTGCAGCACTGAATACTCTTTCTGATAGGACACTAGCTGCTGGGCAAGCAAGCTCCTGCAATGCATATTCTGCCAATTCTGGCCAGGTGTCTAATTTGGATGCCCAGTAATCAAATGGGAATGACGGTTGAGGTAGAACATCGATAAGGGATGAAAAATAGTTAGTAACCATACTGGACAAATGTTGTCTCCTGTCACTTTGAATTGATGCAGCAGTACCTGTCCTGTCTGCGGTCATAGCAAAATCACTCCACAACCTGGTCAGAAAACCCCTCTGTCCAACGCCACTTCTGATTTCTGCACCTCTAACACTTCTGTTCTGCTGCCCCCTGCTCCTCGTGTGAGAACGATCACCGGCGCTGTGTGCTGGGAATGCCTGAAGCAAACGGTCAACAAGAGTTGATTGTTTGGTTGCTAATATTAGTTCCAAGTTCTTGTGGCACCCCTAGGGGTATTTGCCACAAAAATAGTTACTGACACTAAATACAGGTACTAAGATAGCAAAACTGCACTACCACCTCCGGCCAGAAGGGGGAGCTCCAGAGACTCCCCTTGATCCATTCTGGTCTGAGAGAAAAACTGGCAGTTGGGCTAAGGAGCTGAAAGTGAGAGGTCATACAACTGAATTTCTAACAGTCCTATGACGGTTTCCAGGCCCAAATCACCGGCCTGAGGAGAAAAGGGACGGAGAAAAAGGACATTGTGAGAACCGGGTAGCATTAATCACTACCCAGAACAGGCGCAAAGACGGATACCGGATCCGTGGCTGTATTCATTATATATAATACAGCAACCGGAAAAACGTGAGGTGATATCAGCTTCACTAGGGCCGGACGCAGCAACAGACACAGAGTTCAGCGGTACTCCTGGAGGGGGTAAGCCGATAAAAGGACTCGGGTTGCCCGTCGAACCAGGACCCGGAGGGGACAGATTGGGCCGGCAGCCAGTTCACATACAGCAGCAGGGCCACACAGAAATTGCGTACAATAAGAGGCGAAGACCCCGGCAGGGTCAAAGTAACTCAGAGTTCCCATACAGACTCCGGTGACAGGACTGGTTGTAAATCCTTTTATGTTAAAGTAAACTGGTTAAACGTTTCAGTGCCTCAGACTTTCATTTGGACAATAGCTATCTATCCAGGATCAGGATCATCACCGCTGGGAGAACCTGTTGCTGATCAAGTAAGTGCCTGTTCCCTCACGATACCCTTTACACTGTGCATTGCCTGAGGCCACAGCACCGGGTCAAGCCAACCGTGACATCTCCCTCAAGAGACAGACCCCATTGGTCCGGTGCTGGGTACCCCGGTCTCCTGGGCGTCACAATTGGCGTCACGAACAGGATTCAGCCAGCCCGTATACCGGGTATTGTGTGCCGTGTTTGGAGCCCAAAACTGTGAAAACTTGGATGAAAAATCTTGAAAATTGACTTTATTAAAGAAAATTCCATTTCCCATTAAAAACTATTGAAAGTGACTTTTCCCCATTGGTTATAATGGAGTAAAGATGGCTGCCATCACCTCATAACCGTTAGGCACGAGACTGTTAATTGAGCTATGCCATTACCTGAGCCCCAGTCTGACTGAAAAACTTCAGAATCCGCCATTACAGAGCGCGTGGCGGGCGGGAGCAGCAGGGGGCGTGTCATTGTGGGCGGCACCTAGCTGAGCGCTCTGACATCAGAGCAAGGGAAAAACCAATCCTGCTGCGCAGCGTAACTAATCTACACTATCCCGACGGAAGCGGAGGACCGGAAGGGTCCGAATTAACTAAGGGGGCACAGTATGTCGCAGCACGGAGACGCCGCAGCACCCGGCGACGCTAATGCAGCTGAAAGACAGAGTGTCAATAGAGAGTCCGGCAGCGCAGCGGTGCAAGGAGTGGCGCCCATCATGCCGGTGCTGATGCCATATACCCCGGGTGGCCCGTGGCTTCCAATGTATGAAGGTGAGCCTAATACCCTTGACGATTTCAGAGAAAAGATGCTGGCCCATTTTGACATGTTCCCCGTGGGTGAAGTTCAGCGTGTTAGTCTCCTGATGATGCAGTTAAGTGGCCATGCTAAGCGAGAAGTCACAGCATGGGCAGCTGATCTAAAAGGCACTGTTGAACGCATATTTGCTGGATTAAAAGCTACATTTGAAACCACTGCCAGCAGCAAAGCTAAAATACGATTCTTTAATTGCAAACAAAAAGCTAATGAGGGCGTGAGAGACTTTGCCTTAAACCTGCAGGAAGCCCTTAAATCACTTACACTGGCTGAACCCATTTTTAACACCGGAGCGGATAAACTGCTAAGAGATCAATTTATTGAGGGACTCTACACCCCTTCTCACCGGGGGCATGTGAGCATGCTTGTTTTTAAGAACCCTGAATTGACATTTGCCCAATTAAAGGAGAGCGCTATACGTCTCCAGCTGGCAGAGGCACCTCGGGATCAGGATCCTGCGCAACCCATGGCAGAGGCACCTCAACAACAGGGAGTGCCAGTGACATCAGCTATGTCTGGGGCCATTGCTAAGCCCCTGGGGCCCAGTACTAATGAGGCTCTTCAACAAAAGCTTGACTCTTTAGCTGATGTTGTTGCTTCAATGGCTAAAACCATGCAGGAGATGAGAGGACACAAGATGGAGTTGGCAAACTGTAGAGAGGATGTTCCATGGATGAGACCCCGGAGATACCCGACATGGAGAGGACGACCCCGCGACCGCTACCAACCGGATGGACAGCCCATTTGCCGCCGTTGCCAGCAGCCAGGCCACTTTGCACGAGATTGTGATTTAAATGGGAATCCCCTGGGAGTGCGGGCCGCTTCGCAGGAATGAACTTTCAAGGCCCAACACCCTGGCACGACAGGTACATCGGAGGACGACCCATTATCCCTATCGTGCTGGACGGAATGCCCCTCAACGCTTTGCTGGACACAGGTTCCCAGATTTCATCTATACCGTATATTCTTTATAAGAGGTACTGGGCTGATGCAGATATTGATAAAGGGCCCTCTGATGTTGATCTAGATATATGGGCCAGTAATGGTAAGTTGGTACCGAAACTAGGATTCAGGGAGATGACCATAAAGATTGGTAAAGTAGAATTGAAGAAACAGGGTATAATTGTTGTTGATATTGACCGGTGGAACTGTGAACCCACTGTATTGATAGGAATGAATGTGTTAGAGAACTGCTTTTCCGAAGTTATTTCTGTCTTACAGCAAATTGCTGAAACTGCCCAATCCTACCAGCAGAGAGTTCTCCGGAGGGAAATAAAAGTATTGATGTTAAGGCAACAGGTAGAAGTTGCAGGTGGAGAAATCGGCAGTGTGAGGGTAAGTGATCCAACGTCTATTGTAATCCCACCAAAAACAGAAATGCTGGTATGGTGTAGAGCAGCCATTGGTACTAAGGGACGAGATTATCAAGCCTTAATAGAACCAGTGTACACCGACAGCAGGCCCACTATACTCACAGCACGAGGGGTAGTCGAGGTACACCGGGGACGAGTGCCGGTACGACTTTTGAACTGTGGAGAGGAAGAGGTCACTTTGCCAAGGTATGCTACAGTGGCAAAGCTATTTACTGTTGACAACAATGCCATCACAACCATTGAGCCCTTAGAACCAACCTGTCAGGTGGAAGTCAACGGCTCAGATGGAGAATTGGAGGATTGGTGCCAACAGCTACATGTGGGCATAAATTGAACACCTACCCATCAAAAACAAGGGGTGTATAGGCTAGTGACGGAATATGAACAAGTCTTCAGTAAACACCCATTGGACTTCGGACGGATAGAAGGGGTAGAACACACAATCCCCACCGGTGACCATCCCCCAATAAAAGAAAGATATAGACCCATACCGCCTGCTCACTATCAATGTGCAAAAGATATGCTGAGGGAGATGAAACAGGCCGGGGTAATAAGAGACAGCTGTAGCCCCTGGGCGGCCCCTCTAGTGATTGTCAAAAAGAAGGACGGAACCATGAGAATGTGTGTAGACTACCGGCGGATTAATAACATCACCCATAAAGACGCCTACCCCTTGCCTAGGATAGAAGAGTCCTTGACTGCTTTGAAATCTGCTAATTATTTTTCCACCTTAGACTTAACAAGCGGGTATTGGCAAGTCCCTGTGGCTGAGAGAGATAAGGAAAAGACGGCATTCACCACACCAATGGGTCTATGTGAATTTAATCGCATGCCGTTCGGACTCTGCAACGCATCCGGTACCTTCCAGCGGCTGATGGAATGCTGCCTCGGACACAAGAACTTCGAGACCGTCCTCCTGTACCTAGATGATGTGATCGTCTACTCAAAGACTTACGAACAACACTTAATAGACCTGGCAGAAGTGTTCGAAGCCTTATCCAGGTATGGCATGAAAGTCAAGCCATCCAAATGTCACCTTCTCAAGCCAAAGGTACAGTACCTGGGACACATCGTGAGTTCGGATGGAGTAGCACCAGATCCCGAGAAAATAAGCGCCATAAGGGATTGGCCAAGACCTACCAGCGCAAAAGAAGTGAGACAATTCCTGGGATTGGTGGGTTACTATCGCAGATTTATAAAAGGATTTACCAAGTTGGCAGCACCCTTGCAAGACACCTTGGTAGGGCAGACGAAGAAACCTTCAAACCGAAACCCTCCTTTTCAGTGGAACGACGAAAGGGAAGACTCCTTTGAACAACTAAAGAAGGCACTAACCGGAGAAGAGGTTCTGGCATCCCCAGATTACCATCAACCTTTCATTCTCTACACCGATGCCAGTAATGTGGGACTAGGAGCGGTGCTGTCACAAAAGCAAGAAGGTCGGGAGAAAGTAATCGCCTTTGCAAGTAGAAAGCTCCGGCCTACTGAAAGAAATTCAGAAAATTACAGCTCCTTCAAATTGGAACTACTGGCAGTAGTTTGGGCTGTGACTGAACGTTTCAAACACTATCTGGCTGCTGCAGAATTTATTGTCTATACTGACAACAATCCGTTGACCCACCTGGACACAGCCAAATTAGGTGCGTTAGAACAGCGATGGATAGCCCGGTTATCTAATTACAACTTCATAATCAAGTATCGAGCAGGTCGCAAGAATGGAAATGCCGATGCCCTATCCCGGATGCCACACTTGAGAGATGTAGAAGAGGAAACGGGGGAGCTTGAAGAAATTGAATTACCAGCCTTCCATCATCCCAAGGCAAAACATCATCAGTCAAGTACCTATCAGAAACAACAAGAGGTGAATTTTAATCCGTTAGCACACCATAGATGGGCTGACACCCAAGACAGCAATCCGGCTGTGAAGTTGGTGAAGGAACTGCTGACTGAGCAAAGTGCATATCCCGATGGGGATGCCCCAGAAGAGACGCATCAACTCTGGAAAGAGAGAGGCAAAATGTTCCTGTATCAAGGGAAGCTCTGTAGAAGGTACACCAATCCGAAAACACATGAATTGGTTTGGCAAATTATCGTGCCTAAACAAGATGTCAAGATGGTCCTCGAAGCTTACCATAATGGTGCTGGTCACTTCGGTTGGAAAAAGTTAGAAGTACTTCTAAGAGAAAGATTTTATTGGGTCGGGATGAGAAAATCAATCGAACAGTGGTGCAGAAATTGTGGCCCGTGTAACCTCAGAAGAAACGATCAAAAGAACCAAAGAGCACCACTGCAGCCCATAATCACCAAACAACCACTTGAACTTGTAGCCATGGACCATGTGAAGTTGACACCAAGCCGGTCTGGCTATGTCTATGCCTTGACAATCGTGGACCATTATTCACGCTTCTTGGTAGTAGTACCCGTAAAAGATCTGACAGCAAAAACAGCAGCCAAAGCGTTCCAAACGTACTTTTGTAGACCCCATGGATATCCGGAACAGGTTCTCACCGACCAAGGTACAGCCTTTGAATCAGAGATCTTCAGAGAATTCTGTAATATGTATGGTTGCAAAAAGATCCGGACGACGGCTTATCATCCACAAACAAACGGCTTATGCGAGAAGATGAACCATATTGTAATAGACCTACTAAAGACTTTACCTGAGACAGAAAGGAATCAATGGCCAGAGAAATTGCCTGACTTGGTGGATCTGTATAATCATGTCCCGGTGAGCTCCACCAATTGCACCCCAGCTTACCTTATGCGTGCAAGACCCGGCCAATTACCAATCGATCTAGAAATGGGAATTCTGAAACCAGACGCAGAAGTCCAAGACTCCAATTGGGATATCATACGGCAAAAGCAGTATCGCCAAGTGCAAGAGAGTGTGGAAAGAAGCCTTCAGCAAACAAGAGAAAGACAAGAGCGAACTTTCAACCAGAATGCTCTAGCGACCCCATTAAGACCGGGTGACCAAGTGCTCAAGAGAAATCGTCGAACCAATAAACTAGACAATCAGTGGGAAGCCGTACCCTACACAGTTTTACCAACAAGAATGGATAATCCTAAAATGTGTCTCATTAGCAAAAACGGGGGCTTATCATCTGTACTAGTGTCAAGAGACAATCTTAAATTATGTCCGGAAGCATTGAAAGAGACAGAAGTTGTCCAGCCAGAACCAGAAGTTATTCAACCCATGCAGGTCCAACCAGTAAAGGAAAAAGAAGAGGAAATGTATCACACCTGTATAGGAGACTTTCCCAAAACCCTACTAACATACCATGGTGCAGTAGTGGTTCCCATGGTGGCCTTTTACCCAACACCGAACCCAATACCAGAAGTCCCAAGACAGGAAGAGGCTGACCCCGTACTACAGGAGATTCCAGGCCAGGAAGAACAGATTCCTGATCAGAGTGATCCCATTTACGGTGGACTTGCCAACTCCATAGTCGTGGAATTATCTTTAGCAGAGCGGGCAGATACTACATCCGCAGTAGACAGTAGTACACCACATGAAGAGACACCGCTATTACGTAGATCACAGCGTAGTACCCAGGGTCAATTACCGGCCAGGTATGCAGATTACCAACTATAAAGCTCATAATGTGAATTGTATATATGTTATGCCATATATAGTTAAACAGAAAATGTAGTATAGTCATTGTTATCAGTCTGCAACGTTTAAGCCCAGTGCCTACAGAGACTTGTCTGTATGAACTTATTGCATATTCTTGAACTGTTTATCAGCCCGGAGGCACTAAATCAAAGCTCCGGAAAGACTGCTTTTTGAACTTTGCTTTTTGCTCTTTTTGAACTTTCTGTAGACTTTATATTGGTAACTCCGTTGGAAAAATGGAACTAAATTCTTGGACACAAAGTGCAGTGCCTTTCCTAGTACCTTCAAGGATAGAACTGTGTTAATGGACGCTATTTGAAGTGACTTTTTACAGAACTCTATTTTTGTTTCCTTGAGTGGTTTTTGTAACTTTTCATTTTTAAGACTCTGTACATATTAATTGTTATTTCAAAATGTTATCGTCCCACAGTCCCGGAGTACTGTTCTTAACTAAGGGGGAATGTGGCACCCCTAGGGGTATTTGCCACAAAAATAGTTACTGACAGTAAGTACAAATACTAAAATAGCAAGACTGCACTACCACCTCCGGCCAGAAGGGGGAGCTCCAGAGACTCCCCTTGATGCATTCTGGTCTGAGAGAAAAACTGGCAGTTGGGCTAAGGAGCTGAAAGTGAGAGGTCATACAACTGAATTTCTAACAGTCCTATGACGGTTTCCAGGCCCAAATCACCGGCCTGAGGAGAAAAGGGACGGAGAAAAAGGACATTGTGAGAACCGGGTAGCATTAATCACTACCCAGAACAGGCGCAAAGACAGATACCGCATCCGTGGCTGTATTCATTATATATAATACAGCAACCGGAAAAACGTGAGGTGATATCAGCTTCACTAGGGCCGGACGCAGCAACAGACACAGAGTTCAGCGGTACTCCTGGAGGGGGTAAGCCGATAAAAGGACTCGGGTTGCCCGTCGAACCAGGACCCGGAGGGGACAGATTGGGCCGGCAGCCAGTTCACATACAGCAGCAGGGCCACACAGAAATTGCGTACAATAAGAGGCGAAGACCCCGGCAGGGTCAAAGTAACTCAGAGTTCCCATACAGACTCCGGTGACAGGACTGGTTGTAAATCCTTTTATGTTAAAGTAAACTGGTTAAACGTTTCAGTGCCTCAGACTTTCATTTGGACAATAGCTATCTATCCAGGATCAGGATCATCACCGCTGGGAGAACCTGTTGCTGATCAAGTAAGTGCCTGTTCCCTCACGATACCCCTTACACTGTGCATTGCCTGAGGCCACAGCACCGGGTCAAGCCAACCGTGACATCTCCCTCAAGAGACAGACCCCATTGGTCCGGTGCTGGGTACCCCGGTCTCCTGGGCGTCACAATCTCATGTGGCATAATATTTTGCAATTTGCCTTTATAGCGAGGATCAAGGAGGCAGGCCAACCAGTAATCGTCATCGATCATCATTTTAGTAATGCGTGTGTCCCTTTTGAGGATTCGTAAGGCATAATCCGCATGTGGGCCAAAGTTCCAGTTGTCAAATCTGCGGTTGTGATTGGTTGAGGGGCAGTTTCAGGCAAATCTACGTCACTTGTGTCCCTCACAAAACCAGAACCCGGCCTTGCCACGCCACCAATTTCCAGTGCCCCCGGGAAAGCTTCCTCATTAAAAATATACTCATCCCCATCATCCTCTTCGTCCTCCACCTCCTCTTCGCCCGCTACCTCGTCCTGTACAGTGCCCTGACCAGACAATGGCTGACTGTCAACAAGGCTTTCCTCTTCTTCTGGTGCAGACGCCTGATCCTTTATGTGCGTCAAACTTTGCATCAGCAGACACATTAGGGGGATGCTCATGCTTATTATGGCATTGTCTGCACTAACCAGCCGTGTGCATTCCACAAAACACTGAAGGACTTGACACATGTCTTGTATCTTCGACCACTGCACACCTGACAACTCCATGTCTGCCATACTACTGCCTGCCCGTGTATGTGTATCCTCCCACAAAAACATAACAGCCCGCCTCTGTTCGCACAGTCTCTGAAGCATGTGCAGTGTTGAGTTCCACCTTGTTGCAACGTCTATGATTAGGCGATGCTGGGGAAGGTTCAAAGACCGCTGATAGGTCTGCATACGGCTGGAGTGTACAGGCGAACGGCGGATATGTGAGCAAAGTCCACGCACTTTAAGGAGCAGGTCGGAGAACCCAGGATAAGTTTTCAACAAGCACTGCACCACCAGGTTTAAGGTGTGAGCCAGGCAAGGAATGTGTTTCAGTTGGGAAAGGGAGATGGCAGCCATGAAATTCCTTCCGTTATCACTCACTACCTTGCCTGCCTCAAGATCTACTGTGCCCAGCCACGACTGCGTTTCTTGCTGCAAGAACTCGGACAGAACTTCCGCGGTGTGTCTGTTGTCGCCCAAACACTTCATAGCCAATTCAGCCTGCTGACGCTTGCCAGTAGCTGGGCCATAATGTGACAACTGGTGTGCAACAGTGACAGCTGCCGATGGAGTGGTTGGGCGACTGCAGTCTGTGGAAGAGCTCTCCCTTCTGCAGGAGGACGAGGAGGAGGAGGGGGTGCAAACGCCTACAGCCAACTGTTTTCTAGACCGTGGGCTAGGCACAACTGTCCCGAAATTGATGTCCCCTGTGGACCCTGCATCCACCACATTCACCCAGTGTGCCATGATGGACACGTAACGTCCCTGGCCATGCCTACTGGTCCATGCATCTGTAGTCAGGTGCACCTTTGTACTCACAGATTACCTGAGTGCATGGACGATGCGCTCTTTAACATGATGGTGCAGGGCTGGGATGGCTTTTCTCGAAAAGAAGTGTCGACTGGGTAGCTCGTAGCGTGGTTCAGCGTACTCCATCAGGGCTTTGAAAGCTTCGCTTTCAACTAACCGGTAGGGCATCATCTCTAACGAGATTAGTCTAGCTATGTGGGCGTTAAAACCCTGTGTACGCGGATGCAAGGATAAGTACTTCCTTTTTCTAACCAGAGTCTCATGTAGGGTGAGCTGGACTGGAGAGCTGGAGATCATGGAACTAGCGGATGTGCCAGTGGACATGGCAGACTGAGAGACGGTTGGAGACGGTATTGTTTCCGCCAGTGCCCTAGATGCAGTATTTCCTCCTACGAAACTGGTGATTCCCTGACCCTGAGTGCTTTGGGCTGGCAAAGAAATCTGCACAGATACTGCTGGTGGTGCGGAAAATGGTGGCCTTACAGTGACGGAAGGGATGTAGCGTTGCTGACTAGCTTCATTGGCCGAGGGTGCTACAACCTTAAGGGACATTTGGTAGTTAGTCCAGGCTTGCAAATGCATGGTGGTTAAATGTCTGTGCATGCAACTTGTATTGAGACTTTTCAGATTCTGACCTCTGCTTAAGCTAGTTGAACATTTTTGACAGATGACTTTGTGCGGATCAATTGGATGTTTTGTAAAAAAATGCCAGACTGCACTCTTTCGAGCCTCGGATCCCTTTTCAGCCATTGCAGACTGAGCTTTAACAGGATGGACACGCTGTCCTCCAACAGTTTTTGGCTTTGCCACGCGTTTTGGGCCAGATACTGGCCCGGCAGATGGAACAAGTTGCGATGTTGATGCCTGCTGCGGCCCCTCCTCCTCCGCTTAAGAACTACTGCCGCCTGCACCCTGTTCCCCCAATGGCTGCCAATCGGGGTCAACAACTGGGTCATCTATAACCTCCTCTTCTAGCTCGTGCGCAACTTCGTCTGTGTCACCATGTAAGTCGGTGGTAGAGCGTTCGTGATGGGGCAACATAGTCTCATCAGGGTCTGATTCTGGATCAGTACCCTGCGAGGGCAATGTTGTGGTCTGAGTCAAAGGACCAGCATAGTAGTCTGGCTGTGGCTGTGCATCAGTGCACTCCATGTCAGATTCAACTTGTAATGGGCATGGCCTGTTAACTGCTTCACTTTCTAAGCCAGGGACGGTATGTGTAAAAAGCTCCATGGAGTAACCCGTTGTGTCGCCTGCTGCATCCTTCTCTGTTGTTGTTTTTGCTGAAGAGGACAAGGAAGCGACATGTCCCTGACCGTGAACATCCACTAACGACGCGCTGCTTTTACATTTACCAGTTTCAAAAGAGGAGGCAATAGAGCTAGAGGATGAGTCTGCAAGGTAAGCCAAAACTTGCTCTTGCTGCTCCGGCTTTAAAAGCGGTTTTCCTACTCCCAGAAAAGGGAGCGTTCGAGGCCTTCTGTAGCCAGACGACGAACCTGGCTCCACAGCTCCAGACTTAGGTGCAATATTTCTTTTCCCACGACCACCTGATGCTCCACTACCACTACCATCATTACCAGCTGACCATGAACGCCCACGGCCACGAACTCTTCCACCAGACTTCCTCATTGTTTTAAAAACTTAACCAAAGTAACGGTATTTGTTGCTGTCAAACAACTTACACGGTGAGCTATAACTTCAGTATGATTTCGATATCCCTTTACAGGTTGGTGAGACCGCAAGGAAAATCAGGCACAATGTTACACACTCTGTTTTCTGTGGCACCAAATCAGAAAGATGCCACACACGCAGGACTGTCACTCAAGCACAAATGTCAATATTAATCTCCCACTGTATTTTTTTTATTTTTTCAGGGAGAATTTAGAAAGCAAAAAAAAAAAAAATTTGCCTTTCTATGGCCCAGTGCCCACTATTTGAGAGAGAGAGATGGCACACCCAGGAGTCAATACTGGCACACAAGCAGAAAGGGCAATATTAATCTCCCACTGATTTTTTTTTTTTTCAGGGAGACTTTAGAAACAAAATAAAATAAAATGATTTTTTAAGGAAGAATTTAGAAACCAAATAAAATAAAATGATTTTTTCCGGGAGAATTTAGAAACCAAATAAAAAAATAAATTGCCTTTCTATGGCCCAGTGCCCACTATTTAAAAGAGAGAGAGAGATGGCACACCCAGGAGTCAAGACTGGCACACAAGCAGAAAGGGCAATATTAATCTCCCACTGATTTTTTTTTTTTTTCAGGGAGACTTTAGAAACAAAATAAAATAAAATGATTTTTTTAAGGAAGAATTTAGAAACAAAAAAAAAGTAAAATGATTTTTGCCGGGAGAATTTAGAATCCAAATAAAAAAATAATTGCCTTTCTATGGCCCAGTGCCCACTATTTGAGAGAGAAAGATGGCACACCCAGGAGTCAAGACTGGCACACAAGCAGAAAGGGCAATATTAATCTCCCACTGATTTTTTTTTTCAGGGAGACTTTAGAAACAAAATAAAATAAAATGATTTTTTAAGGAAGAATTTAGAAACCAAATAAAATAAAATGATTTTTTTCTGGGAGAATTTAGAAACCAAATAAAAAAAAATTGCCTTTCTATGGCCCAGTGCCCACTATTTCAGAGAGAGAGATGGCACACCCAGGAGTCAAGACTGGCACACAAGCAGAAAGGGCAATATTCATCTCCCACTGATTTTTTTTTTTCCAGGGAGACTTTAGAAACAAAATAAAATAAAATGATTTTTTCAGGAAGAATTTAGAAACCAAATAAAATAAAAGGATTTTTTCCGGGAGAATTTAGAAACCAAAAAAAAAAAAATATAGGCTTTCTATTGCCCACTGAGTGAGAGATGGCACACACAGGAGTCAGGAGTGGCACACAAGCCCAGAGGCCAATATTTATCTCCCACTGATTGATTTATTGATTTTTTCAGGTAGAATTTAGAAACCAAATCAACCAAAAAAATAAATAGGCTTTCTATGGCCCACTGAGTGAGAGATGGCACACACAGGAGTCAGGAGTGGCACACAAGCCCAGAGGCCAATATTTATCTCCCACTGATTGATTTATTGATTTTTTCAGGTAGAATTTAGAAACCAAATCAACCAAAAAAATAAATAGGCTTTCTATGGCCCACTGAGTGAGAGATGGCACACACAGGAGTCAGGAGTGGCACACAAGCCCAGAGGCCAATATTTATCTCCCACTGACTGATTTATTGATTTTTTCAGTTAGAATTTAGAAACCAAATCAACAAAAACAATTAATAGGCTTTCTATGGCCCACTGAGTGAGAGATGGCACACACAGGAGTCAGGAGTGGCACACAAGCCCAGAGGCCAATATTTATCTCCCACTGATTGATTTATTGATTTTTTTCAGGTAGAATTTAGAAAACAAATCAACCAAAAAAATAAATAGGCTTTCTATGGCCCACTGAGTGAGAGATGGCACACACAGGAGTCAGGAGTGGCACACAAGCCCAGAGGCCAACATTTATCTCCCACTGATTGATTTATTGATTTTTTCAGGTAGAATTTAGAAACCAAATCAACCAAAAAAATAAATAGGCTTTCTATGGCCCACTGAGTGAGAGATGGCACACACAGTAGTCAGGAGTGGCACACAGGCCCAGAGGCCAATATTTATCTCCCACTGATTGATTTTTTGATTTTTTCAGGTAGAATTTAGAAACCAAATCAACCAAAAAAATAAATAGGCTTTCTATGGCCCACTGAGTGAGAGATGGCACACACAGGAGTCAGGAGTGGCAAACAAGCCCAGAGGCCAATATTTATCTCCCACTGACTGATTTATTGATTTTTTTCAGGTAGAATTTAGAAACCAAATCAACAAAAAAAATTAATAGGCTTTCTATGGCCCACTGAGTGAGAGATGGCACACACAGGAGTCAGGAGTGGCACACAAGCCCAGAGGCCAATATTTATCTCCCACTGATTGATTTATTGATTTTTTCAGGTAGAATTTAGAAACCAAATCAACCAAAAAAATAAATAGGCTTTCTATGGCCCACTGAGTGAGAGATGGCACACACAGGAGTCAGGATTGGCACACAGGCCCAGAGGCCAATATTTATCTCCCACTGATTGATTTATTGATTTTTTCAGGTAGAATTTAGAAACCAAATCAACCAAAAAAATAAATAGGCTTTCTATGGCCCACTGAGTGAGAGATGGCACACACAGGAGTCAGGAGTGGCAAACAAGCCCAGAGGCCAATATTTATCTCCCACTGACTGATTTATTGATTTTTTCAGGTAGAATTTAGAAACCAAATCAACCAAAAAAATAAATAGGCTTTCCATGGCCCACTGAGTGAGAGATGGCACACACAGGAGTCAGGAGTGGCAAACAAGCCCAGAGGCCAATATTTATCTCCCACTGACTGATTTATTGATTTTTTCAGGTAGAATTTAGAAACCAAATCAACCAAAAAAATAAATAGGCTTTCTATGGCCCACTGAGTGAGAGATGGCACACACAGGAGTCAGGAGTGGCAAACAAGCCCAGAGGCCAATATTTATCTCCCACTGACTGATTTATTGATTTTTTTCAGGTAGAATTTAGAAACCAAATCAACCAAAAAAATAAATAGGCTTTCTATGGCCCACTGAGTGAGAGATGGCACACACAGGAGTCAGGAGTGGCAAACAAGCCCAGAGGCCAATATTTATCTCCCACTGACTGATTTATTGATTTTTTTCAGGTAGAATTTAGAAACCAAATCAACCAAAAAAAATAAATAGGCATTCTATGGCCCACTGAGTGAGAGATGGCACACACAGGAGTCAGGAGTGGCACACAAGCCCAGAGGCCAATATTTATCTCCCACTGATTGATTTATTGATTTTTTCAGGTAGAATTTAGAAACCAAATCAACCAAAAAAATAAATAGGCTTTCTATGGCCCACTGAGTGAGAGATGGCACACACAGGAGTCAGGAGTGGCACACAAGCCCAGAGGCCAATATTTATCTCCCACTGATTGATTTATTGATTTTTTCAGGTAGAATTTAGAAACCAAATCAACCAAAAAAAAAAAAGGCTTTCTATGGCCCACTATGTGAGAGAGATGGCACACACAGGGATGGCACTCTAGCAGAAATGCCAATCTTAATCTCCCACAACTTATTTTTGTAGGGAGAATTAAAAAAAAATAAATAAATAAAAGGGACTGTCCTACAATTACTATCTCCCTGCAGTAATCTCAGCCAGGTATGGCAGGCAGCAATAAGAAGTGGACTGATGCACAAATTAAATAAAAAGTGTGGACAAACAAAAAAGATGGCTGTGCAGAAAGGAAGGAACAAGAGGATTTGTGCTTTGAAAAAAGCAGTTGGTTTGCACAGCGGCGTACACACAGCAATGCAGCTATCAGGGAGCCTTCTAGGGCAGCCCAATGAGCTACAGCGCTGAGAAAAAAAAAAATGTAGCTTCCACTATCCCTGCACACCGAAGGTGGTGTTGGACAGTGGAAATCGCTACAGCACAAGCGGTTTGGGGGTTAATGGACCCTGCCTAACGCTATCCCTGCTTCTGACGAAGCGGCAGCAACCTCTCCCTAAGCTCAGATCAGAAGCAGTAAGATGGCAGTCGGCAGGAACGCCTCTTTATAGCCCCTGTGACGCCGCAGACAGCAAGCCAATCACTGCAATGCCCTTCTCTAAGATGGTGGGGACCAGGACCTATGTCATCACGCTGCCCACACTCTGCGTTCACCTTCATTGGCTGAGAAATGGCGCTTTTCGCGTCATTGAAACGCGACTTTGGCGTACCGCATGGCCGACCCCGCACAGGGGTCGGGTCGGGTTTCATGAAACCCAACTCTGCCAAAAGTCGGCGACTTTTGAAAATGAACGACCCGTTTCGCTCAACCCTATATTGCAGTGCAGTAGTTAGCATGGCTGCCGATCTCGCAGGAGGGCAGGGAGTACAGGCAGGTAAGAGGATTTTTTCCTTTCTTTTGTGGATGTGGCATGATGCAGGACAAGGAAAACAGACATGGGGCCACCACAAGTGACATGGGGTCAGGACATGGGGGGGGCATTATTAATTAAAAGGGCCAGGTTGAGGGACTTAATTACTGAATTGAGGCCAAAATGAGGAACATACATTATTACCGTTGTAATATAATTTAATTTTTAGAATACTGTTTTCCATGGAGGAAACAAAAGAGGGGTCCTGTAACTTTGCAGGGCGGCACTATGTTGCTTTTTTTTCTTCATCTGGAATAGTGTATAAGTAGGGAATTTGCTCTGGAAGCGATAAGCTATTTGTTTTATGTTATTTTCTGCTGAGATGAGTCCTGGCTGGAAGAAAAGTCACTATGTTGTAATGTGAGGTCAGGTCACGGTGTGGGGTATATCTACCTTGTACAGTATGCGGTATTAGTCAGTCGCTATGTGGTGGTAATATGTAGTTCAGTAATGGTGTGTTGGTATATGTTCCTTGTCTGTGATAATAATTAGTCACTATGTGGTGGTAATATGTGGTCTGGTCACAGTGTGGCGGTATATCTCCTTTGTACATAATGTGATATTATTGTGTCACTATGTGGTGGTAATATGTAGTCCAGTCACGGTGTGGTGGTATTTGTTCCTTTTATGTGATAATATTTAGTCACTATGTGGTGGTAATATGTAGTCCAGTCATGGTATAGCGGTATTTCTCCCCTATATGTGGTATTATTGGTCTTGGTACAGTGGATTGTGTGGTGTATGGAGGTCAATTGTTCTCTCTGATATTAATTAAGAGAAGATTCTTTATTTCCATTAGTGATTAAATACTTGGAACAAGATGCACTTACAGGGTTTCTCCAGTGAAAACAAGTAATCACCTCTCCACAGGTTAAGTGATAAGTTATAGATTGGTGGGGGTCTTGATGCTGGGACCTGCAATGATCGGCAGAATGTGGAGCTTTTGTCCCCATTAGACTGGAGCGGCATGTGCAACTTGACCACTGATCCATTCATTCCCTCAGTGGCTGTAAGGGCTGCTCTTGTTTTTTTCTAGAAGCCCCAAAGATATGAATGGAGACATCCCACCTGCCGCTCTATTTTAAAATGGGGATAAAAGTGTCCTGTCAGGTATAAAACGTCCCCATTCTTCCGATCGATGAGGTTTCCAATGGTCGGACCCAAACAATCAATAAGTTATCACCTATCCCGTTGAAAAAGGCTTGAAAAAGCCGAAACGTCACCGTGATGGGCCATTAAAAAGAAGCACTTCCACTTTTTCAAATTGAATAGTGTGCTGCCACCATTTTTTTTGAATCTCTGCATAAGGTTTGCTATATGCCTGGGGGGCTTTGCACCCTATAAAAACACCAAGAAAAAGGCAGAGATGCTTATCTGCCCAGGCCTCAAAACAAATGAACTAACAGGGTGCAGTGGACCCAATTAAAGATGGCGGCTACACAGGTGCAGTAATATCGATGAGACAGCCAGCCTACAATCAGGGATTGGCCGTTTGGTACACCAGTGCACAAATAGATACAGTCTGTATGCGGCAATGTGCACACACAGGAGATGAAGAGCATCAGGCTCACAGCCTATTAGTGACGCCCATACTCTTAGATCAGGCGGGCTGCCCAGTGCTAATTAAAACGCATCCGGTGTGAACAGAGGCCACAGTTCACAGAGCCATCTGGGCCCAACTGCATCCTGAAAAGATATAAAGGGCAAAAAACACATAGCAATATATGTGAGGTATTAGTTGATATTCTGGCCAAAACACGGATGCTCACAACCCACGTCAAGGGTCCTCACGTTTTGTGAGTCCTACTGGGCAGGTAAGCATCTCTGCCTTTTCTTGGTGTTTTTTTAGATGTTTGGGGGATTTTCAGTCCTGTTTTTGTGGTTTTGCACCCTACATTGCTTTTTCTGTGCTGCTCTTATCTTTTGTTGTTTTTTTTCATAGATAGATATTAGATAGATAACAGATAGATAGATAATAGATAGATAATAGATAGAGATGATAGATAGATAGATAGATAGATAGATAGATAGATAGATAGATAGAAAGATAGATAGATAGACATATGATAGATAGATGATAGATAATAGATAGATAGAGGGATAGATAATAGATAGATAATAGATATATAATAGATCGATAGATAAATAGAAAATAGATATATAGATAATAGATAGATATATGATAGATAGATAGATAGATAGATAATAGATAGAAGATAGATAGATAGATAATAGATACATATGCTTGAAAAAGGATTGTATCCGAAACGTCGCCACACCATTTGGGCAATAAACATCACTTTTTTCTGATAGTCTGCTGTGCTGTGTCCCCCTTTTTTCTACAGTTGTAAGGAGCCTTCTGAGATTGCTGGCTGGGGATGTGTGCACATCTGTGTTGAGGTACTGTGTTTAGTGCTGTTCCAATTTTTTTCCTTCTAGGTATACGATAGATATATGATAAATAGATAATAGATTGATAGATAGATAGATAGATAATAGATTAATAATAGATAATAGATATATAGATAATAGATAGATATATGATAGATAGATAATAGATAGATAGATAGTTAGATAATTAGATAGATAGATAGATAGATAGATTATAAATATATAGATAATAGATAGAGAGATAGATAGTTAGATAATAGATAGTTAGATAAATAGATATATATATATAATAGATAAATAGTGTGATGCAGTGACCCCTGTTACAGCTAGGGGGCGCTATAGGTGCTCCTCGGGATGCGCATTGAGGCGTATCTGTGATTATGATGGTGAAACAGTGACCGGCAGGATTGTAAATGGCCGGTATGTGTCGCAGAGGGAGTCTGCGCTGTAAGCCTGAAGTAAGGTTGTTCTGGGACCTGTAGTCCCACAAGTATTTGTGTTTGTAGCTTTAAAGGGAGGCTTGCAGGGTTAGTTGGAGAGCAGGGCGGGTCTGAATAACCACACACACCTCCCACCCAGGAGGTGGGGTTACAGGTTTATAATGTGACCATGGTGTGGTCTTATGGTGGAGAGTGTTTGGACCTGAAGGGTCTGTCTTGTAGGTCCTGGAAGCCTATGTGTCAGTGGGAGTGCTAACTTCCTGAATAGCACGTGGTGGGGCTTTGGGACCTGGTGGCCTGTGTGTTGGACGGTCACAAGTGGGGACGGACGTCCTGAACAGCACACGCAGTGGCCTGTGTGTTGGACGGTCCCAGGTGGGGATGGACGTCCTGAAGAGCGCATGGAAAGGCCAAATGTGCAGAGTCTGTGAAGACACTGTGTTAGGGAGCTACTGACCATTGTAGGGTCTGGACTGTTGGGAGTGCCTTGGTCGCAAGGACAGTGATCCCCGTAAGGCAGCTCCCCAGAGAGAACTGGCAGGAGGTGAGCATGTGGAGCAGGAGCTTCAGAAAGGTAACACCCGGGAAGGGGGCTATTATAATGGTAAAGAAGTATCTGCCAGTGGAACAGACTGTTGGTGCTTGTTGTGTTCCATGGACATTGATGAACTGTTCGGCGTACGGTCACCCATGGTAACTGGACGAAGTTAGAAGTCCAGCGTGTTTAGTGACTGTGAGTTGAAGCCGTATAAAATGTATATAATGAACTGTGCATGACCCGGTTTATGCTGCATAAAATAAACCAGGAACACGAGGAACACATGGACTACTTGCACAGTGAACAAGTCTGTAAGAACATGTTCACACACCACCAAGAAACCTGAAGACACAAAAGAGAATGGATTTTTCCTCTCTGAACCCTGTTCACACAGGTTATATACAGATGATCAGGTTTTTAAATACATCAGATAGGGATTGCATACATTAGTTAGGACTGCTCTGATATGGGTATACCGTGAAGATTGGTAGAGCAGCTTAGTATACATTTTTTGCAAAAAACGTATCAACCAAATACCCTGTTATTTACATCTTTTACTAGCACTTGCGGATTACTGCAACATTTTTTCAAACTGAGTGTTTTTGGTTTTACCATTCTCTTTTGTGTCTTCATAAAATAAACCAGATAGACTGTTTAAGTGGAAACCCGTTCCTGTGTGCCTGAATATCACAGCAAAGTGAGTGTCCTGCAAAACACTCAGTAAGCGCTATCTCACAATAGATAGATAATAGATATATAGATAGTAGATAGATACATGATAGGTAGATAGATAGATAGATACAGTTAGGGCCAGAAATATTTGGACAGTGACACAATTTTCGCGAGTTGGGCTCTGCATGCCACCACATTGGATTTGAAATGAAACCTCTACAACAGAATTCAAGTGCAGATTGTAACGTTTAATTTGAAGGGTTGAACAAAAATATCTGATAGAAAATGTAGGAATTGTACACATTTCTTTACAAACACTCCACATTTTAGGAGGTCAAAAGTTATTGGACAAATAAACATAACCCAAACAAAATATTTTTATTTTCAATATTTTGTTGCAAATCCTTTGGAGGCAATCACTGCCTTAAGTCTGGAACCCATGGACATCACCAAACGCTGGGTTTCCTCCTTCTTAATGCTTTGCCAGGCCTTTACAGCCGCAGCCTTCAGGTCTTGCTTGTTTGTGGGTCTTTCCATCTTAAGTCTGGATTTGAGCAAGTGAAATGCATGCTCAATTGGGTTTAGATCTGGAGATTGACTTGGCCATTGCAGAATGTTCCACTTTTTGGCACTCATGAACTCCTGGGTAGCTTTGGATGTATGCTTGGGGTCATTGTCCATCTGTACTATGAAGCGCCGTCCAATCAACTTTGCAGCATTTGGCTGAATCTGGGCTGAAAGTATATCCCGGTACACTTCAGAATTCATCCGGCTACTCTTGTCTGCTCTTATGTCATCAATAAACACAAGTGACCCAGTGCCATTGAAAGCCATGCATGCCCATGCCATCACGTTGCCTCCACCATGTTTTACAGAGGATGTGGTGTGCCTTGGATCATGTGCCGTTCCCTTTCTTCTCCAAACTTTTTTCTTCCCATCATTCTGGTACAGGTTGATCTTTGTCTCATCTGTCCATAGAATACTTTTCCAGAACTGAGCTGGCTTCTTGAGGTGTTTTTCTGCAAATTTAACTCTGGCCTGTCTATTTTTGGTATTGATGAATGGTTTGCATCTAGATGTGAACCCTTTGTATTTACTGTCATGGAGTCTTCTCTTTACTGTTGACTTAGAGACAGATACACCTACTTCACTGAGAGTGTTCTGGACTTCAGTTGATGTTGTGAACGGGTTCTTCTTCACCAAATTAAGTATGCGGCGATCATCCACCACTGTTGTCATCCGTGGACGCCCAGGCCTTTTTGAGTTCCCAAGCTCACCAGTCAATTCCTTTTTTCTCAGAATGTACCCAACTGTTGATTTTGCTACTCCAAGCATGTCTGCTATCTCTCTGATGGATTTTTTCTTTTTTTTCAGCCTCAGGATGTTCTGCTTCACCTCAATTGAGAGTTCCTTTGACCGCATGTTGTCTGCTCACAGCAACAGCTTCCAAATGCAAAACCACACACCTGGAATCCACCCCTGACCTTTTAACTACTTCATTGATTACAGGTTAACGAGGGAGACGCCTTCAGAGTTAATTGCAGCCCTTAGAGTCCATTGTCCAATTACTTTTGGTCCCTTGAAAAAGAGGACGCTATGCATTACAGAGCTATGATTCCTAAACCCTTTCTCCGATTTGGATGTGGAAACTATCATATTGCAGCTGGGAGTGTGCACTTTCAGCCCATATTACATATATAATTGTATTTCTGAACATGTTTTTGTAAACAGCTAAAATAACAAAACTTGTGTCACTGTCCAAATATTTCTGGCCCTAACTGTAGATAGATAGATAGATAGATAGATAGATAGATAGATAGATAGATAGATAGATAGATAGATAGATAGATAGATAGATCGTGAATAGAATGCGGAGAGGAGAAAAAGGAAAGGACAAGTTGAATAACATTACCTAACTTCATCGAATGAGGTTTGGCCAACATTTACATGATAATGTTTGGTCATCCTCACTTGAGCTAAATCTCAGCAATGATGGGGTCAAGGTCATTTTGGAAGATTAAATATGAGGAAATCAATTCAATTGACTTAAAATTTCCCCAAATGCATGGATAAAGGCAAATCCGAATTTTTGGCAATTTGTTTTTATGATTCGAGCAAAATGTCAGGTTCTGAAACTGAGTGAAGCCTAGAGGAGGTGAAGAGTCCTGGATGTTGCAGACCAGGCCAATGCAGACACCTGAAGACTTTAGTGGAAAGGGGCTGTGCAGATGGACAGGTGAGGCAAGGACAAGGTGAGTAAATTTCTTTTTTATTTCTTTTTTATCTATGCTTACACACTCTGGAGTCTGGAGAGACTTAGGACACATTCAATTCACAGAAAATAAATTCGATGCCAATTCAAGATGATCTGCCAAATTGAATTTCAGCATATTTGCTTATTGCTAGGTGAGATTTGACATGGGCAAATTTATTTTGGGTGCTCTTGGAACAATTGTGCCTAATCTCTTATGAAAGACACCTTTGCCACAGAAAAGACAGAAGGTGGATGTCCTGTTAGTGATTTAGATTGGAGCCCATGAGCTTCAAGCTTTGTCCAACATCCATGTGCCCTACTGGGACACACAATAAAAAAGCAGTTGTTGATACAAGTCAACTCTATCATCTGAGGTTCATCAAGAAGACAGATCAAAATTATCTCGATTATAAATGTGAAGAAACAGACCATCTACCACCAAAACACCTAAGGACTAAGAAGATTGGGTCCAACGATGGTGGGATCTTTTTAATGATATCATGAAGACCATTCGTACGTAGGAGGATAATGGAATGCATAAAGCAATACATATATATCAGATAAAAAAATCTTTTTGTTTCCCAGGACACCAAAGGATTTGTAACTATCTGATTAGTGTTTTGTTTGGGTTTGGAAAGAATGTAGTTAGGGAGGTTCCGGATTCTGAGCTAGTTGCTGCAAGTGATACAAATGAATAACTCCCTCCACAATAAAGCTCAGAAGGAATGTGTCTTTCAGCCGTGCTTTAGGCATAAACCTCTAAGTACAAAGGATGCATAGAGCTTAAACACACTGGGCTTCAACAATATCCATCTATACCCTTCACTGTAAACCAATACTTACATGTGGTTCTGTGAAACACAATAGGTTGCGCTACCTTCAAGAACCATTTCAGGGGAAAATGTTGCTCGAAATGTATGGTATTTGGTTGAAAATAGAATGAAAGTTGTCGGATGACTGTAGAGCGTGAGAAGAAATGAGAACTGTTATCTTGAAAGAAGTATCAGGAGTGACATTAAAATGGGCTCCTCCAAATTATGGTGGTGGAATTTGATACCTATGATGACATTAGGGTACAGTTTACATGCCCTTCGGATCAATGCAAGCTAAAAAGAACAGTCCTTTTAGAAGGAATTCTGCACAAATTATCACTACCCAGAAGCAAAGAGGATAAAAAAGAACATCGATTTGCCCACTCTTTGCAAGGAACCACCCGTTCTATCTCTACGGTATACAGTTAGGTCCATATATATTTGGACAGAGACAACATTTTTCTAATTTTAGTTATAGACATCACCACAAAGAATTTTAAACAAAACAATTCAGTTGCAGTGGAAGTTCAGACTTTCAGCTTTCATTTGAGGGTATCCACATTAAAATTGAATGAAGGGTTTAGGAGTTTCAGCTCCTTAACATGTGCCACCCTGTTTTTAAAGGGACCTAAAGTAATTGGACAGATTCAATAATTTTAAATAAAATGTTCATTTCTAGTACTTGGTTGAAAACCCTTTGTTGGCAATGACTGCCTGATGTCTTGAACTCATGAACATCACCAGACGCTGTGTTTCCTCCTTTTTGATGCTCTGCCAGGCCTTCACTGCGGTGGTTTTCAGTTGCTGTTTGTTTGTGGGCCTTTCTGTCTGAAGTTTAGTCTTTAACAAGTGAAATGCTGCTCAATTGGGTTGAGATAAGGTGGCTGACTTGGCCAATCAAGAATATTCCACTTATTTGCTTTAATAAACTCCTATGTTGCTTTGTCTTTATGTTTTGGGTCATTGTCCATCTGTAGTATGAAATGACGTCCAATCAGTTTGGCTGCATTTGGCTGGATGTGAGCACACAGTATGGCGGCTCTGAATGCCTCAGAATTCATTCGGCTGCTTCTGTCCTGTGTCACATCATCAATAAACACTAGTGACCCAGTGCCACTGGTAGCCATGCATGCCAAAGCCATCACACTGCCTCCGCCGTGTCTTACAGATGATGTGGTATGCTTTGGATCATAAGCTGTACCACGCCTTCACCATACTTTTCTCTTTCCATCATTCTGGTAGAGGTTGATCTTGGTTTCATCTGTCCAAAGAATGTTCTTCCAGAACTGTGCTGGCTTTTTTAGATGTTTTTTAGCAAAGTCCAGTCTAGCCTTTTTATTCTTGATGCTTATGAGTGGCTTGCACCGTGCAGTGAACCCTCTGTAGTTACTTTCATGCAATCTTCTCTTTATGGTAGATTTGGATATTGACACGCCGACCTCCTGGAGAGTGTTGTTCACTTGGTTGGCTGTTGTGAAGGGGTTTCTCTTGACCATGGAGATTATTCTGCGATCATCCACCACTGTTGTCTTCCGTGGGCGCCCAGGTCTTTTTGCATTGATGAGTTCACCAGTGCTTTCTTTCTTTCTCAGGATGTACCAAACTGTAGATTTTGCCACTCTTAATATTGTAGCAATTTCTCGGACGGGTTTTTTCTGTTTTCGCAGCTTAATGATTTCTTGATTCACCTGCATGGAGAGCTCCTTTGACCTCATGTTTACTTCACAGTAAAACCTTCCAAATGCAAACACCACACCTCAAATCAACTCCAAACCATTTATCTGCTTGAGAATGAAATAACGAAGGGATTGCCCACACGTGCCCATGAAATAGCCTTGGAATCAATTGTCCAATTACTTTTGGTCCCTTTAAAAACAGGGTGGCACATGTTAAGGAGCTGAAACTCCTAAACCCTTCATCTAATTTTAATGTGGATACCCTCAAATGAAAGCTGAAAGTCTGAACTTCAACTGCATCTGAATTGTTTTGTTTAAAATTCATTGTGGTAATGTCTATAACCAAAATTAGAAAAATGTTGTCTCTGTCCAAATATGTATGGACCTAACTGTACATGCCAATGAGTATGAAATTTGATTTGATACTTAAAGAGGTTTTTTTCAATCTCATTCTTCTGGAGTGAACGGCTCCTCCACTCCGATGTCGCCTCTACTTGCGGAATTGGAGAGCGGTCAATGCACTTTGCTAAATTGTCAATCAAATAGGCGCTGTGTGAAGTTAAAACCTGCAGCATGGTGAGGCTGTTGGCCCAAACTGTGCCCTCTCCAATGCTCCGAGCAAGGGTAGCTTCGCCTCTACAACATCGGAGAAACGTAGTGGCACTGAAACTGGACGGATTTAGCAATTTGGACAGCGTCAAAACAGCCAGGGAGCCTAAATCTAGGGTGTACGGGCACCACGACAAGGCAAAGGGATGGGATTGAAAGGGTTTGAAAGGGTCAACAAAGGGACATCATTTTACACAATGTTGTGTGGTGGACATGCAAGGGATAGGTTGGATAGAGGGAGGGGAAAGGGGGGAGGCTTTATAGGGGGCATTACGAGGTGTGGGGAGAGTAATGTACCTCCTCTTGGTTCCAGCTTGAATTGACAACACACCCACCCTGCCCTAAGAAATATGGTTTAGAATTTTATTTTAAAAAAATAACGTTTTCTTTTATAATAATCTTATATTCAGTTGTATTTATTACATATGGCTGATAGTCAAATAAAGGGGCTTTTGACATAACTTTATTTGTCACAGCAGTGGGGGCTACTCTGGATCAGAGGCTCTTTTTAGGTATTATATTCTTTGCATAAAGGACACTTTTGGGGGATAGTAATGCCAGTTGCATCCTAATACAAATGGAGGGGAGGTCAGGGGTATTGTGAGGGGAGGTGTTAATACCCTTACTTCCTTGGCTGGTGTGGTGCGTACAGGGAAAGTTTTATAGGACGTGGTGTTTGCCTCTGGCCTGGACCTGTTAGCCTGTATTTAAAGATTAAAATGTTTATTGTCTTTTTATATGGTGTGGGGTCGCCATTTTCTTGTTGGCGCCCCGGGTTTGGTTATGTATATTTAGTAAAAGGTTATTGTGGCCATTTTACCCAAGTCAAAAGCAGTCATATGTCTTATTTGAAGTAGAAGGTGTTTTAAGGCTAAAGTATTGGGTTTAAGGTAAATTAGAATTACCAGATCCCTCTTGTCAAAAGCAACACGTTCAAACTCTAGAGTGCTCCCAGCCCAGGAGACTGGCTACTGCTGATAGACTGCAGAGGTGGCCGGTAATCCCGAAACAACGAACAGTAAAGAATAAAAATCAAAATCTCTTATTGAGATTGAAATTTTACTCATTTATGATATTAAGAAAATCCCTTTCAAGGAATAGTCCAGTCTTTAGCACGGATGGAGGTCTCTCACAAAAATAAGTTGCTCACGAGTTTTTTTTGCTGCAGGGATCTCCCAGTGATCATATGTAAAATTCAGAAGAACCTTAAGACAAGTATTCAACTTCCCCCTCATGCCACCAAAGGAGAATATAAGCTTTACACAGTTATCATTGAATTTAATGACGTCTAGATGTTTTGGGTCTACCAGGTCAAGGAACTCTCATTGTACCTGTTCTCTGGTTAATATACAGGGTCCTAAATAGCGGATCTTTATTAACTTAAAATAGAGTTTAACTTTAGTATGGTAATATTTCAGAATATTGTATGTATATATACTGTATATATATTTAAATAAATATATAAACGACATTCCATTTTACATTCGAATGTAAATAAAGTACATCTATAATATAACGCTGGGAGCGTCACTCTGTCCGAAGCCTTTATAGACTACGCAAGCGCCGGCGCAGTCTGGACCCCATAGAGTGACGCTCCCAGGAGATCGCGGTGTGCGTAAGCACTGAACACACACCGCGATCTCCACCGGAGAGGCAGGGACGCGCCAGGAGGGTAAGTATATTCACCTGTCCCCCATTCCAGTGCTGCGTGCGGCTCCGTCTCCCGGGTCCTCTGCCTGTGACGTTCACAGTTCAGAGGGCGCGATGATGCGCTTAATGCGCGCCGCCCTCGGACTGAACAGTCACAGCCAGAGGAGCCGGAAGACAGAGCGGCACGCAGCGCTGGAACGGGGGACAGGTGAATATAGCAAGTGTCGGGGGCCTGAGCGAGCGGCGACTCCGGCACCTGACCCCCACAGCACGACGGTGTCCCTGCCTGCTCAGGCCCCCCAGCACTCGGCGCCCAGCGACGATAGAGGAGTATGTTTTTTTTTTATATATATTGCAGCAGCATACGGGGCATATACAATGGAGCATCTTATGGGGGCCATAAACCATAATGGAGCAGTGTACGGGGGCATATAATACCATGGAGCATCTTATGGGGCCATCAACCATAATGGAGCAGTGTACGGGGCATATAATACCATGGAGCATCTTATGGGGCCATCAACCATAATCCCAGGACTAGGTCTGGTGTGATGATTCCTCATGAAGGCTTCTTTATAATGTTATTTGCGTGGTCTCCAGATGGATAAATGGATGCTGGAATGGAGTCCTCTTCAGCTATGAGTCTCGCTTTTGTCCTGGATGAAATGATAGCCGGAGATTAGCCTGGAGAGCACATGGGCAGTGCCATTAAGGGAGCCTTCACAAGAGAACATCACACTGGTCCTATTCCCAGGATTATGGTGTAGGGTGGCATAATGTACGATAGCAGAACCCCTCTCGTCTTTATTTCCAATGCATTAACAGCTCAACGTTACATTCATTTGGTGGTGGAACCAATGGCACCCCCATTTCTCCAAAGAGTCCAAGGAGCCTTTTTTCAACAAGACACCCCCATCACATGTTGCTTCTGATACTGGGAGCTGCCTGCATGGACTAAGTCTGCCATCACGTCCTGCAGCATCTCCAGACTTGTCTTCCATCGAGCACATCTGGGACATTATTGGTCGGCAATTGAAAAAGGAGCTGCCAGCTGAGGATCTTGATGATTTTTGTGCCCTAGTACATTCAGTATGACAATTTATAACCTCTCTGATAGGAGCCAGGGCTGTATGTGTGGGAATTTCTGTAACTGGTGCTCATACTGAATCATTTGAGAGGTTTTGAAAATTTGGTTTCCATTTTTTACATCACTTACACATCATTAACATGTCTATCCATCCTGTTATTTCAAGATCTCCATTACTTTTTCTTCTTGGTGTTGCAATTTCAATGTTGAAAAGTGTATATTAGTGATCATATGTTCTATGGTCCCATTAGAGCCCCTCTTCTATGATCCAGGATAGCCACTATTTTTGGCTTGTCAATCCATGCACAATGGAGATTATTATTATCACATTCCTCCCACTATAGGCGAAAAGTACTGTGCGTTATTTTCTGCTATTATGAATGAAAATCAGTTATTCTAATTACCAAGATAGAAAATCTGATGTTACAAAAGAGCAAAAAAAAAAAAACAACCCTCAGCTCATTACATTTTCCTTGTTCACGTTGTAATTTTCCCTTTACATTTCTTTGTACTCAGCTCCATGCGATGTCTTTGATGTGAAGCGTTTCAAAGAGTCCTTTTCACAACACGACAATCGCATACTTCTCTGCATAATATGAAGTGACCGCAAACTACAAATCCGTGAACGTGTTTAATCGAAAGGATGTGGCTGGATTGTATTGTATTTGCATTTTTTTAATTTTTTTATACATTCATTGGAAGACCTGAAATTTCTAAAACTTAAAAGGGTTGTCTGGGACCTTTACATCGATGGCCTATCATTAGGATAAATCATCAACATCTGATAGGTGAGGGTGCAACACATGGCACCCCCACTGATCAGCTGTTCCCGATGGCGGGCAGAAGCGTTGAGATGCGGAGCTGCACAGCTCCGTTGACTGTATAGTGGCTATGGCCGGGTACTGCATATCCACCCCCTATTCAAATACCCAGCCATGACTATTATGCAGTTGACTGAGCTGTAATGAATGTCTCCAATCACCGCCATCATCGGGGGCAGGGGTGCCCAGTGTCACACGCCAACCAATCAGATCCTACATAAGGTAATAATAATATGTCACACCGGTGTCAAACCCCAACCAATCAGCTCCTAGATAGGCCTTTAGTGTAAAAGTCCCGGACAACCCTATTAACTTGGGTGACCTCAAGTCAGTGTTAACGTCGTACAGTCCTGTGGGAGAGTGTTAACGTCACACTGCACTTATGAACTTACTATTAAAATTTTCTGTACACCAGCAGGAGGAGTGTCACTACTAGTGATGAGCGAGTGTACTCATTGCTCAGGTTTTCCCGAGCACGCTTGGGTGACCTCCGAGTATTTTTTTAGTGCTCGGAGATTTAGTTTTCATCGCGGCAGCTGAATGATTTACAGCTACTAGCCAGGCTGAGTACATGTGGGAGTTGCCTGGTTGCTAGGGAATCCCCACATGTAATCAAGCAGGCTAGTAGCTGTAAATCACTCAGCTGCCTCGATGAAAATTAAATCTCCGAGCAGTCATAAATAATCAGAGGTCACCCGAGCGTTCTCGGGAAAACCCGAGCAATGAGTATACTCGCTCATCACTAGTCACTGCTTCTAACTCTATTCTTGAGAGCCCTCCTACCCTTTATAGTACTTTTGATCATCAGCCACAGCACTAAACTATACCTAATAGACCACACTATAGGCTACAGGGCAGCCAACCTTCTACTGATCCCCACCAACACAGTTCCTCCTGGTACAGCAATAACTTCTGCTGGGTGTAGGTTGAACATTACCCAAATTGACTTGGCTTCTCTCTGGTCTGACATCTTTCACTGCCCCAGCAGAAATTGTTTCCAGGATGGAATCAGTGTTAAAAAATGATCCAGCTGAAGACGGAGGCGGTTCAGACTTTGTGAAACTTTATTGGACAACTGAAACAGTATAACGTTCTTCAAAAAAATCTTTGCGTAGCAAACACCTGGCACACCAGTGAGGACGATCAACGCGTTTCAGCTATGGAGTCTTACTCATGATCTACCTACTTTAAAAAGGTTAGTGTTTGATCACAGTGCTGTGTAGTTAAACATTACTGTGGAGCAGCCCTTTAAAAAGCTGCTCCACATTTAACACTAGAGATGAACGAAGCAGGCAAAATTGAAATTTGCTTGTAGGCATGTTTTTTTGTCAGGAAATTCGTTTAGCAGAAATGTTATTCTCTGTGAATGTCATGTCCCTTATGCTCTGGGGTCAGAGCATGATAAACGTAATATGTAAAATACAAAAACAAAAAAAGCAGAAAAACGTACTACTTAATACTCACCGTATCCCTCACCTAACTTCACCGTCCGCGTTTCACCCTCGTCCCATCTTCTGATTTCCGCCGTGAGCACTGAAATCCCCAGGCCTCTCACCGTGAGTCAGGACTTCCAACTTTGGTGAAGCCAAGTAGGCTTCTGCACAAGCGCTCAAAATGACATCAGGCTGTCTGCGCCGCTATCTTGCGTGTGAATATAAAGAACCGTCCAGGGGATTTCATCAGTCACGGTGGGGATTGAAGTGGTGACAAGGACCGGACTGATGAGAGGGAAGAGCAGAGGGACTGGAAAAGTCAACAATTGTACACTACATTGAGAATCAGATTTAGCTAAATATCCGGTGTCCTGTGGTTAAGTCAACATTGACATTGGCAGCCTTCGATAGGTGTCACTAGAGAGACGGTTTTATTTCTTCTTGAGGAGAACTACGGTAATTCTCCATAAGCCATCCTGGAGGTCTCTACAGGAAAAAAAAACAGCATCCTCTATACCCTAAATATATAATAGGCTGGAAGAACCTGTCACTTGGCACTTCCGGAGAAGAAGGGATAAAGAGTGAATCCCATAATATTGTCACTTTCCCATCCTAGAAAACTATACTAAGAAGGGTGTGCGCGCGCGCCAACAACTACCCACTGCAGACACAAAGGACATGTGTGTAGCCTGTGCCGGATCGTGTTTCCATGTCCTCACATTCAGGCCTCGGCACCATAATTGACACGTTAGCCCAGCCATCCATCATTCTATATTTTCTATCATTCCGATTAACTTTTATTTCCCAGCCTATTAATTCCTAATTATCCATCTAGTTGAAGTTCATTATTCCAGCAGGCGAATGAAAGAAAGGGGCCTTTATACACCGGGCTGTATATTTACCTTACATTACCATTGACTGGAAGCTCTGGCTGTTTTCTTCTTACTACACTCCCGTAATTTTCTTGTCAGATGGAGATGACAAGTGTTTGCATAGTTTTCTAACTTATTTTCTTAACGCTTCTACAATTACACGACCTACCTGTCATTTTTCTTACACGTTACTTCATTTTGAAGGTTTTTCTTGGTGTTTATATTTTCATGCTGGATTGAGCGTTAAAGGGATGGAATGGCCTAGGGACTCAGACTTTTTTTTTTCCACTCCACTTTTCGAAAGAATGCATTTTTTTGTATTTATACATTCCCTTCATATACTTAACAAGGCCATGTTTTAGTTATTCTTTTTTTTTGCATATTGAGTTGTTTTTCTTTTATGGACACCTTTCTGCGGTACATATTATACTGAATATGTTTTATCACTTTTTTTTTTAGATGAATCAAAAAAATGCAATTTCACAATTTGATTTTCTACAATTTCTTCTTACTTTTAATGAATACATTTATTTTAACGGTTCGTTACAATTTTCCTAAATACTTTTTTTGAAAAAAAATGTTCATGCCACCTGTATTCCTAGACCCCCACAGCTGATTCTTTCAATGAAATAAGACATTGTTTAAAAACAGGCAGGGGAAATGTTTTAGCTCAGATAGATAGATAGCAGATTGATAGATAGTAGATTGATAGATAGATGATAGATAGATGATCGATAGATAATAGATCGATAGATAATAGATGATAGATGGATGGATAGATAGAGAGATAGATAGATAGATAGACAGACAGATAATAGATTGATAGATACTGTAGATAGATGGTAGTTAGATAGATAGATGATAGATAGATGGATAGATACTGTAGATCGATAGGTAGATAGACAAATAGCCACTTAATACTTGGTGGCAAAACTCTTGTTGGCAAGCACAGCAGTCAGACGCTTTTTGTAGTTGATGATGAGGTTTGCGCACATGTCAGGGGGAATTTTGGTCCAGTCCTCTTTGCAGATCATCTCTAAATCATTAAGATTTTGAGGCTGTCGCTTGGCAACTCGAAGCTTCAACTCCCTCCATAAGTTTTCTATGGGATTAAGGTCTGGAGACTGGCTAGGCCACTCCATGACCTTAATGTGCTTCTTTATTAGCCATTCCTTTGTTGCCTTGGCATTAGGTTTTGAGTATTTGTCGTGCTGGAAGACCCAGTCACGACCCATTTTTAATGTCCTGGCTGAGGGAAGGCACTTGTCGCTCTGAAATTTTATGGTACATGGCTCCATCCATTCTCCCATTGATGCGGTGAAGTAGTCCTGTACCCTTAGCAGAAAAACACTACCAAAACATAATGTTTCCACCTCCATGCTTGACAGTGGGGATGGTGTTCTTTGGGTCAAAGGCAGCATTTCTCTTCCTCCAAACACGACGAGTTAAGTTAATGCCAAAGACCTCAATGTTTGTCTCATCTGACCACAGCACCTTCTCCCAATCACTCACAGAATCATCCAGGTGTTCATTGGCAAACTTCAGATGGGCTTGCACATGTGCCTTCTTGAGCAGGGGGACCATGTGGGCACTGCAGGATTTTAAACCTTTATAGTATCATGCGTTACCAATGGTTTTCTTGGTGACAGTGGTCGCAGCAGCCTTGAGATCATTAACAAGTTTCAATCCCACATACCATAGAAGAGAATCAGGACAAAGGCAGAGCTGTATGACCTCGGCTGACGAAGCTGCACACACACCAGGGATTACGGGTGGCACTTCCAAAGAAAAAGAATCTGTATGTCCATAGAAAAGAAAGTGGATTGGCACATACTGTCCTGTGCAACAAAATCCTTTATTGTGGCATCATCATACCAACAGCAGGCAGATAAAAAAGTAGAGCAAATACAGACGATGATCGTTTAACACTTACATTGCGTATCAACAGGTCATCTGTTACAGATGTGCCTTTTTTGGGGTGGCTGCGGGCTGCTATTTTTAGGCTGGGGGGACAATATCCATGGCGCCTTACCAGCCTGAGAATAACATTCCCCAGCTGTCTGCTTTAGCAAGGCTAGTTGTCAAAAATGGGGGGGGACTCCATGCCATTTTTTAATTATTTTTTTAAATAATTTTAAAAAACAGCATGGGGATCCCTCTATTTTTGATAACCAACCTTGCTAGCACTGACAGCTGAGGTTTGCATCCCGCTAAGTTTTGCCTGGCTGGTTATCAAAAATACAGGATAACCCATGGCCTTTTTTTTAATTATTTATTTAGAGCGCAGTTGCTGGCTGATGAATTCTCCCATCAGCCACCGCCTGCTCTCACTGCTGTTCACGGCAGCAGGCACAGGCTCATGAGAGTAGTAGTCCCATCATCCAATGCCAGTGACCGGTGCTAAACTTTTTACGTCCGATCACAGCTGCGGGTCACGCTCTCACGCTGTCTGACACGGCGGTAATGATTTTACAGCCCATCAGAAGCAGTGTTTGCCGCGCTGTCATGCACATGGCAGGGCGACAAACACCTGGTGTTCAGGGAGCCCAACCACAACAGTAAGGCTACGTTCACATTAGCGTTACGCTAATGTGCGTCGCCGTTGCATCGGCGACGCAGCGGCGACGCAGCGGCGACGCGCCCCTATGTTTAACATAGGGGACGCGTGCGTTTTTTTGGTTGCGTTTTTCGACACGTGCGTCGTTTCCGACGCTAGCGTCGGACGCAAGAAAATGCAACAAGTTGCATTTTTCGTGCGTCCGATTTTCGTCAAAAAACGACGCACGCGTCGCAAAACGCAGCGTTTTTGCGCGCGTTTTTTGTGCGTCGAGCGTTGCATCGCCGTTGCGTCGCCGACGCACCGGCGCGCAACGCTAATGTGAACGTAGCCTAACATGGACTTCCTGGTGAAGTTCGTGTTCCATGTCCATGCCTGAACAGTAGGTGTTCGGTATGAACGCCCACCTTTACTGTTCGAGTTCGCCCATCTCTAATCATTTGCTTACTGTCGGCATCAGTTGTGTTTATTGGATTCATATACGGTATGTAGTATGTTGCAATCTAGTTTGCCTGACATAAGAATATGAAAATATTTTTCATGGCAAACTTGGAACCTGTCACTTTGCCTATTGTGACTTAGTAAGTTATTTTTACAACCTACTACTACAGCAGAGCCAGCTTTTATTCCTTCTTTGCTTTGAATTCCCGTCTTACAAGAATGTCATTGTAATGTGTGGACGGTGCGGGTGCAGTTAAGTTAAGTCGCGAAAATAAAATGGGGGTGCACATAGTGTTCAACAATTTCTGTACTATGGTATAAAATCCATTAACTAGTCGTTTCAACAATCTTTGCATAAATCAATAGTACAAGCGCATATAAGAAACCCTATAATATATCTTATCCGATAAGTACACTACACTTCCTTCTCCAATTATGTGCTACTTCTCCTTCCCATTTCTACAGAAGTCATCATTAACCATATAAAACTGTTAAAAAAGTCAAGAAAAGACTCTGACAGTTCACTAAGGGATCAGATTACTGCTGTCTACTGTAGTCTATTAACAGGTGAAAGAGGTGAGAGGGACAAGGAAGGAAAATAGTGAGAGTATACGTACACGTATACAGAGCATGTACTTTATTTTTTTACAGGCATGCATTCTTAAGCTAGAGCTGGATTCACAGTTATATTGCTTAGTACTGCTTACTGTACTAATTTCCTCGATGCAGCTGATTTTATTTTGCATGTATTTATCTCACCAGAGCTGGATTCACAGCTACATCATTCATTACTGGTGTATGATATCCTCCATACTGTTACTGCTTCTGGGGTGTTTGTAACATAGATGTCTGTGTGTGCAGTGTATGGGGGATATTATAGCAGGTGCTCTACACCCATTGACTCAGAGACAGCTGAAAATTAGAGACAGAGGCTGCAGAGGAAAAATCTGGTGAAAAATACAGGATGCAAGTTATGTAATGGTGAGAAATAGTGATATTCCTTATGTACATGAACAGTACAGCTTATTCTAAGAATGACAGGTATGCTTTAAAGGGTTCTTGCCATCTTTAAAGATTAGTACATTTGCAAGGTGCTTATAAAAACAAGCAACTTTCCAATTTACTTCTTACTAAACTTCGTCCTCTCAATAAAATCACCCATTATATTTTATAGCTTTCTGTCAAGAGGAGCAGCCACTGCTGCATTTTAGCAGTGGTGACTGAACAAGTGTAGCACTTACAAGTTAATTCAAAGTGAGCTTGTAAGCATTCATCTGAAGCTGGCCGGAATCGCTGAAGTGTGAGTTAACTCCTGATCCAAGCCAGCTTCATTTTCTTTGTTTCCAATGCTACAGAGGTTGCCTTAGACGACAGCAATAATGAAGTCAGGAGGCAGAAGATAAATATGCTCCTGATGAAAGAAGACTTTTTGGAAATACTGTATGTAGAGCCTTTTCCAATATGGCAGAATGGTCAACTGATGGAGTTATATCATAATCTTTAGCAAAGTGATGTACAAACCAACCAAATTTTGATGAATCATTAGAACCTGCAGCCTAAAAATACTCGTTGACTTCTATGGGACAAGATGCGGATCTGTTTTATTGGAAGGATATTTGGTTGGTTTGTGCCATTGCTATATTGACCTTTGTTAGTCGTTTTCTTAGCTGCACCTTTGTCGGCACCTTTGTTTCATTTGTCCCAAAGGAGAATGTTTCGGAGTTAATAAACATGATGGCGGAGGTTTACACAAGTGAGTGGCTTTCATCCATTGCCTTTAAGCAGGCCTTTGACATATATCATGTGACTTTTATTTCCATTGCTGATCCTATTCCCCCTTCTTTTTTGCATTCGGCATATTTTTCACGATGGCTACTTTGTGTAGGAAGTATCACATTTCCTCAGTATATGTTTTACATTTCTTCTAAATTTGTATCCTCAGATTTCTTGTTTTTACAGGATTAATCTTGTTTTAGATATCAGACACAGGAGAAATGGTGTTTATTATCAGCCAGCTGGATACAATTTTCCTTTCCTCCGTGAAAATGCGGATTGAAGGTCTGCATCCTCTTCCACACTGACACACCCGGCTGCAGTAGACATTAGACTATTTGGCTGGTATCAATGGAAAATTTGTAGTGTCCTGAGACTGGTAACTACGTCATTGTCAGCCATTGTCCATTAAAAACTAAACTTAAACATAAAAAGGTGAAAAAAAAGTTATGTTACCGCTGTGTTTAGGAAATACTGTTTATATGAAGGAGAGTACTTGGTCTGTGCAAAGTTTAGGTAGGTGGTACGTGTCACCAGGGCTGCCACCAGGAATTTTGGAGCCCCATACTGGCAAAATTTTCCAGCCCCCTTGAGATTCTGCCCAGGCTCCACCACCACGTCCTCACCAATCAAACATTATCAGTTCCCATACATAGCCAGCAGCTTTTGCTTTGGCTAAAAGATTTTTCTTTTTAAGCTGTCACCACGACTAGGTAGACTCTTTTGGCCGGGAGCTACTCTACTCTAACCTATTAAATATTTATTAAAATATCCAATACTCTTTTTAGGTATATTTTTATTTATGTTTCTGTAAAGGAATGAGTCACATACATTTTTTAGCATGAACAATAATACCACATGCAAATACTGTCACATCGTGACCAGACCACACATTACCACCACATAGTGACTGAAAAATACCACATACAAGGCACAAATAGCGCCACACCTTGGCCAGACCACATATTACAACCATATTGCTACCGGATAATACCACATACAAGGAACAAATACCACCACACCATGGCCGGACCACATATTATCACCACATAGTGACAGAATGCTACAATACAGATCATTAATATAAAAAAACACAATACTAATTTTGCTATAAGTGCCATTATACACAGGAGCTTTATATATAGTACACAGTGTATAGTGTCAGTGTACACATAATACAGTGATCACCGGTGACATTATACACAGGAGCTCTGTATGTAGTGTCAGTGCAAAAGAGGGGAGAAGCCAGCGCTGCCTATTTAATGATGCACCTGTTCCTCAGCCTGTCTCACCCTTTATCTGTGGTGCTGGCTGGGCAGTGTGGAGGTTGGACCTCAAATGTCTATGTCTGGACCTGGTCAACCTTTATCCTCGCTTGCCTCTCTGGCACCATGGGAGTGATTCAGTAATGCTCCAGGTACAGCTTGCATTTAATGTGGTCTTGCTTTTTATTCATTTAGGAGGCCTTTATGGCACAGCGAATATAAAAAGCGTAGAGTAGGACTGCCCCAATATGAGAATGCCGTGAAGTGGCAGGGTAACTCAAAGAATTGATCAATTGTTTGCTAAATGTCTCATTTTGAAAATACAGTTAGAAATCAATATGTGCATTTGCACTTTATGTAGTGCGTTTTAACCATACGCAGTGCTGGCTTCTCCCCTCTTTTGCTTTTATATAGTGTCAGTGTACATGTAATACAAGGATCACCAGTGACATTATACATAGGAGCTCTGTATGCAGTGTCAGTGTACAGGTAATACAGTGATCACCAGTGACATTATACACAGGAGCTCTGTATATAGTGATACAATGTTCACTAATGATATTATACACAAGAGCTCTCTATAGTGCATAGTGTACAGGTAATACAGGGATCACTAGTGACATTATACACAGGAGTTCTGTATACAGTGCATAGAGTAGAGGTAATACAGTGATCACCAGTGATTTTATACACAGGAGCTCTGTATGCGGTATCAGTGTACAGAAAATACAGTGATCACCAGTGACATTATACACAGGAGCTCTGTATATAGTGTCAGTGTATAGGTAATACAGAAATCACCAGTGACTTTATACACAGGAGCTCTGTATATAGTGCATAGTGTACAGGTAATACAATGATCACCAGTGACATTATACACAGGAGCTCTGTATATAGTGACAGTGTACAGGCAATACAGTGATCACCAGTGATATTATACACAGGATCTCTGTATATAGTGTCAGTGTACAGGTAATACAGGAATCACCAGTGACATTATACACAGGAGCTCTGTATATAGTGCATAGTGTACAGGTAATACAACGATCACCACTGACATTATACACAGCAGCTCTGTATATAGTGACAGTGTACAGGTAATACAGTAATCACCAGTGACATTATACACAGGATCTCTGTATATAGTGTCACTGTACAGGTAATACAGTAATCACCAGTGACATTATACACAGGATCTCTGTATATAGTGTCAGTGTACAGGTAATACAGGAATCACCAGTGACATTATACACAGGAGCTCTGTATATAGTGCATAGTGTACAGGTAATACAATGATCACCAGTGACATTATACACAGCAGCTCTGTATATAGTGTAAGTGTACTGGTAATACAGTGATCACCAGTGACATTATAAATAGGAGCTCTGTATATATTGTCAGTGTACAGGTAATACAGTGATTACCAGTGGCATTATACATAGAAGCTCTGTATATAGTGTCAGTGTACATGTAATACAGTGATCAAAGGTGACATTATACACAGGACCTCTGTATATAGTATACATTGTATGGTGTCAGTGTACAGGTAACACACTGAATCACCAGTGATGTCTCTAGTTGAAGTCCTTCATTTTCATCCAGCGCACACCGCCATCACTTCTTCCAGCCAGGACTCGTCTCTGCAAAAAATAACAGTTAACACATTCCCCAATCTTTCCCCGACCTCTACACAATGCCAAATTAAGAAAAAATATCAACCATTTCGCCCTGCATAGTAGCAGGACCTCTCCTCCCCCACACTGAAAACATAATCCTCAATAATAATATCCTTTATTTAGCCCTTACAGTAATAATATCCCACATTCTGGACCCCACGTGTCCTCCCATTCTGCCTCATGTCTTTCTATACTGCCCCCATGTCTCTCCATATTGCCCCCATAGTCATCCATAATAGTTTAATGGATCCCATAGTCATATACAGTGTGGGAAATAAGTTTTTGATCCCTTGCTGATTTTGTAAGTTTGCCCACTGACAAGGACATGAACAGTCTATAATTTTAAGTGTAGGTGAATTTTAACATTGAGAGATAGAATATCAAAAATAAATTCTGGAAACACACATTGAATAAATTATATAAATTTACTTGCATTTTGCAGTGAGAAATAAGTATTTGATTCCTCTGACAAACAAGACTTAATACTTGATGGCAAAACCCTTGTTGGCAAACACAACAGTCAGACGTTTTTTGTAGTTGATGATGAGGTTTGCGTACATATCAGAAGGAATTTTGCTCCACTCCTCTTTGCAGATCATCTCTAAATCATTAAGATTTTGAGGCTGTCGCTTGGCAACTCGGAGCTTCAACTCCTTCCATAAGTTTTCTATGAGCTTAAGGTCTGGAGACTGGTTAGGCCACTCCATGACCTTAATGTGCTTCTTTTTGAGCCACTCCTTGGTTGCCTTGGCTGTATGTTTTGGGTCATTGTCTTGCTGGAAGACCCAACCACGACCCATTTTTAATGTCCTGGTGGAGGAAAGAAGGTTGTCACTCAGGATTTTACGGTACATGGCTCCATCCATTCTCCCATTGATGCGGTGAAGTAGTCCCGTGCCCTTAGCAGAGAAACATCACCAAAACATAATGTTTCCACCTCCATGCTTGACAGTGGGGACGGTGTTCTATGTGTTATAGGTAGCATTTCTCTTCCTCTGCTTTACGGCCAGCGCTGACACAGTCAGTGCGGGAAGCTGACGCCGGGGGACGTGACAGACATCGGAATGTGAGTATGTACTGTTTTTTTTTTTTTAAACTTTTACAATGGTAACCAGGGTAAATATCGGGTTACTAAGCGCGGCCCTGCGCTTAGTAACCCAATATTTACCCTGGTTACCAGTGAACACATCGCTGGATCAGCGTCACACATGCCGATCCAGCGATGACAGCAAGTGATCAGCGACCAAAAAAAGGTCCTGATCATTCCCCAGCGACCAACGATCTCCCAGCAGGGGCCTGATCGTTGGTCGCTGTCACACATAACGAGATCGTTAGCGGGATCGTTGCTACGTCACAAAAAGGGTGACGTTGCAACGATATCGTTAACGAAATCGTTATTTGTGAAGGTACCTTAACAACACTCACTGGTATCACTCTTTCATTACCATGTGTAAGAAACTTGTTATCTCAAGAGCTTACGGTTGCTGGGTTAGTATTTGTACCCTAGACTGAGAGAAGTTAGAGATATAGAGATATGACGTCTGGATTTTTGGTTCCCTAAATATACGCTCAGTACGGTTTAATGGTTAATATTCAGGTACGTACTTGTAGAGTTCCTGCCTAACTGGATTTTCTAAATACAAATGTCTCTTGTTCATCTAAGAAAATTTCCGGTTGGCTGATAAAACAGGAGAGACCCACCTAACAGCTGTCTAAAGTACAATAAAAACAGAATTATGTTAAGAGACAGTGAGAGAGAGAACGTTTTCTCATGGGAATTGGCATTGTCTATCATGATGTATAATAATCAGACCATGAGTTTAAAGAACAGGAGGACACATTACTCATTATTCTTCATGACATTTGTCCCAAAGCTTAAATAGTATGTGTGATATGTTGCTTTATTAAGAAAAAAAACACTAAATATATTCGATAACGATGAATGTTATGAGAACCGGTGTCTTTGAGCCCTGAACCATCTCTAGGTCCATCAGAAGAGGTGAAATAAGTCTGTGGCACAAAGAGAATGAGTCCAATGTATTTCGAGACAGAACTTCTTGTATCCATCTCTGTTGATAAGCAGCATATCGCCTGAGAAACTGGCTCTGGTGCCATATTACTAAAGGATCGATGTATAATCACTGCACTCGTACTCTGGAGTTTGCTTGATGCAAGTGACAAAAAGTTTATTGAAACAATTGTTGCAAAAAGGTAAAATGGTGTAGCGATAGGCATAAACGATGTTTTGGCCAGCTCGTGGCCTTGATCACGTTATCGCTGGAACAAATAACAGAAAAAGACAATAAATAACTATATACAACGCAATAAGTGACTATGTAGAAAACTATTTACATATATACAGATCTGGAAAACATGTCAAAACCAATGTAGAAGTCAAACATAAGCTGCCAATGCTTGTACACAGAGCGCATATGATGTCAGGACGACAAATAGAGGCACAGGGAGGCAAGGAGATCATATGTTAAACTAAGATGATAGGATTGTAGCATACCCTAATGGAAGGTTCCTCATGTATGGCTGTATTGCAGTGTTGCTGAGGGTGTCAGCCAAAGATAAAGGGGTTAAATAGTCCTGGATAAAATGATGGAATACCGAAAAAAATGATTCAGATTATTATCATCTAACCATGATATTATCTTATAATAGGAACACAAAGAGAAAGGCTATAGCGTACTTGTAATTTGCCATTAATACACGTATGATAAACCGTTGGTCGCCGTGTAGTGGAGTGCACATGTGAACATAACTGTAGGAACAGATGATAATGAGTTATCTGTTAAATCCATAGTAGGTAAATAGTGAGTGAGACAGACTGCAGTATACTTGCCAGTATAGTGTTCTTACTACAGACAGTGCAGCAGGCCAGTCGTCGTGATTAGTGTTGAGCGATACCTTCCGATATCGGAAAGTATCGGTATCGGTTTGGATCGGCCGATATTCAAAAAATATCGGATATCGCCGATACCGATACCCGATCCCAATGCAAGTCAATGGGACCAAAATATCGGAATTAAAATAAACCCTTTCTTTCCTTGTAGGTTCATTCTACATGAAGGAAAACAACTAAGAATAATGCCGGATGTATTTGGGGAGGTGGCGGAGACATTAAAGTCATAGAGGTTTATCCCAATCAAATAGAATAGCATGTTTTTTGTTTTTTTTTAAGACGTTCGGAGTGACAAAGATATTGACTATGTAAATTTTTTTTTTATTTTGTCAGATATTGATGTTTCACTATTCCACGCCCTTCCCCTTCTTTTTTTTCTTTTTTTTTTTCTTTTCCCACACTTTCATCTTCATCATCATCAGCATCTTTGACATCAACTTCTTCACCTTATTCATCTTCTTCTTCATCTTCTACCTATTTTTTTTTTTTTATTACATTCTTCATATTCATTTTATTCAACTATTATTATTCTTCTTATTCTACATATTCTTTTTATTCCACTGTTATTATTCTTCCTATTCTACTTCTTCATCATATTCTCATTTGTGACAGGCATTCCCGTAGTTGTTATCTATAAAAGTTTGAAGATTACACCTTCCGTTCTGCCAGTCACAAAAGTTACATTTGTCCGCGTTCAGTTTGGCCTGCAGCATCAGGCTTTATCCAGGGGCACCACGAGGAGGAACGGACTCACCCCCATACACTGCTTAGTCTTCTTCTGCATATAATTTAGATAATATCTTTTGCTCTGATATTAAGTCTTATGCTTAATGTTCTTCTGCTCTTTGTTCTGCAGCCTCTTGTTCTTCTGCTTCTCGGTCTTCCATGTTGTCGTCTCCAGGGTCGTCGTCTCCAGTGTCGTCATCTCCGCCGTCGTCGTCGTCGTCATCGGGGTGGTCTTCCGTGTCGTCGTCATCGTGGTGGTCTTCCGGGTCGTCGACGTTAGGGTCTTCAACTTGGAAATGTAGCAGAAGGTACAAGAAGGCTGAGAAAATGCCAAGAACCAGCTGATGGAACTGGAACTCGGATGGCTACCCGAAGGTTCAAGAGCCTATGGAACTACCGAGGACCAGCTGACGTTACTGGAACCCGGTTACTAAGCAGGAGGTACCCGTGCTAAAAAGCACTACCAAGGACCGCCTGACGTTGACGGAACTCGGATACCCAGAAGGAGGCACCTAAGCCAAAGGCTCTGCCCGGAACCAGCTGACGTTACTGGAACCAGGATGGGGAGCAGAAGGTACAAGAGCAAAAGACACTGCCGAGAACCAGCTGACGGTACTGGAACCCGGATGGGTAGCCGAAGGTCCAAGAGCCAATGGAACTACCGAGGACCAGCTGACGTTACTGGAACCCGGTTACTAAGCAGGAGGTACCCGTGCCTGAAAGCACTACCAAGGACCACCTGACGTTGGTGGAACTTGGATACCCAGAAGGAGGCACCTAAGCCAAAGGCTCTGCCCGGAACCAGCTGACGGTACTGGAACCAGGATGGGGAGCAGAAGGTACAAGAGCAAAAGACACTGCCGAGAACCAGCTGACGGTGCTGGAACCAGGTGGTGGACCCGAAGGCCCACAGGAGAGGAGAGAACAGCTAGGCCGCGAGGCAGCCGCAGTTACCGAACCCCAACAGTCCTACAGGGGGAGCTGGGCCTACTGGCACTACATAACCAGCCTTGACTACCAGTTCACGCAGCCCACATAGGAAGCTCCTAAACTGGAGGCACCCTGGAGTTGGCTAACTCGACCGCACCACGACGGGGCAAGCATAGGCGTCTCAGTGAAGTTGACACAACCCGGAAACAGCTGACGGTGCTGAAACCAGGCTTGGCACGAGGGAGTACCTGTGACAAGAACACTGCTGAGAACCAGCTGGCGGTGCTGGAACCCGGATGCGTTGCCCCAGTGTGCAAGAGCCAATGGCACGACCGAGGACCAGCTGACGGTGCTGGAACCCGGTTACTAAGCTGTAGGTGCCCGCGCTTAAAAGCACTACCAAGGACCGCCTGGCGTTGGCGGAACTCGGATACCCAGGAGGAGGCACCTAAGCCAAAGGCTCGGCCCGGAACCAGCTGACGGTGCTGGAACCAGGTGGTGGACCCCAAGGCCCACAGGAGAGGAGAGAACAGCTAGGCCGCGAGGCAGCCGCAGTTACCGAACCCCAACAGTCCTACAGGGGGAGCTGGGCCTACTGGCACTACAGAACCAGCCTTGACTACCAGTTCACGCAGCCCACATAGGAAGCTCCTAAACTGGAGGCACCCTGGAGTTGGCTAACCCGACCGCACCACGACGAGGCAAGCATAGGTGTCTCAGTGAGCTTGACACAACCCGGAAACAGCTGACGGTGCTGAAACCAGGCTTGGCACGAGGGAGTACCTGTGACAAAAACACTGCCGAGAACCAGCTGGCGGTGCTGGAACCCGGATGCGTTGCCCCAGTGTGCAAGAGCCAATGGCACGACCGAGGACCAGCTGACGGTGCTGGAACCCGGTTACTAAGCTGTAGGTGCCCGCGCTTAAAAGCACTACCAAGGACCGCCTGGCGTTGGCGGAACTCGGATACCCAGGAGGAGGCACCTAAGCCAAAGGCTCGGCCCGGAACCAGCTGACGGTGCTGGAACCAGGTGGTGGACCCGAAGGTCCACAGGAGAGGAGAGAACAGCTAGGCCGCGAGGCAGCCGCAGTTACCGAACCCCAACAGTCCTACAGGGGGAGCTGGGCCTACTGGCACTACAGAACCAGCCTTGACTACCAGTTCACGCAGCCCACATAGGAAGCTCCTAAACTGGAGGCACCCTGGAGTTGGCTAACCCGACCGCACCACGACGAGGCAAGCATAGGTGTCTCAGTGAGCTTGACACAACCCGGAAACAGCTGACGGTGCTGAAACCAGGCTTGGCACGAGGGAGTACCTGTGACAAAAACACTGCCGAGAACCAGCTGGCGGTGCTGGAACCCGGATGCGTTGCCCCAGTGTGCAAGAGCCAATGGCACGACCGAGGACCAGCTGACGGTGCTGGAACCCGGTTACTAAGCTGTAGGTGCCCGCGCTTAAAAGCACTACCAAGGACCGCCTGGCGTTGGCGGAACTCGGATACCCAGGAGGAGGCACCTAAGCCAAAGGCTCGGCCCGGAACCAGCTGACGGTGCTGGAACCAGGTGGTGGACCCCAAGGCCCACAGGAGAGGAGAGAACAGCTAGGCCGCGAGGCAGCCGCAGTTACCGAACCCCAACAGTCCTACAGGGGGAGCTGGGCCTACTGGCACTACAGAACCAGCCTTGACTACCAGTTCACGCAGCCCACATAGGAAGCTCCTAAACTGGAGGCACCCTGGAGTTGGCTAACCCGACCGCACCACGACGAGGCAAGCATAGGTGTCTCAGTGAGCTTGACACAACCCGGAAACAGCTGACGGTGCTGAAACCAGGCTTGGCACGAGGGAGTACCTGTGACAAAAACACTGCCGAGAACCAGCTGGCGGTGCTGGAACCCGGATGCGTTGCCCCAGTGTGCAAGAGCCAATGGCACGACCGAGGACCAGCTGACGGTGCTGGAACCCGGTTACTAAGCTGTAGGTGCCCGCGCTTAAAAGCACTACCAAGGACCGCCTGGCGTTGGCGGAACTCGGATACCCAGGAGGAGGCACCTAAGCCAAAGGCTCGGCCCGGAACCAGCTGACGGTGCTGGAACCAGGTGGTGGACCCCAAGGCCCACAGGAGAGGAGAGAACAGCTAGGCCGCGAGGCAGCCGCAGTTACCGAACCCCAACAGTCCTACAGGGGGAGCTGGGCCTACTGGCACTACAGAACCAGCCTTGACTACCAGTTCACGCAGCCCACATAGGAAGCTCCTAAACTGGAGGCACCCTGGAGTTGGCTAACCCGACCGCACCACGACGAGGCAAGCATAGGTGTCTCAGTGAGCTTGACACAACCCGGAAACAGCTGACGGTGCTGAAACCAGGCTTGGCACGAGGGAGTACCTGTGACAAAAACACTGCCGAGAACCAGCTGGCGGTGCTGGAACCCGGATGCGTTGCCCCAGTGTGCAAGAGCCAATGGCACGACCGAGGACCAGCTGACGGTGCTGGAACCCGGTTACTAAGCTGTAGGTGCCCGCGCTTAAAAGCACTACCAAGGACCGCCTGGCGTTGGCGGAACTCGGATACCCAGGAGGAGGCACCTAAGCCAAAGGCTCGGCCCGGAACCAGCTGACGGTGCTGGAACCAGGTGGTGGACCCCAAGGCCCACAGGAGAGGAGAGAACAGCTAGGCCGCGAGGCAGCCGCAGTTACCGAACCCCAACAGTCCTACAGGGGGAGCTGGGCCTACTGGCACTACAGAACCAGCCTTGACTACCAGTTCACGCAGCCCACATAGGAAGCTCCTAAACTGGAGGCACCCTGGAGTTGGCTAACCCGACCGCACCACGACGAGGCAAGCATAGGTGTCTCAGTGAGCTTGACACAACCCGGAAACAGCTGACGGTGCTGAAACCAGGCTTGGCACGAGGGAGTACCTGTGACAAAAACACTGCCGAGAACCAGCTGGCGGTGCTGGAACCCGGATGCGTTGCCCCAGTGTGCAAGAGCCAATGGCACGACCGAGGACCAGCTGACGGTGCTGGAACCCGGTTACTAAGCTGTAGGTGCCCGCGCTTAAAAGCACTACCAAGGACCGCCTGGCGTTGGCGGAACTCGGATACCCAGGAGGAGGCACCTAAGCCAAAGGCTCGGCCCGGAACCAGCTGACGGTGCTGGAACCAGGTGGTGGACCCCAAGGCCCACAGGAGAGGAGAGAACAGCTAGGCCGCGAGGCAGCCGCAGTTACCGAACCCCAACAGTCCTACAGGGGGAGCTGGGCCTACTGGCACTACAGAACCAGCCTTGACTACCAGTTCACGCAGCCCACATAGGAAGCTCCTAAACTGGAGGCACCCTGGAGTTGGCTAACCCGACCGCACCACGACGAGGCAAGCATAGGTGTCTCAGTGAGCTTGACACAACCCGGAAACAGCTGACGGTGCTGAAACCAGGCTTGGCACGAGGGAGTACCTGTGACAAAAACACTGCCGAGAACCAGCTGGCGGTGCTGGAACCCGGATGCGTTGCCCCAGTGTGCAAGAGCCAATGGCACGACCGAGGACCAGCTGACGGTGCTGGAACCCGGTTACTAAGCTGTAGGTGCCCGCGCTTAAAAGCACTACCAAGGACCGCCTGGCGTTGGCGGAACTCGGATACCCAGGAGGAGGCACCTAAGCCAAAGGCTCGGCCCGGAACCAGCTGACGGTGCTGGAACCAGGTGGTGGACCCGAAGGTCCACAGGAGAGGAGAGAACAGCTAGGCCGCGAGGCAGCCGCAGTTACCGAACCCCAACAGTCCTACAGGGGGAGCTGGGCCTACTGGCACTACAGAACCAGCCTTGACTACCAGTTCACGCAGCCCACATAGGAAGCTCCTAAACTGGAGGCACCCTGGAGTTGGCTAACCCGACCGCACCACGACGAGGCAAGCATAGGTGTCTCAGTGAGCTTGACACAACCCGGAAACAGCTGACGGTGCTGAAACCAGGCTTGGCACGAGGGAGTACCTGTGACAAAAACACTGCCGAGAACCAGCTGGCGGTGCTGGAACCCGGATGCGTTGCCCCAGTGTGCAAGAGCCAATGGCACGACCGAGGACCAGCTGACGGTGCTGGAACCCGGTTACTAAGCTGTAGGTGCCCGCGCTTAAAAGCACTACCAAGGACCGCCTGGCGTTGGCGGAACTCGGATACCCAGGAGGAGGCACCTAAGCCAAAGGCTCGGCCCGGAACCAGCTGACGGTGCTGGAACCAGGTGGTGGACCCCAAGGCCCACAGGAGAGGAGAGAACAGCTAGGCCGCGAGGCAGCCGCAGTTACCGAACCCCAACAGTCCTACAGGGGGAGCTGGGCCTACTGGCACTACAGAACCAGCCTTGACTACCAGTTCACGCAGCCCACATAGGAAGCTCCTAAACTGGAGGCACCCTGGAGTTGGCTAACCCGACCGCACCACGACGAGGCAAGCATAGGTGTCTCAGTGAGCTTGACACAACCCGGAAACAGCTGACGGTGCTGAAACCAGGCTTGGCACGAGGGAGTACCTGTGACAAAAACACTGCCGAGAACCAGCTGGCGGTGCTGGAACCCGGATGCGTTGCCCCAGTGTGCAAGAGCCAATGGCACGACCGAGGACCAGCTGACGGTGCTGGAACCCGGTTACTAAGCTGTAGGTGCCCGCGCTTAAAAGCACTACCAAGGACCGCCTGGCGTTGGCGGAACTCGGATACCCAGGAGGAGGCACCTAAGCCAAAGGCTCGGCCCGGAACCAGCTGACGGTGCTGGAACCAGGTGGTGGACCCCAAGGCCCACAGGAGAGGAGAGAACAGCTAGGCCGCGAGGCAGCCGCAGTTACCGAACCCCAACAGTCCTACAGGGGGAGCTGGGCCTACTGGCACTACAGAACCAGCCTTGACTACCAGTTCACGCAGCCCACATAGGAAGCTCCTAAACTGGAGGCACCCTGGAGTTGGCTAACCCGACCGCACCACGACGAGGCAAGCATAGGTGTCTCAGTGAGCTTGACACAACCCGGAAACAGCTGACGGTGCTGAAACCAGGCTTGGCACGAGGGAGTACCTGTGACAAAAACACTGCCGAGAACCAGCTGGCGGTGCTGGAACCCGGATGCGTTGCCCCAGTGTGCAAGAGCCAATGGCACGACCGAGGACCAGCTGACGGTGCTGGAACCCGGTTACTAAGCTGTAGGTGCCCGCGCTTAAAAGCACTACCAAGGACCGCCTGGCGTTGGCGGAACTCGGATACCCAGGAGGAGGCACCTAAGCCAAAGGCTCGGCCCGGAACCAGCTGACGGTGCTGGAACCAGGTGGTGGACCCCAAGGCCCACAGGAGAGGAGAGAACAGCTAGGCCGCGAGGCAGCCGCAGTTACCGAACCCCAACAGTCCTACAGGGGGAGCTGGGCCTACTGGCACTACAGAACCAGCCTTGACTACCAGTTCACGCAGCCCACATAGGAAGCTCCTAAACTGGAGGCACCCTGGAGTTGGCTAACCCGACCGCACCACGACGAGGCAAGCATAGGTGTCTCAGTGAGCTTGACACAACCCGGAAACAGCTGACGGTGCTGAAACCAGGCTTGGCACGAGGGAGTACCTGTGACAAGAACACTGCCGAGAACCAGCTGGCGGTGCTGGAACCCGGATGCGTTGCCTTGCCTATTAAAGATTGTCTTCCTAGAGCCCCAACTAGCGGTGTTGGAGCAAAGGGTAAGCAGGGGGAGATGAGTGTAGGCCGAAGCCTGCACTGGAGGCAGCTTTGTGTCTGCGTTGCGTTTGCAGGACACTTTGCCGGCTACACACTGGGGGAACAGCTGGCGTTGCTGAACCCCACTAACACAATGGCGTGTGTTTTTCTCTGTGCAGCTAGCACTTGCGGGCAAAAACTAGCGATGTTAGAGCCCGTGTTGAAGCAGGAGGAGGAGGAGAGGAGCAGAGTGTAGGCCGAAGCTTAGTTGAACCAATTTCAAAGGAAACCTTTAACCCCCCCCTCAGGTGTTACAAAGTACAAGAGACACACCTTGTGCAGTATTAATGCTGCACAAGTGAAAGGTTGCTCTATTAATTTGTCTACTTGCACACGCTGAATGAAAGACATACACAATTTACCCCATTCTACAGTCAAACTGTAGTGGATGCGTGACTTGGTTTTTTGATGAGACGCAGCACAGGTGTCCAAAATAACGCCTTGGTGCTTGGAGCAGCTTCCTGAGCGTTGTTATTTGCTGTACAGGAGTCTGCGCTCTTGTGTTATCCCTTGGCAATGCCCTGTTAGCGCTGCCCATCTTATGACATCATTTCATGTTGGCCGGTGCGGTTAACGATGGCCATAAATCCCAGACCCACAGTGTCTTTTCATAAAGCCACACTGCGGTGCTGGGATTCGTGGCCTTGAGCAGTAAATATTTTGGCCGCTCACACACGTCCTTACACCTGCTTCAGACTGGGCGGCCTCTGCTGATCCCTTCTTGCATGCCGCGGCCATGAGGCTGCACAGTCTGAAGAAGGCTGAAGGAGATGAGTTAAGACAGGCGAAGATATGCACTGCTCGTGCCCATCAATCACACCCTCGCAGTCAAAATAATTAAGACAACGAGGAGCATTTTATTCAGGCAGGGCGGACGAACAGGCGCAAGTAGCCAACCAATGATGTCAGAAGACGGGAAGCGCTACCAAGGGGGGTGCTGCGTATCATTAGAAAGGAAAGTCACACCTCAGGGACAGTGGAATGGTCTCAAAGAGACACATTTTGTACGTGTTGAGTTCCACGTGGGCAAGGAGAAAACATCAGCCACCTTGTACAAATGCAGCAGTACTGCTGTACAAGGTGGCTGTTATACATAGAAACACCTGGGGGTGGGGGCCAGGCTCCCTTCAATTTCAGTTCATGTGCCTGCGTGGCGTTTGCAGGTCACGTTGCAAGCTGCACAGCAGGGGAACAGCTGGCGGTGCTGAACCCCACTAACACATTGGCTGGTGTTTTTCTCTGTGCAGCTAGCATTTCCGGGCAAAAACTAGCGGTGTTTGAGCCCAGGGTCAGCAGGAGGAGGAGGAGAGGAGCAAAGTGTAGGCCGAAGCCTGCACTGGTGGCAGCTTTTGGTCGGTTGTGCCAGCGTGGCTTGTGCTGGACACGATGCCGGCTACACAGCGGGGGAACAGCTGGCGTTGCTGAACCCCACTAACACATTGGCTGGTGTTTTTCTCTGTGCAGCTAGCATTTCCGGGCAAAAACTAGCGGTGTTTGAGCCCAGGGTCAGCAGGAGGAGGAGGAGAGGAGCAAAGTGTAGGCCGAAGCCTGCACTGGTGGCAGCTTTTGGTCGGTTGTGCCAGCGTGGCTTGTGCTGGACACGATGCCGGCTACACAGCGGGGGAACAGCTGGCGTTGCTGAACCCCACTAACACATTGGCTGGTGTTTTTCTCTGTGCAGCTAGCATTTCCGGGCAAAAACTAGCGTTGTTACAGCCCAGGGTCAGCAGGAGGAGGAGAGGAGCAGAGTGTAGGCCGAAGCCTAGTTGAACCAATTTCAAAGGTTACCTTTAACCCCCCCTCAGGTGTTACAAAGAACAAGAGCCACTCCTTCTGCAGCATTAATGCTGCACAAGTAAAAGGTTGCTCTATTAATTTGTCTACTTGCACAAGCTGAATGCAACACGTAGACTATTTAGCCCATTATACTGTTTAACAGTAGTGGAGGCGTGACTTGTCTTTTTAAAGAAAAGCAGCACAGGTGTCGAAAACACCTTTTTGCATGGGCGCAGCTTCCTGAGCGTTGTTAGTTGCTGTACAGGAGTCTGCGCTCTTGTGATCCTTTGGCCATGCGCTGTGAGCGCTTCCTGTCTTATGACCTCATTTCATGTTGGCCGTTGCGGTTAGCGATGGACATGAATCCCAGACCCACAGTGTGTTTTTAAAAAATCACACTGCGGTGCTGGGATTCGTGCCCTGGTGCAGTAAATATGTTTGCCGCTCACACATGTCCTTACACCTGCTTCAGACTGGACGGCCTCATCTGATCCCTTATCGCATGCCGCGGCCATGAGGCCGCACAGTCAGAAGAAGGCGGAAGGAGGGGAGTGAAAACAGGGGAACATATGCACTGCTCGTGCCCATCAATCACACCCTCGCAGTCAAAATATATGAGACAACGGGGGGCGTTGTGTCGGGCAGGGGGGACGCACAGGCACAGCCAGCCAACCAATGATGTCAGGAGACGGGCAGCGCTAACAATGGGGGTGCTGCGTGTCATTAAAAAGGAAAGTCACACCTCAGGGACATTGTAATGGTCTGTAATGAGACACATTTTGTACTTGTTGAGTTCCACGTGTGCAAGGAGAAAAAGTCAGCCACCTTGTACAAATGCAGCAGTACTGCTGTACAAGGTGGCTGTTATACATAGAAACACCTGGGGGGGTGGGGGGCAGGCTCCCTTCAATTTCAGTTCATGTGCCTGCGTGGCGTTTGCAGGTCACGTTGCAAGCTACACAGCAGGGGAACAGCTGGCGTTGCTGAACCCCACTGACACATTGACTGGTGTTTTTCTCTGTGCAGATTGCATGTCCGGGCAAAAACTAGCGGTGTTAGAGCCCAGGGTCAGCAGGAGGAGGAGGAGAGGAGCAAAGTGTAGGCCGAAGCCTGCACTGGTGGCAGCTTTTGTTCTGTTGTGCCAGCGTGGCTTGTGCTGGACACGTTGCCGACTACACAGCAGGGGAACAGCTGGCGGTGCTGAACCCCACTAACACATTGGCTGGTGTTTTTCTCTGTGCAGCTAGCATTTCCGGGCAAAAACTAGCGGTGTTTGAGCCCAGGGTCAGCAGGAGGAGTAGAGGAGCAGAGTGTAGGCCGAAGCCTAGTTGAACCAATTTCAAAGGTTACCTTTAACCCCCCCCTCAGGTGTTGCAAGGTACAAGAGCCACACCTTGAACAGCATTAATGATGCACAAGTCAAAGGTTGCTCTATTTAATTTTGCTCCTTGCACACGCTGAATTAAACACGTACACTATTTAGCCCATTATACTGTCAAACAGTTGTGGAGGCGTGACTTGTCTTTTTAACGAGACGCAGCACAGGTGTCAAAATTTGCACCTAGGTACTGGGCGCAGATTCCTGAGCGTTGTTATTTGCTGTACAGGAGTCTGCGCTCTTGTGTTATCCCTTGGCAATACCCTGTTAGTGCAGGCCGTCTCATGACCTCATTTCATGTTGGCCGGTGCGGTTAACGATGGCCATAAATCCCAGACCCACAGTGGCTTTTCCTAAAGTCACACTGCGGTGCTGGGATTCGTGGCCTTGTGCAGTAAATATGTTCGCCGCTCACACATGTCCTTACACCTGCTTCAGACTGGGCGGCCTCAGCTGATCCCTTATCGCATGCCGCGGCCATGAGGCCGCACAGTCAGAAGAAGGCGGAAGGAGGGGAGTGAAAACAGGGGAACATATGCACTGCTCGTGCCCATCAATCACACCCTCGCAGTCAAAATATATGAGACAACGGGGGGCGTTGTGTCGGGCAGGGGGGACGCACAGGCACAGCCAGCCAACCAATGATGTCAGGAGACGGGCAGCGCTAACAATGGGGGTGCTGCGTGTCATTAAAAAGGAAAGTCACACCTCAGGGACATTGTAATGGTCTGTAATGAGACACATTTTGTACTTGTTGAGTTCCACGTGTGCAAGGAGAAAAAGTCAGCCACCTTGTACAAATGCAGCAGTACTGCTGTACAAGGTGGCTGTTATACATAGAAACACCTGGGGGGGTGGGGGGCAGGCTCCCTTCAATTTCAGTTCATGTGCCTGCGTGGCGTTTGCAGGTCACGTTGCAAGCTACACAGCAGGGGAACAGCTGGCGTTGCTGAACCCCACTGACACATTGACTGGTGTTTTTCTCTGTGCAGATTGCATGTCCGGGCAAAAACTAGCGGTGTTAGAGCCCAGGGTCAGCAGGAGGAGGAGGAGAGGAGCAAAGTGTAGGCCGAAGCCTGCACTGGTGGCAGCTTTTGTTCTGTTGTGCCAGCGTGGCTTGTGCTGGACACGTTGCCGACTACACAGCAGGGGAACAGCTGGCGGTGCTGAACCCCACTAACACATTGGCTGGTGTTTTTCTCTGTGCAGCTAGCATTTCCGGGCAAAAACTAGCGGTGTTTGAGCCCAGGGTCAGCAGGAGGAGTAGAGGAGCAGAGTGTAGGCCGAAGCCTAGTTGAACCAATTTCAAAGGTTACCTTAAACCCCCCCCTCAGGTGTTGCAAGGTACAAGAGCCACACCTTGAACAGCATTAATGATGCACAAGTCAAAGGTTGCTCTATTTAATTTTGCTCCTTGCACACGCTGAATTAAACACGTACACTATTTAGCCCATTATACTGTCAAACAGTTGTGGAGGCGTGACTTGTCTTTTTAACGAGACGCAGCACAGGTGTCAAAATTTGCACCTAGGTACTGGGCGCAGATTCCTGAGCGTTGTTATTTGCTGTACAGGAGTCTGCGCTCTTGTGTTATCCCTTGGCAATACCCTGTTAGTGCAGGCCGTCTCATGACCTCATTTCATGTTGGCCGGTGCGGTTAACGATGGCCATAAATCCCAGACCCACAGTGGCTTTTCCTAAAGTCACACTGCGGTGCTGGGATTCGTGGCCTTGTGCAGTAAATATGTTCGCCGCTCACACATGTCCTTACACCTGCTTCAGACTGGGCGGCCTCAGCTGATCCCTTATCGCATGCCGCGGCCATGAGGCCGCACAGTCAGAAGAAGGCGGAAGGAGGGGAGTGAAAACAGGGGAACATATGCACTGCTCGTGCCCATCAATCACACCCTCGCAGTCAAAATATATGAGACAACGGGGGGCGTTGTGTCGGGCAGGGGGGACGCACAGGCACAGCCAGCCAACCAATGATGTCAGGAGACGGGCAGCGCTAACAATGGGGGTGCTGCGTGTCATTACAAAGGAAAGTCACACCTCAGGGACATTGTAATGGTCTCTAATGAGACACATTTTGTACGTGTTGAGTTCCACGTGGGCAAGGAGAAAAAGTCAGCCACCTCGTACAAATGCAGCAGTACTGCTGTACAAGGTGGCTGATATACATAGAAACACCTGTGGGTGGGGGGCAGGCTCCCTTCAATTTCAGTTCATGTGCCTGCGTGGCGTTTGCAGGTCACGTTGCAAGCTACACAGCAGGGGAACAGCTGGCGTTGCTGAACCCCACTAACACATTGGCTGGTGTTTTTCTCTGTGCAGCTAGCATGTCCGGGCAGAAACTGGCGTTGTTTGAGCCCAGGGTCAGCAGGAGGAGGAGAGGAGCAAAGTGTAGGCCGAAGCCTGCACTGGTGGCAGCTTTTGGTCGGTTGTGCCAGCGTGGCTTGTGCTGGACACGATGCCGGCTACACAGCGGGGGAACAGCAGGCGGTGCTGAACCCCACTAACACATTGGCTGGTGTTTTTCTCTGTGCAGCTAGCATGTCCGGGCAGAAACTGGCGTTGTTTGAGCCCAGGGTCAGCAGGAGGAGGAGAGGAGCAAAGTGTAGGCCGAAGCCTGCACTGGTGGCAGCTTTTGGTCGGTTGTGCCAGCGTGGCTTGTGCTGGACACGTTGCCGACTACACAGCAGGGGAACAGCTGGCGGTGCTGAACCCCACTAACACATTGGCTGGTGTTTTTCTCTGTGCAGCTAGCATTTCCGGGCAAAAACTAGCGGTGTTTGAGCCCAGGGTCAGCAGGAGGAGTAGAGGAGCAGAGTGTAGGCCGAAGCCTAGTTGAACCAATTTCAAAGGTTACCTTTAACCCCCCCCTCAGGTGTTGCAAGGTACAAGAGCCACACCTTGTGCAGCATTAATGCTGCACAAGTAAAAGGTTGCTCTATTTGTTTTGCTCCTTGCACACGCTGACTAAAACACGTACACTATTTAGCCCATTATACTGTCAAACAGTTGTGGAGGCGTGACTTGTCTTTTTAACGAGACGCAGCACAGGTGTCAAAATTTGCACCTAGGTACTGGGCGCAGATTCCTGAGCGTTGTTATTTGCTGTACAGGAGTCTGCGCTATTGTGATCCCTTGGCCATGCGCTGTGAGCGCTTCCTGTCTTCTGACCTCATTTCATGTCGGCCGTTGCGGTTAGCGATGGACATGAATCCCAGACCCACAGTGTGTTTTTAAAAAATCACACTGCGGTGCTGGGATTCGTGCCCTGGTGCACTAAATATGTTTGCCGCTCACACATGTCCTTACACCTGCTTCAGACTGGGCGGCCTCATCTGATCCCTTATCGCCTGCCGCGGCCATGAGGACACCCAGTCTGAAGAAGGCGGAAGGAGATGAGTGAACACAGGCAAACATATGCACTGCACATGCCCATCAATCACACCCTCGCTGTCCAAAAAAATAAGACACCGAGGGCCGTTGTTTCGAGCAGGGGAGATGCACAGGCGCAGCCAGCTAACCAATGATGTCAAAAGACGGGCAGCGCTAACAAGGGTGGTGCTGCGTGTCATTACAAAGGAAAGTCACACCTCAGGGACATTGTAATGGTCTCTAATGAGACACATTTTGTACGTGTTGAGTTCCACGTGGGCAAGGAGAAAAAGTCAGCCACCTCGTACAAATGCAGCAGTACTGCTGTACAAGGTGGCTGATATACATAGAAACACCTGTGGGTGGGGGGCAGGCTCCCTTCAATTTCAGTTCATGTGCCTGCGTGGCGTTTGCAGGTCACGTTGCAAGCTACACAGCAGGGGAACAGCTGGCGTTGCTGAACCCCACTAACACATTGGCTGGTGTTTTTCTCTGTGCAGCTAGCATGTCCGGGCAGAAACTGGCGTTGTTTGAGCCCAGGGTCAGCAGGAGGAGGAGAGGAGCAAAGTGTAGGCCGAAGCCTGCACTGGTGGCAGCTTTTGGTCGGTTGTGCCAGCGTGGCTTGTGCTGGACACGATGCCGGCTACACAGCGGGGGAACAGCAGGCGGTGCTGAACCCCACTAACACATTGGCTGGTGTTTTTCTCTGTGCAGCTAGCATGTCCGGGCAGAAACTGGCGTTGTTTGAGCCCAGGGTCAGCAGGAGGAGGAGAGGAGCAAAGTGTAGGCCGAAGCCTGCACTGGTGGCAGCTTTTGGTCGGTTGTGCCAGCGTGGCTTGTGCTGGACACGTTGCCGACTACACAGCAGGGGAACAGCTGGCGGTGCTGAACCCCACTAACACATTGGCTGGTGTTTTTCTCTGTGCAGCTAGCATTTCCGGGCAAAAACTAGCGGTGTTTGAGCCCAGGGTCAGCAGGAGGAGTAGAGGAGCAGAGTGTAGGCCGAAGCCTAGTTGAACCAATTTCAAAGGTTACCTTTAACCCCCCCCTCAGGTGTTGCAAGGTACAAGAGCCACACCTTGTGCAGCATTAATGCTGCACAAGTAAAAGGTTGCTCTATTTGTTTTGCTCCTTGCACACGCTGACTAAAACACGTACACTATTTAGCCCATTATACTGTCAAACAGTTGTGGAGGCGTGACTTGTCTTTTTAACGAGACGCAGCACAGGTGTCAAAATTTGCACCTAGGTACTGGGCGCAGATTCCTGAGCGTTGTTATTTGCTGTACAGGAGTCTGCGCTATTGTGATCCCTTGGCCATGCGCTGTGAGCGCTTCCTGTCTTCTGACCTCATTTCATGTCGGCCGTTGCGGTTAGCGATGGACATGAATCCCAGACCCACAGTGTGTTTTTAAAAAATCACACTGCGGTGCTGGGATTCGTGCCCTGGTGCACTAAATATGTTTGCCGCTCACACATGTCCTTACACCTGCTTCAGACTGGGCGGCCTCATCTGATCCCTTATCGCCTGCCGCGGCCATGAGGACACCCAGTCTGAAGAAGGCGGAAGGAGATGAGTGAACACAGGCAAACATATGCACTGCACATGCCCATCAATCACACCCTCGCTGTCCAAAAAAATAAGACACCGAGGGCCGTTGTTTCGAGCAGGGGAGATGCACAGGCGCAGCCAGCTAACCAATGATGTCAAAAGACGGGCAGCGCTAACAAGGGTGGTGCTGCGTGTCATTACAAAGGAAAGTCACACCTCAGGGACATTGTAATGGTCTCTAATGAGACACATTTTGTACGTGTTGAGTTCCACGTGGGCAAGGAGAAAAAGTCAGCCACCTCGTACAAATGCAGCAGTACTGCTGTACAAGGTGGCTGATATACATAGAAACACCTGTGGGTGGGGGGCAGGCTCCCTTCAATTTCAGTTCATGTGCCTGCGTGGCGTTTGCAGGTCACGTTGCAAGCTACACAGCAGGGGAACAGCTGGCGTTGCTGAACCCCACTGACACATTGACTGGTGTTTTTCTCTGTGCAGATTGCATGTCCGGGCAAAAACTAGCGGTGTTAGAGCCCAGGGTCAGCAGGAGGAGGAGGAGAGGAGCAAAGTGTAGGCCGAAGCCTGCACTGGTGGCAGCTTTTGGTCGGTTGTGCCAGCGTGGCTTGTGCTGGACACGATGCCGGCTACACAGCGGGGGAACAGCAGGCGGTGCTGAACCCCACTAACACATTGGCTGGTGTTTTTCTCTGTGCAGCTAGCATGTCCGGGCAGAAACTGGCGTTGTTTGAGCCCAGGGTCAGCAGGAGGAGGAGAGGAGCAGAGTGTAGGCCGAAGCCTAGTTGAACCAATTTCAAAGGTTACCTTTAACCCCCCCCTCAGGTGTTGCAAGGTACAAGAGCCACACCTTGTGCAGCATTAATGCTGCACAAGTAAAAGGTTGCTCTATTTGTTTTGCTCCTTGCACACGCTGACTAAAACACGTACACTATTTAGCCCATTATACTGTCAAACAGTTGTGGAGGCGTGACTTGTCTTTTTAACGAGACGCAGCACAGGTGTCAAAATTTGCACCTAGGTACTGGGCGCAGATTCCTGAGCGTTGTTATTTGCTGTACAGGAGTCTGCGCTATTGTGATCCCTTGGCCATGCGCTGTGAGCGCTTCCTGTCTTCTGACCTCATTTCATGTCGGCCGTTGCGGTTAGCGATGGACATGAATCCCAGACCCACAGTGTGTTTTCAAACAATCACACTACGTGGCTGGGATTCGTGGCCTTGTGCAGTAAATAGGTTTGCCGCTTACACATGTCCTTACACCGGCTCCAGACTGGGCGGCCTCAGCTGATCCCTTATCGCCTACCACGGCCAGGAGGCCGCACAGTCTGAAGAAGGCGGAAGGAGATGAGTTAAGACAGGCGAACATATGCACTGCTCGTGCCCATAAACCACACCCTCGCTGACAAAATAAATATGACAACGAGGGGCGTTGTTTCTAGCAGGGCGGATGCACAGGCGCAGTCAGCTAACCATGATGACAAAAGACGGGAAACGCTACCAAGGGGGGTGCTGCGTATCATTACAAAGGAAAGTCACACCTCAGGGACAGTGGAATGGTCTCAATGAGACACATTTTGTACGTGTTGAGTTCCACGTGGGCAAGGAGAAAAAGTCAGCCACCTTGTACAAATGCAGCAGTACTGCTGTACTAGGTGGCTGTTATACATAGAAACACCTGGGGGGGTGGGGCCAGGTTCCCTTTTAATTTCAGTTCCTGTGCCTGCATGGCGTTTGCAGGTCACGTTGCCGGCTACACAGCAGGGGAACAGCTGGCGTTGCTGAACCCCACTAACACATTGGCTGGTGTTTTTCTCTGTGCAGCTAGCACTTCCGGGCAAAAACTAGCGGTGTTTGAGCCCAGGGTCAGCAGGAGGAGGAGAGGAGCAGAGTGTAGGCCGAAGCCTGCACTGGTGGCAGCTTTTGTTCTGTTGTGCCAGCGTGGCTTGTGCTGGACACGTTGCCGACTACACAGCAGGGGAACAGCTGGCGGTGCTGAACCCCACTGACACATCACCTAGTGTTTTTTTCTGTGTAGACAACACTTCCAGGTGGCAACTGACAGTGTTGAAACCCAGGGAATCAAAGAGGAGCAGAGTGTAGGCCGAAGCCTGCAGTGGAGCAAGTTGAAAGGGAACCTTTAACCCCCCCCCCCAGGCATTTGTTGCTGAAAGAGCCATCTTGTACAGCAGTAATACTGCACATGGAAAATGGTGGCTCCGAAAATTATGCTCCTTGCAAACGCTGAAGTACACACTCATATAATGTGTCCCCTCACACCGTCAAACCATCCCGGAAGTGGGACTTTCCTTTGTAATGTGACACAGCACAGCCGTCATTCCAACCCCCTTGGTGCCGGGCACCACCTCCTCAACGTTGTTTGGTTCTGTCACGGAGCCCGCACTGTAATGTTATCCCTTGGCCATGCACAGTTAGCGGTGCCCGTCTTCTGACATCATGTAGGTGTCAGGCTGGCAGTGCCTGTGCGTCCAAGCTGCCCGAGATCCAACCTTGCAGTGTCATCTAATGTAGTCCCACTGCGGGCCAGGGATCCATGGGCATGCGCAGTGCATATCATCGCCTCTCACTCACCTCCTTCCTGCTTCTTCAGACTGTGCGGCGTCACGGCCGTGGCATGCTATTAGGGATCAGCTGACGCCGCCTAGTCTGAAGAAGCGTGAAGAAGGGGAGTGAGAGGCTAGTATATGCACTGCGCATGGCCATGGATACCAGGCCCACTGTGGGATCACATTAGACGACACTGCGAGGTGTGATTTCGGGCAGCGTGGACGCACAGGCGCAGCCAGGACGACAACAAATGATGTCAGAGGACGGGCAGCGCAAACTGTGCATGGCCAAGGGATAACATAACAGCGCAGGGTCCATGACGGAATCAAACAACGCTAAGGAGGCAGCGCACGGTGCCAAGGGGGTAGCAATGACGGCTGTGCTGTGTCACATTACAAAGGAAAGTCCCACCTCCGGGACGGTTGGACGGTGTGAGGGGACACATTACATGAGTGTGTAGTTCAGCGTTTGCAAGGAGCATAATTTCAAGAGCGACCTTTCCCTTGTGCAGTATTAGTGCTGCACATGGTGGCTCTTTCAGTAACAAACGCCTAGGGGGGGGGGGGGGACAGGTCCCCTTACATTTTAGTTGTGCCAGCGTGGCGGTCGCATGACACGTTGCCGGATACACAGCTGGGGATCAGCTGACGTTACTGAACCCCAATAACAGAGGAGCGACTGTTGACTGTGCACACAGCACTTCCAGGCACCAACTGGCGGTGTTAGAGCCCAGGGACAGCAGGAGGAGCAGATTGGAGGTATTGCCGCACACACAGCTGGGGATCAGCTGACGTTACTGAACCCCAATAACAGAGGAGCGACTGTTGACTGTGCACACAGCACTTCCAGGCACCAACTGGCGGTGTTAGAGCCCAGGGACAGCAGGAGGAGCAGAGGAACAGAGTGTAGGCCGAAGCCTGATTGGAGCAAGTTGAAAGGAAACCTTTAACCCCCCCCCCCCCCAAGACGTTTGTAGCTGAAAGAGCCATGTTGTGCAGCACTAAGGATGCAAAAGGAAAAGGTTGCTCTTTTAATTATGCTCCTTGCAAACACCGAAGTAAACACTAAAAATGTGTCCCTTTATACCGTTAAACCGTTCCGGAGGTGCGAATTTCCTTCGTAATGGGACACAGCACAGCTGTCATTCCTATCCCCTTGATGCCGTGCGCTGCCTCCTCAGCGTTGTTTTAAGCTGCCACGGAGCCTGCGCTGTTCTGTTAGCCCTTGGCCATGCCCAATTAGCGCTGCCTGTCTTCTGACATAATTTGGTGTCAGGCTGTCAGTGCCTGTGCGTCCACGCTGCTCCAGATCCCACCTCGCAGTCTCATCTAACGTAATCCCACTGCGGGCCTTGGAACCATGGGCATGCACAGTGCATAACCTCGACTCTCACTCCCCTCCTTCCCTCTTCTTCAGACTGTGCGGTGTCACGGCCGTGGCATGCTAGGGATCAGCTGACGGCGCACAGTCTAAAGAAGGCGGAGGGAAATGAGCGAGAGCCCGAGGGGAAGATATGCACTGCGCATGCCCATGGATCCCAGGCCCGCAGTGTGACTCAATCAGAAGACACTGCGAGGCGGGATCTCGGGCACCGCGGCCGCACAGGCGCAGCCAGCCTGACACCAAATTATGTCAGAAGACAGGCAGCGCAAATAGGGCATGCCCAAGGGATAACAGAACAGCGCAGGCTCCGTGACAGCTTAAAACAACGCTGAGGAGGCAGCGCATGGCACCAAGGGGGTAGGAATGACGGCTGTGCTGCGTCACATTACGAAGGAAAGTCCCAGCTCCGGGACGGTATAACGGTATCAGTGAACACATTTTATAAGTGTTAAGTTCTGCGTGTGCAAAGAGCTAAAAAAAAAGAGCTACCTTTTCCTTGTGCAGCATTACTGCTGCACAAGATGGCTCTTTCAGTAACAAACGACGGGGGGGGGGGGGGGGGGGACAGGTTCCCTTACATTTAGGTTGTTGTGCCAGCGTGGCGGTCGCAGGACACATTGCCGGCTACACAGCTGGGGATCAGCTGACGTTACTGAAACCCAATAACACTGGGTCGTATGTTTTTACTGTGCAGCCTGCACTTCTGAGCCGCAACTGGCGGTGTTGGAGCCCAGGAATAGCAGTTCAGGTGGTAGAAAGATGAACACAGCAGGAGACCTGGATGACACCCAATTACTTAATCAGGCAGAGGAGTGGCAAATTCCTGCGAGATCCAGGCCTGGTTCATTTTCAGGAAAGTAAGCCGGTCAACGTTATCGGAGGATAGTCGCATGCGACGGTCTGTTAGTACACCACCTGCGGCACTAAAGACACGTTCCGATAAGACACTAGCCGCAGGGCAAGCCAGCACCTCCAATGCATACTGGCTTAGCTCTGGCCATGTATCCAGCTTAGAGACCCAAAACTTGAACGGGGAAGAGCCGTCTGGGAGTACAGTAAGAGGGCAAGCCATGTAGTCTGTCACCATCTGACGGAACCGTTGCCTCCTGCTGACTGGAGCCGCCGGTGATGGTGTAGACATTTGGGGCGGGCACACAAAAGTGTGCCAGAGTTGTGCCATACTGGGCTTGCCTTGGGCAGAGGCACTGCTTCTGCTCCCTCTTTGGGCAGAGCCTCCCCCACTGCCTCGACGCACTGAGCTGCTTTGTAAAGCACTAGCAGCACTCCTCTCAGTTGGACAGGAGAAGATGATGGAATTCACCAGTGTGTCGTGGTACTCCCGCAATTTACGCTCCCGGGTCAACGCAGGGATGAGGTTTTGGACGTTGTCCCGGTAGCGAGGATCGAGGAGGGTGAACACCCAATAATCAGGCATGTTGAGAATGTGGTCGATGCGGCGGTCGTTTCTCAGGCACTGCAGCATGAAATCCACCATGTGCTGCAGAGTGCCAACCGGCCCAGAAACGCTGTCCCCTGCTTGAGACATGATCTCTGCCCGCTCGTCATCACCCCACCCTCGCTGTACACACTGACCACTGGACAATTGTGTCGCTCCCTCCTCTGGACGGAGCTCTTCCTCCTCCATTGACTCCTCCTCATCCTCCTCACAAATTGGCCCCTGCGTACCCCTTTGTGAGGAACCACGTGGCGCTGACTCTCCAGAAGCTGATGGAAAAGGTGACTCCTCATCCTCCACCTCTTCCACCACATCATCCCTTAACCCTTGCAAAGTTTGCTGAAGCAGGCAGATAAGGGGGACAGTCATGCTGACTAGTGCATCATCTGCACTTGCCATCCGCGTGGAATAATCAAAAGGACGCAAAACCTGGCAGACGTCCTTCATAGTGGCCCACTCTGTGGTTGTGAAGTCTGATCGGCGCTGACTGCGACTTCTTTGCGCCTGATGCAGCTGGTACTCCATAACTGCTTGCTGCTGCTCACACAACCGCTCCAACATATGTAACGTGGAATTCCACCGGGTAGGTAGGTCACATATGATGCGGTGTTCCGGAAGGCGGAATCGGCGCTGCAGAGCAGCAATGCGGGATCTGGCCAAGCTGGAACGCCGCAAGTGAGCACACTCTAGGCGGACCTTGTGCAGCAGGGCATCAAGATCCGGATAGTCCCTCAGAAAACTCTGCACAACCAAATTGAGCACATGTGCCAGACATGGGATGTGAGTGAGGTTGCCAAGGGCCAAAGCTGCCACCAGATTTCGGCCATTGTCACACACTACCATGCCTGGCTGGAGATTCGCTGGCAGTAACCACACATCGCTCTCCTGCTTTATGGCATTCCAGAGCTCCTGCGCTGTGTGGCTTCGATGCCCCAATGAAACTAGTTTCAAGACGGCCTGCTGACGTTTGGCCACGGCTGTGCTCATGTCGGTCATAGGTAAACGTTCACGGGTCCATGTGGGGGTGGACTGTGACGGATCCTGCAGAGAGGAATCAGAGGAACTGGTGTAAGAGGAGGAGTCGATGCGTACAGACTGGATTCCTGCAATCCTTGGAGTGGGCAGGACACGTCCTGCGCCACTCGCACGATCTGTACCTGGCTCAACAACATTAACCCAATGGGCAGTGAGGGAAACATATCGCCCCTGTCCATGCTGACTGGTCCACGCATCGGTGGTGAGGTGGACCTTGCTACTGACGGCGTTCAGTAGCGCATGTTTTATGTTTGCCTCAACATGCCTGTGCAGGGCAGGGACAGCCTGCCTGCTGAAGTAAAAGCGGCTGGGCACCTTGTACTGTGGGACTGCCAATGCCATCAAGTCACGGAAGCTGTCAGTCTCCACCAGCCTGAACGAGAGCATTTCCAGGGACAACAGTTTGGCAATGCCTGCATTCAGAGCCTGTGCTCGGGGGTGGTTGGCCGAGAATGCCCGCCTTTTCTCCCATGCCTGTACTACCGATGGCTGTAGAGTAGACTGGGAGTGTGAGGATGACTGGGAAGGTGGTGCTGTGGGTGGAATTACACAAGGTCTCTGGGAGGAAGCCAAACCAGCTGTGCGTGAGCTGGAGGAAGAGGCAACACGAGCTGAAGAGGTGGTAGCTGCCGCTGTTGGTTGGCCTACATCTTCAGTGTGTTTCTGTAACTCCACCGCGTGCCTGGTCCGCACATGTTTCCACATATTTGTGGTATTGAGGTTGCTGACATTTTTCCCTCTTTTTACTTTATGATGACACAGCTTGCATTTGACAAAACAAATGTCATCTGCAACTGTGTCAAAAAAGGACCAGGCACTGCAAGTCTTGGGAGCGCCCTTTTTGGCTTTGGAAAGAGACAGGCTCCTAACGGGTGCCAAAGTGGAGGCTACAGGCTCCGCAGTCTTCCCCCTCCCTCTCCCTCTTTGGCCCGTAAGAGGAAGCTCTTCCTCTGAGCTGCTCCCACCACCTTCCTGTTCCTCACGCCACGATGGGTCAAGGACCTCATCATCTCCACTACCCTCTGCCACCAACTGCTCCTCCTGGGTAGTCTCAGCAGCACAGTACGCACGAGAAAGCGGCACCTGAGTTTCATCATCAGATGCGTACTGCGCTGTGGTCACCGGAGGCACTGGCCCACCTGCCTCTTCAGAGTCAGAGAGAAAAAGGTGTTGGGCATCACTGCACACTGCCTCTTCTTCCATTTCTCCAATGCTGCTTGGCTGGCCCCCTGTTTCCAAGCCAAGAGATTCAGAGAACAGAAGTAGAGACGGCTCCTGTCCTGGGCTCTCTGACTGCCTGGCCAATTTGGCAGGTGGTGAAGAGACAGATGGCTGCTCTCCAGTGCTCTGTGCCTGAGAGGATGTGGCACTAACTGAAGTCGATGCCGAGGCGTTAGCTGCCATCCACCCGACAACGGCTTCAATTTGGTCTTCACGCAGCAGCGGTGCACGGCGCTCTCCGACAAAGCTGCGCATGAAGGACTGTTCCCTGCTGAAACTGAGTGACGACGAGTCACCGGCGCCCGCAGCAGGCACAGAATCACCACGTCCTCTCCCTGCTCCTCTCCCTGCTCCGCGCCCACGCCCACGTGCCTTACTCCCTGCCCTCTTCATCTTGGTTGACAGATAAAGATAAGCAGAAAAGTACTAAGGCCTTAGTGTGCTTATTCCTGTAATGCTCCTCCTAACAGGTGTAAGAAACACTAATGTTGTAAATTGTGGACTAAACTTTATTATTTTTCAAATGTGGCCTACACAAGTGTAAGTTGTGTTTGGTGAACTTAACCTTTTTTTTGGTGCAGATCGGGCTACAGAGCTAGTTTAAATCACACGGAGACCGTGCAGACAGCCGTAAACGGCGCTGCAAGGCCAAGAAACCCTCCTCTAGGTTATCCTATATAGTGTTTTTCCACTATTTAGCTGGATACAAGTGGAAAGACACTAATAGGAATTTTTTTTTTCAAATTTTAAACTGGCTGCACTATTTGAAAAAAAGGAAATTGTTTTTCAAGGTATGAGGCAGTAACGCACCCTGAGCTGAATCCAACCGGCTATGGCTGCACACAGACTACAGGGCGAGCTGGGCTCACACGGAGACCGTGCAGACAGCCGTAAACGGCGCTGCAAGGCCAAAAAACCCTCCTCTAGGTTATCCTATATAGTGTTTTTCCACTATTTAGCTGGATACGAGTGGAAAGACACTAATAGGAATTTTTTTTTTCAAATTTTAAACAGGCTGCACTATTTGAAAAAAAGGAAAATTTTTCTCAAGGTATGAGCCAGTAACGAACCCTGAGCTGAATCCAACCGGCTATGGCTGCACACAGACTACAGGGCGAGCTGGGCTCACACGGAGACCGTGCAGACAGCCGTAAACGGCGCTGCAAGGCCAAAAAACCCTCCTCTAGGTTATCCTATATAGTGTTTTTCCACTATTTAGCTGGATACGAGTGGAAAGACACTAATAGGAATTTTTTTTTTCAAATTTTAAACAGGCTGCACTATTTGAAAAAAAGGAAAATTTTTCTCAAGGTATGAGCCAGTAACGAACCCTGAGCTGAATCCAACCGGCTATGGCTGCACACAGACTACAGGGCGAGCTGGGCTCACACGGAGACCGTGCAGACAGCCGTAAACGGCGCTGCAAGGCCAAAAAACCCTCCTCTAGGTTATCCTATATAGTGTTTTTCCACTATTTAGCTGGATACGAGTGGAAAGACACTAATAGGAATTTTTTTTTTCAAATTTTAAACAGGCTGCACTATTTGAAAAAAAGGAAAATTTTTCTCAAGGTATGAGCCAGTAACGAACCCTGAGCTGAATCCAACCGGCTATGGCTGCACACAGACTACAGGGCGAGCTGGGCTCACACGGAGACCGTGCAGACAGCCGTAAACGGCGCTGCAAGGCCCAAAAACCCCCCTCTAGGTTATCCTATGTAGTGTTTTTCCACAATAGAGCTGGAGACTGGTGGAAAAACACTAATAGGAAATTTGAGAAAAAATGTGCAGCAGGCTGCACTAAGAGCAAAAAAGAACAACTGTGTGAGGCAGTGTGAACCCCCCCTGAGCTGAATACAACCGGGTATATGGCTGCACACAGACTACAGAGTGAGCTGCACACACACACACACAGAGACCTTGCAGAACGCTGTTAAAACAGCGCTGCAAGGCAAGAGCAAGGTGAACAGTGAAGAACACACAGCGTTTTGCTAAATTAGCCTTTGGAAAGGAAAATAAAGCAATTAGCTAGCTCAACTGGCCCTCAGTTAGAACACAGCGTCCTGTCCCTAACTGAAATCACAGCAGAGTGAGCGCAAAATGGCGGCAGCGCTTTTTTATAGTGCAGAGTGACATCATTTCAGCAGCCAATCCAAGCCTTGCCAGTACTTACATGCCCACCATGCTAAACAGGATGTGCCCACACTTTCATTCATTCCTCATTGGCTGCTGCGTTCAATTTGAATTCTGGGAACTTCCGATTCCGGTATCCGATACGCGGGAAGTATCGGAATTCAGTATCGGAATTCCGATACCGCAAATATCGGCCGATACCCGATACTTGCGGTATCGGAATGCTCAACACTAGTCGTGATACGAGACGTACGTGTAGGTATGGCTAGGGAAATCTAATATATAAAGCTGAATGTGTGTGTGTGTGTGTGTATGTCCGGGATTGGCATCTGCACCGTCGCAGCTACAGCCACAAAATTTTGCACAGTCACACGTCTGGCCCCCGAGAGCGTCATAGGCTATGTTGTGAGGTGAAATTTTAACCCCGCGCTTTCCAATTCACCAAACAATTTTGCCCCTATCTACATAATGGGGAAAAATGAAAGGAAAAGTGTTGGAGGCAAATTGACAGCTGCCAGATGTGAACAAGGGGGACTTAAAGAATGAGAGCGATGGCACCAAAGAGTATATACCGTACAGTTGCTAAGGTGGGGCCACGACATGGGATACTCACCACACACGGGGATATGAACACACACAAAATGTGCCACACACTACCACGTGCTTGAACACATATACCACCCTCTGCACACATTTCACCACACATACACCAACCCCGCCACATAAAAGTCGAAACACAAAAGTCGCCGCTCAAAACTCGCCACGCGCAAAACTCGCCACATGCAAAAACTAGGCTCACGCAAAACTCGCCACAAGTGCAAAACTCACCTCATGGAAAACTCGCCACACGCAAAACTTGCACACTCGGAAAAATTGCCACATGCACAAAAGTTGCAACACATGCAAAAGTTGCCTCACACAAAACTTGCACATACTCAAAAGGCACCACACAAAACTCGCCACGCGGAAAACTCGCCATGCGCAAAACTTGCTGCACACAACTTGCTACACTAACCTGTCACATGCAACTCGACACACAAAAAGTTGCTACACGCATGTTGCCACACAAAACTCATCTCACAAAAGTCGCTACATGCATGTCGCCACACGCAACTCAACACACACAACTTGACAAACGAAACTCGCCCTAAAACACACACAAGTCTGGTATCCTTCAAAAATAAAAATCTGATTAATAAGCAGACAAACTACAAGAGAAACAAATGTACCATATAGGAAATATGGCAGCTGTCAGTCACATGACCTGTCTATTATGTGTATGTGTGAGCTAATATATACTGCCAGGGGGGAGGGCTTCCTGTTGGCTGGGGATTTATCAGGCTGCCAATTTAGCTTACAAATACTGAGGTAAAAATACTGAGCAAATAACGTGTGAACGAGGTCTAATACAGGAGGAGATGACACACAGGTATATACTATATACAGGGGAGATGACACACAGATATATACTATATACAGGAGAGATGACACACAGGTATATACTATATAGAGGAGGAGATGACATACAGGTACATACTATATACAGGAGAAGATGACATACAGGTATATACTATATACAGGAGGAGATGACACACAGGTATATACTATATACAGGAGCAGATGACCTACAGGTATATACTATATACAGGAGGAGATGACATACAGGTATATGCTATATATAGAAGATGACATACAGGTATATACTATATACAGGAGGAGATGACACACAGATATATACTATATACAGGGGAGATGACACACAGGTATATACTATGTACAGGAGGAGATGACACACAGGTATATACTATATACAGGAGCAGATGACCTACAGGTATATACTATATACAGGAGGAGATGACATACAGGTATATGCTATATATAGAAGATGACATACAGGTATATACTATATACAGGAGGAGATGACACACAGATATATACTATATACAGGGGAGATGACACACAGGTATATACTATGTACAGGAGGAGATGACATATAGGTATATACTATATATAGAAGGAGATGACATACAGGTATATACTATATATAGGAGGAGATGACATACAGGTATATACTATATACAGGGGAGATGACAGACAGCAGGTATATACTCTATACAGGGGAGATGACATACAAGTATATACTATATACAGGAGATGACATACAGGTGTATACTATATATAAGGGAGTTGACAAACATGTATATACTGAGGTGAAAATGAGAGGTGTGAGGTGAAAATGAAAAGGTGTGAGTGCAAAATGAGAGGAGTGAGGGAAAATAGTGGAGTGATCGGAAAATGACAGATGTGAGGTCAAAATGACAAGTGTTAGGGGGAATGAGAGGAGTGAGAGAGAAAATGAGAGGTGTGAGGGAGAAAATGAGAGATGTGAGGGGGAAAATGAAAGATGTGATTGGGAAAATGAGAGGCGTGATGGGAAAATAAGAGAAGTGAGGTGCTATAACTAACCACAGATATTTACTCTGCCCAGGCAACGCCGGGCTCTTCAGCTAGTACATAAATATATACGAAACCAGGGATTCAAGCTTCAGGAGACTAATTTGCATATTCCAGGTGCCTTCTGGGAGAAGCGAAGTCTCCCTAAGCTAGAAGATCGTTGGGTACAGCCGGGACCAGCTGCTTCGAAAGCATCACCAAACCGCGCGCCGCTGTAGGTCATTATTGCAAGAGAGCTTGGCTGAGTAGATTACACAAGAAGGAAAACACACAGCAAGTCAGCAGGATCTAGGAGCAACATGGCAGATGTGACAACCTACATGGTGAGCTGCAGCATGTGCTACATGTTCACAGATCGACCAGAAGAAGAATCCAATTTCACCTGTCAGAAGTGTAGACTAGTGGCCCTTTTAGAAGAAAAGGTGCGGGGTCTGGAAGAAAGAATAGCAACTTTGAAACTCATCAAAGAGAATGAAGACTTTCTAGACAGAACAGAAGCATCTCTACTGGTCACAGAAGGTGAAAAAAGTGTCAGAGAACCTCCAAAAGCAGATGAGTGGAAGCATGTGACCAAAAGAAGCAAGAAGACCATGGAGAAATCACCAACCACACAACTGAAGAACCGATATCAAATCTTTGTAGAGGATGAAGATGGCACACCTAAGAATGAAGCAATACCAGCAAGCAAAAAAGAAAAGGGCACACAGCAACAAGTGACATCAAAAAGTACAGCCAAGAAGCAACGAAGAGTGGTGGTGGTGGGAGACTCACTACTGAGAGGCACAGAAGCAGCCATCTGCAGACCGGACATAACTGCAAGAGAAGTATGCTGCCTTCCAGGTGCGATGATCAAGGATGTGACCGATAGGATACCAAAGCTCTTCAGCTCCAAGGACGTCCACCCATTTCTTCTGATACATGTTGGCACCAATGACACGGCAAGGAAGGACCTACCGACAATCTGCAAAGACTTTGAAGAGTTGGGGAAGAAAGTAAAGAAACTGGATGCACAGGTAGTTTTTTCTTCTATCCTTCCAGTAGACGGGCATGGCACCAGGAGATGGAACAGGATCCTTGATGCAAACAACTGGCTAAGACGATGGTGCAGACAACAAGGATTTGGATTCCTGGACCACGGTGTGAATTACTGGTATGATGGACTCCTCGCCAGAGACGGACTACACCTCAACAAACCTGGGAAACACACATTCGCCAGAAGACTCGCTACACTCATCAGGAGGGCGTTAAACTAGAAGAAGAGGGGACGGGAAGAAAAACATTAGACTCGAACAAAGACGACCCAGGAAAACATACTCAGAAGGGAGGTAAGAACATTTCTAAAACAATCCACAGTGAGGAGATTGGAACAAAACAAAATCCTCTAAACTGCATGCTCACAAACGCCAGAAGCCTGACAAACAAGATGGAAGAACTAGAAGCAGAAATATCTACAGGTAACTTTGACATAGTGGGAATAACCGAGACATGGTTAGATGAAAGCTATGACTGGGCAGTTAACTTACAGGGTTACAGTCTGTTTAGAAAGGATCGTAAAAATCGTAGAGGAGGAGGGGTTTGTCTCTATGTAAAGTCTTGTCTAAAGTCCACTTTAAGGGAGGATATTAGCGAAGGGAATGAGGATGTCGAGTCCATATGGGTTGAAATTCATGGAGGGAAAAATGGTAACAAAATTCTCATTGGGGTCTGTTACAAACCCCCAAATATAACAGAAACCATGGAAAGTCTACTTCTAAAGCAGATAGATGAAGCTGCAACCCATAATGAGGTCCTGGTTATGGGGGACTTTAACTACCCGGATATTAACTGGGAAACAGAAACCTGTGAAACCCATAAAGGCAACAGGTTTCTGCTAATAACCAAGAAAAATTATCTTTCACAATTGGTGCAGAATCCAACCAGAGGAGCAGCACTTTTAGACCTAATACTATCTAATAGACCTGACAGAATAACAAATCTGCAGGTGGTTGGGCATTTAGGAAATAGCGACCACAATATTGTGCAGTTTCACCTGTCTTTCACTAGGGGGACTTGTCAGGGAGTCACAAAAACATTGAACTTTAGGAAGGCAAAGTTTGAACAGCTTAGAGATGCCCTTAATCTGGTAGACTGGGACAATATCCTCAGAAATGAGAATACAGATAATAAATGGGAAATGTTTAAGAACATCCTAAATAGGCAGTGTAAGCGGTTTATACCTTGTGGGAATAAAAGGACTAGAAATAGGAAAAACCCAATGTGGCTAAACAAAGAAGTAAGACAGGCAATTAACAGTAAAAAGAAAGCATTTGCACTACTAAAGCAGGATGGCACCATTGAAGCTCTAAAAAACTATAGGGAGAAAAATACTTTATCTAAAAAACTAATTAAAGCTGCCAAAAAGGAAACAGAGAAGCACATTGCTAAGGAGAGTAAAACTAATCCCAAACTGTTCTTCAACTATATCAATAGTAAAAGAATAAAAACTGAAAATGTAGGCCCCTTAAAAAATAGTGAGGAAAGAATGGTTGTAGATGACGAGGAAAAAGCTAACATATTAAACACCTTCTTCTCCACGGTATTCACAGTGGAAAATGAAATGCTAGGTGAAATCCCAAGAAACAATGAAAACCCTATATTAAGAGTCACCAATCTAACCCAAGAAGAGGTGCGAAACCGGCTAAATAAGATTAAAATAGATAAATCTCCGGGTCCGGATGGCATACACCCACGAGTACTAAGAGAACTAAGTAATGTAATAGATAAACCATTATTTCTTATTTTTAGTGACTCTATAGCGACAGGGTCTGTTCCGCAGGACTGGCGCATAGCAAATGTGGTGCCAATATTCAAAAAGGGCTCTAAAAGTGAACCTGGAAATTATAGGCCAGTAAGTCTAACCTCTATTGTTGGTAAAATATTTGAAGGGTTTCTGAGGGATGTTATTCTGGATTATCTCAATGAGAATAACTGTTTAACTCCATATCAGCATGGGTTTATGAGAAATCGCTCCTGTCAAACCAATCTAATCAGTTTTTATGAAGAGGTAAGCTATAGGCTGGACCACGGTGAGTCATTGGACGTGGTATATCTCGATTTTTCCAAAGCGTTTGATACCGTGCCGCACAAGAGGTTGGTACACAAAATGAGAATGCTTGGTCTGGGGGGAAATGTGTGTAAATGGGTTAGTAACTGGCTTAGTGATAGAAAGCAGAGGGTGGTTATAAATGGTATAGTCTCTAACTGGGTCGCTGTGACCAGTGGGGTACCGCAGGGGTCAGTATTGGGACCTGTTCTCTTCAACATATTCATTAATGATCTGGTAGAAGGTTTACACAGTAAAATATCGATATTTGCAGATGATACAAAACTATGTAAAGCAGTTAATACAAGAGAAGATAGTATTCTGCTACAGATGGATCTGGATAAGTTGGAAACTTGGGCTGAAAGGTGGCAGATGAGGTTTAACAATGATAAATGTAAGGTTATACACATGGGAAGAGGGAATCAATATCACCATTACACACTGAACGGGAAACCACTGGGTAAATCTGACAGGGAGAAGGACTTGGGGATCCTAGTTAATGATAAACTTACCTGGAGCAGCCAGTGCCAGGCAGCAGCTGCCAAGGCAAACAGGATCATGGGGTGCATTAAAAGAGGTCTGGATACACATGATGAGAGCATTATACTGCCTCTGTACAAATCCCTAGTTAGACCGCACATGGAGTACTGTGTCCAGTTTTGGGCACCGGTGCTCAGGAAGGATATAATGGAACTAGAGAGAGTACAAAGGATGGCAACAAAATTAATAAAGGGGATGGGAGAACTACAATACCCAGATAGATTAGCGAAATTAGGATTATTTAGTCTAGAAAAAAGACGACTGAGGGGCGATCTAATAACCATGTATAAGTATATAAGGGGACAATACAAATATCTCGCTGAGGATCTGTTTATACCAAGGAAGGTGACGGGCACAAGGGGGCATTCTTTGCGTCTGGAGGAGAGAAGGTTTTTCCACCAACATAGAAGAGGATTCTTTACTGTTAGGGCAGTGAGAATCTGGAATTGCTTGCCTGAGGAGGTGGTGATGGCGAACTCAGTCGAGGGGTTCAAGAGAGGCCTGGATGTCTACCTGGAGCAGAACAATATTGTATCATACAATTATTAGGTTCTGTAGAAGGACGTAGATCTGGGGATTTATTATGATGGAATATAGGCTGAACTGGATGGACAAATGTCTTTTTTCGGCCTTACTAACTATGTTACTATGTTACTATGTTACTATGAAAGTAAATTTGTCTATTCAGTCCATATCAGGTCAGGTATCAAGGAGCCATGCTATACTTGCCAATTTGATTAACCTGTAATACACCGGATGTCCCCAATATGTGGAAAAGATACACAGATGTCGCTGCGGGAACAGATATATAAGGTGAGTAGATTATAGGGGCGGCCTATGGTGTGCAGTTATATTGTTGGTGTGCTACCTGCCAGTATGTATGCCAAGTCTTGGTCCAACAATAGGGATCCCAAGTTTCAATTTGAATGGGAGCTGTGGTGCATAACAATTCAGCTGTAATACAGTAAGGGAGCTATTAGAATGGAGTACTCAGAGTCCCATATTACTTATCTGTAGGGTGAAGTCTCACATCAGCGGTCCGTTGGTCGCGTTCGTGGTTAAGGAGGGGCCGGCGTTGGTGGCCAAGTGATAGGAGCAGACACAATCAGTGTCCTTGCTGGGGAGCGGCTGCCATGTCTGGTCTGGCAGCGCTATTAAAGGCCATAGCCGGTCAGGTGACCGGATGCGGTCCGGAGTGCCCACGTGTGCATAGCCAATGGGGGGAAGGGGAGGGAGGCCCCGTGAAGCCGACGCGTGTGCTGTATCCATAGTAACCTGCTCAGAATGTGGAGCAGGTAGTCGGCGTCTGTGCGGTATAATAGAGACCGCAAAATGGCGCCTGCGCATGGGCAATGCCGGTTGTGGGCTCGAGCGGCTGGGTAGGGACTCCAAGATGGCGCCCGCGCATGCGCAATGCATACTGGGGGCTAGAGCGGTGCCAGGACAGTAAGATGGCGCCTGCGCATGCGCAATGCACATTGTGGGCTAGACCGTCAGTGACCAGATATCTGGAGCTGGATGGGCGTGTGTATAGAGGAGACCAGAGGGGGGGGGAAACAGAGGGGGGGGGGAAGAAAAATCGGTGTGATTAAAGGACCCATATAAGGCATTTCAGAGGCACAGTTGGTGCTTGGTGTGCAAACTTACAACAACACTATAGATACAAAATACAAATGCAAATGCATACACATATAAATAAATGGTAGGAGTCCAAACTAGAAAATAAGAAAATAGGGAGAAAATAAAGAAAAAAAGGAAATAAAGAAAATAAGGAATGAAAGAAAAATAAAGGCTATGGGGACAACCAACGAGTGAAAATCAATAAAAAATGGGAAAAATTCTCTAATCTAGAATAGGGGTATAAAATAAAATAAATTAATTAATAAAATAAATAAAGTAAATATGGGCGGGACAAATAAATATGGAGTACTGGTAGAGGAACCGGGGGTATGAATCTCACCGTCTAGAAAGTGCGCACGGTTGAGGCTATTAGTGCAGTGTGTCAGTTCGTCTAGAAAAAACAAGGTTGCTCATGTTAGCCAATCAATTTCACGATTTAATCCCCTTGGGTGGAGGGTGTCTAGAGTGTAGATCCAATATGCCTCCCTTTGTTTTAAAAGTTGGATATGATTGCCACCCCTTCTCGGGCGTGGTACCCTCTCGACTATTTGGAACCTAAGCTGGGCAATATTATGTCTCGCCTCCTTAAAGTGTGCTGGCAGGGGTAGCCATAATTTCTCACGCCTGATCTTAGATTTGTGGCTGGATATGCGATCCCTTATCGCCTGCGTGGTCTCCCCCACGTACAATAACCCACATGGGCACTTTATGATGTAGACTACAAAGCTTGTTGCGCAGGTGTAATACTCTCTAATGGGATACGATTTCCCGGTTCGTGGGTGAACTACTTCATTCCCTTTAATAATATTCAAGCAACTCATGCAATTCAAGCAGGGAAAGGTGCCCGTTCTTTTTTGGTCCGTGAGGGTCCTAGTGAGTGGTGATTTATGTGACCCTAAGTCGGCTCTTACTACCCTATCCCGTATATTTTTGAGTCGTCTAGTGCACATTAGTGGGGGATCTTTGAAGATAGGTATGTTGGGATAGGCCTTGTTGAGGAGGGGCCAATGTCCCCGGATGAGATTATGTATTTTGTGCATAGTGGGGTGGTGGTTATGCACAAAAGGGAGCCTTGGGTTTCTTTGTATACTGACTGCCCCATCGTTCAGGTCACTAATGGCTCGAGAGGATTCCATATTAAGGAGATTAGTTGGATAGTTGCGGGCTTCAAATTTTTGTGCCATCTCCTGTATTCTGGTCTCCCTGGTTGGGGGGTCGGAGACGATTCTAGTAACCCTTTTAAATTGTGATCTGGGAAGGCTGTTTTTTATGGATTTGGGGTGACAGCTGTTGTATAACAGCAGGCTGTTACAATCAGTCGGTTTCATATAGATATCTGTAGTGAGATAGCCATTGATATCTTTGAGTACTCTAGTGTCCAAAAATGTAACCTCATTGTTGTGGTGTACCAGCGTAAAGGACAGCTCTGGTCTAACAGCGTTAATAGTAGCATGAAATTTAAGAAGGCTGGTTAAGTCCCCTTGCCATATACAGAAAATATCGTCTATGTACCTGTACCAGGTACGTGCGTGTAGTTGAAAGATGGGGTCAGAGTACACGTGTTCTTTTTCAAAGCGATCCATATATAAGTTGGCATAGGCTGGGGCCACATTCGACCCCTATGTTGGACCCCTATGTTGGGACCCCTATTGTTGGACCGAGACTTGGCATACATACTGGCAGGTAGCACACCAACAATATAACTGCACACCATAGGCCGCCCCTATAATCTACTCACCTTATATATCTGTTCCCGCAGCGACATCTGTGTATCTTTTCCACATATTGGGGACATCCGGTGTATTACAGGTTAATCAAATTGGCAAGTATAGCATGGCTCCTTGATACCTGACCTGATATGGACTGAATAGACAAATTTACTTTCGTATATATTTATGTATTTCCCTAGCCATACCTACACGTACGTCTCGTATCATGACGACTGGCCTGCTACACTGTCTGTAGTAAGAACACTATACTGGCAAGTATACTGCAGTCTGTCTCACTCACTATTTACCTACTATGGATTTAACAGATAACTCATTATCATCTGTTCCTACAGTTATGTTCACATGTGCACTCCACTACACGGCGACCAACGGTTTATCATACGTGTATTATTGGCAAATTACAAGTACGCTATAGCCTTTCTCTTTGTGTCCCTATTATAAGATAATATCATGGTTAGATGATAATAATCTGAATCATTTTTTTCGGTATTCCATCATTTTATCCAGGACTATTTAACCCCTTTATCTTTGGCTGACACCCTCAGCAACACTGCAATACAGCCATACATGAGGAACCTTCCATTAGGGTATGCTACAATCCTATCATCTTAGTTTAACATATGATCTCCTTGCCTCCCTATGCCTCTATTTGTCGTCCTGACATCATATGCGCTCTGTGTACAAGCATTGGCAGCTTATGTTTGACTTCTCCATTGGTTTTGACATGTTTTCCAGATCTGTATATATGTAAATAGTTTTCTACATAGTCACTTATTGCGTTGTATATAGTTATTTATTGTCTTTTTCTGTTATTTGTTCCAGCGATAACGTGATCAAGGCCACGAGCTGGCCAAAACATCGTTTATGCCTATCGCTACACCATTTTACCTTTTTGCAACAATTGTTTCAATAAACTTTTTTCACTTGCATCAAGCAAGCTCCAGAGTACGAGTGCAGTGATTATACATCGATACGTTTGTTGGGACTATTGGTTCCGTTCACTAGCACCGTCACATCCATAACAGTCAAGTGCTAGCCTTTGAATCCTCCATATTACTAAAGGATTCAGTCACTGGATCCCTTGTCTGGAAGGGACCTGCATGACAAACGTCGAGGCATTTGTAGTTTGGCTTCACAGTGTTAGAGTTGTCTACATTTAATGGGTGGAACGTGGCACATTTAGTAGTTTTGAGTAAGTTTGTACCAAGGGAAATATTACCCCTGTACTGAGGAAAAGATTCTCTTCGAGAGCTCCAGTAAAGTTTACGGTGAAATCACATAAGGGGTTCAACTTTACAGCGAAAATGAGAAAATGTCTTCTCACCCGTATAGGATCTCAAGCAGTTTGGAGCATCTCTGCCCAGACACAGAAAGTCCAAGGGAAAGAAGATGTCTAGCTTCACAAACATGCATATATTTATTTGTTGTTGAGCACAAAAGCAGTGCAAAAAGATTGATAATTCCTTAAAACATCAACTCGTTTCCGGTGCATGACACCCTTAAGCATGGACATCTATACAGCAACAACAAATCATCATAATCTGGAATCATCCCACTTTGTCACACTTTGAGCATCGTCATATTGATTCAATGATGTTACCATCAATCTGTGTATAACTTGTTACTATACTCACAAGAATCAGAGTTCAAAACATTAAAAATATATGTCGAACGTAGCAAACCAGCTTCTACCAGACATTGGGTTTCACCTGTTTGCTTCTTCATGGGACAAACTGGGTGTGCTTACAGGTCACATGATTACAGTATATAAGTCATGAGACCTGTAAGGTTCCTCCCTCATACCAATCAATCATATCATGTCCACTTGTTCTTTAAAAGAAACCCAGGACAATAGTGATTACTTATGGATTTTGCTCCAAATAGCGATGATGCAGTAAAGTTGTATCTTATTTGTTGTTATTGTCAAGCGTGTTGGATTGCTTTATTGAATTTTGCTTTGATCCAATCTCAGTGGTGTCCTTGTGGTGGAAAGTGTGCCAGATTAAGTAATTGTAGGGTTTTTGATGAGTTGTCCTGATAGAGCGGTCCTCAAGAAGTTTTTGAGACTGAGACCAAGATGGTGGAGAGTAGAGTCTATGTGTGATCTGAATGGCAAATGGACTGACCCTGCATAAGCAATGGAGAGACCTCCAGAAAGAAAAGGTAAGGCAAAGTCTGAAGGGATAACTTTTGACCAAAGGATAATTTGGCAGACAACTATCTATGTATGGCCATCTTAAGTGAGTCTTACTTGACATTATCTGGACAGAATGTAGTGTAAGATTGGCTGTATATTTGAATGTAAAAACATGGGGAAATCACCACAACAGGACCCAAAGAATTTTACAGTTTGTAACTATAGACTTTAGATTGTTTGTGGGGTAACAGTCCCACTGCCGCCCTTATGGTGCAGCACTCCTGCTTCTACGATATTCCAAATATGTTTGGTATGACCCATGAAATTGCCATAACCCTTATTTTACAAAATTATTAAGACCAATAATGTATTCAATACAATTGGCCTAGACCCTACATCATTCTGAGTCAAGACACACAGTCAACTAGCACCCCGATCTTTACTGATAAGGAGCAAGTCCACAATGTCTACAGATAGGTGTCTTCGTTTTCCTTAATGGGTTGGACATTGACCTTCAAGGCCATTGGGGCAATAAAAAGAGACAGCATTCTCCTTCTAGAGAAGAACTAATTAGCCTACATTTTTCCAGAGAGCCTTGTTTTCAAGACTCTTTGCTACAGCTAGATCACCGCAAAGAGAAGCAAGACCAATAAGGTCATGAATATAGACCTCCACATGGGTATAAGGTCATGACTGTAGACCTCCACATGGGTAGTGTCCATCCCATTTCCTTCTTCAGGAAGGCTGTGTTCCATTCGGTTGCAGGTGTCATGTAGACGAAATTGAGAAATTCATGATGAGTTATTTCATACCCTTTTTTTTTCTCTCTCTCACCAACCTTATAATCAGGGCCAGAAAATTTCAAAAGGATCAATCGTCTCCTCAACATTTGTACCATTCAGCAACTGCTGATCAGAATGCGAGTCATGCAGGGGAGCAACGAGAAAGGCTGAATGTCCATATGCACAAGCCAGTAGTCAATGTAGTCACTCTCATTCACAACTTATGTTAATGTGCCCAACTCCCATCTGCCACATCTGTCATAATAACATGGTCTATTCTCATTATTGGTGGGGAAACAGCACAACAGGCTGAGATCCTTCTTTATATTTATCCCCCCGATTCAAAGAGAAAGATACTTGTTACCCACCGTAACATAACAATTAGAAGTAAATATTCATTTTTACTATGAACATAGAATGTTAAAGGTTTAGTTCATAATACAAGGTTACAACTAAGTATCTTGTTTGTCCCTTTAACGATGGTGCCATTTAGAAAATTACCAGAATTTTTTTTTGTACGGAGTTTGACTTATTCGGCAGCCTTCTACGACAAATCTTGTCCAAATAGTCTGCTTGCCATATAACTAGAGGTAAGTCAATCTATTGAAATTTGATTTGATCAGATTCATTGTATTCGAGCATGAATTTCAATTTGCCTTGAATAAATTAGAAGCAAATTAAATTGTTCCAATGCAAATTCAGTGCAATATATTTTGGGGGGACAAATCCAACAAAATAGCAGCCGACTGTTCGCCATATTGCCCCTTCTAGTTATATATATCTTCCTTGCTTGGCACCTTCCTGGTTCATATGTCCCCCACCCTGGGTCCCTTTCTGGTACATATGTCCCCCATCCTGGTATACATGTTCCCCATCCTGCCCCACCCTGGTATATATGTCTGCAATCTTGGGCCCCTTCAATCTTAGGCCCCTTTCTGATATATATGTCCCCTATCCTAGGCCCATCGTGGTAAATACGTCTGCAATCTTGGGGTCCTTTCTGGTATATATGTCCCCCATCCTGAGCCCATCCTGGTATATATGTCTGCAATCTTGGGCTCCTTCCTGGTATATATGTCCCCCATCCTGAGCCCATCCTGGTATATACAGTGGGGCAAAAAAGTAATTAGTCAGTCAGCAATAGTGCAAGCTCCACCACTTAAAAAGATGAGAGGCGTCTGTAATTTACATCATAGGTAGACCTCAACTATGGGAGACAAACTGAGAAAAAAAAATCCAGAAAATCACATTGTCTGTTTTTTTAACATTTTTTTTGCATATTATGGTGGAAAATAAGTATTTGGTCAGAAACAAACAATCAAGATTTCTGGCTCTCACAGACCTGTAACTTCTTCTTTAAGAATCTCCTCTTTCCTCCACTCATTACCTGTAGTAATGGCACCTGTTTAAACTTGTTATCAGTATAAAAAGACACCTGTGCACACCCTCAAACAGTCTGACTCCAAACTCCACTATGGTAAAGACCAAAGAGCTGTCAAAGGACACCAGAAACAAAATTGTAGCCCTGCACCAGGCTGGGAAGACTGAATCTGCAATAGCCAACCAGCTTGGAGTGAAGAAATCAACAGTGGGAGCAATAATTAGAAAATGGAAGACATACAAGACCACTGATAATCTCCCTCGATCTGGGGCTCCACGCAAAATCCCACCCCGTGGGGTCAGAATGATCACAAGAACGGTGAGCAAAAATCCCAGAACCACGCGGGGGGACCTAGTGAATGAACTGCAGAGAGCTGGGACCAATGTAACAAGGCCTACCATAAGTAACACACTACGCCACCATGGACTCAGATCCTGCAGTGCCAGACGTGTCCCACTGCTTAAGCCAGTACATGTCCGGGCCCGTCTGAAGTTTGCTAGAGAGCATTTGGATGATCCAGAGGAGTTTTGGGAGAATGTCCTATGGTCTAATGAAACCAAACTGGAACTGTTTGGTAGAAACACAACTTGTCGTGTTTGGAGGAAAAAGAATACTGAGTTGCATCCATCAAACACCATACCTACTGTAAAGCATGGTGGTGGAAACCTCATGCTTTGGGGCTGTTTCTCTGCAAAGGGGCCAGGACGACTGATCCGGGTACGTGAAAGAATGAATGGGGCCATGTATCGTGAGATTTTGAGTGCAAACCTCCTTCCATCAGCAAGGGCATTGAAGATGAAACGTGGCTGGGTCTTTCAACATGACAATGATCCAAAGCACACCGCCAGGGCAACGAAGGAGTGGCTTCGTAAGAAGCATTTCAAGGTCCTGGAGTGGCCTAGCCAGTCTCCAGATCTCAACCCTATAGAAAACCTTTGGAGGGAGTTGAAAGTCCGTGTTGCCAAGCGAAAAGCCAAAAACATCACTGCTCTAGAGGAGATCTGCATGGAGGAATGGGCCAACATACCAACAACAGTGTGTGGCAACCTTGTGAAGACTTACAGAAAACGTTTGACCTCTGTCATTGCCAACAAAGAATATATTACAAAGTGTTGAGATGAAATTTTGTTTCTGACCAAATACTTATTTTCCACCATAATATGCAAATAAAATGTTAAAAAAACAGACAATGTGATTTTCTGGATTTTTTTTCTCAGTTTGTCTCCCATAGTTGAGGTCTACCTATGATGTAAATTACAGACTCCTCTCATCTTTTTAAGTGGTGGAACTTGCACTATTGCTGACTGACTAAATACTTTTTTGCCCCACTGTATGTCTGCAATCTTGGGCCCCTTCGATTATACATGTCCTCCATCCTGATATCTATGTCCCTCATCCTGGGTTCATCCTGGTATATATGTCTGCAATCTTGGGCTTCTTCTTGGTATATTTGTCCCCCATCCTGATATATATGTCTGCAATCTTGGTCCCCTTCCTATTATATATATCCCCCATCCTGTTACATATGTCTCTCATCCTGGGCCCATCCTGGAATATATGTCCGCAATCTTGGGATCTTTCCTAGTATATATATCCCCCATTCTAAGCCCATTTTTGGTATTTATGTTCCCCATTCTGCATTAAAAAAAAAATCTTACCTTCCTCCACTCATTCGACGTATGGTGTCTTCTTCATTTTCCTCTTCCGGGTCCATGTGAGAGGGGGTCCACCGATTCCAGCGCCTACTTCTGCTTATTGTACTTCCTCGGGCATGCATTCAGGTTAAGTGTATTACATCGCAGGAAAAGGCTCCCTGTGCTGCAATATATGCTGCTGGACAATCAGAGCCCAGAAACTGACATCGGCGTGCCTGTTATGGTGATGTGTGACGTCACTTCCATGAGACGTCAATACCTGGCACACCGACATAAGCTGCCAGCCTCTGATTGGCCATTGGCATGTTTTGCAGTGCAGGGAGCTGGAGGGTTCTTGTACTGCAATAAATGTCCACTGAACATACGTGTGAGGACGCACATCCAGCTGAAGTAAGCGCTTTGGTCGGCTTCCTCCCCCACGCGTGCAACCACGATAGGTACGCCTCTGGCCCTCCCCATACTTTCCCCACTTTCACCAGTCCTCCGATTGGCTTTTATATCTACTACCTTCTATCATTCCCCCACTCAGGTCTTCCATTAACCATATCCAATGTCGTCACATGGGGAGCGATGTATGTGATTTAAGCATGGGTCTATTAAATGGAGGTCTTGAGCAGAAAGATGAAAGACGGCAGAAGAAAAAAGACAATGGATTCGTCCAAAACAATTTGCAAAAAGAGTCGGATTCTGGTGAATCTGAATTTTTGTTAAATTTGAGGTGGATTCGATTTGCCTCGAATTGATTTACTGATATCAACAGTACTTAAAACAAACCATTCAATTGTGAAACATAACCAATATACCATAGTAATTCACAGATAAGACAACCCAACGTGGCTTGAGCCAATGGAACAATATCTGATGCTGTCAATGCTAGATGGCAAGTCTTCTGGTGAGACCAGTTTGACCCCAAACTTAGGGTTGAGTCATAGCTGAGGGTTCCTGGAGGCTCAGTTCCCTTGTCTCTTAAATGTTGGAGGTAATAGAGGTCAGCAAGGTTTTGGGAAATAAAGTTTTCCCCTTCAAGAAAATCTTGATCCCCGGCTGCAGAGTGTTATGGAAAAACAAACCCCACTCTACTCACCTTCACAAGGTCCAATGTTGGGTCTCTAGTGCTGCTCTCAGTGTCCAGTATTGGTTGCACTGCTGTTGTCAACAGCATAACAACCAATCATTGAGCTTAGCAGCTCTGCCCTTGTAGATGACACACCCCCTCGGAGCCGCTGAGCTCACTAATTGACTGCCTCACTGTTGCTAGTGACGTCCTATTAATTCTAAACCAATATATTTTGTTATGACATGTTTTTTAATTTCTATTCTAAATTCTGATCATGTTTTTGTTATAGCAAACAAAGCTTCACTGCTGTTACTGTAAAGAACACTTTCCAATACTGATAATGGACAGTTTTTTTCTCTCCAAAATGGTGGAATGAGTGTGCCAAACTGAATTGTTGACCAAGGTGAAAAAAATCAAAAAAATCTACTTATCCAAAAGTGTTATTCTGACTGAAACCAACATTGGAGCTCACAAGGTTCCTCATCTAGTGGTAATAGAGGAAACAGGAGACCGATAATCACAGTCAAGACATTATAAAAAGAGTCAAGGTTATTGGAGCACCCCCAAGGGATAGGGATACTCAATACCGGGTCCGTTGAAAATGGGGGAAAGGTCTTTAAAGGGATAATGTTCTTGACGCCACCTGTGGTATTCGGTCAGGGTGACCGACGCTGCTTAGGGGTCCGCTGGGGTGATGTTATGGCAGCTAGATGGTATACCTTCCCACAGGTGAAGTGTATCCCCAGGGTTTCCCAGCGTGTGGATGGTGAATGATGTAAGGCACAGTGAAGAACGAGGACACAAGGTTGCAGTCTCTTTACCTTTTTACTGAAGGCTTCAGCATCCACAGTCCAGGGCACCAGATCACAGGGCAGGCAGAGTCCGGCCGGTCTGAAGGCAAATCCAGAGTCCCCTTGTCCAGGTGGAAATCAGTAGCCTTCCTCTAGCGCCTGAGTGTTGTAGTCCCTCCCTGCTGAGCTTCTCGGTGAGGTCCTCACAACTATTGTAGATATTGAGTCCCTTTCTCTGTGTCCCCCTGATGGATAGGATAGGACAAACCCGTATGACTGATGGCCTGAGACTTTTTACAGGGACTCTATCACGCCCTTGGCCTCCACAGTTGCCACCGTGCCTCCTGGGTATAAGGTCGGGCAACTAATATGGAACTAGCTGTCCTGACGGTCTCTGGAGCCAGGCTTGGAGACCATGACTCCCGACTCCCTCGGTGTTCTGGCTACCGGCTTCTGCGCCTCAGAAAGGAGGCAGCCTATTACAGGGCAGAACTCCTTCTGGTTTCCTCTCCTTTTGCTATGATTTCGTTTCTCACCCTCTGCAATGCAATTCCCTTCAATGTCTCTTTCTAGGATGCTGCCGCACGTCAGGCAGGCGCAGCTCTGTGGCCTTCTGACTAGGCCTCTGACAGGATCCCACTCGTCAGGGACCCAGTACCTGAGTGGAGCTCAGATAGCTGCTCACTGGGTGAAGCCCAGCTCGCTTCTCCCTAACTTCCTGTCCGACTACCAGTTTTGCCTAATTGTGAGGAGTGCCCTAATAGGAGCATGGCTCCCCCTGGCGGCCTGGAGTGTGAAGTGTGTTGTGTGGTTTGTGATACCTGGTAGAGAAATCTCCTTTATTGCCTTCAGACGTAATACCACTCCCCCTGGTGGAAGAATGACATTACTGCAACAACCAGGACCCTGGGGCGCTGCATTATGGTACGGGGAGAAGTTGCCCTCAATATCTCTAGTAAACAGAAGGGTAGTTGTAGGGGTACAGTGGTAGCACTTGCACCCAAGCCTTTGGGTCTAAGATGTGGAAAGGCCCTTTGACCCATAAAAAACACCAATACTATAAATGAACATGGACAGCGGGGCACTGGTGCAGATTTTGCATTTAGCTCCTGTACCCAAATCCAAATATGTAATGAGCTCTGCACCAAACAACCATGTGCCATTTAGGAAACCGATGAGTCTTACGGTCCCGTTACGCATCGTGGCCCAATCGCTATCTCATCAGCTTTTATAGCTATGCCCCAGATTGCGTTATTATTTTTTATAAAGTCACACCCGAACACAGTGATTATACCTGTTTCCTGAGACTCATCCCCTTCTTCCTCTCCACATGGTGGCACTCAGCAGCTTAGAAACATCTTGAGGATTTACAGAAGGATCAGACTATATCTGCTGGGGCAGGACACAAATCACAAGGAATGCTCCACAGCTATTCATCCTTCAGTGTCTGGGCTATTTCAGGGATAATCCTTTTCCTGAAAAGAAAGCTGCTGGGGATCCATTGTCAGGGGTTAGCGGGGCTATCCAGGAAATGTGCGCTGGAGACTCTGAGCAAATTCGGCATGTATTCTCAAGGACAAACGGCACGCTCTTAAACAAAAAGAAGTTTCTGATTACTGACAAAAATAGCACATGGCAGGTCTGCGACTTTTTTTTTCAAGAGATTTTGCTAAACTTTTCATCCCAGAGAAAAGAAAGGCTGCAAGAAGAATGGATAATTCAGCGAATAAGAAGGATTTAAAGGGTCTAGAGATCTAGATTTTTTTTTATTCTTCAGCAATGCGCTTAACAAAAATTACTTCTGTAGCATAAATTTAATAGAAAAACTTTGTATGACTCTCTGTATTATCTGAGGTAGGCCGGAGTCACACACAACGTATAAATATGCGGTCCGTTTTTGATGGCCGAGATACGCAGAAAATTTCCTGAACAGTGATACGTAGTCAATGCGAGGATGCGATTTTTTCTCCAAAAATTATCCATGTGTCATCCGTATGGCATCCGTACGGCGAGATTCGCCGGCTTGCAAAATGGACATAGAATGGATCCATGGCCTCAAATATTCGTAAAAACATATATACAGTCTAGACACATATACAGTATATACATATATTTATATTTCATACAGCGATTTTTAATCGCATTGCACTCGTCCGTATTACGGTCTAGTGTGACTCCGGCCGTATACAGAGGTACAGACGAGACCCACAGAATCCTAAATGTCATCTGTACAACTCATATTGGATTAGAGGGGTGAAGAAAAACTTGTACTCCTGGTGCCTAGGGGTGACCAGTAGACCCTCACATAAAAAGGCAACCAATTAATATAAATTACACTTTATTATATCGTGCCTTACGAAAGTATTCGGCCCCCTGGAACTTTTCAACCTTTTCCCACATATCATGCTTCAAACATAAAGATACCAAATGTTAATTTTTGGTGAAGAATCAACAAGTGGAACACAATTGTGAAGGTGAATGAAATTTATTGGTTATTTTAAATTTTTGTGGAAAATCAAAAACTGGAAAGTGAGGCGTGCCATATTATTCGGCCCCTTTACTTTCAGCGTCTGGCTGTAACTCGGTGGGGTTACGAAAAGTTACTGTGGATTGGCGGGTCCACGAAGTCTGCAGTGCGGAGCCGTGCAGAGTCTTGCGGAGAGGAGCTGCAGTTGCAGCAAGAGGTTCTGCAGGTGCTGGCGGTTTGTAACTGCAGCAAGAGCTGTGGTAGCACCAGCAGGAGCTGGTGTGGTGTCTTGACAGGACATTGGTCCAGGTCATGCAAACTCTTAAAGGGCCAGTGCAAGCCCAGAGACATATTGGTGCACTGTGCGAACTGGGGCCTGAGAGTACGGTGGGGAGTCCACGGGGTGTACCCCAGGGAAGGGTTGGTGTCCCTAAAAGGGTGGTGTCCCTAAAAGTGGGTGGTGACCCAAACAGGCATGGTTGCCAAAAAAGTGGTGGAGTCCCAAAAAGTGGTGGAGTCCCAAAAGGGGGCAGTAACCCAAAGAGGGATGGTTGTCTAAAAAGGGATGGAGTCCCAAAGGGGGTCGGTAACCCGAACGGGGATGGTTGCCCAAAAAGGGGTGGAGTCCCAAAGGGGGTCGGTAACCCGAACAGGGATGGTTGCTCAATAAGGAGTGGAATCCCGAAAGGGGGCGGTAACTGAAACAGAGATAGTTGCCCAAAAGGGATTGGAGTCCCAAGGAATTGTAGCTACACAAAATGAGGCGGAGCATCCCATATGTGTGCCGCAGACGAACTGTTGCCCTGGGCAATTGTACTATGTGTGTCCAATCTGCTCTATGAACTGCCCACCCGGGAAGAGGTTACGTGGGTGTGTTCTGGAGTTGAATGCAGAGGTAGAGGATGTACTTGGTCTGGTCGATTCTGGGAGCTCGGTTACCCTAGTGAGGGATGTGCCCGATAAATTTGTAATGTCCAAAAGGAAGATCGTGGTCACCTGCATCCATGGGTGCACTAGAGTTTATTCAGTGACCTTGGCACAACTGACGGATAGTCAGGGGCCATACAAGTCTTGAGGCCGCCATAGTCTCAAATTTACCCTGTCCGGTGATAGTAGGCCGGGACTCTAGGCTGTTCTCAGTCTTGTGGGAGGAGGGTGTTCCTCTACAGCAGGAGGATGGACGTCTCTCTACTGTTGCGGGGGCATACATTAAGCCAGTAATACCTCCCAAAATTGATGGGTCAGACATCAGGTTGACCAGTGGAAAGGGTGCGTCTGTACAACTTACGGATATGATGCACCTGATGTGTACCCTAAGATGACTGTTAGTGATGTGGTCAATAAAACCTGTCGAGCTGACACCCGGTTAGAAAGCAATTGGAGAGTTCACCATACTGTGGGGTGTAAAACAGACTCTGGGGGTGACTGTGACATGTCATTGCCAGTAGCAACTGTTAGGGCTGAGTACAATGGTGTGCTGACGGAAGCATTGACACAGTGGAACGACAGAACTCCACAGGGTGAAGTCAGGATGGCGGTGGCAGCCATACTAGAAAATATGACCTGTTTAAGTAAGGACTTGTGCCAGAGTGAGTAGTGGTGACTCCCATTCAGACGGTGACTCTAACGCCATGGAAGGGGAGTACAATAGCGTTGACCTGTGTACACATGGCAAGTCTTCTTCCCGTCATCAGAGACGTAAAAGGCACAAAGTGGTTGAACCAGTTGCACCTTGTGAAGAGTTGAATAAAGGTGAGGTGAAGATGGTGAAGGCTCCAGAAAACCTAATGCTGAGGACCTGGAGTGTGTGAAGTACTCTAAAGTCCCAGAGAAACGGGACAAAGCTAAGGTTGTAACCAGTGAGACCCCAGAGAGGGCTGAAGATGACCATGCTGAGTCGAAGCGTGCAGAGGTGGAGGAAGTCACCAAAGAAGTGGGGCCTGAAGCAGATACCTCCTCAAGTGATGAAAGCTCAACCAATCCAGGGGATAGCGGAAGCGAACTAAGGAGGATCCAGGAGACTGTAGAAGCCCGGTTGAAGCAAGAGGAGCTTCGGAGACAGGCTGCTGAGTGCCGTATGGGTGCCTTTGGCTACTTTCACACTAGCGTCGGACTCGGCCCGTCGCAGTGCGTCGGGCCGAGGTTCCGACACTAGCAGTGAAACGGAGGCACAACGGAGGCAGCGGATGCATTTTTCCTGGGCATCCGCTGCCCCATTGTAAGGTGCGGGGAGGTGGGGGCGGAGTTCCGGCCGCGCATGCGCGGTCAGAAAAAGCGGTCCGTTGGCAGCAAAAAACGTTACATGTCACGTTGTTTGCTCCCGGCGGTCCATGTGTCAATGCGTCGCAATGCGTCGCTAATAATAATCTATATTTTATTTTTATATAGCGCTAACAATGTTAATCTATGGGGCAAAAACGCATCCTGCAATCCTGCAAACAACTTTGCAGGATGCGTTTTTTTCCCCTAAACGACGCACTGCGATGTATTGAAAAAAACGCCAGTGTGAAAGTAGCCTTAGAGAAAGAGGTGGTTGAGCTCTGAGGTCGCATGGAAGAAAGTCAGTCAATGAATAAAGCAGCCTGGGAGAAGATGGAGCAACAGGTGTCTATCCTGGCCAAACATGTGGAAGCTGGTGACATTCAGAGGAAGTTTGCTCTGAAAGCTGAACAAGATGTTTGTCCAGGGGTGGATTAAGGGTCGCCAGGGCCCCGGGCTGTTCAGACACTGTGGGCCCCCCGGTCATGTGACGGGGTCATCATATACCTAAACCAGATTATTCCACAAAAATAGTTGCTGTGTGAAACTATAACCTGTCAAACATCCATTGATCTAGTCAATTTACCCTTCAGTTCAGTATATAGTATACAGTGTATAGTGTCAGTGTATAGGTCACACTGACTCACCAGTGACGTCTCTAGGTGAAGTCCTTCATCTTTCATCCAGCACAGACCACCATCATTTCTTCCAGCCAGGACTCGTTTCTGCAGGAAATAACACAGTTATCTCGAGCTCAGCTTGTAGAACACATTACTTAATTTCTCCCAACTTCTACATTACACCACATGGAGAAAAAGAGGCAACATAGTGTCACTCTACATAGTAACAGGACCGCCCCCCCATTTAAAACAGTGTCCTCAAAAAATAAATTAAATACATCCCTTTAGTAATAATATCCCCTAATTAGCCCCTATGGTAATAATAATATCCCCCATCCTGGCCCCGTGTATCTCATTCCTGGCTTAAGCCATATGTTCTCCCATCCTGCCCTCATGAGTATCCATCCTGCCCCATCTGATCTCCCCATCCTGCCCCATCAGTCTCCATCGTATCCATCCTGCCCCATGATCCTGCACGATCTGTCTCCAATCCTGCCCCATGTCTTTCATTCTGCCCCATGTCTCCAATCATGCCCCATATCTACATTCTGCCCATGTCTCCAGTCCTGTCCTCAGTGTGTCCAGCATCTCTGCCCCCAGTGTCCAGCATCTCTGCCCCCAGTGTCCAGCATCTCTGCCCCCAATGTGTCCAGCATCTCTGCCCCCAGCGTGTCCAGCACTCTGCCCCAGTGTCTCCAGCATTGCTCCCAGTGTGTCCAGCAATCTGCCCCAGTGTGTCCAGCATATTATCTCCAGTGTGTCTAACAATCTGCTCCAGTGTGTCCAGCATATTACCCCCAGTGTGTCCAGCAATCTGCCCCAGTATGTCCAGCATATTGCTCCAGTGTATCCAGCAATCTGCCCCAGTGTCTGACTCCAGCATATTGCCCCCAGTGTGTCCAGCAATCTGCCCCAGTGTGTCCAGCATTGCCCCCAGACAGTGTGTCCAGCAATATGCCCCAGTGTGTCCAGCATTGCCCCCAGACAGTGTGTCCAGCAATCTGCCCCAGTGTGTCCAGCATTGCCCCCAGACAGTGTGTCCAGCAATCTGCCCCAGTGTGTCCAGCATTGCCCCCAGACAGTATGTCCAGCAATCTGCCCCAGTGTGTTCAGCATTGCCCCCAGACAGTGTGTCCAGCAATCTGCCCCAGTGTGTCCAGCATGGTCCCCAGACAGTGTGTCCAGCAATCTGCCCCAGTGTGTCCAGCATTGCCCTCAGACAGTGTGTCCAGCAATCTGCCCCAGTGTGTCCAGCATTGCCCCCAGACAGTGTGTCCAGCAATCTGCCCCAGTGTGTCCAGCATTGCCCCCAGACATTGCCGCCCGGGCCCCACGGATTGCCGTTCGCCCAAAACAACAACAACAAAAATGAGTTCTCCTCACCTGACCTGCGCTCTAGCGGCTCTAGCTAATGTAAAAAATAAAGAATAAAAATAAAAAATATGGCTATACTCACCCCTCCGAAGGACCCTGGCTATCACCGCTGCGAGCGTCTGCCTCCGTTCATAAGAATGCTGAGAGTGAAGGACTTTCGATGACGTCACGGTCAGGTGACCAGTCACCTGACCGCTCACGTGACCGCGACGTCATCGACGGTGCTTCACTCTCTGCATTCTCAGAAACGGAGGCAGACGCTTGCAGCGGTGACAGCCAGGGTTCGCCGGAGGGGTGAGTATATCCATATTTTTTATTTTTATTCTTTATTTTTTACTTGAATATGGATCCCAGGGGCTGAAGGAGAGTTTCCTCTCCTTCAGACCCTGGGAACCATACGCACAGCACACGCCGATTCTGATTACCGATATCGCAAAAATATCGGAACTCGGTATCGGAATTCCGATACAGCAAATATCGGCCGATACCCGATACTTGCAGTATCGGAATGCTCAACACTAGTTATCAGTCATTGTACAAGAGGAGGAGGTGAGCTGTGACATCACCTATTGTGAATGGTGGATCCTGTGTTATCTACTGTACATAGAGGTGTTATCAGTCATTGTACAGGAGGAGGAGGTGAGCTGTGACATCACCTATTGTGAATGGTGGATCCTGTGCAGAGGCGTAGCTAGAGCTTTTGCCGCCCTGGGCTGCTCCCGAGTTTGGCCCCCCCCCCCCCCCCCCCCCCCGCTCAATACACACAAAGTTTACCAAAAATAGTTTTCCTGTTTTGTAGAACTTAAACTGGGCCTAATGGTGTCACCTGCACATGCCAAACCTGTGACTTTTAATTAATTAATATCAGAGAGAACAAATGACCGCCATACACAACAGAATCCACTATACCAAGACCAATAATATCACATACAGGAAGAAACACCACCACACCATGACCAGACCACATAGTGACCGAATAATACTATATACAAGGGACAAATACCGCCTCACCATGACCAGATCACATATTACCACCACTTGGTATCCAAATAGCACATACAAGGGACAAATACCACAACACCATTTCCAGACCACATATTACCACCACATAGTGACTGAATACTACAATACTGATCAGTAATAAAAAAAACACAATACTATCACCATAAGTGCCAGTATTCACAGGAGATCTGTACTTAGTATGCAGTGTCTGTGTAGAGGTAATACAAAGATCACTGGTGGTATTATACACAGGAGCTCTGTATATAATGTATAGGTAATACAGTGATCACTGGTGACATTGTACACAGGACCGCTGTATATAGTATATAGTGTATAGTGTCAGTGTATAGGTAACACTGACTCACCAGTGACGTCTCTAGATGAAGTCCTTCATTCATCTTTCATCCAGCACAGACCGCCATCATTTCTCCCAGCCAGCACTCGTTTCTGCAGGAAATAACACAATTATCTCGAGCTCCGCTTGTAGAACACATTACTTAATTTTTCCCAACTTCTACATTACACCACATGAAGAAAAAAAGGCGATATAGTGTCACTCTGCACAATAACAGGACCGCCCCCCCATTTAAAACAGTATACTCAAAAAATAAATTAAATACATCACTGCAGTAATAACATCCCTTAATTAGCCCCTATGGTAATACTATTCCCCACTCTGGCCCCGTTTATCTCATTCCTGGCTCCAGCCATATGTTCTCCCATCCTGCCCTCATGAGTATCCATTCTACACCATATGATCTCCCCATCCTGCCCCATCAGTCTCCATCGTATCCATCCTGCCCCATGATCCAATCCTGCCCCATGTCTTTCATTCTGCCCCGTGTCTCCAATCATGCCCCGTATCTACATTCTGCCCATGCCTCAAGTCCTGCCCCCCAGTGTGTCCAGCAATCTGCCCCAGTGTGTCCAGCATATTACCCCCAGTGTGTCCAGCATATTACCCCCAGGTTGTCCAGCAATCTGCCCCAGTGTGTCCAGCATATTACCCCCAGTGTGTCCAGCATATTACGCCCAGGTTGTCAAGCAATCTGCCCCAGTGTGTCCAGCATATTACCCCCAGTGTGTCCAGCATATTACCCCCAGTTTGTCCAGCAATCTGCCCCAGTGTGTCCAGCATATTACCCCCAGTGTGTCCAGCAATCTGCCCCAGTATGTCCAGCAATCTGCCCCAGTGTGTCCAGCAATCTGCCCCAGTGTGTCCAGCATTGCTCCCAGTGTGTCCAGAAATCTGCCCCAGGGTCTCCAGCATTGCCTTAGTGTGTCCAGCATATTGCCCCCAGTGTGTCCAGCAATCTGCCCCAGTGTGTCCAGCATATTACCCCCAGTGTGTCCAGCATATTACCCCCAGGATGTCCAGCAATCTGCCCCAGTGTGTCCAGCATATTACCCCCAGTGTGTCCAGCAATCTGCCCCAGTATGTCCAGCAATCTGCCCCAGTGTGTCCTGCATTGCCCCCAGTGTGTCCAGCATTGCCCCCAGTGTGTCCAGAATTCTGCCCCAGGGTCTCCAGCATTGCCCCAGTGCGTCCAGCATTGCCCCCAGTGTGTCCAGCGATCTGCCCCAGTGTCCAGCATTGCCCCAGTCTGTCCAGAAATCTACCCCAGTCTGTCCAGAAATCTGCCCCAGTCTGTCCAGAAATCTGCCCCAGTCTGTCCAGAAATCTGCCCCAAGGTCTCCAGCATTGCCCCCAGACTGACAGAGTCAGACAAAGAAAAAAAAAAAGTAAAATCCTCACCTCTCCCGTTCCCAGCGCAGGTCCGGTGCACTCTCCGGCTCTGCAACGCTCAGGACAGAGGCTGAGCGCGCAGTGATGACGTCATCGCACCCTCTGCCCTGAGACGTCGCAGAGTCAGAGGGCGCTGAAGACGCTGCAGCTACCGCGCAGCCGCAGGAACCAGGAGAGGTGAGTATTAGCGCTGGCACGGGGAGGGGGGAGGGGGGCGCCCGAAGATTTAAAGGGCACACATCTTTTTTTTTTTTCCCCTCCTCCTGCAGCGCCGGCCGCGGCCCGGTGACCCGCCCCCCGCAGTGTGCCGCCCTGGGCGGCCCGCCCCCCCGCACTCCCCTTCCTACACCACTGATCCTGTGTTATCTACTGTACATAGAGGTGTTATCAGTCATTGTACAGGAGGAGGAGGTGAGCTGTGACATCACCTATTGTGGATGGTGGATCCTGTGTTATCTACTGTATATAGAGATGTTATCAGTCATTGTACAGGAGGAGGAGGTGAGCTGTGACATCACCAATTGTGAAGGGTTGATTTCTGTTATCTACTATATGTAAAGATATAGTCAGTCCTTATAATCCTGCCTGTGATGATAATGAGACTGCTGAAAAGCCTCTGGAGAACACAAAGTGTAAATCTAGTATTAGACCTAATACTGTAGGATTTCAGATTTTTTCATATAGATAGTGATACTAAAAAATATTATTTAAAACAACATTTAAAACATAAAAAAATGATTAATATAACATTTTCTAAAGATTCATTTCTTTATGGGATTAAATATTATTATTTGACCTCTCATTCCACTCCGGGTGTATAATGAGCAGATTGGGGACAGCTGTCACTTTCATATCCGGTGCCCAGACATAACTAATGGGTGAATCTACTGCCCCATCCTCGAAATTCCATGGCCACTGCGAATTCTTACATCCAGAAGAAGAAGAAGAAGTTATTGGATTACTAATTAGTGATGATGATGATGATGATAAATATGTCTGATGCAGGCTTTATATGTGATCATGTGGTTAACAAGCGATGCTCAGACCCAGACCAGAATGTCGCTGGGAGTCGAGGGTCAGTGAAGGCTGAAAGTAATGTCCACATGACAACACTTCCTGTCTCATGTTCACTCTTATTAATATTTTATGGATCTCTGTCATTCTATTATGCAAAAATGTAAAATGAGCAGTAAATTAGATCTATGCAATATAGCTGTCACTGCAATTCATTGCATGTCTGTGACATCGCTCTCTCGGCCGTGTAACTTGGCTCAGGCGTGTGAATATTTAGGTAGCTGGCACCCTTGTCTCTTCAGAGGACATTTTTCACGTTCTAGCACTGCAATTAAACTCTGCTAAATGCCTGTGCCAGCTCTGCTATGTTAGACTCTGCTTCAAACTCAGCTCTGCTACATTACTGAGTGCTGCTGTAAAGCTATATATTACAGTCTGTTCCCACTGCAGATGATATGGACAGTTCTATGTTCCCACCATCACTGGGTCGTATATATATGTCCTCATGTAGGAGCTTCATAAATGTCAACTGTCCTGGATTTTTCAGGAATGTCCTAAATTCTTTGAAATAGTCCTGGCAAAGTCACAGTATCTAAGGTAAGAAAAGATGCAGGGTTTACACAAATCCCACTCACAAATGGGTTTTCCAGGGGTGCAATTGAAAAAGACCACTGCACTAGTCAAAACATTGGAATTCATCAGTTTTCCCTAATGCCGGATACTAATAAATACATTCACCTTTGCAAACACATCAAGCTTTCATCTTTTTTGTGCTGATGTTACCTCTTATGATTACTTCCCATTAGGACACACATACATTGTAAGTCCAACTGAACTCTTATTTTTCATTATTTTCAATTATTTTTTTCCAGCATGTAATTATGTAAAGTGCGCGAGTCATGACCGAGTTGGTGCCCGGTGACACTCTGGTACTTTACAGGGTGTACCAGTCTCAGTATGCTGTCAATTGTGGGGTGCATCACACTCACCTGTAGTCCGAAGGCCTCCACTGCCTCCATGCTTCAGTCCTCAAGAGCCACCGCACACAATTCAGGGAACACCAGGTTCTTTACAAACGTTTTCTCGTCAGTTCAAGTTCATCAGTTCATCAACATGTTTGATAGGGCACTGCATTTCACGTTTCTTCCTTCTTTAGTACAATTCCTCTTCAGTCCTGCCATTCGTTCATCCTGGACTAAACCTAACCCACTGACTCCATCAGATTCAGTGATTTTCTGTCCAGTTTAGCAGTGCTCCCGGGACTGGCCACCTGACCACCACGTAATTCCATGTCCACAGACCTCAAGACGACAAAAAAACAGTCATACTCCTTTGTACCTGGCTCAAGCCATAGGTTCCAGACGTTACAGGAATGTGCATCACGGATTTCAATATGGCCTCCCATTGCCTGTAACAATCGGCCCATGCTGTCCCTAGCAGCCCATTGCTCCTGAACTTTGCCTTGACACTGCACTTCTCTAACAACTGACAAGCAGGAAGTGCTCCCCTTTTACTAAAATTAGTTCCTATCATATTTCCTATCCTCTAGACTAAACCTATTGTTCTTATCCTATGTCCTATACTGTTGCTAAACCACTTACCATATAAACCATACTTAGGCTATCCTAAGCTAGTCCTAGGCTTACTCTGTGCTATATACACTACCCACATTGTACATTAACACTTTACATGACTTATATGCTGTACATTGCCATAACACAATATGTAAGACGCACATCACTATTACATATAAAACCACATGGCTCTATACACACAGCATGATTGTTGTCTTCAAGGGCAGGAACGGGATAAGACAGTCCACATCCCTACATTTATGAAACACCTACTTTACTAGGAGATTAGTCTTCATTCCTGTAAATGCATGTAAGTGGCTCCCAAACACCCGCTCTTCCTCAGTCTTCTTGCCAGCGTTCAGCTACATTGATAACATTCCCTACTCATGTAACGAATAGTGTTGAGCGATACCGTCCGATACTTGAAAGTATCGGTATCGGATAGTATCGGCCGATACCCGAAAAATATCAGATATCGCCGATACCGATATCCGATACCAATACATGTCAATGGGACACCAAGTATCGGAATGTATCCTGATGGTTCCCAGGGTCTGAAGGAGAGGAAACTCTCCTTCAGGCCCTGGGATCCATATTAATGTGTAAAATAAAGAATTAAAATAAAAAATATTGATATATTCACCTCTCCGGCGGCCCCTGGACATCACGCTGGTAACCGGCAGACTTCTTTGTTTAAAATGCGCGCGTTTAGGACCTGCGAATGACGTCACGGCTTCTGATTGGTCGCGTGCCGCCCATGTGACCGCCACGCGACCAATCAGAAGCCGTGACGTCATTCGCAGGTCCTAAATTCCTAGAATTAGGAGTTTAGTGAATGAGAATGACGTCGCGGCTTCTGATTGGTCGCGTGGCGGTCACATGAGCGGCACGCGACCAATCTGAAGCCGTGACGTCATTCGCAGGTCCTAAACGCGTGCATTTTAAACAAAGAAGCCTGCCGGTTACCAGCGTGATGTCCAGGGGCCGCCTGAGAGGTGAATATATCAATATTTTTTATTTTAATTCTTTATTTTACACATCCCTATGGATCCGATACCGATACCCGATACCACAAAAGTATCGGATCTCGGTATCGGAATTCCGATACCGCAAGTATCGGCCGATACCCGATACTTGCGGTATCGGAATGCTCAATACTAGTAACGAAGCAGACTGAGCCATGGGTGCGGACAAGGCACCGGGTCCGGAACTGCTGGGGCCGTGCCTCTTGTTGCAGGGGGGAAGGAAATTGAGGACGGAGGAGACCCATGACCTGCCGAGCAGGGGTGTGGTGAGTCAGAGGAAGTTAAGGGGTTGTTGCACCGGAAGCGAGTTGGGTTCCCGCCGGAGAGAGGAGAGAGCAGGGACCTGCTGCGTGCCGTGGGTAGCGTTAGTCTGCGCGGCAGATGGAGAGGACGAGTGCAGGAATGACTGAGTAGGAGATTGTTGTGTGGGACTTCCAACTGCAGAGCACACTGAGCGGGAGATTGTGGTGTGGAACTCCTGACTGCAGAGCACGCTGAGCGGGAGATTGTTGTGCAGAACTCCCGATTGCAGAGCACACTGAGCGGGAGATTGTTGTGCAGAACTCCCGATTGCAGAGCACGGCGACTGGGAGATTGTGGTGGAAGGCTCCCGGCTGCAGAGCAGCGTGATGAACTAGGGGCTCAATGGATCAAATCGGTGAGCGCCCGTTGCCACCAGAAGAGGGAAAATTGAGTTGTTAGGCGGGGAAGCCTGAATATTTCAGGAATGGCCTCAGCCGGCATCCAGCATCCACGCCAGAGCACGTGATAAGCATCAGACTCACGATAAGTGAAGCAGACCTACACATAAACTGTCTCCTTAAGTTAATCAGTTCTTTAGTGATTCTTAGTTTAAGGGCTTATACTCACCTGCAAGAAACTCGGATGAGTCTCGCATGACAATACCCGACGCTGCTGCCGGCATTCAGGAGCTGAGCGTGTGGCTACATGTATTGCTTTGCGGTCGCACGCTCCGATCTGAGTGTCGGGTGCAGTGCCAGGTATTAACATGCGAGACTCATCGTAGTTTCTCGCAGGTGAGTATGAGCCCTAACTCTGGTTTACCTCCCTATTACTCCCTGCGAGGAGATTTCCCACTGAAATCAGTAAATCACACCACTGTTACCCCTGCTAACCCTTGGTCTGTGCCTCTGTGTCGCTGCATCCAGTTACCTGTGCTACATTCATTTGGAGTACAGCTGATGGCAGTGAAAGGGTCAGGACCTGTGTCGCCAACAATGCAGATAGGTTGCTGCAGGAGGAGGAGACAGAGGAGTAGATAAGTGCTGACCCATCCACTACCAGCACCTGTCCTCCAAATGAGTATGTTCTGATATCAGTACTGCTGAAGGCAGCAAATATACTGGGGAAAAAAAGGATTTGGAAGTCAATTACAGGCGATTTCTTTACAGGAACAAAGACAAATCCCCTAATGAAGTAATTTGCAAAGTTTTTAATTATTAGGATATGAAGAATTCTAAGGTCACTGAATGCACTGGATGGATTATTTTAGTCCATTTAATCCAGGCAATCCTCCGCCACACTTTATAATTAGCCAAAGTCTATGAACTGAGTTGACATTACAGTAAATGAGAATGTAATTATACCATTGATGAGACGAGATGGCTGATGAAAGATCTCTGTGTCAGCAGTAAAGTATCCAGATGATGATCTGACTCTATATTTGGGGACCTCTAGTCACACACCATACACATCTGACACATTCTCCTCACTCCAGTTCACTGGGAAGTTATTCATACTTTCTGAGGAATGAGTGACCAGAGCGAGCACTAAAACGCTAAGAAGCTCGTTACTCAAACCATGCAATTCCTTATGCTCCGATCCTTGTTACGAGTAACGAATATAATGGGAGTCAATGGGAAATCCTATAAGGAGGTCTGGGGGCAGTGAAAATGTTGAAATGGGTTGAAAAATTACTGAATGGAAAAAGAACAGCATAGGGAAGACACCTGGAACTATCGCTGACTCCGAGATCGCAGCTGAGGACACTGGTGGCACACTTTTACTCTACTCCAAAGACTGACAATAAATCATTTCAATTCAACGAGAAATTTGAGTTTAAGGGAAAAAAATGTTAACAAACATTCTTTCCTGTATAATGACTTACATGTAAGGCAAACATTAAAAATAATTAACAAAACAACAATTTAAGTAAACAAAAATTGCATTTTTAAGAATTTTTATTAAATTGTTATTATCTTTTTACTAAAAAATTGGAAATGTCAGTGTAATTTATGAAGGATGGAAGAATTGACAAAAATTAGATGGAAGAGGGATTCAGATACACCCTGTATTAGGCCGGCGTCACACACAGCGTAAAACAATACGGTCCGTATATTACGGCCGTAATACGCTGAAAAGTCCCGAAAAAAGTGGTCCGTAGCTCCTCCGTAGGCAGGGTGTGTCAGCGTTTTTTGCGCATGGCATCCTCCGTATGTAATCCGTATGGCATCCGTACTGCGTGGTTTTCTCGCAGGCTAGCAAAACCAACATACCGCTATAGAAGTGATCCATGTGTCCCAAAAAGAAAAGAAAATATATATATACTGTCTATATATATATATATATATGTGTCAGTAGACACATATATTAGAAAGAAAAGCCGGTAATTCAGTGCGGTGTACAGTAAAATCACACTGACAGCTTACAGTAGAATAGGTAGAATAAATGTGTACACATAGAATAGGTATATATATATATATATGTCAGTGAGACACATATATGTATATATATTAATATTTATTCCAGCGCTATACAGCTTGAAAGCCGGTAATTCAATTACCGGCTTTTTCCTTCTCCTTCCTAAAACCCGACATGATTTGAGACATGGTTTACATACAGTAAACCATGTCTTCTCTCCATTTTTTTTGCAGATTCCACACTACTAATGTCAGTAGTGTGTATCTGCAAAATTTGGCCGTTCTAGCTCTTAAAATAAAGGGTTAAATGGCGGAAAAAATTGGCGTGGGCTCCCGCGCAATTTTCTCCACCAGAGTAGTAAAGCCAGTGACTGAGGGCAGATATTAATAGCCTGGAGAGGGTCCACGGTTATTGGCCCCCCCCTGGCTAAAAATATCTGCCCCCAGCCACCCCAGAAAAGGCACATCTGGAAGATGCGCCTATTCTGGCACTTGGCCACTCTCTTCCCATTCCCGTGTAGCGGTGGGATATGGGGTAATGAAGGGTTAATGCCACCTTGCTATTGTAAGGTGACATTAAGCCTAATTAATAATGGAGAGGCGTCAATTATGACACCTATCCATTATTAATCCAATACTAGTAAAGGGTTAAATAAAACACAAACACATTTTTTAAAATTATTTTAATGAAATAAAAACAATGGTTGTTGCAGTATTTTATTAAACGCCCAATCCAGTCACTGAAGACCCTCGTTCTGTGAGTAAAAAAACATAATAAACCAACAATATACTTACCCTCCGCAGATCTGTAACGTCCAACGATGTAAATCCTTCTGAAGGGGTTAAAACATTTTGCAGCAAGGAGCTTTGCTAATGCAGGCTGCTCCTCGCTGCAAAACCCCAGGGAATGAGGCTAAAAATAGATCAATGATCTATATTTAGCTTCATTTGCGGTGAGGCGCCCTCTGCTGGATGTTTATAGATCGTGGGAACTTGCCTAGAAAGCCTGGGAGCTTTCTAGGTAATTTCCCACGATCTATGAACAGCCAGCAGAGGGCGCCTCACCGCAAATGAAGCTAAATATAGCTCATTGATCTATATTTAGACTCATTCCCCGGGGTTTTGCAGCGAGGAGCAGCCTGCATTAGCAAAGCTCCTTGCTGCAAAATGTTTTAACCCCTTCAGAAGGATTTACATCGTTGGACGTTACAGATCTGCGGAGGGTAAGTATATTGTTGGTTTATTATGTTTTTTTACTCACAGAACGAGGGTCTTCAGTGACTGGATTGGGCGTTGAATAAAATACTGCAACAACCATTGTTTTTATTTCATTAAAATAATTTTAAAAAATGTGTTTGTGTTTTATTTAACCCTTTACTAGTATTGGATTAATAATGGATAGGTGTCATAATTGACGCCTCTCCATTATTAATTAGGCTTAATGTCACCTTACAATAGCAAGGTGGCATTAACCCTTCATTACCCCATATCCCACCGCTACACGGGAATGGGAAGAGAGTGGCCAAGTGCCAGAATAGGCGCATCTTCCAGATGTGCCTTTTCTGGGGTGGCTGGGGGCAGATATTTTTAGCCAGGGGGGGGCCAATAACCGTGGACCCTCTCCAGGCTATTAATATCTGCCCTCAGTCACTGGCTTTACTACTCTGGCGGAGAAAATTGCGCGGGAGCCCACGCCAATTTTTTCCGCCATTTAACCCTTTATTTTAAGAGCTAGAACGGCCAAATTTTGCAGATACACACTACTGACATTAGTAGTGTGGAATCTGCAAAAAAAATGGAGAGAAGACATGGTTTACTGTATGTAAACCATGTCTCAAATCATGTCGGGTTTTAGGAAGGAGAAGGAAAAAGCCGGTAATTGAATTACCGGCTTTCAAGCTGTATAGCGCTGGAATAAATATTAATATATATACATATATGTGTCTCACTGACATATATATATATATATACCTATTCTATGTGTACACATTTATTCTACCTATTCTACTGTAAGCTGTCAGTGTGATTTTACTGTACACCGCACTGAATTACCGGCTTTTCTCTCTAACAGCGCTGCGTATTTCTCGCAAGTCACACTGCTTGTCCGTGTGTAATCCGTATTTTTCACGCTTCCATAGACTTTCATTGGCGTATTTCTTGCGCAGTACGGTGACAAACGCAGCATGCTGCGATTTTGTACGGCCGTAGAAAGCCGTATAATACTGATCAGTAAAATACGGCAAATAGGAGCAGGGGCATAGAGAATAATTGTGCCGTATTTTTTGCGAGTTTTACGGACGTAGATTCTGCGCTCTTACGTCCGTAAAACTCGCAAGTGTGACGCCGGCCTTAGACATAAAGGAGGGCCTCATTCACATTATTTTCAGATTGTCATTTTATGGTACTCCTAGACTCCTAAAGTGCGCAGCCTGCCAAAAATTATAAGCATCGTCATTCATACACACTTGAAGGCACCAACTGTAATGCCTTATTCAAATATTGTGAACAAAGTGTAGTTGTGGTACTCCTACACAAATAAAGGCCCTGAACACAGTACAAAGCAATAAAATATTATAAGCAGGGTCATCCATACACCCTTGAAGGTACCAAGTGAAGTGCCTCATACATTTTTTTTAAAAAGTGTAGTTGATGCACTAATACACTCATACAGGCTTTGCACAAAGTGTAAAGCCAGGAAAAATGATAGGAAGGGTCATCCACACAACCCTGAAGGCAACAACTGGAGGGCCTCATTCAAATACTGAACATTAAAAACACTTTATGTGGTGCTGTCATCTGGTGGTGTGTAAAAGTTTGGGCTAATCCAGGCCTAGTTCATTTTTATAAAAGTGAACCTGTCAGCAATCTCTGTTCACAGGTAAAAGCTCCTGTCTGTTATAAGCCCCCCTGTGGCACTAAAGACTTGCTCAGATAAGACGCTAGTGGCAGGGCAGCACAACACCTCCAAGGCATAGAGGGACAGCTCATTCCAGGTTTCCAGATTTGAGACCCAATGGTTGAAGATCGCAGAGGAATTACAGAGTACGCTGGTTTGGTATTGATTTACCATCTTTAAAAAAGTATCCTTCCTTGTCAAAAGGACCTTGGCATCAGGCCCTGGACGTTGGGCTGGTGTCATGAAATTGACCAAGGCCTCTGACAGTGTACCCCTGTCTCTGCTGTGTAACATAGTAACTTAGTTACATAGTTATTAAGGTGGAAGGAAGACTTTAAGTCCATCTAGTTCAACCCATAGCCTAACCTAACATGCCCTAACATGTTGATCCAGAGGAAGGCAAAAAAATCATGTGGCAAATAGTAAGCTCCACACGGGGGAAAAAAATTCCTTCCCGACTCCACATACGGCAATCAGACTAGTTCCCTGGATCAACAACTTAACAAGGAATCTAGTATATATACCCTGTAACATTATACCTTTCAAGAAAGGTATCCAGTCCCTCCTTAAATTTTAGTAATGAATCACTCATTACAACATCATACAGCAGAGAGTTCCATAGTCTCACTGCTCTTACAGTAAAGAATCCGCATCTGTTATTATGCTTAAACCTTCTTTCCTCCAGACGTAGAGGATGCCCCTTTGAGGCTATTTTGCCTCTCCTCCTTGGTTGGGCAAAACAGCTTGCCCCCTGCTGCTACCATTGTCTGATGGGAAGTTTTTCAGCATATTTTCGACAATAGGCTTCTGGTATAGCAACATTTTAGAAGATCTGTCAGCCTCAGTAAGGAGAGATACAAAGTTCTCCTTGTAGCGTGGGTCTAGCAGGGTGAACAACCAGTACTCTGTTTAGTCAAGATAAATATAAGACGAGGGTCATGGGAAAGGCAGCAGCACATAAAGTCAGCCATATGTGTCAGGTTCCCTACAGCCAGTACTTCCCTGTCTCCACTATGATGACGACTCTCCATCTACTCCTCCTTCTCTTCTTCTTCCTCAGCCCATCCATGTATGAGAGACTGGACAATGGTTGTGTGTGTACTAGCCCCTGATGCACTAGTATTCAGCTCCTGCTCCCTCTCCTCCATAGCCTCCATCTCCTTATTACTACCCAGTCCACGCTGAGCAGATGAGATGAGGCTGGGTAGTATCTCCCTTTATCCTGTCTTCCTCCATCTCCACCTGGTCTGAATTCATAGCTTCATATTTAATTGTGAGCAGCAACTGTTTAAGTAGGTATTGAAGTGGGATTGGTGCGCTGACTATGGCATCATCGTCACTCACCATCTTTGTGAAGTCCTCAAACACCATGAGAACCCCACAAATGTCAGCCATCCATGCAGACTCTTCAGTTGTTATGTGCGATGGCTGGCCAGAATACTGACGGGTGTGTTGGTCTCTGCTGGCCTCTGCTGCTTACAAAGTCTTGGCAGCAAGTGCAGCGTAGAGTTCCAATACGTAGTGATATCACACACCAGTCAATGAGCTGGTATTTGTATGTGCTGCTGCAGCACTGCCGGAGCAGAAGCATCTGTAGCTGACATTCGGAAATGGGCGTTAACGCGACGTATCTTGACCTGAAGCTCTGGTAAATTTGGGAATGTTTTCAGAAACCCCTGAGCTACCAAGTTGAGCACGTATGCTAAGCATGGTACATGTGTTAGCTGGCTATGCCCATTATCACACACGACCACGCCTCTTTGGAGGTTCAGCAACAATAGCCACAGATCTGTCTGCTCTGTTATTCCTTTAAGTAGCTCTGCCATGCTGTGTGGTTTGTCTCCTAGGCAAATTAGCTTCAGCAGAGACTTTTGCCGATTTGCTGAAGCAGTGCTGCAAAGCTTCCATCTTCCAGTTGATGTGGACGACGTCTATCTTGCTATGTGTCTTGAAACGAAGTTTATTTTGAATAATAAAAAAAAATGGTCACCTGAAACAGTCAACATTTTTTGGAGTTTAATACCACCATCATGTAACGCGAAACACGGACAAGTGTATGGATGAAAATTCAATCTATTAATGACAAATTCAATTCAGAAAAAATTTTGAAAGATTTTTTGATGTGTAATGTAACCACAAAATATAACAGAAAGCACATAATACTCTATGGATGACTAATTGAATCCAGAAATATTTTTCAACACTTTTTTGGAGTGTAATATATCACCAAAATGTAACAGAAAGCACCTAAAACTACTGTATATGAATGACTAATTGAATCTATAAATGTTTTTCAATACTTTTTTGTAGTGTTATATACCATTGAAATGTAACAGAAAGCACCTAATACTCTATGAATGACTAATTGAATCCAGAAAAATGTATCAACGCTTTTTTGCTGTGTTATATAGGACCGAAATGTAACAGAAGGTACTTAATACTTTATTGGTAAGTAATTGAATCCAGAAAGATTTTCCAAGGCTTTTTTGCAGTGTTACATACTACCAACATGTAACAGAAAGCACGTAATACTATATGGATGACTAATTGAATCCAGAAATATTTTTCAACACTTTTTTGGAGTGTAATATACCACCAAAATGTAACAGAAAGCACCTAAAACTACTGTATATGAATGACTAATTGAATCTATAAATTTTTTTCAATACTTTTTTGTAGTGTTATATACCATTGAAATGTAACAGAAAGCAGCTAAAACTATATGAATGACTAATTGAATCTAGAAATATTTTTCAATTTTTTTTAGTAGTGTTATATGCCATTGAAATGTAACATAAAGCACCTAATACTCTATGAATGACTAATTGAATCCAGAAAAATGTATCAATGCTTTTTTGCTGTGTTATATAGGACCGAAATGTAACAGAAGGTACTTAATACTTTATTGGTAAGTAATTGAATCCAGAAATATTTTTCAAGGCTTTTTTGCAGTGTTACATACTACCAACATATAACAGAAAGCACGTAATACTCTATGGATGACTAATTGAATCCAGAAATATTTTTCAACACTTTTTTGGTGTGTTCTATACCACCAAAATGTAGAAGAAAGCACATTATACTATATGGATAACTAATTGAATCTAGAAATGTTTTTCAAAGCTTTTTTGTAGAGTTATATACCACAGAAATGTAACAGAAAGCATGTAATACTCTATGGATGACTAATTAAAACTAGAAATTTTTATCAATGCTTTTTTGTAATGTTACATACTACCGAAATGTAACAGAAAGCACCTAATACTCTATGAGAAGATGATGAGCTAATCTGAAAATCCACGGCCACTTCAGTATTGACTGATGTAGTTTAAACATGTAAGGGGGCACCTTGTTGGGTGACGCGATGGGGTATAGACGAAAACACGTTTTCAATCAAGAAAGGGGTCAGTTTTAGGGAGTCTGCTGGGGCTGTCAGAGCTGTCATCCATGGAGGGAATCAAAATGGCTTGCATAGTGCTAGGCTCTTTGGACATTGCATGAATCTATCTATCTATCTATCTATCTATCTATCCTCCTTCACTTGTTTGAAATGTCTTTGTTCATAGAACTTGCCTTTTTCTATAACTCTGATACATCATCGTGATTAAAGCCCTAATTACACCAATTACCGTAGAGACTCCTTCCTCAGTTTCATATGGAATGTCTCTGACATTGTGTGCTAATAGGCTCATTTACTTTGCTCCAGAGCAATCGTCATGTCAATCACCCACTATTCGGGATATTGAGTTACACCCTAATATTCTGCAATTACCCATCTAAGAGTGAGCCTCGCTACAAGGAATTACAGACTTAAAGTTGCTTTATCGATATTATTGGTCATCATCACCTTACAAGTTTCCTTTAGGGAGAATATAATCTTCTTGTATGATTTCTCAGACCATTCAAGTTGAAGCATCTGATCATGGATCTTCTTGTCCCAGCATTGGTGTATGACTCCTAATCTTTTCCTTGGATCCCAACGTGCTTGGATGAAAATTTCCACAGCAGCTGGAAAGCCACGTGTTTCTCGGCCCTTGTTCGACATAATATCCCATAACTCAGGGTATGAAAGGAGCTTCTTGAAGCATCCATGTGAAACTTAATCTATGATGATAGTGTTGTTGTCACAATGGCTCTGCCATGTGGACTATGGGTTGAGTCAGTGTTAATTTACAGCCCCCTGGGTGCCCCAGATAGTCTTAGGAGTATTTCTCGGCTGAGATATTATGCATGAAATCAATGATCACAAACAGACACCATGGACAGGAGGCTTTTGTTCGCACATCCCCATAGACAAATGACATCCCTGGCTCTGCTTACACTCATTGATATTAGTCTCAATTATGCTGTCCGGTTCTAGAACAAGACCCTGAGGTCTGTAGGTTCGAGTTTTCCACTATCCTTGGCTCTGTCCATGAAATTTGGAAACTTATGATTTGAACCAGCCATAGTGTCAATATTATGCATGCATGCTCTAACCACGTAACTTAATAAAAAATAATTCAGGCCCCCTTTAGATAGTTATAGGGGTTTTCCGGTTTAAAAAAACCCTAGTTTTGTTTTTTAAACATCAATCTGAGTTGCCTTGTGCTGGTCGTGAGCCATAGGGGGCGCTGCCGAACTTTGCAGAAATTTGCATACATTCTGTCCTGCAGAAATTTGCTTCCCCAGCCTATCACCTGCTAGCAAGTGATATATCAAGAGACTCCACCCTCCATTGGTTGCCTGGGCATTGGTTCCTAGCCTGTGAGCACATCTTTATGCATTTCTAAGTATTCTGTCTCCTGTTATCGATCTGGCCTGTTGTCTTGCTAAGTTTGACTTCTTTGGCTTTGTTTTGTGAAACCATGCTGCCTACCCTAACCTCGGACTGTCTGACTATGTTTTTGACTCACCCTCCTATTCCTCGTACCCGTGCCTCTGATACTTTGGTCAGCTACTGCAGTCCTGGAGACTGCCCAGCAGTGGTACCTGGTGTCTACCAGCAGCCAAGCCTATCCTCACCATCAGAGGCCCTAGTGAAGACCTGGTAGACACTTAGTCACGCCCCTTCAGGGTAAGCCCGGCCTGTGGCACAGTGGGTCCACACCCACCACCGTTATATTATGGACTCCCGTCTGTGCTACCGGTAATTATAAATGTGGATGCTAAACACACACAGTATGTGACACACATGTATACACAAACTGCATTTTACACACACATGTATATACACATAGCACACACTCATATACATAGAACACATACATACAGATACATGTATACCCAAAGCACATATGTACAGGCACGTATGTACATGCAGACATATATATAAAGAGCACCATCATACAGACGCATGCAACAGACACATGCATGGACGGAGCACATACATACTGACATATGCATGGACGGAGCACATACATACCGACATATGCATGACCAGAGCACATACATACCGACATATGCATGACCAGAGCACATACATACTGACATATGCATGGACGGAGCATATACATACAAAATCATAGCATAATAGACCCCACACAGCCCTTCAAATATTATAATTAGCCTCCACACATCCCCAGTGAGTCAATGTGCCATACAATTACATATACATAAGGAGACTTCAGAGATGTAAGTTAATTGAAATATATTTTTGTGGTCAGAAATTTCTTTCATGTTCCTCAATGATCTAATATCGATGGCCATCTTTTTTGCGATTAGATTTTCTATTTGTATCCAAATCAGTAAAACAAAAGCACAAAGTAAAAGACAATAATCTGACATATGCGTAATTCTACATCCATAAGACAATTAAGCAATGTCGTGAGTCGTTTAGGAAACAGAGGAGGTGATCCGGCAAGTGGGTAACATTTGTAGGCTCGATAAACTGCCCATATCCAACTCCTTAATATTCATTACGATGCCATATATATTACAGGTTTCGAGCTAAAGCTGACACTTTAGTACTGATGTCCAGCTGAGCTGCGCAGGGAAGATTTATGAGGACCTCAAGGTTCGGGTTCATTTTTAAGAACTGTCTGCCCTTTTGTAAAAACCTCCACATGCATTCTATATGAACAATACATGGGAGCTGGAGCGAAGGTCTGGAAAGAAGGAAACTTTAGCCTGGGTTGTCTGCCCAGTAAATCATCGCCAGGGAGGATCATGTATTCTTGGATATTTTTGTGCTCCTTAATCTCCTGCTAGATGCACCTGCTGGGCACTGTCTGGGTTATTGCATCAGAATAGTAGGGTTCAGCAGCACGACTAAAGAAAAGGACACAAGTCCTCACATTGGTAATTTAAGTATGTGCATAAGTGTGGACATAAATAACTTTTTTACTACCAGGAACGTAAACTTCACCTTTAAAGTTTGGTGATGCTAGGAGACTATGCATATCCCCTTGTAGAAGCAAAATACTAAAGATGCACAAGTCAATTCTACATTAATCAAAATTCCTTGAATTTCTCCACAAAATTTAAAATTTGGGGGGGAATCTATTTGCACAAATTTTATTCTCTATTTTTGCTATTTTTTTCCCTAAGTTTCTTAGGGAAGGCAGTGAAAACAGACTATATTAAGGAGGAAAGAACATGAGCGGAAATAAGTGCGGGATAGAAGCTGTGCTCACAGTAGCACCCTGAATACACCAAGAGCTCATATTCAGCCTATATTACTGGGAGAGACAATCCCACACGAGAAAAATCTGCAACTTGGAGTAGACTTCAAACTGTATATCAGGCGGTCTGAAAATGAATGAATGAAGGAATTAAGGTAGCCACGAACATAGGTATAATATATTTTTACACATCAAAGGTGGCTTTAAGCATACAGAAATTTCTATATAAAGGATTTCTACATAAAGTTGGCCTACTAAATTTTTGTGTGAATTTTACCTTTATTTTGGCCACTAATACTACTGGTGTATGTTGTGTTCTTTGCTAGTACACTTTGAATTGTATGTAAAGAATACCAATTCCTTTTTGGAAGAGGACTAGAACTCTAGTGCCACCTATTGGAAGTAGCAATCCTAACAGTCAATGTCGACCCTTTAACGAGCCTTGTCACATGACTTAGGATAATAGCCAAAACAGAATGTCAATTTGCAGACAGATTCTGGTTTGGCTATAATCCTAAGTCATGTGACAAGGCTCGTTAAAGGGTGGACATTGACTGTTAGGATTGCTACTTCCAATAGGTGGCACTAGAGTTCTAGTTCTCGTCCTCTCTGAAGAGACAATTTGCTTATTTCCCAGAGGAGCATTGCGGCTTTAAGTCTCCTCACCTCGACATGCCTATCATGTCACTCTCCAAAAGTAGAAACAATACTTCTTGGATCCTTTTTGGAAAAATCAGATGCTGAATCTCTGCTCATTTTGTAAAGGCGTGGAGAAGCTGTCGACAACTCTCTTGAAGGCCTTGTGGTTATATGATGCGTTACTATGTTTTGAGTGTTATTTTATCTGTTTGTGGCCTGCAGCACCTAGCTAACCAGTGGATAGTGTTAACTATTTGGGCCAACCCATGGTGGAATGAGTTAAGTGAACACAACAAATTTAGCTCCTGTTTGTTGGGCAGATAGGGAAGAGTGTTGGTAAGAGAAAGACCTAATGTCAGCAGACTTGCACTAAAGAAGGGCTGTATGCAAAGAAGGGAAACCATACCCGGATTCAGAAGTAAACAAGGATTAAGTGGCAGAAGGATTCCTTATTGAGTGGGGCCTACAGCAAATATTGTCTATACTAGTAAGAAGTGTAAAGGTACCGTTACACTTAATGATTTACCAACGATCACGACCAGCGATACGACCTGGCCGTGATCGTTGGTAAGTCGTAGTGTGGTCGCTGGAGAGCTGTCACACAGACCGCTCTCCAGCGACCAACGATGCCGAAGTCCCCGGGTAACCAGGGTAAACATCGGGTTACTAAGCGCAGGGCCGCGCTTAGCAACCCGATGTTTGCCCTGGTTACCATTGTAAATGTAAAAAAAAAAACACTACATACTTACATTCCGGTGTCTGTCATGTCCCCCACCATCAGCTTCCCGCACTGACTGTGTCAGCGCCGGCCGGCCGTAAAGCAGAGCGGTGACGTCACTGCTGTGCTCTGCTTTATGGCCGGCGCTCACAGTCAGTGCGGGAAGCTGAAGGCGGGGGACATGACAGACACCGGAATGTAAGTATGTAGTGTTTTTTTTTTACAGTTACAATGGTAACCAGGGTAAACATCAGGTTAATAAGCGCGGCCCTGCGCTTAGTAATCCGATATTTACCCTGGTTACCAGTGAACACATCGCTGGATCAGCGTCACACACGCCGATTCAGCGATGACAGCAGGTGATCAGTGACCAAAAAAAAGGTCCTGATCATTCCCAGTGACCAACGATCTCCCAGCAGGGGCCTGATCGTTGGTCGCTGTCACACATAACGATTTTGTTAACGATATCGTTGCTACGTCACAAAAAGCAACGATATCGTTAAAGAAATCGTTATGTGTGACGGTACCTTTAGTGTGTCCAGATCTGAGGGTCATAGAGGAGACGATGGCTAGACCGGGACACAAGTTCTCCTATGGGGAATTAAAGCTGCAGTAGCACACCAAGGGGCTTGTGGCCCACATCAATTGGACTTTGGGAATAGTAGTGAGGAATCATGATGACCTCCCTTGTGAGGTCCTAACACAAAGGGAAGATTGAGGTTCCCATAGTGGTTTCCTGGTCTATTGTAACATGTACCAGAAGAAATGTACGACCACGTGTCACCGAGACGTTCCTGCCTCTGGATTGTGCAGAAAATGTGTTGAGTCTGCTATTTGATGTATAGTCTTCTCATTGGTTTGTTCAGTAACGAAAAGTTTATTATTAGACTTTGGTCTTCCTCAATCATCTCTACCTCATCAGTTCCCGGCCTGCCATGTCAAGAGACAGCATGTCGTTTATGGTGGTGTATCGCCAAGCTAACAGCAGACACATCCAAGAGGACCTCCATTTTTCTGTAGCTTGGTGGGGCGCGGAAGTGACCCTCAACTTCGGCGCCCCACCCTTTGCACTTTCCTTTGCAATTTCCTGACAAGCAGGTAGAACAATATTTCTATATCCTGATCTGCAGTGAACATTGGATTTCTAGAGAGACCTGGCGGTGTCCATTGGTGGGCAGTAACTGAGCATGTGTGTCCACCAGTACTCAGCTTTCTAGGTGGACACTCACAATCCCATATGCTTGAACACAAGATGGCGCCATACTATGCAAATGTATTATTGTGTAAATGGTAAATATTGATCATATTTTTAAATAAAATAAGCATTGAGTTTGATACTTATTCATTTACCAATAAGTCGGCTGGAACTACATGCAGCAACAAAGTAACGTAAAACAATGTTCCATAGTTGATTAAAATGGCTGTTGTAACTTTGCGACTCTGGCACAGAAGAAAAAGTCTGAACTCTTCTAATTTGGTTCTCCCATGTGAACACTTCATGAGCTGAGTTTGCAATCATGGTGGTATGTCTCATCGATGTGGTGGCTACTTAAAGCCCTCCGTCCGTTTTAGCAGTTTTTATGTGATACGGACAGGTTGCGATGGTACAGTGGAGTGAACAATGGCAGGGCTGGATCCACAGAATCTGGTGTAGCAGAGTCACAGCAGCGGAGTTGAAATCCACAAATAAGCAGAGCTAGATTAAAGCCATTGTTACTGGTGCAGCAGAGTCAGGGCAGTGAGGTAGCAGAGCTAGCGCAATAATGGGGAAATGGAGACGCATAGCTAGGTTGCACAGGAGGTTAACGTAGCAGAATTGGCACAGCGACGATGAATCAGAGCTAATAAAGCAATGAGGACATGGGATAGCAGAACTGAGTTCCTAACGTAGCAGAGCTGGCGCAGAATCACTGCAAGTGACCCTTGCAACTGAAAAATTTGACAGCGAGAAAATGCTGCTCCCCCATACCACTATTACATAGTGCTGTTTTCTTGCTATCGAAACTGGAGGCTTAACTACCACATTCCAAAATCTCTGCTGGAGGCAAGAGCTCACTGGTGAGCATAGACATAAAAGGGCTACTGTGCAAGAACAATATATTGGCCCTCTGCAGTCCAATAGCTCTTGGATATTGGGCTCCCTTACCTCTTGGGCACAGGTTGCACCAATAGTTTGTCCGTCCCTGCAGGATCTAATAGACTGTCTGTTAGTAAAACCCTGACAAAGTTTGATAATACACTGCACTACATACTTACCAATGTTAGTATTGGAAGTGTAGCACTGATTAATTACCTCCTATTGTCCCACTGAGGAATGCCTGCGACCTGTTATGAACTGGTGATTCAGAAACACAATGTTAGGGTTGGTGGAACGCACCAAATATATAGTATATTAGATGGAATTGGTGCGTTCGCAACCCGGGATCCACCGTGCAGGAAAGTACCTGCTGCTAAGTAAGACGGACTATATGGCGGTACTATAAGTATACATACAAGGGTTAACTTCACCCTGCGTGAAGGAAGCGATCCTGTTGCGTCACAGGACCGCGGTACCGCACATAGAGCGCGAGCAATAAGTCAGCGAACACAACCCCAACTAGGATTGAAGTCCGATTAGACCACTGCTGGCACAACACCGCAACTGGGTGTGTAAGGAAACTATTGAAATAGTAAATAAAGGCACGAGAGTGCATGCGGACGCCGCTAACCACCCAGGCTTGGGTAAGGAAAGTGCACGGCGCCGTACAGGCGGTCACAGCAACTAGACGCTGTTATGTGTGTTTTGTGCTGATGGCTAGTCGGGCGCTAGATAGCTACCATCATCCGCAAACAGATAACAACACTAGGGAGGGATACTTAGGAGCTTTCATCCTTCGACATACATCCATCTACACACACACATATATTTCAAGACAATACTAGCGCATGGCCGTGCGGTCATGCGCAGTTTATATAGTTGCAGCACAGGAAGCTGCTACTGAAGTTTTTGCCCTTTCAGGACCTTCCAGAAGGACCAATGGAAAGTGCTGCAGTACCTGAGCATGTTTTGCCCTTTCAGGACCTTCCAGGAGGACCAATGGAATGTACTGCAGCACCTGAGCATGTGACCGAACATGTGGCCCTCGACCTCCAATGGGAGACCCTGCCCTGGGCATGCTCAGTGTGAGTAAACAAGGACTTAGTCCCAGAGAGGCTCGCACACCGCAGGTCAGTGCAGGGTACCATATGAAAGCCAGAAAAGGCAGTAGTGACCCTATGCACCGAATCAGCCTCAGCTAGACGCTGGGAGCGACGTCTCCGCTGAGCAGAGCCCACTGTGGCCGATACCGAATGGGAGACCGCAGCAGACACGGATCGAGATTCCCCCTGTGCAGCAGAGGAAACTCGACTCCTAACACACAATGGACCTGGTGGTTAAGAGCACACAAAGTGACCTGATAGTTACTAATAACATAGGACGAGCTCTGAGACGTGGAAACTCTGCTGACCGCAATCCCTAATCCTATCACACCACACTAGAGGTAGCCGTGGAGCGCTCCTGACCAGACCTAGGCGCCTCGGGCACAGCCTGAGAAACTAGCTAGCCCTGAAGATAGAAAAATAAGCCTACCTTGCCTCAGAGAAATTCCCCAAAGGAAAAGGCAGCATCCCACATATAATGACTGTGAGTAAAGATGAAAATACAAACACAGAGATGAAATAGGTTTTAGCAAAGTGAGGCCCGACTTACTGAATAGACCGAGGATAGTAAAGATAGCTTTGCGGTCAGCACAAAAACCTACAAACAACCACGCAGAGGGCGCAAAAAGACCCTCCGTACCGACTAATGGCACGGAGGTGCTCCCTCTGCGTCCCAGAGCTTCCAGCAAGCAAGAAAAACCAATATAGCAAGCTGGACAGAAAAAATAGCAAACAAAAGTAACACAAGCAGAACTTAGCTTATGCAGGGCAGACAGGCCACAAGACGATCCAGGAGAGAGCAAGACCAATACTGGAACATTGACTGGAGGCAAGGAACAAAGAACTAGGTGGAGTTAAATAGAGCAGCACCTAACGACTTAACCTCGTCACCTGAGGAAGGAACCTCAGAAGCCGCAGCCCCACTCACATCCACCAGAGGAAGCTCATAGACAGAACCAGCCGAAGTACCACTCATGACCACAGGAGGGAGCTTGACCACAGAATTCACAACACTCGGGCGTATTAAATGCTGTTTTCCATTCATCGCCCTGTTTAATACGCACAAGATTATACGCACCACGAAGATCTATCTTGGTGAACCAACTAGCCCCCTAAATCCGAGCAAACAAATCAGACAGCAGCGGCAAGGGGTACTGAAATTTGACCGTTATTTTATTTAGAAGGCGGTAATCAATACAAGGTCTCAACGAACCATCCTTCTTGGCCACAAAATAGAACCCTGCTCCCAATGGCGACGACGACAGGCGAATATGACCCTTCTCCAAGGATTCCTTTACGTAACTCCGCATAGCGGCGTGCTCAGGCACAGACAAATTAAACAGTCAACCCTTAGGAAACTTACTACCAGGAATCAAATCGATAGCACAATCGCAATCCCTATGCGGAGGTAGGGCACTGGACTTGAGCTCATCAAATACATCCCGGTAATCCGACAAGAACTCTGGGACCTCAGAAGGGGTGGATGATGAAATAGACAGAACTGGAACATCACCATGTACCCCCTGACAACCCCAGCTGGACACAGACATAGATTTCCAATCCAATACTGGGTTATGGACTTGTAGCCATGGCAACCCCAACACGACCACATCATGCAGATTATGCAACACCAAAAAGCGAATATCCTCCTGATGCGCAGGAGCCATGCATATGGTCAGTTGAGTCCAGTACTGAGGCTGATTCTTGGCCAAAGGCGTAGCATCAATTCCTCTCAATGGAATAGGATACTGCAAGGGCTCCAAGAAAAACCCACAGCGCCTAGCAAAGTCCAAGTCCATCAAATTCAGGGCAGCGCCTGAATCCACAAATGCCATGACAGAATAGGATGACAAAGAGCAGATCAAAGTAACGGACAAAAGAAATTTCGACTGTACCGTACCAATGGTGGCAGACCTAGCGAACCGCTTAGTGCGCTTAGGACAATCGGAGATAGCATGAGTGGAATCACCACAATAAAAACACAGCCCATTCCGACGTCTGTGTTCTTGCCGTTCAGCTCTGGTCAAAGTCCTATCACATTGCATAGGCTCAGGTATATGCTCAGATAATACCGCCAAATGGTGCACATTTTTACGCTCACGTAAGCGTCGATCGATCTGAATGGCCAAAGACATAGACTCATTCAGACCAGCAGGCATAGGAAATCCCACCATGACATCCTTAAGGGCTTCAGAGAGACCCTTTCTGAAAATTGCTGCCAGCGCACATTCATTCCATTGAGTGAGCACAGACCACTTCCTAAACTTCTGTCAATATATCTCTACCTCATCCTGACCCTGACACAGAGCCAGCAAATTTTTCTCTGCCTGATCCACTGAATTAGGTTCATCATACAGCAATCCGAGCGCCAGAAAAACGCATCAATATCGCATAATGCAGGATCTCCTGGCGCAAGGGAAAATGCCCAGTCTTGAGGGTTGCCACGTAATAAAGAAATAATGATCTTAACTTGTTGAACTGGGTCACCAGAGGAGCGGGGTTTCAAAGCCAGAAACAGTTTACAACTATTTTTGAAATTCAGAAACTTAGCTCTATCACCAGAAAATAAGTCAGGAATAGGATTTCTAGGTTCTAACATAGATTTCTGAACCACAATGTCTTGAATATTATGTACTCTTGCAGTGAGATGATCCACACAAGAAAGCAGACCTTTAATGTCCATCACTACACCTGTGTCCTGAACCACCCAAATGTCTAGGGGAAAAGAAAGGCAAAACACAGTGCAGAGAAAAAAAATGGTCTCAGAACTTCTCTTTTCCCTCTATTGAGAAGCATTAGTACTTTGGGCCTCCAGTACTGTTATGAACTTGTGATTCAGAAACACAATGGACCTGGTGGTTAAGAGCACACAAACTGACCTGATAGTTACTAATAACATAGGACGAGCTCTGAGACGTGGAAACTCTGCTGACCGCAATCCCTAATCCTATCACACCACACTAGAGGTAGCCGTGGAGCGCTCCTGACCAGACCTAGGCGCCTCGGGCACAGCCTGAGAAACTAGCTAGCCCTGAAGATAGAAAAATAAGCCTACCTTGCCTCAGAGAAATTCCCCAAAGGAAAAGGCAGCCCCCCACATATAATGACTGTGAGTAAAGATGAAAATACAAACACAGAGATGAAATAGGTTTTAGCAAAGTGAGGCCCGACTTACTGAATAGACCGAGGATAGTAAAGATAGCTTTGCGGTCAGCACAAAAACCCACAAACAACCACGCAGAGGGCGCAAAAAGACCCTCCGTACCGACTAACGGCACGGAGGTGCTCCCTCTGCGTCCCAGAGCTTCCAGCAAGCAAGAAAAACCAATATAGCAAGCTGGACAGAAAAAATAGCAAACAAAAGTAACACAAGCAGAACTTAGCTTATGCAGGGCAGACAGGCCACAAGACGATCCAGGAGAGAGCAAGACCAATACTGGAACATTGACTGGAGGCAAGGAACAAAGAACTAGGTGGAGTTAAATAGAGCAGCACCTAACGACTTAACCTCGTCACCTGAGGAAGGAACCTCAGAAGCCGCAGCCCCACTCACATCCACCAGAGGAAGCTCATAGACAGAACCAGCCGAAGTACCACTCATGACCACAGGAGGGAGCTCGACCACAGAATTCACAACAGCGACCCATCTGAGAAATCCCTTCTTAACCCCAATCTTGAAGATTCCACCTATGGACAGATGGTCTATAACTTACTGGATATCTTGAAATCATACATATACTATATAAGCAAACATATACTACCATACAATCAGGTCCTCAAGATATTTTACTGAAGTCTAGAGATGAGCAAGTCTCCCAAAACTGATTTTTCGCAAATTTTGCTCAAACTGATGGTCAGATTCACTTTCACCTGAATGAAACGTGCCCCAAAATTGGTATGGTCTGAAGTCTTTCCGGATCCCATAGCATAATAAACAGATGGCAACGAAGGTGTTAAAAAAATGATAAAAGATTATTCTCACCTGTCCTAGACCCACTCCTAACCTGTCTTGCTGCCGCAGCTCTTCGCTTGGTCCTCCACTCACTTCAGATCGGTCTTCGGTCTAGATCTTACACTGCTGAAGGCATCACGCGATCATGTGTGTCGTACTCTACATGACCTAGTCTGTACCAGAAAATCTGAACGGAAGACCAATCTGTTGACTGGATTTCAGTGAAGCGTTGCATTGACAGGGTAGGAGAGGGGCTCATCTAGGACAGGTGAGTAAAGAAGAATCCAGCAAAATTGTGGCCAGATGTGAATCAAATCTTGAAAAATTTATACTCTGCTAATAGAAATTTGGGTGGAAATTTGTTAGTAATTTGAGTAATTACGAATCGATTCAGTCATCTCTACTGAAGACCAGACTTCCGACAAAAAAAAAAAAGAAAAATGGAATGGAAGTTTCGGAAATGTCATATCCCTTTTTTTATTTACTACGTGGGTAGTTCAGATGACATCATGGTAATATTGTATGTACACAAGAACAAGGAAAACATGCACGTCTCTATGTAGGGATTAGGATTACTTGTGTAGTCTTGCATACTCTAGGTAGTAAATTGAATGCAGAAGAACCCACAGGCTATAATTTCTCAGGCAGCTGTTATTGCCAAAGCCTTAACCTTAGAATAGATCCAGAGAAAAGGGGAAAGTTTGTGAGCATATGGCTCATTCATGCGCAGGAGACGGATACCTTCATTAGTTATCTTTAGGATATTTCATTTAGGAATTAGAGTGGGCAAGAAATGAAAGAAGAAAAAATTTAAAGCAGCTAAACATTCTTCTCATTGGTGCCTCGGGATATAACGATCTTTTCCCAAGACAGAAATACATTCATATAGAAATTAGAATGTTCTATACTTTACTCCAAGTGAAACTGCAGAAAAACACCCAGTGCTCCTGGCACATAGTACTACATTTAAATGAGAAAATAATATTGTCCTATAGGTCCGTTGACTTACAAGGGTTTGGCAGGAAGTCTTGCCATGACTAATGCACCTTATGTCAATTTTTCTGTCAAATTTACCAGAGCTGACAACGGTATTGTTAGAATATCTTAATAAAAAAATATTCTGAAGCTGCTCATAGCCCATCTAACAGTTAAACCTAGGAATGATATTCATAATATCAATGGTTCCATCAATGATGGACCAGTACGGAACCAGTCCTTCACCAAGTAGTGTAAAATAATGCTAGTGATAAGCAAATGAATTCTGAAGGAATCAATTTTGCTAACAAAAATTTTGATTCAAAAGGATATGAATTTTGGGGGTATTTGATTTGCGCAAATCAAACGATATTGTTGTTAGCCGGCAGACATTTTTCTGGATTCTGAGGCCAGGAAGGGTTTAAAAAACAGGGGAGCATATCCAGTCCTCCAATACAATTCAAATAATGGTGGAGAAGACCCTGGTGGATCTATCTAGGCTTGTTCGAGATCAATCTTCCTACATATCTTTCAACCATCAATCCGCCATGGCTCGAAATCAGGCTGATGACCGTTAGAGAAAAACAAAAATTGCATAAATAGTAAAAATAATAAAAATAAAACATTGTAATAAATATTGTAATAAATAATGACTAGTATGTAAATAGATAAGAGTTTTTCATAATGTCTAAAGTTTTTCAAGCAAAAACATTGCTCTTTAAAATAGGATATCAACATGTGATAGTGAGCGTCTAAGCGTCTAAGCTCCTTTCACATTAACGCAGGCAGCGAAACTCCTTGGCATAGTCTGCTGTGCCTCATTACTCATAGTCAAATACAAAAAGATCAAGGGGATAGCTGTTAAAATCGAGGTGCCTTCAGGAAAATGGAAACTAATTATTAGGTAAACCTGAGGCAACGTACTAATAATAATGGCAAAAAAATCAGTTTTATTAATAAACCAATCGTACAGAAACCGACGTTTCGGCCTAATGGCCTTTGTCAAGGTTATTATCTATAAACAACATAACATAGGAGAACATGTTAAACAACATCTGGAATATAAGTACAATTGTTCATATACAAAAAGAAAAACCGAACAAAAGGAAAATACAAAAAGACAATGTAATTATCATATATCAGAGATATAATCCGATCAGAGTCTTCATTACATGACACAAAGGAGAAAAGTAGACAAAACTGTAAGGAAAAAATAAGGGGAAAGAATTTGTAGACTATAAAGGGAAAAAAAAACACTTTGTAAACTGTAGGGGAAAAAAACAGTATAAAGCCAATAAGAACAAGATTGCTGTATATAATGGACCCTATATGTCCCCATACATATGACGCGCCCACAGGGCCGTGGGGTACTCGGTACCGGGTCCTGCGGTTCACAGGGGGATGTCACGGTGGCGACCTGGTCCGTGGCCCTGGGCATCAACGTTAAAGGGAAAGGGAATAAAGTTTATGTTCATGACGCCACCTGTGGTGTTCGGTCAATGGGGACTGACGCTGCTTTAAGGGGTCATCACGCTGCTTTAAGGGGTCCTCTGGGGTGATGTTATGGCAGCTAGATGGTATAATTTCCCACAGGTGAAATGTATCCCCAGGGCTCTCGGTGTGTAGATGGAAGATGGTGAGGAGTGCAGTAAAGAATGTGGACACAGGTTTGCAGTCTTTTTACCTTGTTTACTGAAGACTTCAGCATCCGCAGTGCAGAGCACCAGATCACAGGGCAGGCAGGGTCAGGCCAGCTTGAAGGCAAGTTGGGAGTCCCCTTACCCAGGTGGAAATCAAAAGCCTTCCTCTAGCGCCGTGGTGTTGTAGTTCCTTATGGCTTAAAGCTCCACATAAGGTCCTCACAGATGTTATCTCTCTCTGTCCCCCGGGTAGGATAGGACATAACCCGTATGACTGGTGGCTTGAGGCTGTTTATAGGGACTCTAGCATGCCCCGGCCTCTGAGGGGTGCCACCGTGCCTCCTGGGTGTTAGGTTGGACACGTAACGTAGAGTTCAGCTGTCCTGCCAGTCTCTGATGTAAGTCATAGAGGTCCTTACAACCTCGGTGTTCCAGCTACCGGTCTCTGTGCCTCAGAAGGAGGCAGCCTGCTCGGGGCTGGCCTCCCCCTGGTATTCTCTCCTGTGCTTTGCTCTCCTGCACGCTCTCTGTAATGTATTTGGCTTTCTGTATGTCTCTTTCCAGGAGCTGCTGCATTGTGGCGGCACAGCTTCATAAAACCTTCCTCTGCATCAGACTGATCCAGTCTGTTTCTTGGCAAGACTGAACTGACTCCTTTCCCTCTGTGTCTCTGGCAGGAACTCCCTAACTTTCCCTCCAAAACTACCTTATATATGGGGAGTCACCTAGCAAGTAGGATCAAAAGCTCCCCCTGGTGGCCTGGAGGGTGAATGTGTTGCATGTTTGTGGAACCTGGTTGCAGTTATCCCTTCTTGCCTTCAAGCGTAAAATCACTCTCCTCGTGAGGAAAGCAATGCTACTGTGATGACCAGGATCCTGGGGCGCCACACATACGATTTATACCACAGTGAGGTTCCAGAACAGAGGGAAAGAACATGCTGGTAATAGAACAGAGGTATAAATCATAAGCCACCACAGTATTAAGAGAGAATTAAGTATTAAGAGAATAGGTAGAAAGGATATGGCAGCAATGAATGGTAGTTGCCTGTGTGATAGTCTGTATTAACTTGCGGTGAATAAGTAAGAGACCGAGCAGTCAGTATGTATAACCCAAGAAGATTGCAACATTGGAAGACCAAAAAGGAGGGACAGTACCTGGCAGTGGAGAGATCTGGACGCAGGGATGAACCGCTGTGAGAACGAGGTGTAGTGAATGTAGAAACCGCGCCTTTTTATGCAAATAGTGAGTCAAGGGTCCGGAAGTGTGGCAGTGCGTCAGTGCCAGGAGAAAAGTGACTGCGCGTGCGCCAAGACTAAAAGAGGAGAGTGCGCACTGCAGTCCAATGAACGGAAATGTAATGACGTGCGCTGAGGTACAGGAAGTGGGGCATACCAACGGGGGATGTATTATAGCACCTAGTGCAAAAAGGGGAAAAAACACTAATTATAAGTAAGATAGAACTGTCCATGAATCCATGTGTAAGCCAACATCATAGATTAAGCACGGGAAAGGAGGAGGACCGGTAAATATGTGAACGAAATCCCAGTAATCAATCAGATAAGTAAATAGAGACAAACCTGCACCATAAAAGAGAACAGAACCCTCACTGTCTTGGTCTGTGGAGAAAAAAGACAAAAATAAATACTAAAAAATATAAAGCAACCTGGTCTTATACAATAATGAAACAATACATGAAATATCTGTATAAACATCTAAACATTGATAGATCTAACTGGTATAGAGCATAATAATGTCCGAATCTGTAATATGACAAAGACGCCCATACGTATAATCATGTGGTTACTGGACACAAATAAAAATAAATATAAAAGATAGTAAACAATCAGTAGAAGTTTTCATACTCCCTATTAAGGCCATAAGGTTCCAACGTTTGGAGAGTGTAAATCCAGTAAGCTTCCCTTTCTTTAAGTTTCTAGATCCTATTGCCCCCCCTCCTCACCTGTGGTATGCTTTCAATAATCTGGTAACGTAACTGAGAAATATTGTGATTGTGGGAGATAAAGTGAGTAGGAATAGGTAACATCATTCTTTTACACCGGATAGAGGATTTGTGTTGTGATATCCTGTCCCGGATACGCTGGGTAGACTTACCAACATATCCGAGACCGCAAGGACATTTAATAAGATGAACGACAAAAGAAGAATCGCAGCTGAAAAAAACGCGAATGGGGAACCGTTTCCCTGATCTGGGAGGTGTGAACGAGTCCCCTTTAGTGATATTCGAGCATTGGAGACAGTGCAAACAGGGGAAAGTTACTTTGCGCTGTGTAGCTAGAAATGTTTATGTATCCTTCATCTTAGTACTGCCAATATCTGCTTTGACCAGGAAATTTCGTAAGTTAGATGATCTCTTGCCAGGGATTCAAGCTTCAGGAGGCTAATTTGCATATTCCAGGTGCCTTCTGGGAGAAGCGAAGTCTCCCTAAGCTAGAAGATCGTTGGGTACAGCCGGGACCAGCTGCTTCGAAAGCATCACCAAACCAGGGATTCAAGCTTCAGGAGGCTAATTTGCATATTCCAGGTGCTTTCTGGGAGAAGCGAAGTCTCCCTAAGCTAGAAGATCGTTGGGTACAGCCGGGACCAGCTGCTTCGAAAGCATCACCAAACCAGGGATTCAAGCTTCAGGAGGCTAATTTGCATATTCCAGGTGCCTTCTGGGAGAAGCGAAGTCTCCCTAAGCTAGAAGATCGTTGGGTACAGCCGGGACCAGCTGCTTCGAAAGCATCACCAAACCAGGGATTCAAGCTTCAGGAGGCTAATTTGCATATTCCAGGTGCCTTCTGGGAGAAGCGAAGTCTCCCTAAGCTAGAAGATCGTTGGGTACAGCCGGGACCAGCTGCTTCGAAAGCATCACCAAACCAGGGATTCAAGCTTCAGGAGGCTAATTTGCATATTCCAGGTGCTTTCTGGGAGAAGCGAAGTCTCCCTAAGCTAGAAGATCGTTGGGTACAGCCGGGACCAGCTGCTTCGAAAGCATCACCAAACCAGGGATTCAAGCTTCAGGAGGCTAATTTGCATATTCCAGGTGCCTTCTGGGAGAAGCGAAGTCTCCCTAAGCTAGAAGATCGTTGGGTACAGCCGGGACCAGCTGCTTCGAAAGCATCACCAAACCAGGGATTCAAGCTTCAGGAGGCTAATTTGCATATTCCAGGTGCCTTCTGGGAGAAGCGAAGTCTCCCTAAGCTAGAAGATCGTTGGGTACAGCCGGGACCAGCTGCTTCGAAAGCATCACCAAACCGCGCGCCTTACGGCGCGCGAATTTTTGCCTGTAGGACATTATTGCAAGAAAGCTTGGCTGAGTAGATTATACAAGAAGGAAAACACACAGCAAGTCAGCAGGATCTAGGAGCAACATGGCAGATGTGACAACCTACATGGTGAGCTGCAGCATGTGCTACATGTTCACAGATCGACCAGAAGAAGAATCCAATTTCACCTGTCAGAAGTGTAGGCTAGTGGCCCTTTTAGAAGAAAAGGTGCGGGGTCTGGAAGAAAGAATAGCAACTTTGAAACTCATCAAAGAGAATGAAGACTTTCTAGACAGAACAGAAGCATCTCTACTGGTCACAGAAGGTGCAAAAAGTGTCAGAGAACCTCCAAAAGCAGATGAGTGGAAGCATGTGACCAAAAGAAGCAAGAAGACCATGGAGAAATCACCAACCACACAACTGAAGAACCGATATCAAATCTTTGTAGAGGATGAAGATGGCACACCTAAGAATGAAGCAATACCAGCAAGCAAAAAAGAAAAGGGCACACAGCAACAAGTGACAGCAAAAAGTACAGCCAAGAAGCAACGAAGAGTGGTGGTGGTGGGAGACTCACTACTGAGAGGCACCGAAGCAGCCATCTGCAGACCGGACATAACTGCAAGAGAAGTATGCTGCCTTCCAGGTGCGATGATCAAGGATGTGACCGATAGGATACCAAAGCTCTTCAGCTCCAAGGACGTCCACCCATTTCTTCTGATACATGTTGGCACCAATGACACGGCAAGGAAGGACCTACCGACAATCTGCAAGGACTTTGAAGAGTTGGGGAAGAAAGTAAAGGAACTGGATGCACAAGTAGTTTTTTCTTCTATCCTTCCAGTAGACGGGCATGGCACCAGGAGATGGAACAGGATCCTTGATGCAAACAACTGGCTAAGACGATGGTGCAGACAACAAGGATTTGGATTCCTGGACCACGGTGTGAATTACTGGTATGATGGACTCCTCGCCAGAGACGGACTACACCTCAACAAACCTGGGAAACACACATTCGCCAGAAGACTCGCTACACTCATCAGGAGGGCGTTAAACTAGAAGAAGAGGGGACGGGAAGAAAAACATTAGACTCGAACAAAGACGACCCAGGAAAACATACTCAGAAGGGAGGTAAGAACATTTCTAAAACAATCCACAGTGAGGAGATTGGAACAAAACAAAATCCTCTAAACTGCATGCTCGCAAACGCCAGAAGCCTGACAAACAAGATGGAAGAACTAGAAGCAGAAATATCTACAGGTAACTTTGACATAGTGGGAATAACCGAGACATGGTTAGATGAAAGCTATGACTGGGCAGTTAACTTACAGGGTTACAGTCTGTTTAGAAAGGATCGTAAAAATCGGAGAGGAGGAGGGGTTTGTCTCTATGTAAAGTCTTGTCTAAAGTCCACTTTAAGGGAGGATATTAGCGAAGGGAATGAGGATGTCGAGTCCATATGGGTCGAAATTCATGGAGGGAAAAATGGTAACAAAATTCTCATTGGGGTCTGTTACAAACCCCCAAATATAACAGAAACCATGGAAAGTCTACTTCTAAAGCAGATAGATGAAGCTGCAACCCATAATGAGGTCCTGGTTATGGGGGACTTTAACTACCCGGATATTAACTGGGAAACAGAAACCTGTGAAACCCATAAAGGCAACAGGTTTCTGCTAATAACCAAGAAAAATTATCTTTCACAATTGGTGCAGAATCCAACCAGAGGAGCAGCACTTTTAGACCTAATACTATCTAATAGACCTGACAGAATAACAAATCTGCAAGTGGTTGGGCATTTAGGAAATAGCGACCACAATATTGTGCAGTTTCACCTGTCTTTCACTAGGGGGACTTGTCAGGGAGTCACAAAAACATTGAACTTTAGGAAGGCAAAGTTTGAACAGCTTAGAGATGCCCTTAATCTGGTAGACTGGGACAATATCCTCAGAAATGAGAATACAGATAATAAATGGGAAATGTTTAAGAACATCCTAAATAGGCAGTGTAAGCGGTTTATACCTTGTGGGAATAAAAGGACTAGAAATAGGAAAAACCCAATGTGGCTAAACAAAGAAGTAAGACAGGCAATTAACAGTAAAAAGAAAGCATTTGCACTACTAAAGCAGGATGGCACCATTGAAGCTCTAAAAAACTATAGGGAGAAAAATACTTTATCTAAAAAACTAATTAAAGCTGCCAAAAAGGAAACAGAGAAGCACATTGCTAAGGAGAGTAAAACTAATCCCAAACCGTTCTTCAACTATATCAATAGTAAAAGAATAAAAACTGAAAATGTAGGCCCCTTAAAAAATAGTGAGGAAAGAATGGTTGTAGATGACGAGGAAAAAGCTAACATATTAAACACCTTCTTCTCCACGGTATTCACGGTGGAAAATGAAATGCTAGGTGAAATCCCAAGAAACAATGAAAACCCTATATTAAGGGTCACCAATCTAACCCAAGAAGAGGTGCGAAACCGGCTAAATAAGATTAAAATAGATAAATCTCCGGGTCCGGATGGCATACACCCACGAGTACTAAGAGAACTAAGTAATGTAATAGATAAACCATTATTTCTTATTTTTAGTGACTCTATAGCGACAGGGTCTGTTCCGCAGGACTGGCGCATAGCAAATGTGGTGCCAATATTCAAAAAGGGCTCTAAAAGTGAACCTGGAAATTATAGGCCAGTAAGTCTAACCTCTATTGTTGGTAAAATATTTGAAGGGTTTCTGAGGGATGTTATTCTGGATTATCTCAATGAGAATAACTGTTTAACTCCATATCAGCATGGGTTTATGAGAAATCGCTCCTGTCAAACCAATCTAATCAGTTTTTATGAAGAGGTAAGCTATAGACTGGACCACGGTGAGTCATTGGACGTGGTATATCTCGATTTTTCCAAAGCGTTTGATACCGTGCCGCACAAGAGGTTGGTACACAAAATGAGAATGCTTGGTCTGGGGGAAAATGTGTGTAAATGGGTTAGTAACTGGCTTAGTGATAGAAAGCAGAGGGTGGTTATAAATGGTATAGTCTCTAACTGGGTCGCTGTGACCAGTGGGGTACCGCAGGGGTCAGTATTGGGACCTGTTCTCTTCAACATATTCATTAATGATCTGGTTGAAGGTTTACACAGTAAAATATCGATATTTGCAGATGATACAAAACTATGTAAAGTAGTTAATACAAGAGAAGATAGTATTCTGCTACAGATGGATCTGGATAAGTTGGAAACTTGGGCTGAAAGGTGGCAGATGAGGTTTAACAATGATAAATGTAAGGTTATACACATGGGAAGAGGGAATCAATATCACCATTACACACTGAACGGGAAACCACTGGGTAAATCTGACAGGGAGAAGGACTTGGGGATCCTAGTTAATGATAAACTTACCTGGAGCAGCCAGTGCCAGGCAGCAGCTGCCAAGGCAAACAGGATCATGGGGTGCATTAAAAGAGGTCTGGATACACATGATGAGAGCATTATACTGCCTCTGTACAAATCCCTAGTTAGACCGCACATGGAGTACTGTGTCCAGTTTTGGGCACCGGTGCTCAGGAAGGATATAATGGAACTAGAGAGAGTACAAAGGAGGGCAACAAAATTAATAAAGGGGATGGGAGAACTACAATACCCAGATAGATTAGCGAAATTAGGATTATTTAGTCTAGAAAAAAGACGACTGAGGGGCGATCTAATAACCATGTATAAGTATATAAGGGGACAATACAAATATCTCGCTGAGGATCTGTTTATACCAAGGAAGGTGACGGGCACAAGGGGGCATTCTTTGCGTCTGGAGGAGAGAAGGTTTTTCCACCAACATAGAAGAGGATTCTTTACTGTTAGGGCAGTGAGAATCTGGAATTGCTTGCCTGAGGAGGTGGTGATGGCGAACTCAGTCGAGGGGTTCAAGAGAGGCCTGGATGTCTTCCTGGAGCAGAACAATATTGTATCATACAATTATTAGATTCTGTAGAAGGACGTAGATCTGGGTATTTATTATGATGGAATATAGGCTGAACTGGATGGACAAATGTCTTTTTTCGGCCTTACTAACTATGTTACTATGTTACTATGTTTTGTGACAAATTAAAGGTGAAGTTTGAAATTCAGAAATCTCTCGACATGAGTTCCCTAGGAGTGGCCAGTGTTTATGTATGATCTTATGAAAAACCTTCATGAAGGGATGATAAGTATAGACAGAACCCATTTTGCAAATATTGGGCCTAGGTGCTGATAAAGAAGTCAAGGTAGAGGGAAATGTTAGAGGCTGAGCTGATTCTGGATAGCCCCGATCTCAAAATTTAGAGGCCTTCTCATTGAGACTTATGGTACGATGTGTAGGATCTGACACAATGCGATTGATCCTATAATATTGAGATTTAGGAAGAGATGTTTTAATGTGCCGTGGATGGCAACTAGTAAAGTGCAATAAGCTGTTCCTATCCGTTGCCTTTACATAGAGATCTGTAGATAATAATCCATTGTGATTAATAATCGCCATAGTGTCTAGAAAGGGAATGGTTGTCTGATCGTACTTAATAGAAAAGGTAAGTTTTTCTATACAGTGGTTAATATCATAAAAAAACGAAAGAAGAGATTCTTTAAGCCACTCCAAATCAAAAAGACATAGTCTATATACCTTTTCCAAAGTAAGGAATGTTGCTGAAAGAGAGGGTGAGTATGTACAAATTGTGATTCAAATTGCGCCATGAAAATATTTGCGTACGGGGGCACTAGTTTACTACCCATTGCAGTACCAGTTAATTGCATGAAAAATTTGTCCTCAAACATAAAAAAGGTTTTTGTGTGTATCATTGTAAGTAATGCAGTGCAAAAGGACTTAATCTCCAAACTAAATTGTGTCGTAGTATCCAAAAATTCCCATACAGCTATAATACCTTTCTGATTATTAATGCTAGTATAAAGACTATTGACATCCAGAGTTACTAAATATCATCCGACAGGAACGGATTCTAGGTCACAAATACATGTCAAAAATTGAGATGTGTCACGAAGGAATGATGGAATATAATGTAGAAGGGGAGGCAAAATCTTTTCAAGTACCATGGCCAAGGGGGAGAGGAGTGAATTTGTTGATGCAACAATGGGTCTACCAGGTGGTTGTGTAAGGTTTTTATGAATTTTTGGTAATGTATAAAACACAGGACAGATCGGATGTGGAATAATCAAGAAATCACCTAATTTCTTTTCAATAACACCCAAAGAGCTAAAGTGATGAACCATCATACGAATATCTTTCACAATAGAGAAGGTGGGATCATTAGCAATCGGAAGATAAGTGTTAACATCATTTAACTGAGAATAAATCTCATCCACATAGTATTTTACTACAACCGCTCCACCCTTATCTGTGGGTTTGATAATCAAATGTCTATTGGACCCAAGGCTCTTGATGGCCAATTTTTCAACAAGAGAAAAGTTTCTGGAAATATGAAATTTCTTATGTTGACTATTATGAAGTTGGTTTTGGACATCTTTACGTACCAATGTGATATACAGTACAGACCAAAAGTTTGGACACACCTCATTTAAAAAATTTTCTGTATTTTCATGACTATGAAAATTATGAAAATTGTACATTCACACTGAAGGCATCAAAACTATGATGGAAATTTCATATATTTCATGTGGAAATATATACTTAACAAAAAAGTGTGAAACAACTGAAATTATGTCTTATATTCTAGGTTCTTCAAAGTTTCCACCTTTTGCTTTGATGACTGCTTTGCACACTGTTGGCATTCTCTTGATGAGCTTCAAGAGGTAGTCACCGGGAATGGTCTTCCAACAATCTTGAAGGAGTTCCCAGAGATGCTTAGCACTTGTTGGCTCTTTTGCGTTCACTCTGTGGTCCAGCTCACCCCAAACCATCTCGATTGGGTTCAGGTCTGGTGACTGTGGAGGCCAGGTCATCTTGCGTAGAACCCCATCACTCTACTTCTTGGTCAAATACCTCTTACACAGCCTGGAGGTGTGTTTGAGGTCATTGTCCTGTTGAACAATAAATGATGGTTCAACTAAACGCAAACCGGATGGAATAGCATGCCACTTCAAGATGCTGTGGTAGCCATGCTGGTTCAGTATGCCTTCAATTTTGAATAAAACCCCAACAGTGTCACCAGCAAAGCCCCCCCACACCATCACACCTCTTCCTCCATGTTTCACGGTGGGAACTAGGCATGTAGAATCTATCCGTTCACCTTTTCTGTGCTGCACAAAGACACGGTGGTTGGCACCAAAGATATCAAATTTGGACTCATCAGACCAAAGCACAGATTTCCACTGGTCTAATGTCCATTCCTTTTATTCTTTAGCCCAAACAAGTCTCTTCTGCTTGTTGCCTGTCCTCAGCAGTGGTTTCCTAGCAGCTATTTTACTATGAAGGCTTGCTGCACAAAGTCTCCTCTTAACAGTTGTTGTAGAGATGTGTCTGCTGCTAGAACTCTGTGTGGCATTGACCTGGTCTCTAATCTGAGCTGCTGCTAACCTGCGATTTCTGAGGCTAGTGACTCAGATAAACTTATCTTCAGAAGCAGAGGTGACTCTTGGTCTTCCTTTCCTGGGGCGGTCCTCATGTGAGCCAGTTTCTTTGTAGCTCTTGATGGTTTTTGCCACTGCACTTGGGGACACTTTCAAAGTTTTCCCAATTTTTCAGACTGACTGACCTTCATTTCTTAAATTGATGATGGCCACTCGTTTTTCTTTACTTAGCTGCTTTTTTCTTGCCATAATAAAAATTCGAACAGTCTATTCAGTAGGACTATCAGCTGTGTATACACCAGACTTCAGCACAACACAACTGATGGTCCCAACCCCATTTATAAGGCAAGAAATCCCACTTATTAAACCTGACAGGGCACACCTGTGAAGTGAAAACCATTCCCGGTGACTACCTCTTGAAGCTCATCAAGAGAATGCCAAGAGTGTGCAAAGCAGTCATCAAAGCAAAAGGTGGCTACTTTGAAAAACCTAGAATATAAGACATAATTTCTGTTGTTTAACACTTTTTTGTTAAGTATATAATTTCCCATGTGTTAATTCATAGTTTTGATGCCTTTAGTGTGAATGTACAAATTTTCATAGTCATGAAAATACAGAAAAATCTTTAAATGAGAAGGTGTGTCCAAACTTTTAGTCTGTACTGTAGGTTTCAACAGGATGGTATGTTTTCGGAGAGGAAAAATTACTAAGTAGAAATAAATTCAACTTGCTCAAGGTACGTATCACTAGAGGATTCAATTCCCGAATTCTGTTCACCAGTCCCAAGTGATGTCAATGGTTGACTAGAAGAGAAGTGGACTTTGAGACAAAGATATCAAAAAAATCTGTTAAGTTCCTGATCTAATATAAAGTAATTGAATGGTGGAGTAGGGCAAAATGAGAGGCCCCTTTGTAACACCAGCCAGAAGTTCACTAGAAGATAAGATATAAGATGAGATATTATATACCAGTTGGTTATCTAGTACCTGTGACCGTGTCTGCATCCGTGACGATGGGATGCCAGTTCCTCCAGGAATACATCTCTTGTTCCTGTTCCTCTGGCCTCTCCCGCGTCTCTGTTCGGTCTCTTACTTATTCACCGCAAGTTTATACAGCCTATCATACAGGTTACTACCATTCATTGCTGCCACATCCTTTCTACCTATTAGCACCTCTCTCAATAATGTGGTGGCTTATGATTTATACCTCTGTTCTATTACCAGCATGTTCTTTTCCTTTGTTCTGGAACCTCACTATGGTATAGATCATATGTATAGGGACATATGGGATCCATTATATATGGCAATCTTGTTCTTATTGGCTTTATACTGTTTTTTTCCCCTACAGTTTACAAAGTGCTTTTTTTCCCCTTAGGCCATGTTCACACGTTGCGGTTTTTACCGCAGAACCGCAGCGATTTTGCCGCTGCGGGTCCGCTGCAGTTTCCATTGCGTTTACATTTACATGTTAACCAATGGAAACCGCAAACCGCTGTGCACATGCTGCGGGAAAAACCGCGCAGAAAAGCAGCGGTTAAAAACCCGCAGCATGTCACTTCTTTGTGCAGAATCGCAGCGATTCTGCACCCTTAGAAATGCATTGATCCGCTTACTTCCCGCATGGGGCTGTGCCCACCATGCGGGAAGTAAGCGGATAATGTGCAGGTTATACCCGGGGTGGAGGAGAGGAGACTCTCCTCCAGGCCCTGGGAACCATATTTGTGGTTAAAAAAAGAATTAAAATAAAAAATATTGATATACTCACCTCTGAAGTCTCAGCGCTGCACGCAGCCGTCCGTTCTCAGGTTTGCTATGCGACCAGGACCTGCGGTGACGTCGCGGTCACATGACCGTGACGTCACCGAAGGTCCTGGTCGCACAGCATCTTTGGAACCGGACCGCCGCCTGCAGCGCCCAGGAGATCGGGACGTCGGAAGGTGAGTATATCATGATTTTATTATTTTTAACATTACTATTGATGCTGCATATTGCTGCATACGCAGCATCAATAGTAGGAGTAAAATCCCGCAGCGGAACCCGCAGGACAAACCCCGATAAATCTGCAGGGATAACCGCAGCGGGTTTGCCCTGCAGATTTATCAAATCCGCTGCGGGAAAACCCGCAGGGACAGGACGCAACGTGTGAACATGGCCTTATAGTCTACAAATTCTCTCCCCTTTTTTTCCTTAGGCTGGGTTCACATTGCGTTGAACCCGCCCGTCTAACGGACTACGATACACTGCGGCATAACGCGGTGTAAATGTAGTCCGTTAATGCCGCCTTTGAATTCGATGTCGGACGCATCACTAGCGCACGCCCACATGCGCTAGCGATGTGCCGTCATTGAGTGACGGACCCCGAGACGCAGGCTGCAGCGTTTCCGGGTCCGTCACCGCTAGCGCAGATTAAGCTAGCAGATGCTCTATCTGCGCTAGCGCGATGCAAACGGCGGCACTTGCGTTAACAGCAGCCCTTTACCGTATGTGCTGAACGGGCTACTGTAAACGCAATGTGAACCCGGCCTTACAGTTTTGTCTACTGTTCTCCTTTGTGTCATGTAATGAAGACTCTGATCGGATTATATCTCTGATATATGATAATTACATTGTCTTTTTGCATTTTCCTTTTGTTTAATTTTTTCTTTTTGTATATGAATAATTGTACTTTTATCCCAGATGGTGTTTAATATGTTCTCCTATGTTATTTTGTTTACAGATAATAACCTTGACAAAGGCCATTAGGCCGAAACGTCGGTTTCTGTACGATTGGTTTATTAATAAAACTGATTTTTTTTGCCATTATTATCAGTACATTGCCTCAGAGCCAAATAAGTCATAAAATGTGCCAAATTTATGAAAGGTGTACACAATTTTAGGGGTAAAAATTTGAGTAAATATATTGCTTGATGTCATGTAAAGATTTGTTCTTCCATTCCTTGAAATCTGGACATTGCCTTCTTATTAGAAAGGTCATCAATTCCCCAATAGCGCCACCACAGTGGAAATGTAGTATTACACCATTCCAGTGTGTAATGTATGGACATGTTGGGTCCTCCCGAGCATGAGAAGCACTTGGTAGCCATTCCATCCTGATCTGGGACCTTCGTTCCTTATGTAATACTGTGTTCACCAGTGATAACTGATGAGACTTGCTATAATTGCTGGAGTACGCAGGCATGTGTTCCTGGACATTGATCCTGGCACGTCAGTCAATACTCTGCTTGTACAAGAGCGTATGTCTTTTCTTCAACCAGTTTTGTTTGCATTGCATTGTAATTTGATGTCGATGTGTGACAGGTGGCTCGGGGATTATCATACCCTATTGCCCTTCCACACCCTAGGGAATGTTTGAGGGCCCAATCTTTAGTGCATTTCCACTGCAGACAAGTATGAGATTCCTAGGTGTCGAATGTCCAAAACAGCGATGACATTACTCCTAGGGTCTACTATATGACATTAGAAGAGTTAAGTCTATGGGAAGCTTTGTACAAATGTAGACGTCTAAAATTAGCCCCAACTATGCTATTTATCAGCCCGAACCCTCAGCTAAAGGTGTCCTTAATGTCACTTTGGCACATTCCAGATCGAAATAGGCCATCCATTGCCTGACGGACCGGTGTTTGGGGTAGGGAGACTTATAGTAATCTCAGTGATTCTAAGGTTTCATTTGAAGTGATACATTATACAGTCGAGGCTCATTTCACAATTGCTTCTTGAAGAGGCAATAATGAGAGTCGTTTTGGTAACATGGTGACTGTCCAGGGATAAGTTATAGTAACTGTATTTGCACCGGGCACACATGGCATACTGGTATAATACCCCCCAATCCTTCAAGCTCCTTACAAATTTTCAAATGGAAAGTTTGCAAGAAGGCCACCCACCTATCATGTAAAATTCTTGTTTTCCTACATGGCAGATGGACTTGTGGGCTCTTCCAAACCTGGTCTGGCCCTTTTCTGTAATAATGTCCGCCTTTCTAGCTTCTTTCTGTAATAATGTTCCCCATCCTCTCCTCATCCTGTAATAATGTCTCTCATTCATGCCCCTTCCTGCTATAAAATCTCCCATCCTGGGCCCCTTCCTAGTAAAATGCCCCCATCCTAAGCCCCTTCCTGTAATAAAGCCCTCCATCCTAGGACCCGTCATGGTATAATTTCCATTTTCCTGGTATAATGTTCTCCATCATGGGCCCCTTCCTGGTATAATTTCACCTGTCCTGGGCGCCTTAATGTAATAATGTTCCCATCCTCGCCCTTCCTTTAGCATTATAACCCATCCTGGTGTAATGTCCCCCATTATTGTCCCCTTCCTGGTATAGTGCCCTGCATTCTATTATAGTGTCCCCCATTCTGGGCCACTTCTTGGTATGATGTCCTCTACCCTATAACAATGTCCTCCATCATGGTATAAGGTATACTGTCCCCTATCCTGGGCCCCTTCTTTGTATAATGACCCCCATACTGGGCCCCTTCCTGGTATAATGTTCTCCATCCTGGGCCTCTTCCTGAAATAATGACCCCCATACTGGTATAATGCTCCCCATCCTCTTTAGGTACCTTCACACTGATCAACTTTCCAACGATCACAACCAGCGATACGACCTGGCCGTGATCGTTGGAAAGTCCTTGTGTGATCACACAGACAGCTCTCCAGCGACCAACGATGCCGAAGTCCACGGGTAACCAGGGTAAACATCGGGTTACTAAAAAAAAACACTACATACTTACATTCCGGTGTCTGTCACGTCCCTTGCCCTCAGCTTCCTGCACTGACTGTGTGAGCGCCGGCTGTAAAGCAGAGCACAGCGGTGATGTCACCGCTGTGCTTTACGGCCTCAAAATAGATGGGGTCAGAGAAAGGATCAGTTTGAGTTCAGGTCAAAAGAGTCAAGATTTACTGTTAACTTTTACATTCAAGTCAACATATTATATTATTTTTATGGATCTCTCTATAACCTCTTCCCGACATGTGCTGTATATGTACGACGCTGCAGGAACTGTGTTCCCACAAAGCGCCATACATATACTTCTTCTCGATTATGCGCCGCTGCGATCGGGTGTGAATGTCAGCTCAATATGAAAGCTGACATCTTGCAGGAATGCCCATGATCAGAGCTAGCACCGATCGTGGCCGTCTAACCCCTCTGATACCACTGTCAATAGTGACAGCGACATCAAGGAACATCGTAGAGGGAGTAAGCCCCCTGTCTGCTCCCATTGACACAATGTGATGCGATTGTGTTGTGCTGATGGTCTCCATGGTGACTCTGGGCCACAAGATGGCCATGTGATCCTTCAGTGAAGGTGGCCCTTGAGCGCCTGGTAAAAGCAGGAGCTGGCACACCTCCTCCCCTGCCTGTCAGACGCTGCTCTGATGCCCTGCAGTGCAGAAGCATTGCAGAGTATCAGATCGGTGATCGGTCAGTGAAAAAATGATTGATGTCCCAAAGTGGAACAATGTAAAAAAGTAAAAAAAGAAAAAAAAAAGTAATTAAAAATTGCAGAAATATTAAAAAAACTAATAAAGAACAAAAAATGTAACAATAGTATTTCAATAAATACATTTATTTATGTAAAAAAATAAACAAAAAAGTAGACATGTTTGGTATCGCCACATCCAGAACAACCCGAACTATAAAATTGTCCAACTAGTTAACGCTCTCAGTAAACACCGTTAAAAAAAAACAAAGCAAAAAAGCTATGCTTTATCATCATACCATTGATCAAAAACTGGAATAAAACACAATGGAAAACACAAATGTAAATAAATATGGTACAGATGGAAACGTCATCTTGTCCTGCAAAAAACAAGCTGCCATACAGCTCCATCAGTGGAAAAATAAAAAGTTATAGCTCTCAGAATAAAGCAATACAAAAATAATTATTTTTTCTATAAAATAGTTTTTGTTGTGTAAAAGCGCCAAAACATAAAAAATTATATAAATGTGATATCGATGAGATGTACTGACAGAGCACTCCGCCCTTCACCATGTGGTCATTTTAATACAGCAGGTTCATACTTACCCATAAATGCAGGCTTTACTGAGAGAGGTGTCCACATTCACCCAGGAATTCAGACATCAGCCTTAGAGAGGTGTTCACATTGGAAAGGGACCCCTCAGACTTATGAGACCACCTTAACGTTGGTTGATGGGCAGACATTATTTGCCCACATTTTGTGCTAAGCATCTCATTCATTTTTTCCTAATATTCAAAAGCAGTATTGCTATTCACATTTCATATATTTCACATTGACGTGCTTTAGCACGATAGAGTGCAACCTTTTTTTGAATATTGCATATGGAGGAAGCTGCTCCTGGTATGCACCTATTCAGACTAGTTTGGATGTATCAGTCAGTTTTTTTGGTATATCGATGAGATGTAATCGTACTGACCCGTAGAATGAAGTTGCTTTACCAATTTTGACACATAAGGAACAGCATTAAAAAAAATCTGAATTGCTGCCTTTTGTTCATTCTGCCTCCCAAAAATTGGGATAGAAAGCAATCAAAAAATGTCATGTGCCTGAAAATGGTACCAATAAAAACATCAACTCGTCCCACAAAAAAGAAGTCATAACATGACTGAAATATGAAAAATTATAGCTGTCTAAATATGGGGATGCAAAAACTAGTTTTTGCAAAAAAAAAAAAAAAAATAGTGTGTGACAGCAGCCAAACCTAAAAACTCCATATAAATCTGGTATCGCTTTAACCGCACTGACCCGAAGAATAAAGTCACCTAATCACTTATACCACACAAGTAATGGCTTAAAAAATAAATAAAACCAATTATTCACCTGCTGTTGATCTGTTCTTTCTGCCTCCCAAAGATTGCAGTAAGGCTCAGCGCACATTTATCCTGCACTTTGTGCTGAGCACTTACACCGGGGTTTCTGTGTAAATCTCTGAACTATGTGATTCAGATGGAACCCTCAATGGAAGATTTCCTATAAAGAGGCAGATGGAGGCACTGTGGATGTCATACTATGCCCTTATATTGCCCATTTTGGCACACTCATATGTGAGCTGGTAGATTGGACACAAAGTGATGGTTATTTGTGCGGCGCCCCAGGATCCTGGTCGTCGCAGTGGTATTGCTATCTCTTGGTATCTCTCGGGGAGAGTGATGCTACGTTTGAAGGCAAGGAAGGATAACTGCATCCAGGTATCACAAACATGCAACACATTCACACTCCAGGCCACCAAGGGGAGCTTCTGCTCCTATTTATTAGGTGACTCCCCACATATATATAACTGGTAGTCTGTAGGGAAAGTTAATCAGTTCCAGACAGGATTTAGTTTCTGACAGAGCTCCAAACAGGAGTTCTGTAGGGGTTCAGTTCCAGACAGTAGTCTGAGGAGGACAGAAGGTTAAAGGAGCTGTGCATGCCCTCAGAGCTGCAGCTCCCAGAAAGAGACATTGAAAGAATTGTATTGCAGTGAGCGTGAAGGAAGTCGTAGCAAAGGAGAGGGACCAGCCCCGCTTAGGCTGCCTCCTTCTGAGGCACAAAATCCCGGTAGCCGGAACTCTGAGGGAGTAAAGACTTCTACGCCTTATTTCAGAGACCGGCAGGACAGCTGATTGCCGGTTACCTGTCCACACCTACACCCAGGAGGCACGGTGACACCCACAGAGCCAGCTTATCTAAGAAACCCTATAAACAGGCTCACGTCACTAGTCATACGGGTTTTGTCCTATCCTATACAGGGGACAGAGAGAGCAAAACATCGCATCTGTGAGACCCATATGTGAAGCCATAGGCAGTAAGGGACTACACCACCACAACGCAAGGGAAGGCTACTGATTTCCACCTGGACAAGGGAACTCTGGACTTGCCTCCAAACTGGCCGGACTCTGCCTGCCCTGTGATCTGGTGCCCTGGACTGTGGATGCTGAAGTCTTCAGTAAAACTAAAGAGACTGCAACCTTGTGTCGTTCTTCTCTGTGCCTCTCACCATCCACCATCTACACACCGGTAAGCCCTGGGGATATACTTCACCTGTGGGAAGGTATACCATCTAGCTGCCATAACATCACCCCAGCGGACCCCTTAAAGCAGCGTCGGTCACCCAGACCGAATACCACAGGTGGCATCACGAACATAAACTTTATCCCTTTAAAGACCTTTCCCTTTTATACGGATGTCCCCGGGCCACGGACCGGGTCAGCCACCATGACATCCCTTGTGAACCGAAGGACCCGATACCGAGTACCCCACGGCCCTACGGGGGTGATCCATTTGCATATGCATGACCCATTATAGATTGATTGGATCCTTGTAAATACAACAACCAGGATGCTACCCCTGGATTGGATGAACACTGCACACCTTTTATATAAACAAAGTTTGATTATCGTCATTCTGGGATTTTTTTTTGTTTATTATATAGAATATTGAGCTATTCATATCTGTTATTATGTGATATTTCATCCTTTTTATCCAAAAAAACGTATTTGTATGTGAAGTGTTCTATATGAGAGTCTGGCCTGTATGGTGATCTGTTGTAAACCACACTATATAAGGCTTAACCTTTGTTTGTTCACATATACTTGATAAAGACCTATGTTGGGTCGAAATGTCATTCCTTTGATGGCGGAATAAACCACATTTTGAAACTGAACACCCTGGAGTGGACGCTGTTATGGTTGATGTCCAAGAACTTTCTCCAAGAACATGACATAACCAATCTCCCTAAAGTCAATTTCTAAAAATTTGAAACAAAACAAAATTCTCATTGAAGACTTTACAATTAGCACAACTGGGCCAATTTTTTTCATCCGCAATTTTTTTTTTTTCATTTTACTTTTTTTGGTAATCTCAATTTGGCAACTTCTTAATTCTTCAAAATGTTGCACGTGGTTCTTGAATTTTATTCAAAATTAAAACTGCTCATTATTTGTGTCTATAACTTTTTTTTGCTACTTTTTTTTTAGCTTAAAAAATGACTTGTTTCACTAAAATGCCGCAAAACATTCACAAACGTCACATTACGGGGGCACATTTGCAAAGTTCTGTTTGATAAATCAGCTAAAAATATCTAAAGAAATAAATAAATTCTCCATAGAGCTTAGAGCACCAACTACCATCCCCTATCGTAGTAATGTAGTAATGGGAAAATCTGTCTTCACTCAACACAGATTTTACCCATGAATTGAGAATAAATGATTTTTCCAAGTTTGACTTGATTTTTGAAAGTTCCATAAATGATACCGATTTAGTGATCGACTGAACGTAAAAAATATGAGGCTGTCGTTAATTGAAAAAAAAAAAGTGTTTAGCCCACCGTAAGCCATGTCCTATTCATTTATCCAAACCATAGTAGTGGCTTCCGAGGGTAATTTTCATTTGGTTTACAAAAGATAATATAGGGTCTGACCGACCTCTATTAAATCCTTATTATCCACTGTGCTGGGAACTAAACATCCATGAGATGGGACTGAACCATCCTAAACCTCCAGGGAATGATCTTTGTAATTAAAATTATTCCTATTTTTCCAGTTAGCCAACTGCTGCCATGTCTACGCTCATTGTCATTCCCATCTCAAGCGCTTGACGGTGTCGAAAAACCTCATGAAATGATGACCACAAGTTTTGTCTTCACTACGAGGACATTTTCGGCCAGGGCTTATACACCGGAAGTCCTGGTGTCTCCATAGGTCCGAACTTTATTAAGTCAAATTATTACCTATGATGATGAAACATGGTCAAACAAATGGAGAACCATGATCCACCAGAAGATGTGTCAGCTCTGAGATATGGTAATCCACATGGAACCACGGTACTAACCAAAAACGTGTCATTCTATACAAAATTTTTGTACCTCTGTTTTATTAAGTATGTTGCACCATTTCGCTTTTACAACTCCTTTGCTTCCTTGGATATTGTTGGCTGTAGATTGAGAACATCTTCATGTGTCCTCTTTTTAGCTCCTATCGATTTATGACCACATCGGAGTTCAAAATATTTATCAACTTGGACAAAGCTTGTAATATGGAGAGATGAACGGTGACTTGTTACATGAGCGAGCGCTCTCCGACATGAATTACAAAAAAATGACTGATTAGTCTGTGATCTGTGGACCGTCCATAGTAGTATTCATTTATGTATCGTATAAACTTAAAGAAGGACATCATGTTCAGAAGAATAGAAGGCGAAGAGAAGACCAAGAACCCGATGGCTTGATACTACCAAGATAACGGCGGCGGAGGAGACCCTGGTGGACCTATCTAGCCTACAGATCGTTCATCCATCAAGTCGTCGTGGCTCAAGTTTGAGCTGAAGGCCGTAAATAAAAATAAATAAATATAAAGGGGTATTCTCAAATTTGGAGGTTATCTCCTATCCATAGAATAAGGGAAGACTTCCTGATTGCTGAGGATCTGACCGTTGAGGACCCCACTGATCCTGAATGCTTGGGATCCTGTGTGAATGGAGCAGAGGTAAAAGAAAAGGGCACTGTTGCTCCATTCATTCTTATGGGAGTGTTGAAGACCACCAGAGAGCACCGCTCAGCTGCCTCCAGCGTTCCCATTATCCCATGGATAATGGGCAACTTCCAAACTTAAGATTACCCCTTTAACTTTATAATAGTTGCAATTAAGGTCGCAATTTTTAAAGGGAATTTGTCAGCAATTTTTTGATACGTGGTTTTAGGATAGCATGATATAGGGGCTGAGACACTGATTCCGGTGATGTGTCACTTATTAGGCTGTATGCTGTAGTTTCAATACAATGAGTATTTTATCAGCAGGAGAGTAACACTGCTGGACTGATCTTCACGTGCCTTCTGGTCCACCCACATCCCCAGCACTGATAATCAGCTTACTGTCAATAGACAATGTACATAGAGACCCTGATGTGGGCAGGGTTAGCTTTCTGAGCTCTGCTAAATGCTACATCTAAAAACGCTGATGATATCAAAACTACTGCACCCAGCACACTAAGTGATACATCACTGGGATCAGGGTCTCTTTTCCTACATCATGCTGCTCTCAGATGTGGTAGCAAAAATGTGGTAACAGATTCCCTTTAAAACTAACTGGAAGGGTATGGTTTTTATGAAATTTGTAGGTTTCTATACTACTCCATCCTTATGTCCGTCTATATGCCGATTTTATTTGGAACGAAACGAAGAGGTTAGGTGTGGATTTTAAAGTAACTCTGGATTGCGTTATGCATTTTTTTCCTGCAATCTCAGCTCAACTTTGATGTGGTCTGTGGTCCTAAATCATTATAAAATACTTCAGAAAGCTCCCCATCGGGATTGAGCTCACCGATGGATTCTCAGTTAACTCATTCTGCAGCCAGTAATGCACAGTTCAATATAAAACCTGTAGAAGGCAAACGGTGCCTATTTGTTTAATGAATTGCAATAGAAAAATAATTTTAGCCCAATATACATGCATTTAGATTTTTAAAAAAATCTCTGAAGGTGTCCATGTACTAATAAGAGAATCTATGAGGAAACCTGACTAATGTCACCAGCCTTATCTATATTATTTCAGTTGCTTGTCTGAATACATCAAAGTTCATGTTGGCTGGTGGAATAAAAGAACGAACTAATGAAAGAAGGAGAAATGCAAACACAATGTATTGTGCGCTGATTTTATTTTATTTTTTTTTAAAAACAATATATTTTGTAGCACAGAAGCTAAGAAAAAAAATCAAAGAAAAGTCTAAAATTCTTTGGAGCTGACATTGACTTTTACAAGACGCATCCTGTCTCTCGCATAGAGGAGGAACGTTACAATTCGGTCATTGTTGAGCTGAAGAGCGCTGGACTCATGCAGTTTAAAGTCTTAAAAAGCGGGGATTCTGGAACAATGTGCCAGTTGTACGACCAAGCCGAATCGGGGTGCAGGAAGGAAACAGTACAGAGTGATTATTAGTCGTCGGATCGCCGTCCCTCGTGACACCCAGCAATGACAGTAATTGCCATCTTGCACCGGCCGTGAGCTCGGGCCGTCAGTCGATGATGTCAGCCGTGCTGTAATGAACGCATCGAAGGGAAGCAGAGCAGCAATCGCAGGAAACAGATGCCTATCTCTCATCATTTGCCATTATATTAGATAACTGGAGGGACTTTCATGTGAGATCTGCCTTCCTGCTATAAAGAAGTCACGAGTTTTAACAATTTTTCACAGGCTGAAAACGAAAGAGCAAAATAAAATGGTAACGCCTACCAGATAGCGTAAACACTTTTGCAAACATTATAATCCACCACGACATCTAAAAGCAAAAAGATAAAAAGCTCAATAAAAAAATGTCAGCTGTATTGTGTAAATAGCCCCAGTGTTTACCTATGCGTCTCCACGGTAACAGACTACAATCCTGTAGTCAGTTATCACTTGACTTACTCGAAATATTTGAAATTTGAATTTGAATTCTGTCCCGTATAACTGTAATTCCGCCGAGGAGAAGATTCACGTTAGATAGGTTCCTAGCAGATCACCTTATCGTGGCTGCTAAGTGTGTATGAATTTGCTAATTTATGCACTAAGTATTCTCAATTTTTCCTACTATAATTTCCTAGCCCATTATTTCCTATAAATTATTTCCTAACCCGTTAACTTGCATTAGTCCGTATGTTATCCATTTGGGAATGGATAGAAAATACACTAGTCTGTTGAGTGCTAATTAATTATTCTTCATACAAAGGAGAGGGTCAGAAGATGAAGATAAACTAAGGTAAGGGAACGGAATAGGTTCATAATCGGGGATCAGGATGAAGTTCGCAAGTTCATAGAACGAGGAAAAGGATGAAATGAGATTGTTTTGCTTGGTATCTAGAAGTCGTGCCCTGCTCTATCCTCCCCCAAATATCGGGGATTATATCCCCAATGACAAGTTTTCTAAAAGTGTAGTGTGAAAGATGTTGTGTCCTACTTTTCAGAATGGGCTGATAATTGATATCAGATGACAATTCTCTCATCGTTTTTCTCACTTTTTATTTCTAGGTGAATCTCGGTTTCCTTGTGGCCCGAGCCCAAAAATTCAGTTCCTATATTCAGTTTAAGCAGTTTCAGTGATAGTCATGTGACAGCTGATAAGTAGTTTGCACACTTACAGTCACGTGCCGACAAGCTGTTCTTCCTGATTCTCTCAATGTTCACCAGCTGTTAGGAGTAAATATTGAGATAATATAGGTGCGTTCGCAGCCCGGGGTCCACCGTGCAGGAGTGGAACCTGCTGCTAGTATATGGCGGCACTATATGGCGGTACAACACCTGAATAGACATGGGTTCAGTCACCCGGTCTATATAGGAGGGAGCTCTGTTGCTTCACAGAGTCGCTGAGATTAGGATAACGCTGTGCCCTGTTAACCTCACAGAGGATCACAGCTAACTAACAGAGCAGGTAGCATACAGTGGTCATACAGTCAGCATAGCACACTAACAATTCCTCTCCGGAGGTGTCGGGAGTTCTAGTGGCTATACACCAGCCCTAAACTCACATACACAAACTCCTCTCCGGAGGTGCCAGAATTCTAGTGGCTATACAGCCGACCCTGAACACATACAGATACAGACCACAAGGTAGCTAAGCTCATAAACATAAGTTGATACTAGCTGTTATGAACTGGTGATTCAGAAACACAATGGACCTGGTGGTTAAGAGCACACAAAGTGACCTGATAGTTACTAATAACATAGGACGAGCTCTGAGACGTGGGAACTCTGCTGACCGCAATCCCTAATCCTATCACACCACACTAGAGGTAGCCGTGGAGCGCTCCTGGCCAGACCTAGGCACCTCGGGCACAGCCTGAGAAACTAGCTAGCCCTGAAGATAGAAAAATAAGCCTACCTTGCCTCAGAGAAATTCCCCAAAGGAAAAGGCAGCCCCCCACATATAATGACTGTGAGTAAAGATGAAAATACAAACATAGAGATGAAATAGGTTTTAGCAAAGTGAGGCCCGACTTACTGAATAGACCGAGGATAGTAAAGATAGCTTTGCGGTCAGCACAAAAACCTACAAACAACCACGCAGAGGGCGCAAAAAGACCTTCCGTACCGACTAACGGCACGGAGGTGCTCCCTCTGCCTCCCAGAGCTTCCAGCAAGCAAGAAAAACCAATATAGCAAGCTGGACAGAAAAAATAGCAAACAAAAGTAACACAAGCAGAACTTAGCTTATGCAGGGCAGACAGGCCACAAGACGATCCAGGAGAGAGCAAGACCAATACTGGAACATTGACTGGAGGCAAGGAACAAAGAACTAGGTGGAGTTAAATAGAGCAGCACCTAACGACTTAACCTCGTCACCTGAGGAAGGAAACTCAGAAGCCACAGCCCCACTCACATCCACCAGAGGAAGCTCATAGACAGAACCAGCCGAAGTACCACTCATGACCACAGGAGGGAGCTCGACCACAGAATTCACAACAGTACCCCCCCCCCCTTGAGGAGGGGTCACCGAACCCTCACCAGAGCCCCCAGGCCGACCAGGATGAGCCAAATGAAAGGCACGAACCAGATCGGCAGCATGAACATCAGAGGCAAAGACCCAGGAATTATCTTCCTGACCATAACCCTTCCACTTAACCAGGTACTGGAGTTTCCGTCTCGAAATACGAGAATCCAAAATCTTCTCCACTATATACTCCAACTCCCCCTCAACCAAAACCGGGGCAGGAGGATCAACGGATGGAACCACAGGTGCCACGTATCTCCGCAACAATGACCTATGGAATACATTATGGATGGAAAAAGAAGCTGGAAGGGTCAAACGAAAAGACACAGGATTAAGAACCTCAGAAATCCTATACGGACCAATGAAACGAGGCTTAAACTTAGGAGAGGAATCTTTCATAGGAATATAACGAGACGACAACCAAACCAAATCCCCAACATGAAGTCGGGGACCCACACAGCGCCTACGGTTAGCGAAACGTTGAGCCTTCTCCTGGGACAATGTCAAATTGTCCACTACATGAGTCCAAATCTGAAGACTAGAGTTGAGCGACCTTGACCTTTTTAGAGTCGAGCCGGGTTTTGCGAAACCCGACTATGTCCAAAGTCGGGTCGAGTGAAATCGGCCGATTATGACGTAAAGTCGGGATCGACCGAAACACGAAACCCAATGCAAGTCAATGGGGCAGCATAGTCGGCAGTGAGTGGGGGCCAGGAAAACACCTAGAGTACCCATTTTAATGTCAAAACCATCCATTCTTCTTAATGAAGCTTGTCAAGCGTAATTTACCTTATAATAATTGGAAGGCATTTGAAATTGGGGGTCATTTGGCTAAAGTTGTGGGGGGTAGGGCTGGTTCAAGTAATTAGTGGGCCCAGGAAATCTGGACCACGTCACGGCAGTGGAGCAGGGAGAGGTAAGTATTTCAACTTTGCAAGTGCTGTGAACCTGAGCAAGCAGGGGGGGCCCACTCGTTGGCATTGGCACTGGCACAGGGCCCCTCAAAGTACAGCGGTGTGTTTGCACGGCGGGGGCGCCTCCCACCGGCAGCAACACTTTTGCGTACTATGAGAGGCCCTGTGCCAGTGACATCGCCAACTAGTATTCCTCCCCCCACCTGATGAAGGAACCTGCACTTTCATCTGCACCTTCCTCTTTGTCCCCGTGTAAGGTGGTATGGTATGCGGGAAGAGCAACCTGACTTTCAGCAGGGTCACAATGTTGTTGTGTAGCGTGCACGGGGAATGTTGCGTTATGGGTCAATGTACCAGCAGACTCATCTATCACTGGCTGGGCAATGGGCACGATGAAGTGGAAACACAGATATAGGCCCAAAGAAGAAAGTGGGCTAAATGCAGTTCAAAATTGGTAACACAGGAATAACCAGGGGGCATTGCAGTGGAGGACAACTGGAATGAGAGGCTGACACAGAGAGTAGGGCCAAATCAGTAAGTAGTCGAAATGCAGTTCAAAATTGGCAACCGTAGTAAACAGGCGGCACAGCTTTGTTCAGTGGAGGAGAACAGCAAGGAGTGGCAGACACCGATAGTAGGCCCCAACCCAACTAGTAGGCCAAATGCAGTCTAACATTAACAACTACTTAACGAGAGGCTGAAAATGGTATTTCAGGACAGGAAACCAGGAGAACAGCAAGGAGTGGCAGACACCGATAGTAGGCCCCAAACCAACTAGTACGCCAAATGCAGTTGTTCCATTTAACCACAATTTAATGAGAGCCTGAAGATAGAAGCTCAGGAAAGGCAACCTGGGGAACACCTTGGAGTGTAACACACCATCTCTCTCCACCCCATACCCATTTTGTAGGCCTAATGCTGTGTACTTTTCTACAACTACTAAACGAGAGTCGGAAGACCGAAGCAATGGCAAGGAAACCTGGGGAACACCTTGGAGTGTAACACACCATCTCTCTCCACCCCATACCCAATTTGTAGGCCTAATGCAGCCTACTTTCCGACACCTACTAAACGAGAGCATGAAGATCGAAGCTCAGGAAAGGCAACCTGGGGAACACCTTGGAGTGTAACACACCATCTCTCTCCACCCCATACCCATTTTGTAGGCCTAATGCTGGGTACTTTTCTACAACTACTAAACGAGAGTCGGAAGACCGAAGCAATGGCAAGGAAACCTGGGGAACACCTTGGAGTGTAACACACCATCTCTCTCCACCCCATACCCAATTTGTAGGCCTAATGCAGCCTACTTTCCGACACCTACTAAACGAGAGCATGAAGATCGAAGCTCAGGAAAGGCAACCTGGTGAAAACCTTGGAGTGTAACACAACCTGTCTCTACACCCCATACCAAATTTGTAGGCCTAATGCAGCGTAGTTTCCACCAACTACTAAACGAGAGCCGGAAGATCGAAGCTCATGAAAGGCAACCCGGGGAACACCTTGGAGTGTAACACAACCTCTCTCTACACCACGAAAGGGCTGATTCTTAGGAAGGAAGGCTGTTGTAAATAAGCATTGCGCGTCCGAGGGTGATTATATTCTTATTCGGTATCTACTCACCCTCGGACGCGCCATGCTTCTTGATTTGTAATTAATGTTTATTTGCAATGTGCTTTTGACTTACTCAATTATTTTTTTAATTATTGATTTTATTAAATTAATAGTTTAACATCTTATTGGAAATAATTTAAAGGAGACGCGACAGGACAACACTCGGTGGATGCCATATCTGTGTTAACAACTCCAAAAAACTTTCAGTTAACTTCTTGCAGGAGAAAGAAATTGTAGCTGTTGGACCTTTGTAGTACAGTTCCAGATATTTGTTGTGTGTTTGTTTTGATTGTTAAAATGTCTGCATTTGAGATCTCAACACGATCTTATTTTTTATAATCAAATTAATTTTTTAAATATTTTATTAGGTTGGTTCAAGGGGTACACGGGCCGCAGTAGACAGGTCAGTGGAGGCCTAGTGGAAGGAGGGACCGCAGATGCGCCACTGTTTCACCCATACACAATTAGTAGGCCTAATGCAGCGTAGTTTCCAACAGCTACTAAACGAGAGCCGGAAGATCGAAGCTCAGGAAAGGCAACCTGGGGAACACCTTGGAGTGTAACACAACCTCTCTCTACACCACGGAAGGGCTGATTCTTAGGAAGGAAGGCTGTTGTAAATAAGCATTGCGCGTCCGAGGGTGATTATATTCTTATTCGGTATCTACTCACCCTCGGACGCGCCATGCTTCTTGATTTGTAATTAATGTTTATTTGCAATGTGCTTTTGACTTACTCAATTATTTTTTTAATTATTGATTTTTTTAAATTAATAGTTTAACATCTTATTGGAAATAATTTAAAGGAGACGCGACAGGACAACACTCGGTGGATGCCATATCTGTGTTAACAACTCCAAAAAACTTTCAGTTAACTTCTTGCAGGAGAAAGAAATTGTAGCTGTTGGACCTTTGTAGTACAGTTCCAGATATTTGTTGTGTGTTTGTTTTGATTGTTAAAATGTCTGCATTTGAGATCTCAACACGATCTTATTTTTTATAATCAAATTAATTTTTTAAATATTTTATTAGGTTGGTTCAAGGGGTACACGGGCCGCAGTAGACAGGTCAGTGGAGGCCTAGTGGAAGGAGGGACCGCAGATGCGCCACTGTTTCACCCATACACAATTAGTAGGCCTAATGCAGCGTAGTTTCCAACAGCTACTAAACGAGAGCCGGAAGATCGAAGCTCAGGAAAGGCAACCTGGGGAACACCTTGGAGTGTAACACAACCTCTCTCTACACCACGGAAGGGCTGATTCTTAGGAAGGAAGGCTGTTGTAAATAAGCATTGCGCGTCCGAGGGTGATTATATTCTTATTCGGTATCTACTCACCCTCGGACGCGCCATGCTTCTTGATTTGTAATTAATGTTTATTTGCAATGTGCTTTTGACTTACTCAATTATTTTTTTAATTATTGATTTTATTAAATTAATAGTTTAACATCTTATTGGAAATAATTTAAAGGAGACGCGACAGGACAACACTCGGTGGATGCCATATCTGTGTTAACAACTCCAAAAAACTTTCAGTTAACTTCTTGCAGGAGAAAGAAATTGTAGCTGTTGGACCTTTGTAGTACAGTTCCAGATATTTGTTGTGTGTTTGTTTTGATTGTTAAAATGTCTGCATTTGAGATCTCAACACGATCTTATTTTTTATAATCAAATTAATTTTTTAAATATTTTATTAGGTTGGTTCAAGGGGTACACGGGCAGCAATAGACAGGTCAGTGGAGGCCTAGTGGAAGGAGTGACGGGAGACAGGCATCAAAGGCCTAACATTGGGCTGGCTGTAGGCAAGTTAAAATTGGTTCCAGGGGAACACGGCCATCAGTGGCCTGGTCAGTGTAGTTGTAGTTGAAAGAACGGGACGCAGACAGGCTTCGAAGGCCTAACATAACAAACTTGGGCTGGCTGTAGGCACTTTTAAATTGGTTGCAGGGGTACACGGGCAGCAGTGGTCTGGTCAGTGGAAGTCTAGTGGAAGGAGTGACCGCAGACAGGCTTCCAAGGCCTAACATAACAAACTTGGGCTGGCTGTAGGCACTTTTAAATTGGTTCCAGGGGTACACGGGCAGCAGTGGTCTGGTCTGTGGAAGTCTAGTGGAAGGAGTGACCGCAGACAGGCTTCCAAGGCCTAACATAACAAACTTGGGCTGGCTGTAGGCACTTTTAAATTGGTTCCAGGGGTACACGGGCAGCAGTGGTCTGGTCAGTGGAAGTCTAGTGGAAGGAGTGACCGCAGACAGGCTTCCAAGGCCTAACATAACAAACTTGGGCTGGCTGTAGGCACTTTTAAATTGGTTCCAGGGGTACACGGGCAGCAGTGGTCTGGTCAGTGGAAGTCTAGTGGAAGGAGTGACCGCAGACAGGCTTCCAAGGCCTAACATAACAAACTTGGGCTGGCTGTAGGCACTTTTAAATTGGTTCCAGGGGTACACGGGCAGCAGTGGTCTGGTCTGTGGAAGTCTAGTGGAAGGAGTGACCGCAGACAGGCTTCCAAGGCCTAACATAACAAACTTGGGCTGGCTGTAGGCACTTTTAAATTGGTTCCAGGGGTACACGGGCAGCAGTGGTCTGGTCAGTGGAAGTCTAGTGGAAGGAGTGACCGCAGACAGGCTTCCAAGGCCTAACATAACAAACTTGGGCTGGCTGTAGGCACTTTTAAATTGGTTCCAGGGGTACACGGGCAGCAGTGGTCTGGTCAGTGGAAGTCTAGTGGAAGGAGTGACCGCAGACAGGCTTCCAAGGCCTAACATAACAAACTTGGGCTGGCTGTAGGCACTTTTAAATTGGTTCCAGGGGTACACGGGCAGCAGTGGTCTGGTCTGTGGAAGTCTAGTGGAAGGAGTGACCGCAGACAGGCTTCGAAGGCCTAACATAACAAACTTGGGCTGGCTGTAGGCACTTTTAAATTGGTTCCAGGGGTACACGGGCAGCAGTGGTCTGGTCAGTGGAAGTCTAGTGGAAGGAGTGACCGCAGACAGGCTTCCAAGGCCTAACATAACAAACTTGGGCTGGCTGTAGGCACTTTTAAATTGGTTCCAGGGGTACACGGGCAGCAGTGGTCTGGTCAGTGGAAGTCTAGTGGAAGGAGTGACCGCAGACAGGCTTCCAAGGCCTAACATAACAAACTTGGGCTGGCTGTAGGCACTTTTAAATTGGTTCCAGGGGTACACGGGCAGCAGTGGTCTGGTCTGTGGAAGTCTAGTGGAAGGAGTGACCGCAGACAGGCTTCGAAGGCCTAACATAACAAACTTGGGCTGGCTGTAGGCACTTTTAAATTGGTTCCAGGGGTACACGGGCAGCAGTGGTCTGGTCAGTGGAAGTCTAGTGGAAGGAGTGACCGCAGACAGGCTTCCAAGGCCTAACATAACAAACTTGGGCTGGCTGTAGGCACTTTTAAATTGGTTCCAGGGGTACACGGGCAGCAGTGGTCTGGTCAGTGGAAGTCTAGTGGAAGGAGTGACCGCAGACAGGCTTCGAAGGCCTAACATAACAAACTTGGGCTGGCTGTAGGCACTTTTAAATTGGTTGCAGGGGTACACGGGCAGCAGTGGTCTGGTCAGTGGAAGTCTAGTGGAAGGAGTGACCGCAGACAGGCTTCGAAGGCCTAACATAACAAAATTGGGCTGGCTGTAGGCACTTTAAATTGGTTCCAGGGGTACATGGGCAGCAGTGTATGGTCAGTGGAAGTCTAGTGGAAGGAGTGACGGCAGACAGTCTTCGAAGGCCTAACATAACAAAATTGGGCTGACTGTAGGCACTTTTAAATTGGTTCCAGGGTAACACGGCCAGCAGTGGCCTGGTCAGTGTAGTAGTTGTAGAAAGAAGGGACCGCAGACAGGCTTCGAAGGCCTAACATAACAAAAATGTCAAAACAATGGTATTGTCAGTGCCAGGCATTGAAGGATGTCAGCGCCTAGACTACACATTGGTGAAGCTGTGAGAGATAATTTTGCTAGTGGTAGAGCACTGTTTGAGCTGGGGGGGGGAACTGTCTTGTGGCCGGCGGTACAGGCACAGGGCCCCTCATATTACAACGGTGTGTCTGACGTTGGGTGCGCACCACCACCGCCAGAGACACTTTATTGTACTATGAGGGACCCAGTGGCAGTGCCGTCGACCAAAAGCGGCCACACCCACCTCTTCAGACAAACAGCACTCTCAAGGGTCCAAGCGCAAAGTGGCGATAGCACGGCCCCGTGTGGGGAGTTTGGCCATTTCGTGAGGTGGAAACATGTCGTATGCTGGACAATCAGGTGAAGAAAATTACGAGATTGGAAAAGTCATTCAGAATAGTCCACAGGCAAGACCTTTTCATAGGAAAGCTAGGTGTCAGCCGGGCAGGGTGGGGCAAAAGATTTTGAAATCCAGTTGTGGTTCATTTTAATGAAGGTTAGATCATCTACATTTTGGGTAGCCAGACGAGTCCTTTTTTCTGTTAGTATTGAACCTGCAGCACTGAATACTCTTTCTGATAGGACACTAGCTGCCGGGCAAGCAAGCTCCTGCAATGCATATTCTGCCAATTCTGGCCAGGTGTCTAATTTGGATGCCCAGTAATCAAATGGGAATGACAGTTGAGGGAGAACGTCGATAAGGGATGAAAAATAGTTTGTAACCATACTGGACAAATGTTGTCTCCTGTCACTTTGAATTGATGCTGCAGTACCTGTCCTGTCTGCGGTCATAGAAAAATCACTCCACAACCTGGTCAGAAAACCCCTCTGGCCAACGCCACTTCTGATTTCTGCCCCTCTAACACCTCTGGTCTGCTGGCCCCTGGAGCTCGTGTGAGAACGATCACGGGCGCTGTGTGCAGGGAATGCCAGAAGCAAACGGTCAACAAGAGTTGATTGTTTTGTTGCTAATATTAGTTCCAAGTTCTCATGTGGCATAATATTTTGCAATTTGCCTTTATAGCGAGGATCAAGGAGGCAGGCCAACCAGTAATCGTCATCGTTCATCATTTTTGTAATGCGTGTGTCCCTTTTGAGGATACGCAAGGCATAATCCGCCATGTGGGCCAAAGTTCCCGTTGTCAAATCTGCGGTTGTGCTTGGTTGAGGGGCAGTTGCAGGCAAATCTACGTCACTTGTGTCCCTCAAAAAACCAGAACCCGGCCTTGCCACGCCACCAATTTCCCGTGCCCCCGGGAAAGCTTCCTCATTAAAAATATACTCATCCCCATCATCCTCCTCATCCTCCACCTCCTCTTTGCCCGGTACCTCGTCATGTACACTGCCCTGACCAGACAATCGCTGACTGTCATCAAGGCTTTCCTCTTCCTCTGGTGCAGACGCCTGATCCTTTATGTGCGTCAAACTTTGCATCAGCAGACGCATTAGGGGGATGCTCATGCTTATTATGGCGTTGTCTGCACTAACCAGCCGTGTGCATTCCTCAAAACACTGAAGGACTTGACACATGTCTTGAATCTTCGACCACTGCACACCTGACAACTCCATGTCTGCCATCCTACTGCCTGCCCGTGTATGTGTATCCTCCCACAAAAACATAACAGCCCGCCTCTGTTCGCACAGTCTCTGAAGCATGTGCAGTGTTGAGTTCCACCTTGTTGCAACGTCTATGATTAGGCGATGCTGGGGAAGGTTCAAAGAACGCTGATAGGTCTGCATACGGCTGGAGTGTACAGGCGAACGGCGGATATGTGCGCAAAGTCCACGCACTTTGAGGAGCAGGTCGGATAACCCCGGATAACTTTTCAGGAAGCACTGCACCACCAGGTTTAAGGTGTGAGCCAGGCAAGGAATGTGTTTCAGTTGGGAAAGGGAGATGGCAGCCATGAAATTCCTTCCGTTATCACTCACTACCTTGCCTGCCTCAAGATCTACAGTGCCCAGCCACGACTGCGTTTCTTGCTGCAAGAACTCGGACAGAACTTCCGCGGTGTGTCTATTGTCGCCCAAACACTTCATAGCCAATACAGCCTGCTGACGTATGCCAGTAGCTGCCCCATAATGGGAGACCTGGTGTGCAACAGTGGCAGGTGCGGATGGAGTGTTTGTGCGACTGCGGTCTGTGGACGAGCTCTTGCTTCTGCAGGAGGACGAGGAGGAGGAGGAGGAGGAGGGGGTGCGAACGGCTACAGACAACTGTTTACTAGACCGTGGGCTAGGCAGAACTGTCCCAAACTTGCTGTCCCCTGTGGACCCTGAATCCACCACATTTACCCAGTGTGCCGTGATGGACACGTAACGTCCCTGGCCATGCCTACTGGTCCATGCATCTGTTGTCAGGTGCACCTTTGTGCTCACAGATTGCCTGAGTGCATGGACGATGCGCTCTTTAACATGCTGGTGGAGGGCTGGGATGGCTTTTCTGGAAAAAAAGTGTCGACTGGGTAGCTCGTAGCGTGGTACAGCGTAGTCCATCAGGTCTTTGAAAGCTTCGCTTTCAACTAACCGGTAGGGCATCATCTCTAACGAGATTAGTCTAGCTATGTGGGCGTTCAAACCCTGTGTACGCGGATGCGAGGCTAAGTATTTCCTTTTTCTAACCATAGTCTCATGTAGGGTGAGCTGGACTGGAGAGCTGGAGATCGTGGAACTAGCGGGGGTGCCGGTGGACATGGCAGACTGAGAGACGGTGGGAGATGGTATTGTTGCCGCCGGTGCCCTAGATGCAGTGTTTCCTACTACGAAACTGGTGATTCCCTGACCCTGACTGCTTTGGCCTGGCAAAGATACCTGCACAGATACAGCAGGTGGTGCGCTAAATGGTGGTCCTACACTGCCGGAAGGGATGTTGCGTTGATGACTAGCTTCATTGGCCGAGGGTGCAACAACCTTAAGGGACGTTTGGTAGTTAGTCCAAGCTTTCAAATGCATGGTGGTTAAATGTCTATGCATGCAACTAGTATTGAGACTTTTCAGATTCTGACCTCTGCTTAAGGAAGTAGAACATTTTTGACAGATGACTTTGCGCTGATCAATTGGATGTTGTTTAAAAAAATGCCAGACTGCACTCTTTCTAGCATCGGATACCTTTTCAGGCATTGCAGACTGAGCTTTAACCGGATGGCCACGCTGTCCTCCACCAGGTTTTGGCTTTGCCACGCGTTTTGGGCAAGATACGGGCCCGGCAGATGGAACCTGTGGCGATGTTGATGCCTGCTGCGGCCCCTCCTCCTCCTCTGCTTCAGAACTGCTGCCGCCTGCACCCTGTTCCCCCAATGGCTGCCAATCGGGGTCAAGAACTGGGTCATCTAATAACTCTTCTTGTACCTCCTGCGCAACTTCGTCTGTGTCACCGTGTCGTTCGGTGGTATAGCGTTCGTGATGGGGCAACATAGTCTCATCAGGGTCTGATTCTTGATCAGCACCCTGCGAGGGCAATGTTGTGGTCTGAGTCAAAGGACCAGCATAGTAGTCTGGCTGTGGCTGTGCGTCAGTGCACTCCATGTCAGATTCAATTTGTAATGGGCATGGACTGTTAACTGCTTCACTTTCTAAGCCAGGGACGGTATGTGTAAAGAGCTCCATGGAGTAACCCGTTGTGTCGCCTGCTGCATTCTTCTCTGTTGTTGTTTTTGCTGAAGAGGACAAGGAAGTGACTTGTCCCTGACCGTGAACATCCACTAACGACGCGCTGCTTTTACTTTTACCAGTTTCACGAGAGGAGGCAAAAGAGCTAGAGGCTGAGTCAGCAAGATAAGCCAAAACTTGCTCTTGCTGCTCCGGCTTTAAAAGCGGTTTTCCTAATCCCAGAAAAGGGAGCGTTCCAGGCCTTGTGTAGCCGGACGACGAACCTGGCTCCACAGCTCCAGACTTAGGTGCAATATTTTTTTCCCCACGACCACCTGATGCTCCACCACTACCACTACCCTCATTACCAGCTGACAATGAACGCCCCCGGCCACGACCTCTTCCACTAGACTTCCTCATTGTTTTAAAAACGTAACCAAACTAACGTTATTTGTTGCAGTCACACAACTTACACGGTGAGCTATAACTTCAGTATGATTTAGCTACCCCTTTACAGGTTGGTGAGACCACAGCGAAAATCAGGCCCAATGTTACACACTCTTTTTTTGGTGGCTGCAAATTAGAGAGATGCCCCACACGCAGGACTGTCACTGAAGCACAAATGTTAATATTAATGTCACACTATTATTTTTTTTTTATTTTTATTTTTTTCAGGAACACTTTAGAAACCCCCAAAAAAAAAAAAAATAGATTTTTGCAGGGAGAATTTAGAAAACAAATGTAACAAACTATATGCTTTCTATGGGCCACTGAGTGAGAGATGACGCACACAGGAATCAGGAGTGGCACACAAGCCCAGAGGCCAATATTTTTCTACCAATGATTGATGTAGTTATTTTCTCTGGTAGATTTTGGAACCCAAATCAAGGAAAAAAAATATAGGCTTTCTATGGACCACAATTGGAGAGAGAGAGAGAGAGAGAGAGAGAGATGGCACACCCAGGAGTCAAGACTGGCACACAAGCAGAAAGGCCAATATTAATCTCCCACTGTTTTTTTTGTTTGTTTTTGTTTTTTTTTTTTCAGGGAGACTTTAGAAAAAAAAATAATAAAAAAAATATGATTTTATCAGGAAGAATTTAGAAACCAAATAAAATAAAATGATTTTTTCAGGGAGAATTTATAAAACAAATAAAAACAAAAATAGGCGTTCTATGGCCCACTGACTGAGAGATGACGCACACAGGAGTCAGGAGTGGCACACAAGCCCAGAGGCCAATATTTTTCTACCAATGATTGATGTAGTTATTTTCTCTGGTAGATTTTGGAACCCAAATCAAGGAAAAAAAATATAGGCTTTCTATGGACCACAATTGGAGAGAGAGAGAGAGAGAGAGAGAGAGAGATGGCACACCCAGGAGTCAAGACTGGCACACAAGCAGAAAGGCCAATATTAATCTCCCACTGTTTTTTTTGTTTTTTTTTTTTCAGGGAGACTTTAGAAAAAAAAATAATAAAAAAAATATGATTTTATCAGGAAGAATTTAGAAACCAAATAAAATAAAATTATTTTTTCAGGGAGAATTTATAAAACAAATAAAAACAAAAATAGGCGTTCTATGGCCCACTGACTGAGAGATGACGCACACAGGAGTCAGGAGTGGCACACAAGCCCAGAGGCCAATATTTTTCTACCAATGATTGATGTAGTTATTTTCTCTGGTAGATTTTAGAACCCAAATCAAGGAAAAAAAATATAGGCTTTCTATGGACCACAATTGGAGAGAGAGAGAGAGAGAGAGAGAGAGAGATGGCACACCCAGGAGTCAAGACTGGCACACAAGCAGAAAGGCCAATATTAATCTCCCACTGTTTTTTTTGGTTGTTTTTTTTTTTTTTTTTTCAGGGAGACTTTAGAAAAAAAAATAATAAAAAAAATATGATTTTATCAGGAAGAATTTAGAAACCAAATAAAATAAAATGATTTTTTCAGGGAGAATTTATAAAACAAATAAAAACAAAAATAGGCGTTCTATGGCCCACTGACTGAGAGATGACGCACACAGGAGTCAGGAGTGGCACACAAGCCCAGAGGCCAATATTTTTCTACCAATGATTGATGTAGTTATTTTCTCTGGTAGATTTTGGAACCCAAATCAAGGAAAAAAAATATAGGCTTTCTATGGACCACAATTGGAGAGAGAGAGAGAGAGAGAGAGAGAGATGGCACACCCAGGAGTCAAGACTGGCACACAAGCAGAAAGGCCAATATTAATCTCCCACTGTTTTTTTTGTTTGTTTTTTTTTTTTTTTTTTCAGGGAGACTTTAGAAAAAAAAATAATAAAAAAAATATGATTTTATCAGGAAGAATTTAGAAACCAAATAAAATAAAATGATTTTTTCAGGGAGAATTTATAAAACAAATAAAAACAAAAATAGGCGTTCTATGGCCCACTGACTGAGAGATGACGCACCCAGGAGTCAAGACTGGCACACAAGCAGAAAGGCCAATATTAATCTCCCACTGTTTTTTTTTTTTTTTTTTTTTTTTTCAGGGAGACTTTAGAAAAAAAAATAATAAAAAAAATATGATTTTATCAGGAAGAATTTAGAAACCAAATAAAATAAAATGATTTTTTCAGGGAGAATTTAGAAAACAAATAAAACCAAAAATAGGCGTTCTATGGCCCACTGACTGAGAGAGAGAGAGAGATGGAACGCTTAGTACTGGCACACAAGCCCAAAGGGCAATATTAATCTCCCTTTTTTTTTCCAGGGAGAATTTCTAAAACCCCAAAAAAAAAAAAAATAGGCTTTCTATGGCCCACTATTTGTGAGAGAGATGGGACGCTCAGGACTGGCACAGATGGCACGCTCAGGACTGGCACAGAAGCCCAGAGGCCAATATTAATCTCCCTTTTTTTCTGGGAGAATTTATAAAACCAAAAAAATATTTAAATAGGCTTTCTATGGCCCACTATTTGTGAGAGAGATGGCACGCTCAGGACTGGCACAGATGGCACGCTCACAACTGGCACACAAGCCCAGAGGCCAATATTAATCTCCCTTTTTTCAGGGAAAATTTATAAAACCAAAAAAAAAATTAAATAGGCTTTCTATGGCCCACTATTTGTGAGAGAGATGGCACGCTCAGGACTGGCACAGATGGCACGCTCACAACTGGCACACAAGCCCAGAGGCCAATACTAATCTCCCTTTTTTCAGGGAAAATTTATAAAACAAAAAAAAAAATTAAATAGGCTTTCTATGGCCCACTATTTGTGAGAGAGATGGCACGCTCAGGACTGGCACAGATGGCACGCTCACAACTGGCACACAAGCCCAGAGGCCAATATTAATCTCCCTTTTTTTCAGGGAGAATTTATAAAACCAAAAAAAAAATTAAATAGGCTTTCTATGGCCCACTATTTGTGAGAGAGATGGCACGCTCAGGGCTGGCACAGATGGCACGCTCAGGACTGGCACACAAGCCCAGAGGCCAATATTAATCTCCCTTTTTTTCAGGGAGAATTTATAAAACCCAAAAAAAAATAAAATAGGCTTTCTATGGCCCACTATTTGTGAGAGAGATGGCACACTCAGGACTGGCACACAAGCCCAAAGGCCAATATTAATCTCCCACTGTATTTTTATCAGGGAGAATTTATACACCCCACAAAAAAAAATACAGAAAAATGAAAAGGCTTTCTATGGCCCACTATGTGAGAGAGATGGCACACACAGGGATGGCACTCTAGCAGAAATGCCAAATTGCCAATCTTAATCTCCCACCAAAAAAAAAAAAAAAAAAAAAAACAGGGAATGTCCTACAATTACTATCTCCCTGCCTGCAGTAATCTCAGCCAGGTATGGCAGGCAGCTACTATCTCCCTGCCTGCAGTAATCTCAGCCAGGTATGGCAGGCAGCAATAAGGAGTGGACTGATGCACAAATGAAATAAAAAGTGTGGACAAACAAAAAAGATAGCTGTGCAGAAAGGAAGGAACAAGAGGATTTGTGCTTTGAAAAAAGCAGTTGGTTTGCACAGCGGCGTACACACAGCAATGCAGCTATCAGGGAGCCTTCTAGGGCAGCCCAATGAGCTACAGCGCTGAGGGGAAAAAAAAAAAAAAAAAAAAATTCCACTGTCCCTGCACACCGAGGGTGGTGTTGGACAGTGCAAATCGCTGCAGCACAAGCGGTTTTGTGGTTAATGGACCCTGCCTAACGCTATCCCTGCTTCTGACAAAGCGGCAGCAACCTCTCCCTAAGCTCAGATCAGCAGCAGTAAGATGGCGGTCGGCGGGAACGCCTCTTTATAGCCCCTGTGACGTCGCAGACAGCAAGCCAATCACTGCAATGCCCTTCTCTAAGATGGTGGGGACCAGGACCTATGTCATCACGCTGCCCACACTCTGCGTTTACCTTCATTGGCTGAGAAATGGCGCTTTTCGCGTCATTGAAACGCGACTTTGGCGCGAAAGTCGCGTACCGCATGGCCGACCCCGCACAGGGGTCGGATCGGGTTTCATGAAACCCCGACTTAGCCAAAAGTCGGCGACTTTTGAAAATGTTCGACCCGTTTCGCTCAACCCTACTGAAGACACAAAAGAGAATAGTAAAACCAAAAACACTCAGTTTGAAAAAATGTTGCAGTAATCCGCAAGTGCTAGTAAAAGATGTAAAAAACAGGGTATTTGGTTGATACGTTTTTTGCAAAAAATGTATACTAAGCTGCTCTACCAATCTTCACGGTATACCCTTATCAGAGCAGTCCTAACTAATGTATGCAATCCCTATCTGATGTATTTAAAAACCTGATCATCTGTATATAACCTGTGTGAACAGGGTTCAGAGAGGAAAAATCCATGTGTGCATACAGGGTAGAACAGCTTTTGTGCAGATAGCCCAAGAGGAGTGGTGGAACTCCCCAGTCTTGTAGACACAAGAGCACAATTATGGAAACAGGAACACATGGGCTACTTGCACAGTGAACAAGTCTGTATGATCATGTTCACACACCACCAAGAAACCTGAAGACACAAAAGAGAATAGTAAAACCAAAAACACTCAGTTTGAAAAAATGTTGCAGTAATCCGCAAGTGCTAGTAAAAGATGTAAAAAACAGGGTATTTGGTTGATACGTTTTTTGCAAAAAATGTATACTAAGCTCCTCTACCAATCTTCACGGTATACCCTTATCAGAGCAGTCCTAACTAATGTATGCAATCCCTATCTGATGTATTTAAAAACCTGATCATCTGTATATAACCTGTGTGAACAGGGTTCAGAGAGGAAAAATCCATGTGTGCATACAGGGTAGAACAGCTTTTGTGCAGATAGCCCAAGAGGAGTGGTGGAACTCCCCAGTCTTGTAGACACAAGAGCACAATTATGGAAACAGGAACACATGGGCTACTTGCACAGTGAACAAGTCTGTATGATCATGTTCACACACCACCAAGAAACCTGAAGACACAAAAGAGAATAGTAAAACCAAAAACACTCAGTTTGAAAAAATGTTGCAGTAATCCGCAAGTGCTAGTAAAAGATGTAAAAAACAGGGTATTTGGTTGATACGTTTTTTGCAAAAAATGTATACTAAGCTGCTCTACCAATCTTCACGGTATACCCTTATCAGAGCAGTCCTAACTAATGTATGCAATCCCTATCTGATGTATTTAAAAACCTGATCATCTGTATATAACCTGTGTGAACAGGGTTCAGAGAGGAAAAATCCATGTGTGCATACAGGGTAGAACAGCTTTTGTGCAGATAGCCCAAGAGGAGTGGTGGAACTCCCCAGTCTTGTAGACACAAGAGCACAATTATGGAAACAGGAACACATGGGCTACTTGCACAGTGAACAAGTCTGTATGATCATGTTCACACACCACCAAGAAACCTGAAGACACAAAAGAGAATAGTAAAACCAAAAACACTCAGTTTGAAAAAATGTTGCAGTAATCCGCAAGTGCTAGTAAAAGATGTAAAAAACAGGGTATTTGGTTGATACGTTTTTTGCAAAAAATGTATACTAAGCTGCTCTACCAATCTTCACGGTATACCCTTATCAGAGCAGTCCTAACTAATGTATGCAATCCCTATCTGATGTATTTAAAAACCTGATCATCTGTATATAACCTGTGTGAACAGGGTTCAGAGAGGAAAAATCCATGTGTGCATACAGGGTAGAACAGCTTTTGTGCAGATAGCCCAAGAGGAGTGGTGGAACTCCCCAGTCTTGTAGACACAAGAGCACAATTATGGAAACAGGAACACATGGGCTACTTGCACAGTGAACAAGTCTGTATGATCATGTTCACACACCACCAAGAAACCTGAAGACACAAAAGAGAATAGTAAAACCAAAAACACTCAGTTTGAAAAAATGTTGCAGTAATCCGCAAGTGCTAGTAAAAGATGTAAAAAACAGGGTATTTGGTTGATACGTTTTTTGCAAAAAATGTATACTAAGCTGCTCTACCAATCTTCACGGTATACCCTTATCAGAGCAGTCCTAACTAATGTATGCAATCCCTATCTGATGTATTTAAAAACCTGATCATCTGTATATAACCTGTGTGAACAGGGTTCAGAGAGGAAAAATCCATGTGTGCATACAGGGTAGAACAGCTTTTGTGCAGATAGCCCAAGAGGAGTGGTGGAACTCCCCAGTCTTGTAGACACAAGAGCACAATTATGGAAACAGGAACACATGGGCTACTTGCACAGTGAACAAGTCTGTATGATCATGTTCACACACCACCAAGAAACCTGAAGACACAAAAGAGAATAGTAAAACCAAAAACACTCAGTTTGAAAAAATGTTGCAGTAATCCGCAAGTGCTAGTAAAAGATGTAAAAAACAGGGTATTTGGTTGATACGTTTTTTGCAAAAAATGTATACTAAGCTGCTCTACCAATCTTCACGGTATACCCTTATCAGAGCAGTCCTAACTAATGTATGCAATCCCTATCTGATGTATTTAAAAACCTGATCATCTGTATATAACCTGTGTGAACAGGGTTCAGAGAGGAAAAATCCATGTGTGCATACAGGGTAGAACAGCTTTTGTGCAGATAGCCCAAGAGGAGTGGTGGAACTCCCCAGTCTTGTAGACACAAGAGCACAATTATGGAAACAGGAACACATGGGCTACTTGCACAGTGAACAAGTCTGTATGATCATGTTCACACACCACCAAGAAACCTGAAGACACAAAAGAGAATAGTAAAACCAAAAACACTCAGTTTGAAAAAATGTTGCAGTAATCCGCAAGTGCTAGTAAAAGATGTAAAAAACAGGGTATTTGGTTGATACGTTTTTTGCAAAAAATGTATACTAAGCTGCTCTACCAATCTTCACGGTATACCCTTATCAGAGCAGTCCTAACTAATGTATGCAATCCCTATCTGATGTATTTAAAAACCTGATCATCTGTATATAACCTGTGTGAACAGGGTTCAGAGAGGAAAAATCCATGTGTGCATACAGGGTAGAACAGCTTTTGTGCAGATAGCCCAAGAGGAGTGGTGGAACTCCCCAGTCTTGTAGACACAAGAGCACAATTATGGAAACAGGAACACATGGGCTACTTGCACAGTGAACAAGTCTGTATGATCATGTTCACACACCACCAAGAAACCTGAAGACACAAAAGAGAATAGTAAAACCAAAAACACTCAGTTTGAAAAAATGTTGCAGTAATCCGCAAGTGCTAGTAAAAGATGTAAAAAACAGGGTATTTGGTTGATACGTTTTTTGCAAAAAATGTATACTAAGCTGCTCTACCAATCTTCACGGTATACCCTTATCAGAGCAGTCCTAACTAATGTATGCAATCCCTATCTGATGTATTTAAAAACCTGATCATCTGTATATAACCTGTGTGAACAGGGTTCAGAGAGGAAAAATCCATGTGTGCATACAGGGTAGAACAGCTTTTGTGCAGATAGCCCAAGAGGAGTGGTGGAACTCCCCAGTCTTGTAGACACAAGAGCACAATTATGGAAACAGGAACACATGGGCTACTTGCACAGTGAACAAGTCTGTATGATCATGTTCACACACCACCAAGAAACCTGAAGACACAAAAGAGAATAGTAAAACCAAAAACACTCAGTTTGAAAAAATGTTGCAGTAATCCGCAAGTGCTAGTAAAAGATGTAAAAAACAGGGTATTTGGTTGATACGTTTTTTGCAAAAAATGTATACTAAGCTGCTCTACCAATCTTCACGGTATACCCTTATCAGAGCAGTCCTAACTAATGTATGCAATCCCTATCTGATGTATTTAAAAACCTGATCATCTGTATATAACCTGTGTGAACAGGGTTCAGAGAGGAAAAATCCATGTGTGCATACAGGGTAGAACAGCTTTTGTGCAGATAGCCCAAGAGGAGTGGTGGAACTCCCCAGTCTTGTAGACACAAGAGCACAATTATGGAAACAGGAACACATGGGCTACTTGCACAGTGAACAAGTCTGTATGATCATGTTCACACACCACCAAGAAACCTGAAGACACAAAAGAGAATAGTAAAACCAAAAACACTCAGTTTGAAAAAATGTTGCAGTAATCCGCAAGTGCTAGTAAAAGATGTAAAAAACAGGGTATTTGGTTGATACGTTTTTTGCAAAAAATGTATACTAAGCTGCTCTACCAATCTTCACGGTATACCCTTATCAGAGCAGTCCTAACTAATGTATGCAATCCCTATCTGATGTATTTAAAAACCTGATCATCTGTATATAACCTGTGTGAACAGGGTTCAGAGAGGAAAAATCCATGTGTGCATACAGGGTAGAACAGCTTTTGTGCAGATAGCCCAAGAGGAGTGGTGGAACTCCCCAGTCTTGTAGACACAAGAGCACAATTATGGAAACAGGAACACATGGGCTACTTGCACAGTGAACAAGTCTGTATGATCATGTTCACACACCACCAAGAAACCTGAAGACACAAAAGAGAATAGTAAAACCAAAAACACTCAGTTTGAAAAAATGTTGCAGTAATCCGCAAGTGCTAGTAAAAGATGTAAAAAACAGGGTATTTGGTTGATACGTTTTTTGCAAAAAATGTATACTAAGCTGCTCTACCAATCTTCACGGTAAACCCTTATCAGAGCAGTCCTAACTAATGTATGCAATCCCTATCTGATGTATTTAAAAACCTGATCATCTGTATATAACCTGTGTGAACAGGGTTCAGAGAGGAAAAATCCATGTGTGCATACAGGGTAGAACAGCTTTTGTGCAGATAGCCCAAGAGAAGTGGTGGAACTCCCCAGTCTTGTAGACACAAGAGCACAATTATGGAAACAGGAACACATGGGCTACTTGCACAGTGAACAAGTCTGTATGATCATGTTCACACACCACCAAGAAACCTGAAGACACAAAAGAGAATAGTAAAACCAAAAACACTCAGTTTGAAAAAATGTTGCAGTAATCCGCAAGTGCTAGTAAAAGATGTAAAAAACAGGGTATTTGGTTGATACGTTTTTTGCAAAAAATGTATACTAAGCTGCTCTACCAATCTTCACGGTATACCCTTATCAGAGCAGTCCTAACTAATGTATGCAATCCCTATCTGATGTATTTAAAAACCTGATCATCTGTATATAACCTGTGTGAACAGGGTTCAGAGAGGAAAAATCCATGTGTGCATACAGGGTAGAACAGCTTTTGTGCAGATAGCCCAAGAGGAGTGGTGGAACTCCCCAGTCTTGTAGACACAAGAGCACAATTATGGAAACAGGAACACATGGGCTACTTGCACAGTGAACAAGTCTGTATGATCATGTTCACACACCACCAAGAAACCTGAAGACACAAAAGAGAATAGTAAAACCAAAAACACTCAGTTTGAAAAAATGTTGCAGTAATCCGCAAGTGCTAGTAAAAGATGTAAAAAACAGGGTATTTGGTTGATACGTTTTTTGCAAAAAATGTATACTAAGCTGCTCTACCAATCTTCACGGTATACCCTTATCAGAGCAGTCCTAACTAATGTATGCAATCCCTATCTGATGTATTTAAAAACCTGATCATCTGTATATAACCTGTGTGAACAGGGTTCAGAGAGGAAAAATCCATGTGTGCATACAGGGTAGAACAGCTTTTGTGCAGATAGCCCAAGAGGAGTGGTGGAACTCCCCAGTCTTGTAGACACAAGAGCACAATTATGGAAACAGGAACACATGGGCTACTTGCACAGTGAACAAGTCTGTATGATCATGTTCAAACACCACCAAGAAACCTGAAGACACAAAAGAGAATAGTAAAACCAAAAACACTCAGTTTGAAAAAATGTTGCAGTAATCCGCAAGTGCTAGTAAAAGATGTAAAAAACAGGGTATTTGGTTGATACGTTTTTTGCAAAAAATGTATACTAAGCTGCTCTACCAATCTTCACGGTATACCCTTATCAGAGCAGTCCTAACTAATGTATGCAATCCCTATCTGATGTATTTAAAAACCTGATCATCTGTATATAACCTGTGTGAACAGGGTTCAGAGAGGAAAAATCCATGTGTGCATACAGGGTAGAACAGCTTTTGTGCAGATAGCCCAAGAGGAGTGGTGGAACTCCCCAGTCTTGTAGACACAAGAGCACAATTATGGAAACAGGAACACATGGGCTACTTGCACAGTGAACAAGTCTGTATGATCATGTTCACACACCACCAAGAAACCTGAAGACACAAAAGAGAATAGTAAAACCAAAAACACTCAGTTTGAAAAAATGTTGCAGTAATCCGCAAGTGCTAGTAAAAGATGTTTTACTATTCTCTTTTGTGTCTTCAGGTTTCTTGGTGGTGTGTGAACATGATCATACAGACTTGTTCACTGTGCAAGTAGCCCATGTGTTCCTGTTTCCATAATTGTGCTCTTGTGTCTACAAGACTGGGGAGTTCCACCACTCCTCTTGGGCTATCTGCACAAAAGCTGTTCTACCCTGTATGCACACATGGATTTTTCCTCTCTGAACCCTGTTCACACAGGTTATATACAGATGATCAGGTTTTTAAATACATCAGATAGGGATTGCATACATTAGTTAGGACTGCTCTGATAAGGGTATACCGTGAAGATTGGTAGAGCAGCTTAGTATACATTTTTTGCAAAAAACGTATCAACCAAATACCCTGTTTTTTACATCTTTTACTAGCACTTGCGGATTACTGCAACATTTTTTCAAACTGAGTGTTTTTGGTTTTACTATTCTCTTTTGTGTCTTCAGGTTTCTTGGTGGTGTGTGAACATGATCATACAGACTTGTTCACTGTGCAAGTAGCCCATGTGTTCCTGTTTCCATAATTGTGCTCTTGTGTCTACAAGACTGGGGAGTTCCACCACTCCTCTTGGGCTATCTGCACAAAAGCTGTTCTACCCTGTATGCACACATGGATTTTTCCTCTCTGAACCCTGTTCACACAGGTTATATACAGATGATCAGGTTTTTAAATACATCAGATAGGGATTGCATACATTAGTTAGGACTGCTCTGATAAGGGTATACCGGTGGTTTCTTGGTGGTGTGTGAACATGATCATACAGACTTGTTCACTGTGCAAGTAGCCCATGTGTTCCTGTTTCCATAATTGTGCTCATGAGTCCAAATCTGCTGCAACCTATCCACCACAGTATCCACACCAGGACAGTCGGAAGACTCAACCTGCCCTGAAGAGAAACGAGGATGGAAACCAGAATTGCAGAAAAACGGCGAAACCAAAGTAGCCGAGCTGGCCAGATTATTAAGGGCGAACTCAGCCAAAGGCAAAAAGGACACCCAATCATCCTGATCAGCAGAAACAAAACATCTCAGATATGTTTCCAAGGTCTGATTGGTTTGTTCAGTTTGGCCATTTGTCTGAGGATGGAAAGCCGAGGAAAAAGACAAATCAATGCCCATCCTAGCACAAAAGGCTCGCCAAAACCTCGAAACAAACTGGGAACCTCTGTCAGAAACGATGTTCTCCGGAATGCAATGTAAACGAACCACATGCTGGAAAAACAATGGCACCAAATCAGAGGAGGAAGGCAATTTAGACAAGGGTACCAAATGGACCATCTTAGAGAAGCGATCACAAACCACCCAAATGACCGACATCTTTTGAGAGACGGGGAGATCCGAAATAAAATCCATAGAGATATGTGTCCAGGGCCTCTTCGGGACTGGCAAAGGCAAAAGCAACCCACTGGCACGAGAACAGCAGGGCTTAGCCCGAGCACAAATCCCACAGGACTGCACAAACGAACGCACATCCCGCGACAGAGACGGCCACCAAAAGGATCTAGCCACCAAATCTCTGGTACCAAAGATTCCAGGATGACCAGCCAACACCGAACAATGAACCTCAGAGATAACTCTACTCGTCCATTTATCAGGGACAAACAGTTTCTCCGCTGGGCAACGGTCAGGTTTATTAGCCTGAAATTTTTGCAGCACCCGCCGCAAATCAGGGGAGATGGCAGACAAAATTACCCCCTCTTTGAGAATACCTGCCGGCTCAGGCAAACCTGGAGAGTCGGGCACAAAACTCCTAGACAGGGCATCCGCCTTCACATTCTTAGAGCCCGGAAGGTACGAAACCACAAAGTCAAAACGGGAGAAAAACAGCGACCAACGAGCCTGTCTAGGATTCAACCGTTTGGCAGACTCGAGATAAGTCAAGTTCTTGTGATCAGTCAAGACCACCACGCGATGCTTAGCTCCTTCAAGCCAATGACGCCACTCCTCGAATGCCCACTTCATGGCCAACAACTCTCGATTGCCAACATCATAATTATGCTCAGCAGGCGAAAACTTCCTGGAAAAGAAGGCACATGGTTTCATCACCGAGCCATCAGAACTTCTTTGCGACAAAACAGCCCTTCTCCAATCTCAGAAGCATCAACCTCGACCTGGAACGGGAGCGAAACATCTGGCTGGCACAACACAGGGGCAGAAGAAAAACGACGCTTCAACTCCTGAAAAACTTCCACAGCAGCAGAAGACCAATTGACCACATCAGCACCCTTCTTGGTCAAATCAGTCAACGGTTTAGCAATACTAGAAAAATTATTGATGAAGCGACGATAAAAATTAGCAAAGCCCAGGAACTTTTGCAGACTCTTCAGAGATGTCGGCTGAGTCCAATCATAAATGGCCTGAACTTTAACAGGGTCCATCTCGATAGTAGAAGGGGGAAAAAATGAAACCCAAAAATGAAACCTTCTGAACACCAAAGAGACACTTTGACCCCTTCACAAACAAAGAATTCGCACGCAGGACCTGGAACACCATTCTAACCTGCTTCACGTGAGACTCCCAACCATCCGAGAAGACCAAAATATCATCCAAGTATACAATCAGGAATTTATCCAGGTACTCTCGGAAGATGTCATGCATAAAGGACTGAAATACTGATGGAGCATTGGAAAGCCCGAATGGCATAACCAGGTACTCAAAATGGCCCTCGGGCGTATTAAATGCTGTTTTCCATTCATCGCCCTGTTTAATACGCACAAGATTATACGCACCACGAAGATCTATCTTGGTGAACCAACTAGCCCCCTTAATCCGAGCAAACAAATCAGACAGCAGCGGCAAGGGGTACTGAAATTTGACTGTGATTTTATTTAGAAGGCGGTAATCAATACAAGGTCTCAACGAACCATCCTTCTTGGCCACAAAAAAGAACCCTGCTCCCAATGGCGACGACGACGGGCGAATATGCCCCTTCTCCAAGGATTCCTTTACGTAAGTCTGCATAGCGGCGTGCTCAGGCACAGACAAATTAAACAGTCGACCCTTAGGAAACTTACTACCAGGAATCAAATCGATAGCACAATCGCAATCCCTATGCGGAGGTAGGGCACTGGACTTGGGCTCATCAAATACATCCCGGTAATCCGACAAGAACTCTGGGACCTCAGAAGGGGTGGATGATGAAATAGACAGAACTGGAACATCACCATGTACCCCCTGACAACCCCAGCTGGAGACAGACATAGATTTCCAATCCAATACTGGGTTATGGACCTGTAGCCATGGCAACCCCAAAACGACCACATCATGCAGATTATGCAACACCAAAAAGCGAATATCCTCCTGATGCGCAGGAGCCATGCACATGGTCAGTTGGGTCCAGTACTGAGGCTGATTCTTGGCCAAAGGCGTAGCATCAATTCCTCTCAATGGAATAGGATACTGCAAGGGCTCCAAGAAAAACCCACAGCGCCTAGCAAAGTCCAAGTCCATCAAATTCAGGGCAGCGCCTGAATCCACAAATGCCATGACAGAATAGGATGACAAAGAGCAGATCAAAGTAATGGACAAAAGAAATTTCGACTGTACCATACCAATGGTGGCAGACCTAGCGAACCGCTTAGTGCGCTTAGGACAATCGGAGATAGCATGAGTGGAATCACCACAATAAAAACACAGCCCATTCCGACGGCTGTGTTCTTGCCGTTCAGCTCTGGTCAAAGTCCTATCACATTGCATAGGCTCAGGTTTATGCTCAGATAATACCGCCAAATGGTGCACATTTTTACGCTCACGTAAGCGTCGACCGATCTGAATGGCCAAAGACATAGACTCATTCAGACCAGCAGGCATAGGAAATCCCACCATGACATCCTTAAGGGCTTCAGAGAGACCCTTTCTAAAAATTGCTGCCAGCGCACATTCATTCCATTGAGTGAGCACAGACCACTTCCTAAACTTCTGACAATATATCTCTACCTCATCCTGACCCTGACACAGAGCCAGCAAATTTTTCTCTGCCTGATCCACTGAATTAGGTTCATCATACAGCAATCCGAGCGCCAGAAAAAACGCATCAATATCGCATAATGCAGGATCTCCTGGCGCAAGGGAAAATGCCAAGTCTTGAGGGTCGCCACGTAATAAAGAAATAATGATCTTGACTTGTTGAACTGGGTCACCAGAGGAGCGGGGTTTCAAAGCCAGAAACAGTTTACAATTATTTTTGAAATTCAGAAACTTAGCTCTATCTCCAGAAAATAAGTCAGGAATAGGAATTCTAGGTTCTAACATAGATTTCTGAACCACAATTTCTTGAATATTTTGTACTCTTGCAGCGAGATGATCCACACAAGAAAACAGACCTTTAATGTCCATCACTACACCTGTGTCCTGAACCACCCAAATGTCTAGGGGAAAAGAAAGACAAAACACAGTGCAGAGAAAAAAAAATGGTCTCAGAACTTCTCTTTTCCCTCTATTGAGAAGCATTAGTACTTTGGGCCTCCAGTACTGTTATGAAATGGTGATTCAGAAACACAATGGACCTTGTGGTTAAGAGCACACAAAGTGACCTGATAGTTACTAATAACATAGGACGAGCTCTGAGACGTGGGAACTCTGCTGACCGCAATCCCTAATCCTATCACACCACACTAGAGGTAGCCGTGGAGCGCTCCTGGCCAGACCTAGGAGCCTCGGGCACAGCCTGAGAAACTAGCTAGCCCTGAAGATAGAAAAATAAGCCTACCTTGCCTCAGAGAAATTCCCCAAAGGAAAAGGCAGCCCCCCACATATAATGACTGTGAGTAAAGATGAAAATACAAACACAGAGATGAAATAGGTTTTAGCAAAGTGAGGCCCGACTTACTGAATAGACCGAGGATAGTAAAGATAGCTTTGCGGTCAGCACAAAAACCTACAAACAACCACGCAGAGGGCGCAAAAAGACCCTCCGTACCGACTAACGGCACGGAGGTGCTCCCTCTGCGTCCCAGAGCTTCCAGCAAGCAAGAAAAACCAATATAGCAAGCTGGACAGAAAAAATATCAAACAAAAGTAACACAAGCAGAACTTAGCTTATGCAGGGCAGACAGGCCAGAAGACGATCCAGGAGAGAGCAAGACCAATACTGGAACATTGACTGGAGGCAAGGAACAAGAACTAGGTGGAGTTAAATAGAGCAGCACCTAACGACTTAACCTCGTCACCTGAGGAAGGAAACTCAGAAGCCGCAGCCCCACTCACATCCACCAGAGGAAGCTCATAGACAGAACCAGCCGAAGTACCACTCATGACCACAGGAGGGAGCTCGACCACAGAATTCACAACAACTAGCGCATGGTCGTGCGGCCATGCGAACCTTTTATAGAGAAAGGTCTCCAGGACCTTCCTAGTGGTCCAATAGGATCCGCTTCAGGACCTGAGCATGTGACCCCCGACCTGCAATGAGAGGTCGTCCCCTGGGCATACTCAGTAGCAGAAAAGCAGGACTTAATCCCAGGAGCATCTGCTCGCCGCAGAACAGTGCTGGCTACAATGGCTGAGCCTGGAAGATCCACAGTAACCAAGTGCACAGTATCTGCCCGAGGCAGACGCTGGGACCGATGTCTCCGCTGAGCAGGCTCCACTGCGGCTGAAGAAGAATGGGAAACCGCAGTGGAGGTGGCTCGAGATTCCCCCTGTACAGCAGCGGGAAATCGACACCTAACATTACCCCCTCTCCTAGGGCCCCCCTCCTTGGGCCTCGCTACTGTCAAAGGCAGCAATGAGTTGCAGAGCCACAATGTGCTCAGCAGGCTCCCAGGACCTGTCCTCTGGGCCATAGTCCTTCCAACCCACCAAATAAAATTTTCTGCCACGTACCACCTTACACCCCAAGAGAGCGTTCACTTCATAATCATCCGTAGATGAACCCGATGTCCCAGCAGATGACTCAGAAAACCGGGACATGTGAACAGGCTTTAGAAGAGGCACATGAAAGGTGTCGGTGATACCTAGGCATGGAGGAAGGGCCAGATGGTAGACCACAGGGTTAACCTGTTCCAGGACCTTGAAGGGCCCCAAGTAGTGAGATGCAAACTTAGTGGACTCAACTCGCAGCCTGATGTTATGGGCGGAGAGCCACACTAAGTCACCAGGAGCAAAGGTCGGAACAGGGTGCCGATGTGCATCAGCGGAGGACCTCATTCTCTCCTTTTAGGCCCGGATGGCATCCTGAGTGCGGTCCCAAATGTCCCGTGCCTCCACAGCCCAGTCTGCCACCCTGGAATTGGCGGAAGACACGGGCATAGGCATAGGAACCCACGGATACTGACTGTAATTAAGGATGGATGGGGTCTGACCAGTGGAGTCGGCTATGGCGTTGTTTAGCACAAACTCCACCCACGATTGCAAGGATGCCCAGTCATCCTGCCTAGCAGAAACAAAATGTCGCAGATATGTGACCAAGGTCTGGTTGGCCCACTGTTATGATACGGTGGTCTAGGAGCAACATGGAACGAGCTCTGAAGGAAGTGGTAACTGTACTACCGCAGTCCCTAAGCTCAACACAACACTAGAAGTAGCTGTGGGATGCTCCTAACTCTCCCTAGGCACCTCGAACACAGCCTAAGAGCTAACTCCCCCTAAAGATAGAAGCAGGAAAGCTATCTTGCCTCAGAGAAAATCCCCAAAGGATAGATTAGCCCCCACAAATAATGACTGTGAGTGGAGAGGGAAAAGACATACACAGAATGAAACCAGGATGAGCACAGAAGGCCAGTCTAGCTAAATAGATAGGACAGGATGGAATACTGTGCGGTCAGTATAAAACACTACAAAAAATCCACGCAGAGTTTACAAAAAATCTCCACACCTGACTAAAGGTGTGGAGGGTAAATCTGCTTCCCAGAGCTTCCAGCCAGACAGAATTAATTCATACTGATAAGCTGGACAAACATAGAAAGCACAGAACGGATAAGTCCACAATCTATGAGCAGAAAAGAGCAAGCAAAAACTTAGCTTTGCTGAACTGGTCAGGATAACAGGGAAATCCAAAGAGATGTGAATCCAACCAGGAACCATTTACAAGTGGCACTGGCTGAAGAAAGAGCCAGGCATAAATAGCCGAGCAGAATAGACGATGAGTGGAAGCAGCTGAAGACAGCTAAATCCAAGGAGCAGCCATACCACTTGAAACCACAAGAGGGAGCCCAAGAGCAGAACTCGCAAAAGTGCCACTTACAACCACCGGAGGAAGCCCAAGAGCGGAAGTCACAACAGTACCCCCCCTTGAGGAGGGGTCACCGATCCCTCACCAGAGCCCCCAGGCCGATCAAGATGAGCCAAGTGAAAAGCACGAACCAAATCGGTGGCATGGACATCGGAGGCAACAACCCAAGAATTATCCTCCTGGCCATAACCCTTCCACTTGACAAGATACTGAAGCCTCCGCCTCAAAAAATGAGAATCCAAAATCTTCTCAACCTCATATTCCAACTCTCCCTCAACCAACACCAGGGCAGGAGGGTCAACCGAGGGAACAACGGGCACCACATATCTCCGCAACAAAGATCTATGGAAAACATTATGAATGGCAAAAGAGGCTGGAAGAGCCAAACGAAAAGACACCGGACTAATAATTTCAGAAATTTTATAAGGACCAATAGACCGAGGCTTAAACTTAGGGGAAGAAACCTTCATAGGAACATGACGAGAAGACAACCAAACCAAATCCCCCACACGAAGCCGGGGACCAACACACCGACGGCGGTTAGCAAAATGTTGAGCCCTTTCCTGAGACAACGTCAAATTGTCCACCACATGATTCCAAATCTGCTGCAGCCTGTCCACCACAGAATCAACACCAGGACAATCAGAAGGCTCAACCTGCCCAGAAGAAAAACGAGGATGAAAACCAAAATTACAAATGAAAGGTGAAACCAAAGTAGCCGAACTAGCCCGATTATTAAGGGCAAACTCGGCCAACGGCAAGAAAGACACTCAAACATCCTGATCAGCAGACACAAAGCATCTCAAATAGGTCTCCAAGGTCTGATTAGTTCGCTCAGTTTGGCCATTAGTCTGAGGATGAAACGCCGAAGAAAAAGACAAATCAATGCCCATCCTAGCACAAAAGGCCCGCCAAAATCTAGAGACAAACTGAGAACCTCTGTCAGACACAATATTCTCCGGAATGCCATGCAAACGAACCACATGCTGAAAAAACAATGGAACCAGATCTGAGGAGGAAGGCAACTTAGGCAAAGGTACCAGATGGACCATTTTAGAGAACCGGTCACAAACAACCCAGATAACAGATATCTTCTGGGAAACAGGAAGATCCGAAATAAAATCCATGGAAATATGCGTCCAGGGCCTCTCAGGGACCGGCAAAGGCAAAAGCAACCCACTAGCGCGGGAACAGCAAGGCTTGGCTCGGGCGCAAGTCCCACAGGACTGCACAAAAGCACGGACATCGCGCGACAAGGAAGGCCACCAAAAGGGGACAATACAAATATCTCGCTGAGGATTTGTTTATACCAAGGAAGGTGACGGGCACAAGGGGGCATTCTTTGCGTCTGGAGGAGAGAAGGTTTTTCCACCAACATCGAAGAGGATTCTTTACTGTTAGGGCAGTGAGAATCTGGAATTGCTTGCCTGAGGAGGTGGTGATGGCGAACTCAGTCGAGGGGTTCAAGAGAGGCCTGGATGTCTTCCTGGAGCAAAACAATTTTGTATCATACAATTATTAGGTTCTGTAGAAGGACGTAAATCTGGGGATTTATTATGATGGAATATAGGCTGAACTGGATGGACAAATGTCTTTTTTCGGTCTTACTATGTTATGTTACTATGTTACTATGACCTAGCAACCAAATCTCTGGAACCAAAAATCCCAGGATGACCAGCCAACACTGAACAATGAACCTCAGAAATCACCTTACTTGTCCATCCATCAGGAACAAACAGCTTCCCCACAGGACAGCGGTCAGGCCTATCAGCCTGAAATTCCCGAAGCACCCGCCGCAAATCAGGGGAGATAGCAGAAAGAATCACCCCTTCCTTAAGAATGCCAACCGGCTCAAGGACTCCAGGAGAATCAGGCGAAAAACTCCTAGAGAGGGTATCAGCCTTAACATTCTTAGATCCCGGAAGATACGAGACCACAAAATCAAAACGGGAGAAAAACAGGGACCATCGAGCCTGTCTAGGATTCAGCCGCTTGGCCGACTCGAGGTAAATCAGATTCTTATGATCGGTCAGGACCACAACGCGGTGCTTAGCTCCCTCAAGCCAATGTCGCCACTCCTCAAACGCCCACTTCATAGCCAACAACTCCCGATTGCCGACATCATAATTGCGTTACGCAGGCGAAAACTTTTTGGAAAAAAAAGCACACGGTTTCATCAAAGAACCATCAGACTCCCTCTGAGACAAAACGGCCTCTGCCCCAATCTCAGAAGCGTCGACTTCAACCTGAAAAGGAAGAGAAACATTCGGCTGATGCAACACAGGGGCAGAAGTAAATCAGCGTTTCAGCTCCTGAAAAGCCTCAACAGCCTCAGAGGACCAATTCGTCACATCAGCGTCTTTCTTCGTCAAATCAGTAAGGGGCTTAACCACACTGGAAAAGTTGGCAATGAAACGGCGATAAAAATTAGCAAAGCCCAAAAATTTTTGAAGGCCCTTCACAGATGTGGGTTGGATCCAGTCATGAATAGCTTGGACCTTAACAGGATCCATTTCTATAGACGAGGGAGAAAAAATAAAACCCAAAAAAGAGACCTCCTGAACTCCGAATAGGCACTTAGACCCCTTCACAAACAAACCATTATCACGAAGGATCTGGAACACCATCCTGACCTGCTTCACATGAGACTCCCAATCATCGGAAAAAATCAAAATATCATCCAAATATACGACCATGAATTTATCAAGATAATTGCGGAAAATATCATGCATGAAAGACTGGAACACAGATGGAGCATTAGAGAGCCAAAATGGCATCACAAGGTATTCAAAATGGCCTTCGGGCGTATTAAATGCAGTTTTCCATTCGTCACCCTGTTTAATACGAACAAGATTATATGCCCCTCGGAGGTCAATCTTAGTAAACCAACTAGCCCCCTTAATCTGAGCAAACAAATCAGTAAGCAGAGGCAAGGGGTATTGGAATTTAACCGTGATCTTATTCAGAAGACGATAATCAATACAGGGTCTCAAGGAGCCATCCTTCTTAGCAACAAAAAAGAAACCCGCTCCCAATGGTGACGAAGAGGGCCGAATATGCCCCTTCTCCAAAGACTCCTTAACATAACTCCGCATGGCGGCATGCTCTGGCACAGACAGATTGAAAAGTCGGCCCTTCGGGAACTTGCAACCAGGAATCAAGTTAATAGCACAATCACAGTCCCTGTGCGGTGGAAGGGAACTGGACTTGGGCTCATCAAATACATCCTGGAAATCCGACAAAAACTCAGGGACCTCAGAAGAGGGGGAAGAGGAAATTGACATCAAAGGAACGTCACTATGTACCCCTTGACAACCCCAACTAGTCACCGACATAGTTTTCCAATCCAGCACCGGATTATGTTCCTGTAACCATGGAAAACCCTGTACAACAACATCATGCAGGTTATGCAACACCAGAAAACGGCAATCTTCCTGATGTGCTGGAGCCATGTACATAGTCATCTGTGTCCAGTATTATTATTATTATTATTTATTTATATAGCACCATTGATTCCATGGTGCTGTACATGAGAAGGGGTTACATACAAGTTACAAATATCACATACAGTAAACAAACTAACAATGACGGACTGATACAGAGGGGCGAGGACCCTGCCCTTGCGGGCTTACATTCTACAGGATTATGGGGAAGGAGACAGTAGGTTGAGGGTTGCAGGAGCTCCGGTGTTGGTGAGGCGGTAGCTCCGGTGTTGGTGAGGCGGTAGCTCCGGTGTTGGTGAGGCGGTAGCTCCGGTGTTGGTGAGGCGGTAGCTTCGTTGGTGATGAGGCAGCAGCGGTGTCAGTGCAGGCTGTAGGCTTTCCTGAAGAGATGAGTTTTCAGGTTCCGTCTGAAGGATCCGACTGTGGTTGATAGTCGGACGTATTGGGGCAGAGAGTTCCAGAGGATGGGGGATATTCGGGAGAAGTCTTGGAGGCGATTGGATGAGGAGGGAATAAGTGTGGAGGAGAGAAGGAGGTCTTGGGAGGAGCGGAGGTCACGTGAGGGAAGATATCGAGAGATTAGTTCAGAGATATATGGAGGAGACAGGTTGTGGATGGCTTTGTAGGTCAGTATTAGCAATTTGAACTGTACTGAGGTTTATCCTTGGCCAAGGGTGTAGCATCAATACCCCTCAAATGAATAGGGCTCTGCAAAGGCTGCAAGGAAAAACCACAGCGCCTGGCGAATTCTAAGTCCATTAAGTTCAGGGCAGCGCCTGAATCCACAAATGCCATGACAGAAAAGGACGACAATGAGCAAATCAGGGTCACAGATAAGAGAAATTTAGGCTGTATAGTACTAATGGTAACAGACCTAGCGACTCTCTTAGTACGCTTAGGGCAATCAGAGATAACATGAGCAGAATCACCACAGTAAAAACACAGCCTATTCTGATGTCTGAATTCCTGCCGTTCTGTTCTAGTCAAAATCCTATCACATTGCATAGGTTCAGGACTCTGCTCAGAGGACACTGCCATATGGTGCACAGCTTTGCGTTCGCGCAGACGCCGATCAATCTGAATGGCTAGAAACATAGATTCGCTCAAACCGGCAGGCATAGGAAAGCCCACCATAACATCTTTAAGGGCTTCAGAAATACAGTGGGGCAAAAAAGTATTTAGTCAGTCAGCAATAGTGCAAGTTCCACCACTTAAAAAGATGAGAGGCGTCTGTAATTTACATCATAGGTAGACCTCAACTATGGGAGACAAACTGAGAAAAAAAAATCCAGAAAATCACATTGTCTGTTTTTTTTAACATTTTATTTGCATATTATGGTGGAAAATAAGTATTTGGTCAGAAACAAACAATCAAGATTTCTGGCTCTCGCAGACCTGTAACTTCTTCTTTAAGAGTCTCCTCTTTCCTCCACTCATTACCTGTAGTAATGGCACCTGTTAACCTTGTTATCAGTATAAAAAGACACCTGTGCACACCCTCAAACAGTCTGACTCCAAACTCCACTATGGTGAAGACCAAAGAGCTGTCGAAGGACACCAGAAACAAAATTGTAGCCCTGCACCAGGCTGGGAAGACTTAATCTGCAATAGCCAACCAGCTTGGAGTGAAGAAATCAACAGTGGGAGCAATAATTAGAAAATGGAAGACATACAAGACCACTGATAATCTCCCTCGATCTGGGGCTCCACGCAAAATCCCACCCCGTGGGGTCAGAATGATCACAAGAACGGTGAGCAAAAATCCCAGAACCACGTGGGGGGACCTAGTGAATGAACTGCAGAGAGCTGGGACCAAAGTAACAAGGCCTACCATAAGTAACACACTACGCCACCATGGACTCAGATCCTGCAGTGCCAGACGTGTCCCACTGCTTAAGCCAGTACATGTCCGGGCCCGTCTGAAGTTTGCTAGAGAGCATTTGGATGATCCAGAGGAGTTTTGGGAGAATGTTCTATGGTCTGATGAAACCAAACTGGAACTGTTTGGACTTGTCGTGTTTGGAGGAAAAAGAATACTGAGTTGCATCCATCAAACACCATACCTACTGTAAAGCATGGTGGTGGAAACATCATGCTTTGGGGCTGTTTCTCTGCAAAGGGGCCAGGACGACTGATCCGGGTACATGAAAGAATGAATGGGGCCATGTATCGTGAGATTTTGAGTGCAAACCTCCTTCCATCAGCAAGGGCATTGAAGATGAAACGTGGCTGGGTCTTTCAACATGACAATGATCCAAAGCACACCACCAGGGCAACGAAGGAGTGGCTTCGTAAGAAGCATTTCAAGGTCCTGGAGTGGCCTAGCCAGTCTCCAGATCTCAACCCTATAGAAAACCTTTGGAGGGAGTTGAAAGTCCGTGTTGCCAAGCGAAAAGCCAAAAACATCACTGCTCTAGAAGAGATCTGCATGGAGGAATGGGCCAACATACCAACAACAGTGTGTGGCAACCTTGTGAAGACTTACAGAAAACGTTTGACCTCTGTCATTGCCAACAAAGGATATATTACAAAGTATTGAGATGAAATTTTGTTTCTGACCAAATACTTATTTTCCACCATAATATGCAAATAAAATGTTAAAAAAACAGACAATGTGATTTTCTGGATTTTTTTTTCTCAGTTTGTCTCCCATAGTTGAGGTCTACCTATGATGTAAATTACAGACGCCTCTCATCTTTTTAAGTGGTGGAACTTGCACTATTGCTGACTGACTAAATACTTTTTTGCCCCACTGTACCTTTTCTGAAAATAGCAGGCAGAGCCTCCTCATTACATTTAGTGAGCACAGACCATTTTCTAAATTTCTGGCAGTATAACTCTGCCGCTTCCTGACCTTGACACAAGGCCAACAGGGTTTTTTCTGCATGATCCACAGAATTAGGTTCGTCATACAATAATCCGAGCGCTTGAAAAAATGCGTCTACATTCAATAATGCCGGATCCCCTGTTTCAAGAGAAAAAGCCCAGTCTTGAGGGTCACCACGCAGCAAGGATATGATGATTTTTACTTGCTGAATGGGATCACCAGAAGAACGGGGTTTCAAAGCAAAAAACAATTTGCAGTTATTTTTAAAGTTCAAAAACTTGGATCTGTCCCCAAAAAAACAAATCAGGAGTAGGAATTCTAGGCTCTAAAGCCGGAGTCTGGACAACATAGTCCTGGATACTCTGTACTCTTGCAGCAAGTTGATCCACACGAGAAAACAAACCCTGAACATCCATGCCAAAGCATATATCCTGAACCACCCAGATATCAAGAGGAAAAAAAAGGCAAACCAGAGCATAGAAAAAAAAATGGTTCAGAACTTTCTTTTCCTTCTTTTGAGATGCATTTAATTCATTTTTGGCCACTTGTACTGTTATGATACGGTGGTCTAGGAGCAACATGGAACGAGCTCTGAAGGAAGTGGCCATTGTACTGACCGCAGTCCCTAAGCTCAACACAACACTAGAAGTAGCCGTGGGATGCTCCTAACTCTCCCTAGGCACCTCGAACACAGCCTAAGAGCTAACTCCCCCTAAAGATAGAAGCAGGAAAGCTATCTTGCCTCAGAGAAAATCCCCAAAGGATAAATTAGCCCCCACAAATAATGACTGTGAGTGGAGAGGGAAAAGACATACACAGAATGAAACCAGGATGAGCACAGGAGGCCAGTCTAGCTAAATAGATAGGACAGGATGGAATACTGTGCGGTCAGTATAAAACACTACAAAAAATCCACGCAGAGTTTACAAAAAATCTCCACACCTGACTAAAGGTGTGGAGGGTAAATCTGCTTCCCAGAGCTTCCAGCCAGACAGAATTAATTCATACTGATAAGCTGGACAAACATAGAAAGCACAGAACGGATAAGTCCACAATCTATGGACAGAAAAGAGTAAGCAAAAACGTAGCTTTGCTGAACTGGTCAGGATAACAGGGAAATTCAAAGAGATGTGAATCCAACCAGGAACCATTTACAAGTGGCACTGGCTGAAGAAAGAGCCAGTCATAAATAGCTGAGCAGAAAAGACGATGAGTGGAAGCAGCTGAAGACAGCTAAATCCAAGGAGCAGCCATACCACTAGAAACCACAAGAGGGAGCCCAAGAGCAGAACTCACAAAAGTGCCACTTACAACCACCGGAGAGAGCCCAAGAGCGGAATTCACAACACCCTCTCTACCAACCCATTCGTCTCGGGATGGTATGCTGAAGAGAGATTCAGCTCGATGCTAAGTAGACGACAGAGCTCTCTCCAGAACTGAAACGCAAACTGAGGACCCCGGTCACTGACAATTTTGTCCGGCATACCGTGTAGGCGGAAAATGTGTTTTATAAACAACGCTGCCAAGGCCCATGCAGAAGGTAGCCATGGAAGAGGCACCAAGTGCACCATTTTAGAAAAATGGTCGGTGAATACCCAAATGATGGTGCAGCCTTGGGACTTGGGTAAGCACACCACAAAGTTCTTCCCCACCATCTCCTAGGGCCTGTCTGCCTGGTAAATTAACCCACCTGGCCGTTGTTGAGGAGACTTATTCTTTGCGCAGGAGACACATTCCCGAATATAGTCTCCAACGTCACGGGCCATATGCGGCCACCAGTACATCCTCGCCAGAAGCTCAGATGTCCTTTTGGTCCCAAAGTTCCACGAGTGAGTCCAAGAGAGGACCTCCGGTCGTAAATTTGATGGCACAAAAGTCTTGACCAGGGGCACAGACTCTAGCGAAACTGCAGCAACGGTCCTCAGGCTCTCAGAAGGGACAATAACCAAAGGTTCCTCCTCTGCTGATGGCACTACAGAGTGGGAGAAAGCATCGGCATGAATGTTCTTCTCACCGGAGAGAAAATGGAGGGTGAAATGGAACTGGGAGAAGAACAGGGACCATCTGACCTGGCGAGAATTTAGCTGCTGGGCAGTCTGTATATATACCAAATTCTTGTGGTCGGTGTGAACTTGGAAGGGAGAGTGAGCCCCCTCCAGAAGGTATCTCCATTCCGAGAAAGCCAACTTCATAGCTAGCAACTCCCTGTTCCCGATGGAATAATTCCTCTCCGCCAGTGTGAAGGTCTTAGAGAAAAAGAAGCAAGGATGCTTCCAACCTTGAGCATCCTTTTGGAATAGGACTGCTCCAGCACCGACAGATGAGGCATCCACCTCCATTATGAAAGGTTTATCTACATCGGGGCCATGTAGAATGGGAGCGCTAGCAAAGAGGAGAGGAAAGCCTTGGAGGCCTCCGACGATGACCATTTGGGATTTGCTCCCTTTTTGGTGAGGGCAACCAAGGGAGCTACTAAAAGTTGAGAAGTGGGGAATGAACTGGCAATAGTAATTAATGAACCCCATAGTGCCCGTCCCTGGAGTTAAATGCCATCTTCCATTTGTCCTTGTCCCACTCACGGATGCAAATCAGGTTGTAAGCACCCCGCAGATTAAGTTTAGTAAATACCCTTGGTCTCCGCAACCTATCAAATAGCTCTGATATCAGAGGCAGAGGGTATTTGTTCTTAACGGTGATGGCGTTAAGACCTCTGTAATCAATGCATGGACGTAGTTCTCCGTTCTTCTTCTGCACGAAGAAGAACCCTGCTCCTGCAGGTGACACTGTCTTCCTAATGAATCCTCTTGCCAGATTCTCCTGGATGTATTGGGACATCGCCTCCGTCTCCAGGAGAGAAAGGGGATAGACTCGACCCCGGGGAGGCTCAGCACCAGGCAAGAGGTCAATAGGACAGTCATAGGGGTGGTGGGGCGGAAGGATCTCCGCAGCCCTCTTGGAGAATACATCCGCATAGGGTCAATAGTGCTTGGGGAGAGAGGAAAGATCTGTGGGTACTTCAGTAGTAGCAACCTGAATGTACTCCCTCAGACATCTGCCCTCACAAGATTCACTCCATCTCAAAATTCTCCCTGAAGACCACTCTATATGAGGGGAGTGGTAACGTAACCAGGGTATCCCTAGCAGAATCTCATCTAATCCCTCGGGAATGACAAGAAGGGAAATAATCTGATGGGAAGGAGACATAGATAATGAAAATGGGATGGTCTGGTGTGTTATTTGTGAGGGCATCACCAGAGGTATTGCGTGGGGTTGGGCAAAGGTAGAGGACATAAAATTCCCCTCCGCCCCAGAATCCATGCAAAGTTTGACTGTAAGAGTGGATGGGCCTTTGGTAATTGTCCCCTTGAAGGACAGTTTGGAGGAAAACGTCACGGTGTTTAGTGTACCAAATCCAACAACCACTAGACGCTGACATTTTCCCAACTGCTGGGCACATCTGGAGGCAAGATGTCCTGACTGATGGCAACCATCACAGAGTTTGAGTGCACGAGCGGTCCAGGACTTAGATCACGCTCGTGACACCTCCATGGCCTCATGTGACTCAGACGCCCGGACTGAAGATTCCAAAGGTTTGGCGAAGGTGGGAGCCAGCTGAAACCTCTGCCTATACTGGGCTCGCTCTAACCTCCGCTAGCTAAAACGGAGGTCAATGCGAGTTGATACAGATATTAGCTCCTCCAGTGTGGCGGGAATCTCCGTGGTGGCCAAAGCATCCTTCACATGGTCAGCCTGCCCCCTCCAAAATATAGGGAAGATGGCTTTATCCGGCCACTCCAGCTCAGATGCTAAAGTCTGAAAGTGGACGGCAAAATGGCTGACCATGGATGAGCCCTGGGTCAATGCCAGCAGTTGGAGCGTCGTATCATGGATGACTCGAGGTCCTAAAAAGACCTGTTTCAGAGTGCTCAGAAACAATGGAGCACTCGGCACCACATGATCGTTGCATTCCCACAGTGGCGTAGTCCACTCCAATGCCCTGTCCGACAAGTGGGTATAATAAATCTCACTTTAGCCCGCTCTGAGGGGAAACGTGCAGCCAGGAGCTCAAGGTGTATCGCACACTGGTTCACGAATCCCCTGCATGACTTGCTATCGCCAGAGTACCTATCTGGCCATGGGAGGTGGGATAAGGTCGGAACAGAGGTGGCAGGGAACAAACTAGCTGCAGCCATGCTAGCAGCCTGATCAGCTACTGCGGTAACATCCACAGCTGAGGTTGTGTGCTCAAGAGCCGCCAACCTGCCCTTCAGCTGCTGGATGTACTGCTGCAGTCACTGTTCATCTGCCATACTAGCCAGACCCTGGCGCTAGTATACTGTTAGGGCTGGCAGAACGCACCAAGTAAATATTAAGATAATATAGGTGCGTTTGCAGCCCGGGGTCCACCGTGCAGGAGTGGGATACAACACCTGAATAGACACAGGTTCAGTCACCCGATCTATATAGGAATGAGCTCTGTTGATTTACTGAGTCGCCAGGATTAGGATAATGCTGTGCTCTGTTAACCTGATAGAGGATCACAGCTAACTAACAGAGCAGGTAGCATACAGTGGTCATACAGTCAGCCTAGCACACAAACAACTCCTCTGTGGAGGTGCCAGAATTCTAGTGGCTATACAGCTGACCCTGAACACATGCAGAAACAGAACACAAGGTAGCTAAGCTCATAAACATAAGTTGATACTAGCGCATGGACATGCGGCCATGTGAACCTTTTATAGAGAAAGCTCTCCAGGACCTTCCTATTGGTCCAATAGGAACCGCTTCAGGACCTGAGCATGTGACCCCCGACCTTCAATGAGAGGTTGTCCCCTGGACATGCTCAGTAGTGGAAAAGCAGGACTTAGTCCCAGGAGCATCTGCTCGCCGCAGAACAATGGCTGAGCCTGGAAGATCCGCAGTAACCAATCGCACAGTATCTGCCCGAGCCAGACGCTAGGATTACCCCCTCTCCTAGGGCCCCCCTCCTTGGGCCTCGCTACTGTCAAAGGCAGCAATGAGTTGCAGAGCCCCAATGCGCACGGTATCTGCCTGAGCCAGATGCTGGGACTGACGTCTCTGCTGAGCAGGCTGCACTGCGGCTGAAGAAGAATGGGAGACCGCAGTGGAGGTGGCTCGAGATTCCCCCTGTGCAGCGGCTGAAACTCGACACCTAACACCGGCCTTGGAGGATGTTCATTCAGTTGTTTAATTTTGTAGAAAAAAAGCAGATCACAGACATGGCACAAAACTACAGTCATTTCAAATGGCAACTTTCTGGCTTTAAGAAACACTAAAAGAAATCAAGAACAAAAAATGTGGTCGTCAGTAATGGTTATTTTTTTTAACCAAGCATAGGGTAAAAATTATGGACTCACTCAATTCTGAGGAAAAAATTATGGAATCATGAAAAACAAACAAACAAAAAAACACTCCAACACATCACTAGTATTTTGTTGCACCACCTCTGGCTTTTATTACAGCTTGCAGTCTCTGAGGCCTGGACTAAATGAATGTCACACAGGACTCTTCATCAATCTGGCTCCAACTTTCTGTGATTGCTGTGGCCAGATCAGCTTTGCAGGTTGGAGCCTTGTCATGGACAATTTTCTTCAACTTCCACCAAAGATTTTCAATTGGATTGAGATCCGGACTATTTGCAGGCCATAACATTGACCTTATGTGTCTTTTTTCAAGGAATGTTTTCTCAGTTTTTGCTCTATGGCAGGATGCATTATCATCTTGAAAAATGATTTCATCATCCCCAAACATCCTTTCAATTGATGGAATAAGAAAAGTGTCCAAAATATCAACATAAACTTGTGCATTTATTGAAGATGTAATGACAGCCATCTCCCCAGTGCCTTTACCTGACATGCAGCCCCATATCAGCAATGACTGTGGAAATTTGCATGTTCTCTTCAGGCAGTCATTTATAAATCTCATTGGAACAGCACCTAACAAAAGTTCCAGCATCATCACCTTGCCCAATGCAGATTCGCGATTCATCTCTGAATATGACTTTCATCCAGTCATCCACAGTCCATGATTGCTTTTCCTTAGCCCACTGTAACCTTGTTTTTTCTGCTTAGGTGTTAATGATAGCTTTTATTTAGCTTTTCTGTATGTAAATCCCATTTCCTTTAGGCGTTTTTTTAAAGTTCGGTCACAGACGTTGACTCCAGTTTCCAGCCATTTGTTCCTCATTTGTTTTGTTGTGCATTTCCTGTTTTGGAGACATATTGCTTTAAGTTTCCGGTCTTGACGCTTTGAGTTCTTCCTTGGTCTGCCAGTATGTTTGCCTTTAACAACCTTCACCTGTTGTTTATATTTGGTCCAGATTTTAGACACAGCTGACTGTGAACAACCAACATCTTTTGCAACATTGCATGATGATTTACCCTCTTTTAAGAGTTTGATAATCCTCTCCTTTGTTTCAATTGACATCTCGTGTTGGAGAAATGATTCAGGTCAGTCCACTTGGTGCAACAGCTCTCCAAGGTGTGATCACTCCTTTTTATATGCAGACTAACAAACAGATCTAATTTGATGCAGGTGTTAGTTTTGGGAATGAAAATTTACAGGGTGATTCCATAATTTTTTCCCTCATAATTGAGTGACTCCATAATTTTTACCCCATGCCTGGTTAAAAAAAAGTAACCATTACTGACTACCACATATTTTGTTCTTGATTTCTTTTACTGTTTCTTAAAGCCAGAAAGTTGCCATTTTAAATAACTTTAGTTTTGTGTTATGTCTGTGATCTGCTTTTTTTCTACAAAATTAAGCAACTAAATGAACATCCTCCAAGGTCGGTGATTACACAATTTTTGCCAGGGGTTGTATATTATATGCAGTAAGAATTTGGCATGTTACAGTGCTGAATTTTATAATTAAAGCTATAAACATATATATATATATATATATATATACAGTAATCCTGAACATTTCAGATAGCACAATATGTTACTAGCGTAGCCATATATTACCTTATCTGACTAGCTAAAGTATTGCTACATGTGCACAGCATCAAAGCCAATAACAATACAAGGAAACAATACCAAAACAACCAACTGCACAGGAATACAGCACCAGTACCACCATCAGTACAGAAATACAATGTCAAGACTACCATGAGTACAGAACTACATCACCTCAAGCACCATCAGAGCAAGATTGCATCTTCAGAATCACTATGAGCACATGGATACATTACCAGAATCACCACCAGTACATGAATGCATCACCAGAATCATCATCAGTGCATTAATACATCACTAGAACCACCAACAGTACATTAATACAGCACCAGAACCACCATCAGAACATAAATACAGCACTAGAACCATCATCTGTACATGAATACAGCATCAGAATCATCAGTACAGGTATACAGCACCTGAATGATCATTTGTACAGGAATATATTACCAGAATCCCCATCAGCAGATAAATGCATTGACATTACTATGATGACTTTCCACATCTACATATCGTCTCTTTAGACTTCTTTATCCTCTGGTCTTCTGACGCACACCCTGACAAGATGTCTTTAAAAATAAGTTTCCGCCCTACGCTCTGTGGCTGAATATATAATAAATTTTTATTTCTGGCACAATTCAGACCACATATCACATTTTAAAACTAAGCTGGGATTTTTGATGAAACATTTTCCAAATGGTCATGCAAATCTTATGTCTACAAGACAAGCAAACCTTTTGGATTTCTGGTCAGTTTCCACCATTCAGTGATCACACTATGAAGGTATCAAGTGCACTGGATGTCTGTTGTGAATTCAGCTTTTGGGCTCCCTCCGGTGGTTGTAGAGGGTAACGCAGTTGTGCCTGGACTGCAGGATTGGACAGGTGTACCTGCTAATTGCAAAACTGACTGGGGTATATAGCTTTGCAGGACTCTTTAGTCCCTGCCAGTTGTCCATTGTTTTTGGAGGATTCACATCCCTTTCTGGTCTCTCCTGTTTGCTGTGCTTTTCATCAAAGATAAGTTCTGGCTTTGTTTTTGCTGTCCACCTGTTGTGGACCTTATAGTTCTGTGCATTTTTATGTTTTGTCTTGTCCAGCTTTGTCTGTGAAGGATTTTTTGCAGCCTAGCTGTGTCTCTGGAGATGCAAATATACCCTCCATGTCTTTAGTCAGATGTGGTGATTCGTATTTTCTGTGGTGGATATTTTCTAGAGTTTTAATACTGACCGCATAGTACTCTGTCCTATTCTTTCTTTTTAGCTAGAATGGCCTCCTATGCTAAATTCTGATTTCATTTCTGCGTCTGTTATTTCCCTCTCCTCTCACAGTCAATATTTTTGGGGGCTGTCTATCCTTTGGGGATTTTCTCTGAGGCAAGATAGTTTTCCCGTTTCTGTCTTTAGGGGAAGTTAGTTCTCAGGCTGTGTCGAGGGGTCTAGGGAGTGTTAGGTACTCCCCACGGCTGCTTCTAGTTGCGCTGTTAAGTTCAGGGTTTGCGTAAGTAAAGATACCACCTTCTCCAGAGTACTTCTCATGCTGCTCCTAGGCCATCAGATCACAACAGTACAACTGGCCAACAATGAGTTAATTGCATCTCAGAAGGGAGGAAAGGTTTTGAGCCATTTTTTTTTTCCTTAGCCTGTTTTGTCTTTTCCTCCCTCTTAATCTCTGGGTGGCTGCGGAACCTTGTAATAACATGGATGTTCAGGAGTTAGTTTCTCGTGTGGACCAGCTTGCTGCTAGGGTACAAGGTATTTCAGATTATATTGTTCAGACTCCTGCCTTAGAACCTAAGATTCCTACTCCTGATTTATTCTTTGGTGACAGATCCAAATTTTTGAGTTTCAAAAATAACTGTAAACTGTTTTTTGCATTCAGACCCCGGTCCTCTGGTGATCCCATTCAGCAGGTTAAAATCATCATATCCCTGCTGCGTGGTGACCCACAGGATTGGGCTTTTTCCCTGGAAACTGGCAATCCTGCTTTGCTTAATGTTGATTCTTTCTTTCAAGCATTAGGGTTATTGTATGATGAGCCTAATTCTGTGGATCAAGCTGAGAAGATCTTGTTGGCCCTGTGTCAGGGTCAAGAAGTGGCAGAATCGTACTGCCAGAAATTTAGAAAATGGTCTGTACTGACTAAATGGAATGAGGATGCCTTGGCGGAAATTTTCAGAAAGGGTCTTTCTGAATCCGTTAAAGATGTTATGGTGGGGTTTCCCACGCCTGCTGGTCTGAGTGATTCTATGTCTCTGGCCATTCAGATTGATCGGCGCTTGCGCGAGCGCAGAATTGTGCACACTGTGGCGTTGTCCTCCGAGCGGAGCCCGGAGCCTATGCAGTCTGATAGGATTTTGTCTAGAGCTGAACGTAAAAGATTCAGGCGTCAGAATAGGTTGTGTTTTTACTGCGGCGATTCTGCTCATGTTATTTCTGATTGCCCTAAGCGTACAAAGAGAATCGCTAGTTCTGTTACCATCAGTACTGTGCAACCTAAATTTCTGTTATCTGTGACCTTGATCTGCTCATTATCATCATTTTCTGTCATGGCATTTGTGGATTCAGGCGCCGCTCTGAACTTAATGGACTTAGAATTTGCCAGACGTTGTGGTTTCCCCTTGCAGCCTTTGCAGAACCCTATTCCTTTAAGGGGCATTGATGCTACACCGTTGGCTAAAAATAAACCTCAGTTTTGGACACAGCTGACCATGCGCATGGCGCCAGCCCATCAGGAAGATTGTCGTTTTCTGGTGTTGCATAATTTGCATGATGATATTGTGCTGGGTTTCCCATGGTTACAGGTACATAATCCGGTGTTAGATTGGAGATCTATGTCTGTGACTAGTTGGGGTTGTCAGGGGGTTCATGGTCACGTTCCTTTGATGTCAATTTCCTCTTCCCCCTCTTCTGAAATTCCTGAGTTTTTGTCAGATTTCCAGGATGTATTCGATGAGCCCAAATCCAGTTCCCTTCCACCGCATAGGGACTGTGATTGTGCTATTGACTTGATTCCAGGTTGTAAATTCCCTAAGGGCCGACTTTTCAACCTGTCTGTGCCAGAACATGCCGCCATGCGGAGCTATATTAAGGAGTCATTGGAGAAGGGGCATATTCGGCCATCTTCTTCACCATTGGGAGCAGGTTTTTTTTTTGTTGCCAAGAAGGATGGCTCCTTGAGACCCTGTATTGATTATCGCCTCTTGAATAAGATCACGGTCAAATTTCAATACCCTTTTGTTGTGAATTCTGTTATCGAACTCCCTCCTGTGGTCATGAATGGTACTTCGGCGAGTTCTGTCCATGGACTCCCTCTGGTGGCTGTGAGTGGAGCTGCTGCATCTGAGGTTCCTTCCACAGGTGACGTAGTTTACTCTTTTGCTGGCTGTTCTATTTAACTCCACTCAGATCGTTACTCCATGCCAGCTGTCAATGTTCCTGTACTGGTTCAGTTCGCTCTTGGATCTTTCTAGTGACCTGTCTCTTCCTGCAAAATGCTAAGTCCCCGATTGTTATTTTCTGTTCATAGTTTTCTTGTTCAGCTTGCTTTCATGATTTTGCTTTGCTAGCTGGAAGCTCTGGGATGCAGAGTGGCACCTCCTCACCGTGAGTCGGTGCGGGGATCTTTTTGCACACTCTGCGTGGTCTTTTGTAGTTTTTTGTGCTGACCGCACTGATACCTTTCCTATCCTCTATCTGTTTAGTTAGTCTGGCCTCCCTTTGCTAAAACCTGTTTCATTTCTGTGTTTGTGTCTTTCATCTTAACTCACAGTTAATATTTGTGGGGGGCTGCCTTTTCCTTTGGGGAAATTTCTCTGAGGCAAGGTAGGCTTTATTTTCTATCTCTAGAGCTAGCTAATTCTTAGGCTGTGTCGAGGCGTCTAGGCCATGTCAGGTACGCTCCACGGCTATTTCTAGTGTGTGTGATAGGATTAGGGATTGCGGTCAGCAGAGTTCCCACTTCCCAGAGCTTGTCCTGTATCGGTTTAACCATCAGGTCATTTCGGGTGCTCCTAACCACCAGGTCATAACAGTACAGCTGGCCAAAAGTACTAATGCATCTCAATAGAGGGATAAGAGAAGTTCTGAGACCATTTTTTTATCTTTGCAGTGTTTTTTGTCTTTCTTTTCCCTTAAGCCTCTGGGTGGTTCAGGACACAGGTGTAGATATGGACATTCAAGGTCTGTCCTCTTGTGTGGATCATCTCACTGCACAGGTACAAAACATTCAAGATTTTGTGGTTCAGAATCCGATGTTACAGCCTAGAATTCCAATTCCTGATTTGTTTTCTGGGGATAGATCTAAGTTCCTGATTTTCAAAAATAATTGTAAACTGTTTCTAGCTTTGAAACCCCGCTCCTCTGGTGACCCTGTTTAACAAGTAAAAATCATTATTTCTTTGTTGCGTGGTGACCCTCAAGACTGGGCATTTTCCCTTGCGCCAGGAGATCCTGCATTGCGTGATGTAGATGCGTTTTTTCTGGCGCTTGAATTGCTTTATGATGAACAAAATTCAGTGGATCAGGCAGAGAAAATCTTGCTGGCTTTGTGTCAGGGTCAGGATGAAGCGGAGGTGTACTGTCAGAAGTTTAGAAAGTGGTCTGTGCTTACTCAGTGGAATGAGTGTGCCCTGGCGGCAATTTTCAGAAAGGGTAACATAGTAACATAGTAACATAGTAACATAGTTAGTAAGGCCGAAAAAAGACATTTGTCCATCCAGTTCAGCCTATATTCCATCATAATAAATCCCCAGATCTACGTCTTTCTACAGAACCTAATTGTATGATACAATATTGTTCTGCTCCAGGAAGACATCCAGGCCTCTCTTGAACCCCTCGACTGAGTTCGCCATCACCACCTCCTCAGGCAAGCAATTCCAGATTCTCACTGCCCTAACAGTAAAGAATCCTCTTCTATGTTGGTGGAAAAACCTTCTCTCCTCCAGACGCAAAGAATGCCCCCTTGTGCCCGTCACCTTCCTTGGTATAAACAGATCCTCAGCGAGATATTTGTATTGTCCCCTTATATACTTATACATGGTTATTAGATCGCCTCTCAGTCGTCTTTTTTCTAGACTAAATAATCCTAATTTCGCTAATCTATCTATCTATCTATTTAGCTAAGGGTCTTTCTGAAGCCCTTAAGGATGTCATGGTGGGATTTCCCACACCTGCTGGTCTGAATGAGTCTATGTCCTTGGCCATTCAGATCGATCGGCACTTGCGTGAGCGCAAAGCTGTGCACCATTTTGCGGTGTTCTCTGAGCATAGGCCTGAGCCTATGCAGTGTGATAGGACTTTGACTAGAGCTGAACGGCAAGAACACAGACGTCGGAATGGGCTGTGTTTTCACTGTGGTGATTCCACTCATGCTATCTCCGATTGTCCTAAGCGCACTAAGCGGTTCGCTAGGTCTGCCACCATTAGTACGGTACAGTCTAAATTTCTTTTGTCCGTTACTCTGATTTGCTCTCTGGCGTCCTATTCTGTTATGGCATTTGTGGATTCAGGCGCTGCCCTGAATTTGATGCACTTGGAGTTTGCCAGGCGCTGTGGTTTTTTCTTGGAGCCCTTGCAGTATCCTATTCCATTGAGAGGAATTGATGCTACGCCTTTGGCCAAGAATAAGCCTCAGTACTGGACTCAATTGACCATGTGCATGGTGTTAGGGTTGGCGGAACGCACCAAATATATAATTTATTAAATGGAATTGGTGCGTTCGCAACCCGGGATCCACCGTGCAGGAAAGCACCTGCTGCTAAATAATGGCGGCTCTATATGGCGGTATATACCAACTCTGTTAGCTTCACAGAGTAACCGCGAGAGGAAAGCTCTGTGCCCTGTTAGACTTTCACAGAGGCACAGGCCAACTACCCAGATGTGAGCAGTGAGTGGTCATGCATGCATACAAAACTCCTCGCCGGAGATGCCAGCATTCTAGGGGCTTATTTCAGCCGGGTCCCTGAACACACTTAAACACAATCTCCTCGCCGGAGGTGCCAGCATTCTAGGGGCTTATTTCAGCCGGGTCCCTGAACACATTCAAACACATGACCACATTGGCGCAAAGCATATAGCATAAGACGATACTAGCGCATGGCCGTGCGGTCATGCCCAGTTTATATAGTTGCAGCACAGGAAGCTGCTACTGAAGTTTTTGCCCTTTCAGGACCTTCCAGAAGGACCAATGGAAAGTGCTGCAGTACCTGAGCATGTTTTGCCCTTTCAGGACCTTCCAGAAGGACCAATGGAATGTACTGCAGTACCTGAGCATGTGACCGAACATGTGGCCCTCGACCTCCAATGGGAGACCCTGCCCTGGGCATGCTCAGTGTGAGTAAACAAGGACTTAGTCCCAGAGAGGCTCGCTCGCCGCAGATCAGTGCAGGGTACCATAGGAAAGCCAGAAAAGGCAGTAGTAACCCTATGCACCGAATCAGCCCCAGCGAGACGCTGGGAGCGACGTCTCTGCTGAGCAGAGCCCACTGCGGCCGATACCGAATGGGAGACCGCAGCAGACACGGATCGAGATTCCCCCTGTGCAGCAGAGGAAACTCGACTCCTAACATTACCCCCCCTCGTAGGGCCCCCCCCTCCTTGAGCCTCACTACGCTCAAAAGCTGCGATAAGCAGCGGAGCCCGAATGTGCTCCACAGGCTCCCAGGTTCTATCCTCTGGGCCGTGACCCTTCCAGTCCACCAGATAAAATTTCTTGCCACGTACCACCTTGCACCCCACAATAGCATTCACCTCAAACTCATCCGTGGATGAACCCGATGTCCCAGCAGATGACTCGGAAAACCGGGACAAATGAACGGGCTTTAAGAGGGAAACGTGGAAAGTATCGGTGATACCAAGGCGTGGAGGAATAGCCAAACGGTAGACCACAGGGTTGACCTGTTCCAGAACCTTAAACGGGCCAATGTAGCGAGGAGCAAACTTAGTGGACTCAACTCGCAGCCTGATGTTACGGGCGGAGAGCCACACTAAGTCGCCAGGAGCAAAGACCGGAGCGGGGCGCCGGTGTGTATCAGCCGAAACCCTCATTCTCTCCTTGGAGGCTCAGATGGCATCCTGTGTGCGGTCCCAGATGTCACGTGCCTCCACCACCCAGTCTGCCACCCTAGAATCGGTGGATGACACGTGCATGGGCACAGGGACACGCGGATGCTGGCCGTAATTAAGGAGAAAAGGAGTTTGACAAGTGGAATCGGCTACGGCGTTGTTCAGGGCAAATTCCGCCCAAGGTAGCAAAGATGCCCAGTCATCCTGCCTAGCAGAGACGAAATGTCGCAAATATGTCACCAGAGTCTGGTTGGTTCTCTCCACCAACCCATTCGTCTCGGGATGGTATGCAGAGGAGAGGTTTAACTCTATGCTGAGTAAACGGCAGAGCTCTCTCCAAAACCGAGATGCGAACTGGGGACCCCGATCGCTGACAATCTTATCAGGCATACCATGCAAACGGAAAACGTGTTTAATGAACAACACCGCCAAGGCCCGTGCTGAGGGTAACCGAGGAAACGGCACCAAATGCACCATCTTGGAGAAATGGTCGGTGACAACCCAAATAATGGAGCAGCCACGCGACTTGGGTAGACCCACCACAAAGTCCACCCCGACCATCTCCCAGGGCCTGTCTGCCACCGGTAGAGGGTAAAGCAACCCAGCAGGCCGTTGCCGAGGAGACCGATTCTGGGCGCAAGAAACGCACGCCTGAATATAGTCTTTGACATCTCGGGCCATATGCGGCCACCAGTATGTTCTCGCCAGAAGCTCAGATGTCCTCTTGGTCCCAAAATGCCCACCCACTCTGGAGGAGTGAGCTCAAGAGAGAACCTCCGGTCGCAAGTTAGCTGGTACGAAAGTCTTGCCCGGGGGCACAGACTCTAGCGAAACCGGAGCTACAGTTCTCAGGCTCTCAGAAGGGACAATAAGCCGAGGCTCCTCCTCCTCCGATGACACCACGGAGCGGGAGAGAGCGTCAGCACGAACGTTCTTCTCCCCGGAGAGGAAATGGAGAGTAAAATGGAACCGGGAGAAGAACAGGGACCATCTAGCCTGGCGAGAATTCAGCCGCTGGGCCGTTTGCAGATACACCAAGATCTTGTGGTCAGTGAAGACTTGGAAGGGAAAGCGAGCTCCCTCCAAGAGATGTCTCCACTCCGAAAAAGCCAACTTCATGGCCAGCAACTCCCTGTCCCCGATGGAATAATTCCTCTCTGCTGGTGTGAAGGTCTTGGAGAAGAAGAAGCAAGGATGCTTCCGACCTTGAGCATCCTTTTGGAAAAGGACTGCTCCAGCACCAACGGATGAGGCATCCACCTCCAAGATAAATGGCTTATCAACATCGGGGCGATGTAGGATGGGAGTGCTAGCGAAGTGTGACTTGATCGAGAGAAAGGCTTTGGAGACCTCCTCTGACCACAACTTGGGATTTGCTCCCTTCTTGGTGAGGGCAACCAAGGGAGCTACCAAAGTTGAGAAGTGTGGAATGAACTGGCGATAGTAATCAATGAACCCCATAAAGCGCTGCACCGCTTTAAGAGAATGGGGTTCCTGCCAGTCCATTACAGCCTGTAGCTTGCCAGGATCCATAGCCAAACCCTGGGCAGAGATGATATAACCAAGGAAAGGCAAGGACTCTTGCTCAAACACACACTTCTCCAACTTGGCGTAGAGGGAGTTTGCCCGTAAGAGGTCGAAGACTTTGCGAACATCTCTCCGATGGGAGTCAATATCTGGAGAGAAGATGAGAATATCATCCAGATAGACTACGACCGAGGTGGTGAGCATATCCCGGAAGATGTCGTTCACAAAGTCTTGGAAAACGGCTGGGGCATTACAGAGCCCGAAGGGCATCACCAGATATTTATAGTGCCCATCCCTGGTGTTAAAAGCCGTCTTCCATTCATCCCCCTCACGGATGCGAATCAGGTTGTAAGCACCCCGCAGATCTAACTTTGTAAATACCCTCGCTCCCCGTAGCCTATCAAACAGCTCAGATATCAGGGGTAGTGGGTACTTGTTCTTAACGGTGATGGCGTTAAGACCCCTGTAGTCTATGCATGGACGTAAGTCTCCAGTCTTCTTCTGTACGAAGAAGAACCCTGCCCCTGCCGGTGACACTGACTTCCTAATCAATCCTCTTTCCAGATTCTCCTGGATGTACTGGGACATTGCCTCCGTCTCTGGGAGAGATAACGGATAGACTCGACCCCGGGGAGGCTCAGCACCAGGCAAGAGGTCAATAGGACAGTCATAGGGGCGGTGAGGCGGAAGGGTCTCCGCAGCTCTTTTGGAGAACACGTCTGCATAGGGCCAATAGTGCTTGGGGAGAGAGGAAAGATCTGCGGGTACCTGTGTAGTAGCAACCTGAACGCACTCCCTCAGACATCTACCCTCGCAAGATTTACTCCAACCCAAAATTCTCCCAGAGGACCACTCAATATGAGGAGAATGGTAGCGAAGCCATGGTATCCCCAACAGGACCTCATCAATTCCCTCAGGAATGACTAATAGGGAGATTATCTCCTGATGTGATGGAGACACAGATAGCGTGAAAGGAATGGTTTGGTGGGTAATCTGTGAAGGTAGTGTTGACCCATTTACCACTCGAATGGTTACCGGCTTGGCGAGCATCACCAAGGGTATTGCGTGACGCTGGGCAAAAGTGGAAGACATAAAGTTACCCTCTGCCCCAGAATCCACGCATAGCTCGACCATAAGAGTGGATGGGCCTATGGTAATTGTCCCCTTGAAGGACAACTTTGAGGCAAACGTCGCCGTGTCTAGTGTACCTCCTCCAACTGCCACTAGACGCTGACGTTTCCCTGACCGCTGAGGACCCTTGGAGGCAAGGTGTCCTGACTGCTGGCAAACATGACGGACCTTATGTGCACGGGCAGACTGAGACTTGGATCCCGCTCGTGTCACCTCTAAGGCCTCATGTGACTCGGATGCCTGGAGTGGAGATTCCAAAGGTTTGGCGAAGGTGGGAGCCAGCCGAAACCTCTGCCTACACTGGGCTCGCTCCAACCTCCGCTCGTTAAAACGGAGGTCAATACGAGTAGATACGGCTATGAGCTCCTCCAGTGTGGCGGGAATCTCCCTAGTGGCCAAAGCGTCCTTCACATGGTCAGCCAGCCCCCTCCAAAATACGGGAATGAGGGTTTTATCTGGCCATTCCAACTCAGACGCTAATGTCCGGAAGTGAACAGCAAAATGGCTGACCATGGTTGAACCCTGAGTCAAAGCCAGCAGTTGGAGCGCTGTATCATGGGTGACTTGAGGTCCTAAAAAGACCTGTTTCAGAGTGTCCAGAAACCTAGGAACACTCCGCACCACATGATCGTTGCGCTCCCACAGTGGCGTAGCCCACTCCAACGCTCTGTCCGACAGGAGAGAGATTATGAATCCCACCTTTGCCCGCTCAGTAGGGAAACGTGCAGCCAGAAGCTCGAGGTGTATACCACATTGGCTCACGAAACCCCTACAGGACTTACTGTCCCCAGAGTATCTCTCAGGCAAAGGAAGGTGAGATAGGGTCGGAACAGAGGTGGCAGTGGGTAAAGCTGCTGCAGCCATGCTAGCAGCCTGAACAGCTATTGCGGTAACATCCACCGCCGAGGTTGCACGCTCAAGAGACGCCAACCGGCCCTCCAGCAGCTGGATGTACCCCTGCAATTGCTGTTCATCCGCCATTACTTAGCCAGATCCTGGCGCTAGTATACTGTTAGGGTTGGCGGAACGCAACAAATATATAATTTATTAAATGGAATTGGTGCGTTCGCAACCCGGGATCCACCGTGCAGGAAAGCACCTGCTGCTAAATAATGGCGGCTCTATATGGCGGTATATACCAACTCTGTTAGCTTCACAGAGTAACCGCTAGAGGAAAGCTCTGTGCCCTGTTAGACTTTCACAGAGGCACAGGCCAACTACCCAGATGTGAGCAGTGAGTGGTCATGCATGCATACAAAACTCCTCGCCGGAGATGCCAGCATTCTAGGGGCTTATTTCAGCCGGGTCCCTGAACACATTCAAACACATGACCACATTGGCGCAAAGCATATAGCATAAGACGATACTAGCGCATGGCCGTGCGGTCATGCGCAGTTTATATAGTTGCAGCACAGGAAGCTGCTACTGAAGTTTTTGCCCTTTCAGGACCTTCCAGAAGGACCAATGGAAAGTGCTGCAGTACCTGAGCATGTTTTGCCCTTTCAGGACCTTCCAGAAGGACCAATGGAATGTACTGCAGTACCTGAGCATGTGACCTCCAATGGGAGACCCTGCCCTGGGCATGCTCAGTGTGAGTAAACAAGGACTTAGTCCCAGAGAGGCTCGCTCGCCGCAGATCAGTGCAGGGTACCATAGGAAAACCAGAAAAGGCAGTAGTAACCCTATGCACCGAATTAGCCCCAGCGAGATGCTGGGAGCGACGTCTCTGCTGAGCAGAGCCCACTGCAGCCGATACCGAATGGGAGACCGCAGCAGACACGGATCGAGATTCCCCCTGTGCAGCAGAGGAAACTCGACTCCTAACACATGGCTCCTGCACATCAGGAGGATATTCGCTTTTTGGTGTTGCATAATTTGCATGATGTGGTCGTTTTGGGGTTGCCATGGCTACAGGTCCATAATCCAGTATTGGATTGGAAATCTATGTCTGTGTCCGGCTGAGGTTGCCAGGGGGTACATGGTGATGTTCCATTGCTGTCAATTTCGCCTTCCACTCATTCTGAAGTCCCTGAGTTTTTGTCAGATTACCGGGATGTATGTGAAGAGCCCAAATCCGGTGCCTTACCTCCTCATAGGGATTGCGATTGTGCTATTAATTTGATTCCTGGTAGTAAGTTTCCTAAGGGCCGACTGTTTAATTTATCTGTGCCAGAGCACGCCGCTATGCGGAGTTATATAAAGGAATCCTTGGAGAAAGGTCATATTCGCCCGTCGTCATCACCGTTGGGAGCAGGGTTCTTTTTTGTGGCCAAGAAGAATGGTTCTTTGAGACCTTGTATTGATTACCGCCTTCTTAATAAGATCACAGTCAAATTTCAGTACCCTTTGCCGCTGTTGTCTGATTTGTTTGCTCGGATTAAGGGGGCTAGTTGGTTCACCAAGATAGATCTTCGAGGGGCGTATAATCTTGTGCGAATTAAACAGGGCGATGAATGGAAAACAGCATTTAATACGCCCGAGGGCCATTTTGAGTACCTGGTTATGCCATTCGGGCTTTCTAATGCTCCATCTGTGTTTCAGTCCTTTATGCATGACATCTTCCGAGAGTACCTGGATAGATTCATGATTGTATATTTGGATGATATTTTGGTCTTTTCAGATGATTGGGAGTCTCATGTGAAGCAGGTCAGAATGGTGTTCCAGGTCCTTCGTGCGAATTCCTTGTTTGTGAAGGGGTCGAAATGTCTCTTTGGGGTTCAGAAGGTTTCAATTTTGGGTTTCATTTTTTCCCCTTCTACTATCGAGATGGACCCTGTTAAAGTTCAGGCCATTTATGATTGGACTCAGCCGACATCTGTGAAGAGCCTGCAGAAGTTCCTGGGCTTTGCTAATTTTTACTGTCGCTTCATCGCTAATTTTTCTAGTATTGCTAAACCGTTGACTGATTTGACCAAGAAAGGTGCTGATGTGGTCAATTGGTCCTCTGCGGCTGTAGAGGCTTTTCAGGAGTTGAAGCGTCGTTTTTCTTCTGCCCCTGTGTTGTGCCAGCCAGATGTTTCGCTCCCGTTTCAGGTCGAGGTTGATGCTTCTGAGATTGGAGCAGGGGCTGTTTTGTCGCAAAGAAGTTCTGATGGCTCGGTGATGAAACCATGTGCCTTCTTTTCTAGAAAATTCTCGCCTGCTGAGCGCAATTATGATGTTGGCAATCGAGAGTTGTTGGCCATGAAGTGGGCATTCGAGGAGTGGCGACATTGGCTTGAAGGAGCCAAGCATCGCATGGTGGTCTTGACGGATCACAAGAATTTGACTTATCTCGAGTCTGCCAAACGGTTGAATCCGAGACAGGCTCGATGGTCGCTGTTTTTCTCTCATTTTGATTTTGTCGTTTCGTACCTTCCGGGCTCTAAGAATGTGAAGGCTGATGCCCTGTCAAGGAGTTTTGTGCCTGACTCTCCGGGTGTTCCTGAGCCGGCGGGTATTCTCAAAGAGGGGGTAATTTTGTCTGCCATCTCCCCTGATTTGCGGTGCGTGCTGCAGAAGTTTCAGGCTGATAGACCTGACCGTTGTCCAGCGGAGAAACTGTTTGTCCCTGATAGATGGACTAGTAGAGTTATCTCTGAGGTTCATTGTTCGGTGTTGGCGGGTCATCCTGGAATCTTTGGTACCAGAGATTTGGTGGCTAGATCCTTTTGGTGGCCTTCTTTGTCACGGGATGTGCGTTCTTTTGTGCAGTCCTGTGGGACTTGTGCTCGGGCTAAGCCCTGCTGTTCTCGTGCCAGTGGGTTGCTTTTGCCCTTGCCAGTCCCGAAGAGGCCCTGGACGCATATTTCCATGGATTTTATTTCAGATCTCCCTGTCTCTCAAAGGATGTCGGTCATTTGGGTGGTTTGTGATTGCTTCTCTAAGATGGTCCATTTGGTACCCTTGTCTAAATTGTCTTCCTCCTCTGATTTGGTGCTATTGTTTTTCCAGCATGTGGTTCGTTTGCATGGCATTCCGGAGAACGTCGTCTCGGACAGAGGTTCCCAGTTTGTTTCGAGGTTTTGGCGGTCCTTTTGTGCTAAGATGGGCATTGATTTGTCTTTTTCTTTGGCTTTCCATCCTCAGACAAATGGCCAAACCGAACGAACTAATCAGACTTTGGAAACATATCTGAGATGTTTTGTTTCTGCTGATCAGGATGATTGGGTGTCCTTCTTGCCTTTGGCTGAGTTCGCCCTTAATAATCGGGCCAGCTCGGCTACTTTGGTTTCGCCTTTTTTCTGTAATTCTGGTTTCCATCCTCGTTTCTCTTCAGGGCAGGTTGAGCCTTTGGACTGTCCTGGTGTGGATACGGTGGTGGACAGGTTGCAGCAGATTTGGACTCATGTGGTGGACAATTTGACATTGTCCCAGGAGAAGGCTCAACGTTTCGCTAACGACCGGAGCTGTGTTGGTCCCCGACTTCGTGTTGGGGATTTGGTTTGGTTGTCATCTCGTCATGTTCCTATGAAGGTTTCCTCTCCTAAGTTTAAGCCTCGTTTCATTGGTCCGTATAAGATTTCAGAAGTTCTCAATCCTGTGTCATTTCGTTTGGCCCTTCCAGCTTCTTTTGCCATCCATAATGTGTTCCATAGGTCGTTATTGCGGAGATACGTGGCGCCTATGGTTCCCTCCGTTGATCCTCCTGCCCCGGTGTTGGTCGAGGGGGAGTTGGAGTATGTGGTGGAGAAGATTTTGGATTCTCATATTTCGAGACGGAAACTCCAGTACCTGGTCAAGTGGAAGGGTTATGGTCAGGAAGATAATTCCTGGGTTTTTGCCTCTGATGTTCATGCTGCCGATCTAGTGCGTGCCTTTCATTTGGCTCGTTCTGATCGGCCTGGGGGCTCTGGTGAGGGTTCGGTGACCCCTCCTCAAGGGGGGGGGTACTGTTGTGAATTCTGTTATCGAACTCCCTCCTGTGGTCATGAATGGTACTTCGGCGAGTACTGTCTATGGACTCCCTCTGGTGGCTGTGAGTGGAGCTGCTGCTTCTGAGGTTCCTTCCACAGGTGACGTAGTTTACTCTTTTGCTGGCTGTTCTATTTAACTCCACTCAGATTGTTACTCCATGCCAGCTGTCAATGTTCCTGTACTGGTTCAGTTCGCTCTTGGATCTTTCTGGTGACCTGTCTCTTCCTGCAAGAAGCTAAGTCCCCGATTGTTATTTTCTGTTCATAGTTTTCTTGTTCAGCTTGCTTTCATGATTTTGCTTTGCTAGCTGGAAGCTCTGGGATGCAGAGTGGCACCTCCGCACCGTGAGTCGGTGCGGGGGTCTTTTTGCACACTCTGCGTGGTCTTTTGTAGTTTTTTGTGCTGACCGCACTGATACCTTTCCTATCCTCTGTCTGATTAGTTAGTCTGGCCTCCCTTTGCTAAAACCTGTTTCATTTCTGTGTTTGTGTCTTTCATCTTAACTCACAGTTAATATTTGTGGGGGGCTGCCTTTTCCTTTGGGGAAATTTCTCTGAGGCAAGCTAGGCTTTATTTTCTATCTCTAGGGCTAGCTAGTTCTTAGGCTGTGTCGAGGCATCTAGGCCATGTCAGGTACACTCCACGGCTATTTCTAGTGTGTGTGATAGGATTAGGGATTGCGGTTAGCAGAGTTCCCACTTCCCAGAGCTTGTCCTGTATCGGTTTAACCATCAGGTCATTTCGGGTGCTCCTAACCACCAGGTCATAACACCCTTTGCCTTTGATTACTGATTTGTTTGCTAGGATTAAGGGGGCTAGCTGGTTTACCAAGATAGACCTTTGAGGGGCATATAATCTTATTCGTATTAAGCAGGGTGACGAATGGAAAACTGCATTTAATACGCCCGAAGGCCATTTTGAATACCTTGTGATGCCATTCGGACTCTCTAATGCCCCATCTGTGTTCCAATCCTTCATGCATGATATCTTTCAGAGTTATCTTGATAAATTCATGGTTGTATATTTGGATGATATTTTGATTTTTTCCGATGATTGGGAGTCTCATGTGAAACAGGTCAGGATGGTATTTCAGATCCTCCGTAGTAATGCTTAATTTGTGAAGGGGTCGAAGTGCCTCTTTGGAGTGCAGAAGGTTTCTTTTTTGGGCTTCATTTTTTCTCCCTCATCTATTGAAATGGATCTGGTTAAGGATCATGATTGGATTCAGCCCACATCTGTGAAGAGCCTTCAGAAATTCTTGGGCTTTGCTAATTTTTATCGTCGTTTCATTGCCAACTTCTCCAGTTTGGTTAAACCTCTGACCGATTTGACAAAGAAAGGCGCTGATGTGACGAATTGGTCCTCCGCGGCTGTTTCTGCCTTTCAGGAGCTTAAACGCCGATTTACTTCTGCCCCTGTGTTGCGTCAGCCAGATGTTTCTCTTCCATTTCAGGTTGAGGTTGACGCGTCTGAGATTGAGTCAGGGGCCGTTTTGTCTCAGAGGAATTCTGATGGTTCCTTGATGAAACCGTGTGCCTTCTTTTCTCGGAAGTTTTCGCCTGCGGAACGCAATTATGATGTCGGCAATCGGGAGTTGTTGGCTATGAAGTGGGCATTTGAGGAGTGGCGACATTGGCTTGAGGGGGCCATGCACCGTATTGTGGTTCTGACCGATCATAAAAATCTGATTTACCTCGAGTCTGCCAAACGGCTGAATCCTAGACAGGCTCGATGGTCCCTGTTTTTCTCCCGTTTTGATTTTGTGGTCTCGTACATTCCTGGTACTAAGAATGTTAAGGCAGATGCCCTCTCTGGGAGTTTTTTTCCTGATTCCCCTGGGGTTCTTGAGCCAGTTGGCATTCTGAAGGAAGGGGTGGTCCTTTCTGCCATTTCCCCTGATTTACGACGGGTTCTTCAGGAATTTCAGGCTAATAAACCTGACCGCTGTCCAGTGGGGAAACTGTTTGTTCCTGATAGATGGACTAGTAAAGTGATTTCTGAGGTTCATTGTTCTGTGTTGGCTGACCATCCTGGGATTTTTGGTACCAGAGATTTGGTTGGTAGGTCCTTTTAGTGGCCTTCTTTGTCGCGGGATGTGCGTTCTTTTGTGCAGTCCTGTGGGATTTGTGCGCGGGCTAAGCCTTGCTGTTCCCGCGCTAGTGGGTTGCTTTTGCCATTGCCGGTCCCTGAGAGGCCCTGGACACATATTTCTATGGATTTTATTTCCGATCTTCCTGTTTCCCAAAGGATGTCGGTTATCTGGGTTGTCTGTGACCGATTTTCTAAGATGGTTCATTTGGTGCCTTTGCCTAAATTGCCTTCTTCTTCTGATTTGGTTCCGTTGTTTTTTCAGCATGTGGTACGTTTGCATGGTATTCCGGAGAATATTGTGTCCGACAGAGGTTCCCAGTTTGTTTCTAGGTTTTGGCGGGCCTTTTTTGCCAAGCTGGGCATTGATTTGTCTTTTTCTTCTGCATTTCATCCTCAGACAAATGGCCAGACTGAGCGAACTAATCAGACCTTGGAGACCTATTTGAGATGCTTTGTGTCTGCTGATCAGGATGATTGGGTGGCTTTTTTGCCATTGGCCGAGTTTGCCCTTAATAATCGGGCTAGTTCGGCTACTTTGGTTTCGCCTTTTTTTTGTAAGTTTGGTTTTCATCCTCATTTTTCTTCTGGGCAGGTTGAGCCTTCTGACCTTCCTGGTGTGGATTCTGTGGTCGACAGGTTGCAGCAGATTTGGGCTCATGTGGTGGACAATTTGGTGCTGTCTCAGGAGGAGGCTCAACGTTTTGCTAACCGTCGTCGGTGTGTTGGTTCCCGGCTTCGGGTTGGGGACCTGGTTTGGTTATCTTCCCGTCATGTTCCTATGAAGGTGTCTTCCCCTAAGTTTAAGCCTCGATTTATTGGTCCTTATAGGATTTCTGAGATTATTAATCCGGTGTCCTTTCGCCTGGCGCTTCCGACCTCTTTTGCTATTCATAATGTCTTCCATAGATCTTTGTTGTGGAAATTGTTGTGAATTCAGCTTTTGGGCTCCCTCCGGTGGTTGTAGAGGGCAATGTAGTTGGGCCTGGATTGCAGGAGTGGACATGTGTATGTACTAATTGCAGGACTGACTGGGGTATATAGCTTTTCAGGATCCTTTAGTCAGTGCCAGTTGTCCATTGTTCTTGAACGATTCACTTCCCTGCTGGTCTCTCCAGTTTGCTGTGTTTTTCTACAAAGATAAGTCCTGGCTTTGTTTTTGCTGTCCACCTGCAGTGGACCTTATAGTTCTGTGCATTTTCATGTTTTGTCCTGTCCAGCTAGGTCTGTGAAGGATTTTTTGCAGTCTAGCTATTTCTCTGGAGATGCAGATATACCCCCCATGTCTTTAGTCAGATGTGGTGATCCGTATTTTCTGCGGTGGATATTTTTCTAGTGTTTTTATACTGACCGCATAGTACTCTGTTCTATTCTTTCTTTTTAGCTAGTATGGCCTCCTATGCTAAAATCTGATTTCATATCTGCGTATGTTTTTTCCTCTCCTCTCACAGTCAATATTTGTGGGGGGCTATCTATCCTTTGGGGATTTTCTCTGAGGCAAGATAGGTTTCCTGTTTCTGTCTTTAGGGGTAGTTAGATCTTAGGCTGTGTCGAGGGGTCTAGGGAGTGTTAGGTACCCCCCACGGCTACTTTTAGTTGTGCTGCTAGGTTCAGGGTTTGCAGTCAGTACAGGGACCACCTTCTCCAGAGTACGTCTCATGCTGCTCCAAGGCCACCAGATCATAACAGGAAATATGTGGAGCCCGTTGTTCCCTCTGTTGATCCTCCGGCCCCTGTGTTGGTCGATGGGAAGTTGGAATATGTTGTTGAGAAGATTTTGGATTCTCGTTTTTCGAGGCGGAAGCTTCAGTACCTTGTCAAATGGAAGGGTTATGGCCAGGAGGATAATTCTTGGGTTTCTGCCTCTGATGTCCATGCCGCTGATTTGGTTCGTACCTTTCATCGGGCTCATCCTGATTGGCCTGGGGGCTCTGGTGAGGGTTCGGTGACCCCTCCTCAAGGGGGGGGTACTGTTGTGAATTCAGCTTTTGGGCTCCCTCCGGTGGTTGTAGAGGGTAATGCAGTTGTGCCTGGACTGCAGGATTGGACAGGTGTATCTGCTAATTGCAAAACTGACTGTGGTATATAGCTTTGCAGGACTCTTTAGTCCCTGCCAGTTGTCCATTGTTTTTGGAGGATTCACATCCCTTTCTGGTCTCTCCTGTTTGCTGTGCTTTTCATCAAAGATAAGTTCTGGCTTTGTTTTTGCTGTCCACCTGCTGTGGACCATATAGTTCTGTGCATTTTTATGTTTTGTCTTGTCCAGCTTTGTCTGTGAAGGATTTTTTGCAGCCTAGCTGTGTCTCTGGAGATGCAGATATACCCTCCATGTCTTTAGTCAGATGTGGTGATTCATATTTTCTGTGGTGGATATTTTCTAGAGTTTTAATACTGACCGCATAGTACTCTGTCCTATTCTTTCTTTTTAGCTAGAATGGCCTCCTATGCTAAATTCTGATTTCATTTCTGCGTTTGTTATTTCCCTCTCCTCTCACAGTCAATATTTGTGGGGGGCTGTCTATCCTTTGGGGATTTTCTCTGAGGCAAGATAGTTTTCCCGTTTCTGTCTTTAGGGGAAGTTAGTTCTCAGGCTGTGTCAAGGGGTCTAGGGAGTGTTATGTACCCCCCACGGCTGCTTCTAGTTGCGCTGTTAAGTTCAGGGTTTGCGGTCAGTACAGATACCACCTTCTCCAGAGTACGTCTCATGCTGCTCCTAGGCCACCAGATCAAAACAGATGTCTTCCACTAGCATAACTGATTCCATAAAGTAGTTTTATAGTACTAACGCCCCCCTCCCCAATGCACTACATCTGCCATTGTTGCTATTTATACCTTAAAGCAATCCTGTTATTTCAGATGATTGTTCAGAATAAGCTGTTGAAGAACACTCTGCAAAATATTTTGTTAGGTGTGGAAAAAATGCTGCAAAATAAGAATAGAAAAATAGAAGTGTTAATAGTTTAATTTTATTAATTAACAACATGTAAAAAAAACAAAATAGACATCTAAATCATGGATATTTCGTTAACACCCTTTGTCTTCATCATTTCTTGCAGGTTCTTGTCACTTGTACACAAGTTTTGAAGGAACTCGCCAAGAGGTTGTTCCAAACATCTTAGAGAACTGACCACAGATCTTCTATGGATGTCGCTTGTGCAATTGTGATCTCAGATAGACTGGATGATATCAGCTCAGGGCTCCACGGGGGCCGGAACATCACTTCCAGGTCTCCTTGTTCTTTTTTTATGCTGAACATGCCATGGGAGAAGCAGGACGAAGGCACAGCTGAATGACCTTGGGTTAATGAAGCTGCACACACATCAGGGATTATGGGTGCCACTTCCAAAGAAAGAGAATCTGTATGTCCATAGAAAAGAAAGCGGATTGGCACATACCGTCCCATGCAACAAAATCCTTTATTGTGGCACCATACCAACAGCAGGCAGATAAAACAGTGGAGCAAATACAGATGACGATCGTTTTACGCTTACATTGCGCTTCAACAGGTCATGATCATGACCTGCTGTTGGTATGATGATACCACAATAAAGGATTTTGTTGCACGGGACGGTATGTGCCAATCTGCTTTTTTATGCTGAAGATGACCTTTGCTGTATGTTTAGATCTATTTTTCCTGTTGCGGAATTAATTTTGAGTCAGACACCTCCCTGATGGTATTGTATGATGGTTAAGCACCTTCCTATATTTCTTAGGATTGTATGTTTCTGAGCTTTTCTTTTCTACTCTGTGGTTCCTCACATCTCCATTGACTTCAATAGACAGCTGTAATCTGATACCTAAGTGAACTGGCATTCTTTATTCTGGCCACGACAGATTTTAGCTCACGATGATTTCAGGAGACAGCGTGAAGAAAAGAGGTGGCTCAAACATGTAGAAATAAGTGTAATTCTGTGATAAGATATATTACAAAGTTTCTTATATTAACTTGTACCATTGATTTCTTTAAAGTTTTTTCAGGCGGCAATGACCATTTGCGATCTCTTGGGGGTTTGATATGGAGTTTGTGAAAATGTTGGGATTTCTATTCCATTGGGGACTAATTAAACCCAAGGAATTTAACAAAGCCACCCTATTGTCTTTGCCCTGACATTGTCTCCAACTTCTTCTTAGGAATTTGTGTAGGTGTTTAGCTTGTGATGATCTGGGGCCAAGACTTCCAAGTACTGCCGATTAAAATCAATGTGCAATTTTGCTCCTCAAGCGCTGACACGTTCAGATTCCTCCCAAGAAACACAGATTTTTCCATTCAAAGCAAATTGCCAGGCAGTAACCTCTACACTAAATCACACTTCATCAGCTCATAGTCACAGCTATCCTTTTTTCTTTTTTTTCTGTTTTTAAAACCACATCTTGTACTTGTAGACGCCAATTCTCAGTAAAAAGTTACTAAAATTTTCAACAACAAGGAACAATGTTTCAAGATATAGAGTAAAGGGTAGAAAAGACTTTCAAGCCTTAATCCGTCGCACACAATATAAAGCCCAAACGGTGCACTGTGTATTGTAAGGAGCCTCGCATTTTATGGGCCTTTCCACAGTTCAAGGTTTAATTTATTTCTTGGCCAAAGACACGTAGGACACAAAAAGACCTATTTTTTCCACTGCTTTTACTATGAACTTCTTAAAATATTCTCTCGGACTCTGGTTGGAGGTCCACAGCAGATGTTCAGTAACACCTCAAGCTCGATGGAGATGGTTTTGTTCCAACCACAATGATCTTAATTCCCCCTTGAGACTGAAGGCTATCAGGCTTACACAAAAATTACCACTGGGCTGAGTGTAGTACCTATTTCGAGGGCCTCTAATAAACATGTAGAACTAAAGCCGGAGGATTTCACAGGGAGGTTTTTTTTCTATTGCCCTCGGGAGCACCTTCCCTTTCATCCAATCTCGATTTCCTCTCCTTTTTGCTTTTTTCTTCCCTCCGTCTTTGTCTGTTGGTACAAAGCTGTAATCTCGTCCAATTTACATTGTAAACAAAAGCTCGCGAAGAGAAGCAATTAGGATGTAATTCCTCGCGGGGACATGTTCGTTATTTGGGGTGAACTAATGCATCAATTAACTGGGGAGCATTCATTCAGAGGGTGTGCCGACTGGATAATTGCAGATAAAGATTGAAATTACTGATGGCTTCAAAAATTAAAGTTATAACTTTGAATCCGTATGTTGGAAATACTTCACGATATGAGAAAGTTGTTCTTGATGTCGTACAAATATCAAAAAATTTCCCATTTTTACATTAGATATTTGGATACCTTGTCAAACATAGCTAAATCTAACGTGATCCAAAAGAAAAAAAAATTTTTAAATGATCAGACGTATTGTGGAACGGGAGTTTCAAATCTCATCGAGAGACTCCTTTGCTGTCTATAGATACAGGCCCATAATACAAATTTATATCTACTAATGATCAGGGTCAGTCTTGAGATAAATATACTGACCAGATAAGTGATTGGATCATATGGATCGCTGCCACCTATATGTTATAGATACACAACTCTGTTGCCTCCGGTCATCAGAACAATTGTGCAATTGACTGCCGAGTGACGGCCACATACAGTGGGGCAAAAAAGTATTTAGTCAGTCAGCAATAGTGCAAGTTCCACCACTTAAAAAGATGAGAGGCGTCTGTAATTTACATCATAGGTAGACCTCAACTATGGGAGACAAACTGAGAAAAAAAAATCCAGAAAATCCCATTGTCTGTGTTTTTAACATTTTATTTGCATATTATGGTGGAAAATAAGTATTTGGTCAGAAACAAACAATCAAGATTTCTGGCTCTCACAGACCTGTAACTTCTTCTTTAAGAGTCTCCTCTTTCTTCCACTCATTACCTGTAGTAATGGCACCTGTTTAAACTTGTTATCAGTATAAAAAGACACCTGTGCACACCCTCAAACAGTCTGACTCCAAACTCCACTATGGTGAAGACAAAGAGCTGTCAAAGGACACCAGAAACAAAATTGTAGCCCTGCACCAGGCTGGGAAGACTGAATCTGCAATAGCCAACCAGCTTGGAGTGAAGAAATCAACAGTGGGAGCAATAATTAGAAAATGGAAGACATACAAGACCACTGATAATCTCCCTCGATCTGGGGCTCCACGCAAAATCCCACCCCGTGGGGTCAGAATGATCACAAGAACGGTGAGCAAAAATCCCAGAACCACTCGGGGGGACCTAGTGAATGAACTGCAGAGAGCTGGGACCAATGTAACAAGGCCTACCATAAGTAACACACTACGCCACCATGGACTCAGATCCTGCAGTGCCAGACGTGTCCCACTGCTTAAGCCAGTACATGTCCGGGCCCGTCTGAAGTTTGCTAGAGAGCATTTGGATGATCCAGAGGAGTTTTGGGAGAATGTCCTATGGTCTGATGAAACCAAACTGGAACTGTTTGGTAGAAACACAACTTGTCGTGTTTGGAGGAAAAAGAACACCGACTTGCATCCATCAAACACCATACCTACTGTAAAGCATGGTGGTGGAAACATCATGCTTTGGGGCTGTTTCTCTGCAAAGGGGCCAGGATGACTGATCCGGGTACATGAAAGAATGAATGGGGCCATGTATCGTGAGATTTTGAGTGCAAACCTTCTTCCATCAGCAAGTGCATTGAAGATGAAACGTGGCTGGGTCTTTCAACATGACAATGATCCAAAGCACACCGCCAGGGCAACGAAAGAGTGGCTTCGTAAGAAGCATTTCAAGGTCCTGGAGTGGCCTAGCCAGTCTCCAGATCTCAACCCTATAGAAAACCTTTGGAGGGAGTTGAAAGTCCGTGTTGCCAAGCGAAAAGCCAAAAACATCACTGCTCTAGAGGAGATCTGCATGGAGGAATGGGCCAACATACCAACAACAGTGTGTGGCAACCTTGTGAAGACTTACAGAAAACGTTTGACCTCTGTCATTGCCAACAAAAGATATATTACAAAGTATTGAGATGAAATTTTGTTTCTGACCAAATACTTATTTTCCACCATAATATGCAAATAAAATGTTAAAAAAACAGACAATGTGATTTTCTGGATTTTTTTTTCTCAGTTTGTCTCCCATAGTTGAGGTCTACCTATGATGTAAATTACAGACGCCTCTCATCTTTTTAAGTGGTGGAACTTGCACTATTGCTGACTGACTTAATACTTTTTTGCCCCACTGTATCTCCCCTTGGTGAGCTCATATGGGGGCTGATTGTGGGATGTGCTAGGTCCTTTAGAATTTTATGAAATTTTCCAACTTACAGGATACCTTTGCCCCTGGAGGTACTAAGCAGCAGATATTGTAGTGGCCATGTTTATTATCACAAATTTACCGGTCTATAGAGATGAAGCATGGTCCTTTCTTTCCCAGCTATAACTAATCACATATGTTCAATGTGAGGGTGATAATTCTCTCCGGAGTTGTCTTGTGGATTTAAATTTTTCTCTCTCTTCTCTCTCTCTCTCTCTCTCTCTCTCTCTCTCTCTCTCTCTCTCTCTCTCTATATATATATATATATATATATATACACTGCTCAAAAAAATAAAGGGAACACTAAAATCCCACATCCTAGATATCACTGAATGAAATAATCCAGTTGTAGATCTTTATTCATTACATAGTGGAATGTGTTGAGAACAATAAAATTTAAAAATGGTCAATGTAAATCACAACTAATATCCCACGGAGATCTGGAATTGGAATGATGTTCAAAATCAAAGTGGAAAATGAAGTTACAGGCTGATCCAACTTCAGTGGAAATGCCTCAAGACAAGGAAATGATGCTCAGCAGTGTGTGTGGCCTCCACGTGCTTGTATGATCTCCCTACAATGAATGGGCATGCTCCTGATGAGGCGGCGGATGGTCTCCTGAGAGATCTCCTCCCAGACCTGGACTAAATCGTCCACCAACTCCTGGACAGTGTGGTGCAACGTGACGTTGGTGGATGGTGCGAGACATGATGTCCCAGATGTGTTCAATCGGATTTAGGTCTGGGAAATGGGCGGGCCAGTCCATAGCTTCAATGCCTTCATCTTGCAGGAACTGCTAACACACTCCAGCCACATGGGGTCTGGCATTGTCCTGCATTAGGAGGAACCCAGGGCTAACCGCACCAGCATATGGTCTCACAGGGGGTCTGAGGATCTCATCTCGGCACCTAATGGCAGTCAGGCTACCTCTGGCAAGCACATGGAGGGCTGTGCGGCCCTCAAAAGAAATGCCACCCCACACCATTACTGACCCACTGCCAAACCGGTCATGCTGAAGGATGTTGCAGGCAGCAGATCCCTTTCCACGGCATCTCCTGACTGTCACGTCTGTCACATGTGCTCAGTGTGAACCTGCTTTCATCTGTGAAGAGCACAGTGGTGAATTTACCAATCCTGGTGTTCTGTGGCAAATACCAAGCATCCTGAATGGTGTTGGGCACTCAGACCATCCTCATGGAGTCGGTTTCTAACCGTTTGTGCAGACACATGCACATTTGTGGCCTCCTGGAAGTCATTTTGTAAGGCTCTGGCAGGGCTCCTCCTGTTCCTCCTTGCACAAAGGCTGAGATAGCAGTCCTGCCGCTGGGTTTTGCCCTCCTACGGCCCCCTCCATGTCTCCTGGTGTACTGGCCTGTCTCCTGGTAGCGCCTCCAGCCCCAGGGCACTTCGCTGACAGACACAGCAAACCTTCTTGCCACAGCTCCCATTAATGTGCCATCCTGGATGAGCTACACTACCTGAGCCACTTGTGTGGGTTGTAGAGTCCGTCTCATGCTACCACGAGCGTGAAAGCACAACCAACATTCAAAAGTGACCAAAACATCAGCCAGAAAGCATTGGTACTGAGATGTGGTCTGTGGTCCCCACCTGCAGAATCTCTCCTTTATTGAGTGTGTCTTGATAATTGCCAATAATTTCCATCAGTTGTCTATTCCATTTGCACAACAGGATGTGAAATTGATTGTCAATCAGTGTTGCTTCCTAAGTGGACATTTTGATTTCACAGAAGTTTGATTTACTTGGAGGTATATTCTGTTGTTTAAGTGTTCCCCTTTTTTTTTGTATATATATGTAGAGAGAGAGAAAAATCATTAATAGATTAGGCTTGAGACATATGTATAGCAGATCTGGAGGCCATTGTTAGCCCTCTGGCTGTTATAACAACTCATCGGCACCTTGCGAAGTCATTAGGTGGAAAAAATCCTCCTACTTCTATCTTACCGCTTAAATGCTGTGCTTGCTTTTGAACACAGAATCAAAGGAGTTACCGTAAGTCACCAGGATTTATGATCCGGTCATCCCAGGACCAAGACCAGCTCCTCCTAAATATCAGGACATTATCATTATGTTCTTTTTAATAATCTTCCCACTTTTCCCATATATAAAAAAGTATATAAATCCTATATATCTCAAGATTGACCCTGATCATTAATAGATAGATACAAATTTGTATTATGGGCCTGTATCTATAGATAACAACCAAGGCTCACAAAGAGAATTTAAATTCCTCTTCTACAATATGTCTTATCATTTTAATTGTTGATATTTTTGGAGACCACTTTAGAATTAGCTATTTTTTAACCAGCTGTAACTTTAATTTTGGGAGCCATTAGTCATTTTAATCTTTTGAATTCATGCTTCCCAGTTAAGAGGTGTATCAAACATTCTCTTTCATGTATGGGACAAGTGGCCAGATTAATAAAAAGTGGGCATACCATAACGATAATATCCTGCTATTTAGATTGTGGTCTCGGTCATGGGGTGCTGGAATCTTATCTTGGCCACTTAATCCCTTAGATTCTCCGGTCAATAGCGAGTGCAGCATCTAAACGGTAAGACATAGAAAGGGGGCTCCTCCATATCTAATGGTTTCACAAGGTGTTGAAGGGTTGTTGTTGCAGCTGGGGGGGGGGGTATGGTAACAATGGCCTGCAGATCTGCTATTAGTCATTCAATATAAGTTTATGGTACACTAAATAATATCCTTTGAAAATGCTATGTGTCTCGCAAAAATAAAAATATATAGAGCTTAATAGAATTTTTTTTTTAAGTTAAGACTCTGGAAAAGAGGGATAAAAAAGTAATTATCAACATTGAATTTAAGACAAAAAACATTTGGAAATTACTGATAATAGTTATTCAGAAAAGGAGCAAAAAAAAATGGAAAAAGTAAAAAAATAAATCTGTTTTATATTCACTGTCCCATTGTCCCATAGGTGTAAGGCACCAATCCATTTTTACATATTTTCTCTTCTTTGTTTTGATATGATGTGTAGGCTGCAAATGACCTAAGGGCACGCAAGGTTGCAGGCTTAATGAGCATGACGGAGCGTAGTTTGACTTCTGTAACCTCCTACAGATGCCACCATGTCTACAAGCACCAGCAAGACATGGGAGAACATGGCAGCTTGGCCTCGACTTGGTTCTGCAAATTCTCCTTAAACTCTAGCCCCCCTTCCACACCCTCATTGTGTTGTTGGCCTCTCATATATATAATTACATGTGTGGTAACAATCTTTATTTCCTGTCTTCCCTGATTTGATGATGATCCCTTGTCCTCAATACTTTTGGAAGCCTTGTCATGTCACAATTGAATTTAGTACAGATGATTACCCTGAGAATGCGGTGACCTCCTCGGCTCATGCTGAGTGTCTTTCTTCAAGATGGTGCTAGAAGCAGATCTGGAGGCTTGAGTACTACACAATGCTAATGAGGCGGCATGGATTGTTGAATTTAACTGCCTGCTCCAGTATGCAAATATACATGTCTATGTGCTAATGACCTATCTTGGAGATGGGGCAGGAAGGAAACCCTGAATGGGCCGCAGCGCTTTGTGCTTCCAACTCTTGAGTTACAACTGGTATTTTCCAAGTATTTCTAATCAATAAAGAAGTGGAGCCATCGCATATTTAAACATGATGTGTCCCAGATTCCCATGCCAGAGTTATTTCATTATTCTGAAATAACATGGCCTTTCCCTTTAGAGCAAAAAACACAATATTTTGCAAGTGGAAAGATATTCTAAAAAAGTTCTACAAAGGGGTTAGATGAAACACCAAAAATAAGCTGGGTGTCTCAACTGCTAAGACCCTAAACAATCAGTGAGGATCTGTGCAGAAGCCTGAAAGGCAGTGTTCAATTTCCCCATAGTGCCTCCACAGGTAAAATGAGGTATTGTCATGATCCAGACCGGGTTTTGAGTCCTGTTTTCCCTTTTTCCTGGTTTGGTCATGTCAAGAGATAATCTTTGCAGGGATGACTCTGCACTGAGATGTCAGTTCAGGTGAGGACTTTCAGATCACCTGAAGGACGCTCCTGCTCTCCATGCATCACCCAGCTCATTGGAGGAGGCTATAACTCAAGCTATCTGTATGGATCGAAGGCTGCGGGAGAGCGGTGTTACACAGCGAGAGGTTCCGTTGCTCCCTGCTAATCCTGTTGTTTTGCCACCGTCTGAACCTATGGAGGTAGGGGCCACCAACCTCAAGGATAAGGAGAGGAGACGGCATCGTGAAGGAAAGCTGTGTTTTACTGCGGAGATCCCGGACATTGGAAAAAGGACTGTTCCTCGTGACCACCGATTAACAAGCGGCTGAGTCTTGGTGATTTTCGAGGAGGTCACCCAAACTCTCAGGTACCTTGTTGGAAGTGGAACTTAGTTGTGAGAGTTGCTTCACGCCCACTTCTGCTTTCGTGGACTGCGGGTCATCCATGAACTTTATTGACACTAACTTGGTGACCAAGTGTATGTTAGGGCCAGTTAGGCTGGAGACTCCTATTCATATTGTTGCCATTGACAAAACACCACTGGCTAAGAATGTCATTAAATTTGTCTCAGCGGAGTTTCTCTTTAAAGTGGGTTCCTTGCACTAGGAACGTATTTCATGTTTTGTTCTGGACAATCTGCCTGCGGGACTGGTGTTGGGGTTCCCCTGGTTACGGTTACATAATCCTGTGATAGACTGGGAATCTCAGGACATTGTCAAATGGGGTCCTAATTGTGTTAAAAGTTGATTTACTACTGTACTTGTGTCATTCGTTAATCTGTAAGATATTCCAGAGTACCTGAAGGATTTTGAGGATGTTTTTTCTGAAAAGGAGGACGAGGTCTTACCACCACATCACCCTTTTGACTGTACTATTAATCTGGTTCCAGCTGCTAAATTGCCCAAGGCCCATCTGTTCAACCTCTCTGGCTCAGAGCGAACTGCCATGAAGGAGTATAGTTCTCCTGTGGTGGCTGGATTCCTTTTTGTAAAAAAAAGCAAGTTGGTGGTTTGCAGCAGTGCCTCGATTTTCAGAAATTAAATAAATCACAATGAGAAATACCTATCGCCTTCGGCTCATCCCTAATTTGTACAATCAATTGTCGGGGGCCAAATAGTTTTCTAAATTGGACCTCAGGGGAGCATATAATCTAATCCATATTTGGGAGAGGGATGAGTAGAAAATGGCATTTCTCACTTCTGAAGGGTTATTTGAGAATTTGGTTATGCCCTTTGGTTTCACTAATGAGCCAGCTCTTTTTCAGAATTTTATCAACCATGTATTTTCTGATTTTATTGGGCGCTTTATGGAGGTGTATTTAGATGATATCCTTGTATTTTCATCTAACAAACAAGTTAACATGGATGATGCACGTGCGGTTCTCCAGAGGTTACGGGAGAACTTGCTCTTTGCAAAACCTGAAAAATGTACATTTTTTGTCCAAGAATTGTCCTTTCTGGGGTTCATTCTGTCTGATAGGGCGTTTTGTATGGATCCTGGGAAGGTATGGGCCATTGTGTATTGGGTGCAACCCAGAGACTTAAAGGGTCTTCAACGTTTTCTGGGGTTTGCAAACTATTATAGGAAATTCATTAAGGGGTTCTCACAGGTGGTCAAGCCCCTCACGGATCTGACTCTTAATGGGGCTGATCTCAAAAACTGGTCAGCTCCGGCTGTGGAGGCGCTTGCTTTATTAAAGAAATGCTTTATGTCTGCCTCTGTTTAGGTCCAGCCTGACCTGTCTGGACCGTTCAATGTTGAGGTGGACGCGTCGGAGGTGGGGGTGGGGGTGGTGTTGTCCCAAGGACCCGCCACTTTGACAAACTTGAGGCCCTGTGTTTTCTTCTCGAAAAAATTCTCTCCGGCTGAGAGGAATTATGGTGTTGGGAATCGGGAGCTTTTAGCTATCAAGCTGGCCTTTGAAGAATAGAGGCACTTTTTGGAGGGGACAGTTCATCAGATCATGGTGATTACGGACCACAAGAATCTGTCTTATATTGAGTCAGCCAAGCGTTTGACTCCCAGACAGGCTAGATGGTTGCTTTTTTGTCACGCTTTAATTTTTCTATCACTTTTCGGCCTGGTTCCAAGAATGTCAAGGCGAATGCCTTATCGCACAGCTTGGATCCGATATCACCTCCCGAACCTCCTTCCTCCATTATTCAGCATGGGGTGGTCATGGCAGTGGTGTCCTCAGAATTGGAGTGGGAGATTCATGAGGCTCAGTCTCTTGCTCCTCCGTCATTGCCTGACAACAAGCTCTTTATTCCGGTCCAGTTCCAGTTGAGGGTGCTCCAGGAGTTCCACAGTTATGCTCTTAGTGGGTATCCTGGAATCTCGGCCACTCGTAGAACTATTGCTAGGCTGTTTTGGTGGTCCTCTATTTCTTCTGATGTCATCGTGTTTGTGTTTTCCTGTGATACTTGTGCCCTTGCTAAAAGCTCTCATAATCAGCCGGCCAGAAAATTGGTGCCATTGCCAATTCCGGATAGACCTTGGACTCATTTGTCCATGGACTTTATCACTGATCTCCCTCCTTCCAATGGCAAAACTGTCATCTGGGTAGTGGTGGATAGATTCAGTAAACAGGCGCATTTTGTACCTTCGGCCGGACTGCGTAATGCTGAAGCACTTTCTAGGTTGTTTTGTTCAGCACGTGGTGTGATTGCATTGTGTGCCTTTGAATGTGATTTCAGATAGGGGGTACAATTTGTGTCCAAATTCTGGAGGGCTTAATGTAAAAGGTTTGGTATTACTTTTGCCTTTTCTTCTGCCTATCATCCCGAAACTAATGGTCAGACGGAAAGGACCAATCAGTCTCTTGAACAAATTTTGTGGTGTCTTGCACATCCCGTCAGGACGATTGGTGTTCTTTGTTGCCAGTTGCTGAGTTTGCCTTTAATAATCATATTAATCAGTCCACGGGCACCTCTCCATTCTTTTGTAATTATGGCTTTCATCCTCATTTTGGTGAGTTTTCCAGGATGGACTCGGGGTGTCCAGGGGCTGATTCGGCCATTCAGCGGCTGAGGGAGGTATGTGGTGAGGTTCAGAGAAACATTGGGGAAGCTCAAGGCAAACATAAACAGTTTGTGGATAAGCGACGATCTACAGGACCCTTATTTCCGGAGGGAGAGGTTGGCTTTCGCTTACGTCTACCTCCATCACTTCGAATCCCCAATGTGTTCCAGAAGTCTCTCCTGAAGCCATTTGCACCTTCCTCTCACGGGTCTCAATCCCCTCCGTCTCCAGTTTCTGGGAATGGGCAGATGGCGTATGAGGTGGAACAGATTGTGAATTCATGCATGGTCCGCAGTTTGCTACGGTGTTTGGTCCATTGGAGGGGTTACGATGCTGAGGATCGATCCTGAGTCCCAGTGCAATCGGTTTATGCCGATCGATTTGTTCGAGCTTTTCATGCGTGATATCCTGGGAAACCTGGGGTCCGGTGACCCCCTTGAGAGAAGGGTATTGTCATGATCGAGACCAGGTTTTGAGTCCTTTTTCCTGGTCTGGTCATGTCAAGAGTTAATCTTTCACAGCTTCTGTCTGGCTTCAGGTCGGCTATTTATCGCCGCTGCTTCCTGCAGGCGATGTCAGTTATAGTTTTTGCCTAGTCCTGCTGTAGCTGACTCTGATTGCTCTGATTGGTCCTGCTGTGTTCTCTGTCTGAACCTGTGTCTCTGTGTTCCCATGTTCCTGTCTTGACTCAGTGTTTCCCTTTAGTGTGCAGACTCCCTGGTTTTGACTTGGCTTGTATCCTGACCTGTTTCTGTCCTTTGTATTTTGGCTTTTCTGCTCCTGACCGTTACAGAGTCCCTGGCTTATCTCTGATCACGAGTTTGCTTATTCCTTTGGTACTACGCTACAGTCTAGTATTTGACCCGGCTTGTTTGACTATTCTGCTGCCACCTGTGGTAGCCTCACTGCTGCACTGCAGGTCAGCTCTGTTTAGGTGCAGACCTGCTTCCTCTTTACTGCGATCTAGTGAATCCTGCACCTACCTGCATTTCAGCAGCATGACAGGTATTGGATCTTCCTTATACATATTATGTAATTCATTGATGTGTCGGTTAGTGATGAGTGATTCAGCAGAAATTCTAATTTGGCCGGGAAGTTTGACTTGCCTATGCATAAATGTTGGGTGAAAAAGATAATGATCGCCTCACGGCTCCCCTGCTCCACCACCTAATCCTCCAATAAGGTCCTCTGTTCAGCTCCCTCTGACCTCTTCTTTATGTCTCTATGGAACGTGATGTCCTCTTCCTCCATCTCCACTCTGTTCTGGAGCTTTGGGTACAGAGTAGAAATATAATGTCCCAGCACCCATCATGATCTCACAATATCACAGCTTATGTTGCCCAAAGCCTCGTCAGGAGTGTGCCATTAGGTTATACACATCATGACAACGTGCATTGTGACATCAGTGATCAACTTGGAGCCGAGAGATTGAAGATCGAGGATGAGGACTTGGAGAGGTAAAGAAGTGGTCTGAATGGGTGAGTGGGGAGACTCCACAAGTCATTCACAAAATATTCAGATTCTGGAAAATCCAATTTTTCGGGTAAAATTTGGGGTGGATTCCATTTGCCTCCAACCAATTTTCTCATATCGGAGGCAGAGTATTCCCGATCATGGTTTTTCCTTGCATCTGCTCTTTGTTCCCCCAAAAAAGGATAAATAAAACAATTAGCATATTTATTGAAACAGTGGCATTTTATTTGCAAGTACCTAATTAAATCAATTAGTTTCTTTGAGGGTTTATCAACAATAAGAAGGGACTCTAAACATAGTATAATGAAAAAGTGTATCACTACTGACACCCTCAGTGATCAACCGTGATCAATCAGGAGAAACTATTCAACTCGCTGCAGCTCCCCTACAGGAACTATAAAACATTGCACAGTTCTCATTGATATCATGCAATGCATGGATGTTTCAGGTCCTCCAGCTCAAGTACTGTCTATATACCTGCTCACTGCTCCCCAAAAGGGTATTGATAACTAAGTCCATCGGTTTGAGATGTAGCAAGTATATTAGGAAGCACACGCCTGTCAGGAGGTTTGATGCATTTTGGATTGCCTGAAAATCAAAAAATGTATTATACATATTTTTTAGGATAAACTATTTTAAAAGCCGTAAAATGTATGTGGAGCTCAAAGTTGCTCAAAAATGTAGTGAGTTTTGGTGATTTTATGCCATTCCTGGTCAGCTTTACCAAAATGGGAAGAGCTGGGGAAGAACGGGGAGTGAAGAAGCCCATCAAATTCATCATAATTTGCCCCACTAAAGTGCCATAAATTAAGCCTTAAACATACATCAGCCTTCGGCCAGAGTAACACTTACCACGTTAGTGGTAAAATGCTCCAAATTCATTAAGAGGTGGGCAGCTTCTAATGAATTTGATGCATCTTACACTAGCGCACCTTTCATTAAGTCTGGCATGGAAATCATCATTCTTAACCCTGCTGTTGTCTTCGGTCTGGGGAGACCGATTTTGAACTTTGGTATTTTTGGGGGTGTTCAAGATGCGGTTCTGAAACTTGTGGTTGATTGACTTAAATGAGGATGGGTCGGTCGGCCATGGGTTTCAGAGCCGCATCTTGAATATTTTAAAGAATATTGAAGTTCAAGGTCGGTCGTTTTTGACCGAAGACAACAGCAGGGATGAATAAGGACCTATATGATTTTTCAGCAGGGGTAAATTTTGGCAAAAAAGGCGTCATTTTCTGATATCAACCTAATAAATTTTTGGTAAACAGGAAAACTAAGCTCGCAATCGCAGTAACTTCCACTTCATTATGTTTCGTAAACCAGGCATCCCAGATTTTAAAGGTGTGGTCCAGCTTTTACACAAATTATACGTGCAGCAGCAGAAGTTATGCCTTCAAAATAGCAAAATCAGATTCACTTGTTCCTACTTCACCTCACCGATGAAGCCTGTGATTGGCTGATGCAGCCACTTGACTGAAACAGCACATGATTGGTGTGCTTTTGATGACATTCCATTCCAGTCACATGGCTGTGTCAGCCAATCTGAAGGGCTCATGAGTCAGGTGATCGAAGAACAGGATCCCACAAAAATATGGCCGTCTTTCAAACATCAACATTAGGCGTCACTCACCTTTTCAAGGCAATTTACACGGCAGTATGAAGGTTGATAGTATCACTGCATGTAGATTTGCCTTTGTTGACCTATGTGACAGATATAAAGATTGTCACAGACATATTCACTTTAAAGGTACAGTTGTGCTCAAAAGTGTACATACCCTGGCAGAATGTTTGCTTTATTGGCCTTTTTCTTCACTCGTGGTTAGCGGTTTGGTGAAGCCATTTTTTGTCAAACTACTGTGTTTTCTCTATTTAAATCATAATGACAGCCCAAAACATCCAAACAACTCTGATTAAAAGTTCCCATATCCCATTTCTTAATACCATGTATTGCCCCCTCTAACATAAATGACAGCTTGAAGTCTTTTGTGGTAGTTGTGGATGAGGTTGTTTATTTTCTCAGATGGTAAAGCTGCCCATTCTTCTTGGCAAAAAGCCTCCAGTTCCTGTAAATTCCTGGGCTGTCTAGCATGAGCTATGCGCTTGAGATCTCCCCAGAGTGGCTCAATGATATTGAGATCAGGAAAATGAGATGGCCACTCCAGCTTCTTCAGTTTGTTCTGCTGTATCCCATGACAGGTTGATTTGACCTTGTGTTTTGGATCGTTGTCATGTTGGAACGTCCAAGCATGTCCCATGCGCAGCTTCCGGCCAGATGAATGCAAATTTGCCTTCAGTATTTGCTGATAACGTGCTGCATTTATCTTTCCTTCAACTTTGACCACGTTTCCTGTGCTTTTGTAGCTCACACATCCCTAAAACATCAGCAATCCACCTCCGTGCTTTACAGTAGGAATGGTGTTTCTATCATCATAGGCCTTGTTGACCTCTCTCCAAATGTAACGTTTATGGTTGTGGCCAAAATTCAATTTTGGTCTCATCACCCCAAATTACCTTGTTCCAGAAGTTTTGAGGCTTATCTCTGTGCAGTTTTGCGCATTGTAGGTGAGATACTTTGTGGCATTTGCTCAGTAATGGTTTTCTTCTGGTGACTCGGCCATGCAGCGCATTTTTCTTCAAGTACCTCCTTATTGTGCATCTTGAAACAGCCACACCATTAGTTTTCAGAGAGTCCTGTATTTTAGCTGATGTTGTTTGTGGGCAGGGCCGGCTCCAGGTTTTTGAGGGCCCCGGGCGAAAGAGTCTCAGTGGGCCCCCCTTTAACACATACCACGATTCATGATCGCATATAAACACAGCCATGTAGTATATAACAAAGCCCACGTAGTATATAGCACAGCCACGTAGCATATAACACAGCCATATAGTATATAACAGCCCACGTAGCATATAACACAGCCACATAATATATAACACAGCCCATATTGTATATAGCACAGCCACATAGTATATAACACGGCCCACATAGCTTATAGAACAGCCATCTAGTATATAGCACAGCCCACGTAGCATATAACAGCCCACATAGTATATAACACTGCCCACGTAGTATATAGAACAGCCATGTAGTATATAGAGACACTTGCCCCATATAGTGCTGCACAAACGTTATGGCCCATAGATGCTCCATACAGACACTTGCCCCATATCGTGCTGTATAAACATTATGGCCCCATACAGACACTTGCCCCATATAGTGCTGCACAAACGTTATGGCCCAATACAGAGACTTGCCCCATATAGTGCTGCACAAATGTTATTGCCCCATAAGATGCTCCATACAGACACTTGCCCCATTTGCTGTTGCTGCGATAAAAAAAAATCACATACTCACCTCTCCGCCGCTCAGGCCCCCGGCACTTTCAATATTCACCTGTCCTCATTCCAGCCGCCGCTCCATCTTCTTCAGCATCTTCTGCACTGACGCTCAGGCAGAGGGCACGCACTAACCACGTCACCACGCCCTCTAACCTCAGCGTCACTGCAGAGGACATGGAAGATGGAGCGGCGGCTGGAACGAGGAGCAGGTGAATATCGCGTAGCGCTGCGCTCCCCTCCCCGTTATACTCACCTGCTCCTGGCGCGGTGCAGTCCCTGCTTCCCGATGCCGGTAGCTTCTTCCTGTATTGAGCGGTCACCGTTACTTCTCATTACAGTAATGAATATGCGGCTTCACCCTTATGGGAGGTGGAGCCGCATATTCATTACTGTAATGAGCGGTACCATGTGACCGCTCAGTACAGGAAGAAGCTGGGGAGCCGAAGACCTGCAGGGACCGCGCCAGCCGCCAGGAGTAGGTGAGTATAATTAGACAGCCCCCGGCCGCTCCCGACCCCTCCCCTGCTGAGTCAGCTCCGTGATGTGCCGCTAGCTGAGGGCCCCTGGGGGAGCGGTGGTCCTAGGCACTGGCAGCTGCCTGCCCCTAACGCCAGCCTTGAATGTGCCCCCCTGTCTCGCCAGGGCCCTGGCACTTGCCCGGGTACGCAGGGTGCTGACGCCGGCCCTGTTTGTGGGTATGTAAACTTTTGAGCATGCCAATCATATTCACTCTTCTTTTCTTTGCAATATCTTAAAAAAATACATTATCTCATATCCATCTGTAATTTAAAAGCCTAACATGCTGGCTACCGTACCGAAGGCGCTAAGGAGTCTACTGTATACTGTTTATACATTGACCTCAATGATAACATAGTATGCAGTAAGCTCATTAGCTCCCTCTAGTGTTGGATGCTGGTGTTCAACATTTTATGCTTTAAACTTATGCCTTATGCAGCAGATTAGGAACTCTGCGTCAGGAAAACAAATCTTTAACAATGATAAAGGTCTCTAAAGAAATGAATGAGCACAAAATTTGATAAAAAATTTGTCAATTACTTAGATTTTTTTTTAACATCCGTTCATCATTTTGGGGGTCCTGAAGAACAAACCCTCCACGTCGTGTTGACTACACTTGTCTGTATGTCTTTTGTACGGCCATTGTTTGCCAGTATTGTACATAGTCTATAAACAAAACTTGTCTTGAAGACCGGTAAGAAGGTATTGTGAGGGTGTAATCTAGACTGCTGAGAAACATCACTTTCCTTCGCTTATTGTCATAATTCGTATTCACATTGAGCCCAGGGGTGTGGGAGAGGAGCAGGGCCGGGTCTTCGTTAGGACATAATTGGTTATATACAGTACATACATGCCAAGCTGAGACATTTCCATCCTGATTGTCGGTGTCTGAGTTGTCAGGATGTATATTCGGAGACGTGGCATATGTCCTTTATAGCAGGACAATAAGTCATTGTTATTATAATGCGCTTCTCCCATCCCTAACTGTATTAAATACATAAGATGGTGATGTCACGGGGGCGGTATACCAGGAGTGAAAGGCATTTCTCCATTGTGAGCTCCATTCATTCATTCTTTGACCTCCTCATCTCACAGATGCACGATGCAAGTAGCACATCCCGAATAATTAAGTCTTCCCGCTCAATGGAGATATCAGTCCATTGTGTAGACATACATGGTAAACTACATGCGCCAAAATAAGTGCCCCCTGCAATGTGATCCATCTTATACCACACAGAGCATTTATATATCGTGTTTCTGTATATAGTAAGTCACCTTGAAAAACTGTGAAAAATTGAAACAGAAAGAAGGAAAGCAAAATAACTTTTATTACACAAAAAATTAAGAATTATTGTATAAAATGTAATGCCCCTTTAACAATGTTGTCCTAAAGGGGTATTACACTACTATTAAAAAGTTTAAAAACTAACTCATGGCAATGCTAGAATAAGAAAAAGCATACTTGCCTATCGGATTCCCAGTGCTTCTCCATTCCCTTCCACCCACTAGTTCCTGACTTCCTCTTCTGGTGGGTGTTGTGAGGTGCCTGCTGCAGCCAATCGCGGCCACTGGTTGGCTGCAGCAGTCAAGTTCCATCTCAGCCTGTAGAAAAAGCCAGGAGTTCTTTTCTTTGAAGTCAGATAAAATGCGACTGTCGTGCCCAATTGGGAGCCACTGATTGTCTGCAGCGGGTCACATTCTATTTTAGCCATAAGAAAGAGCAAATAGATTATTTTGCAGGGGTGCAGGGGTGCATTTGTGCAATATTATTGTACATTTATTCAAAGTACTTTTTCTAAGTACTGGCAGTTATAACATGGATGAATACAACAAGCATCTCTTTTTTCTTCATACAGGTAAACTTATCATTCATTCTCTGAACTGAAATACCCTGCATGTCTATCGCTCCAGTCCCTGACAGCAAGCAGTGTCATTCTATCTTCGGCATTGAATTCTGCATCTTTCTAGATTTGTCAGCCATCTTAGTAAACAATTGTTTTTGTTTATAGATATTTAACTCACTTCTGCTTGTCCTCATGCAGAGAGAGCACATAACTGTTTCAAAGCGGTTTATGATCCATGTTGACCTGGACATTTGCTTATCTGTTCACTACATTTATTGTGTCCTGCTGTCTCAACTGAGTTAGATTGATTGCTAACGAGAGGGGAAAAAAAGTGAGATTTAAGAGCTAGCCTTCTAGAAATGTAGACATACTTTGGGGATGCATTCGTACAGGGGTGCATTCGTGCACTATTATGCACGTACATTTATTCAAAGTACTTTTTCTAAGTACTGGCAGTTATAACATGGCAGTTAGACAGGGCAGGAGACAGGTAAGACAATCTAAATCTATTCCCTGTTCATTTGGAACAGAACAAATACCATATTTATTTGTATAATATATATCCTTGCTGCTGCATTCACTCACATTCACCGCCCTTGCATAAACTCTTTGTACTCCATCCATATCGGCCCCTCTGTCCTTTCCTCTCCTATGTATAGCACTCATGCTCTGTTCACATTGCTTAACAGCGCAGATCCATTCAGTCACACCATCCAACACAAGAGACGCTCTCACAAATCACTTAACCATCTGCTCACTCTTTCTATCCTCCTTCTCCTAGTCTCTGGAGACATCTCTCCCAGCCCCCCATGTTATAGCCAGTCAAACCTCCCAACTGCTACACTCAGAAACCCCTCTAACCTTATTAATATTCCCTGCATGCCTTCTGTCTCTTTCAATTGTGCCCTTTGGAATTCTCGCTCTGTGTGTAATAAACTCTCCTTCATCCATGACTTCTTCCTTTCTAATTCTCTTAATCTCCTGGCTCTTACTGAAACCTGGATCCAGCAGTCAGACACCACCGCTGCTGTTGCTCTTTCATATGGTGGACTACACTTTTCTCATACCCCAAGATCGGACAACAAAGCAGGTGGAGGCGTTGGTCTGCTCCTTTCACCCAAATGTACCTTCCAAGTTATCCCCCAAGTACCCCCACTTGTATTCCCTTCCTTTGAGGTCCATGCTCTCAGACTTTACATCCCCTTCTCCATGCGAGTGGCGGTGGTGTATCATCCTCCCGGCCCCTCTCATCAGTTCCTGGATCACTTTGCACCTGGCTTCCACACTTTCTCTCCTGTGACATCCCCACCCTCATCATGGGTGATTTCAACATCACCATTGCTTCTCACCTTTTATCTCTAACCTCTTCTTTCGGCCTCTCGCAGCATATTAACTCTCCAACGCATGAAGATGGAAACTCCCTCGAATTGGTCTTCTCCCGGCTTTGCTCAGTGGATGATTTCACAAACTCCCCTCTCCCGCTCTCTGATCACAACCTTCCTTCATTCTCTATCAAGAACTGCCATCCTGCTCAGGTCACCCCCACTTTCCACACTTATAGAAACATACAGGTCATTAACACCCAGAAACTTGTGAAGAACTTGCAGTCCTCATTGCCCCCAATCTCCTCCATCTCATGTCCTGATTCTGCTCTGAAGCATTACAATGAAGCCCTGCAAGGTTTCAGACGGCGACAACCGTGGCACACGCTGTAAACACATTTCCTGTAACGGTGCTCCAGGTGCGCCGAACCTCTGTGGAGAAAATCTAATCTACCCGAAGATTTCATCCATTATAAGTTCATGCTAAAAACATACAACTCTGCCCTTCACCTCTCCAAACAAAAATATTTCAACACCATCATCACCTCGCTGTCCAATAACCCTAAATGTCTCTTTGACACTGTCCAGTCCCTACTCAACCCAAGAGTGCAGGCCCCAACCGCGGATCTCCGTGCTGATGATCTGGCCTATTACTTCAAAGAAAAAATTGACCACATTCGACACGAAATTATCTCCCAATCCCTTCATACCATGCACTGTCCTCCCTCCCCCACTGCATCTAGTTCACTCTCTGACTTTGAACCAGTTACAGAAGAAGAAGTAATCAGGCTCCTTGCATCTTCTCGCCCAACCACTTGCACCAGTGACCCCATTCCATCACATCTCCTCCAGTCCCTTTCCCCGGATGTCACCTCTCACCTAACAAAAATATTCAACCTTTCTCTCACTTCCGGTATTTTTCCCTCCTCATTTAAGCATGCTATACATCCATTACTTAAAAACCATCCCTCGATCAAAACTGTGCCGCTAATTATAGACCTGTCTCTAATCTTCCCTTCATCTCTAAACTCCTCGAACGCCTGGTGCACTCCCGTCTTACCCGCTATCTCTCAGATAACTCTCTTCTCGACCCTCTGCAATCTGGTTTCCGCTCTTTACACTGTACTGAAACTGCCCTCACTAAAGTCTCTAATGACCTACTAACAGCTAAATCTAATGGTCACTACTCCATGCTAATTCTCTTGGATCTCTCCGCAGCATTCGACACTGTGGATCATCAGCTCCTCCTCACTGTGCTCCGCTCCATTGGCCTCAAGGACACCGTTCTCTCCTGGTTCTCCTCCTATCTCTCTGACCGATCCTTCACTGTATGTTTTGCTGGTTCCTCCTCCTCTCACCTTCCCCTTACTGTTGGGGTTCCTCAAGGACCAGTCCTAGGCCCCCTCCTCTTCTCTTTGTATACTGCCCCTATTGGACAAACAATCAGTAGATTTGGTTTCCAGTACCATCTCTATGCTGACGACACCCAAATATACACTTATTCTCCTGATATCATGCCGACCTTTTTAGAAAACACCAGTGATTGTCTTACCGCTGTCTCTAACATCATGTCCTCTCCTCCCTCTATCTGAAACTGCACTTGTCAAAAATTGAACTCCTCGTGTTTTCTCCCTCTACTAACCTACCTTTGCCTGACATTGCCATCTCCGTGTGCGGTTCCACCATTACTCCAAAGCAACATGCCCGCTGCCTTGGGGTCCATACTTGATTCCGAGCTTTCATTCACCCCCCACATCCGATCACTGGCTCGCTCTTCTTATCTGCATCTCAAAAAATTTTCTAGAATTCGCCCTTTTCTTACTTTTGACTCTGCAAAAACTCTTAATGTTTCACTTACTCATTTTCGTCTGGACTATTGTAACTCTCTACTAATCGGCCTCCCTCTTACCAAACTCTCCCTTCTCCAATCTGTCCTGAATGCTGCTACCAGGATCATATTCCTCACCAACGGTTACACCGATGCCTCTACCTTGTGCCAGTCATTACACTGGTTACCCATCCACTCAAGAATCCAGTACAAAACTACTACCCTCATCCACAAAGCACTCCATGGCTCAGCACCACCCTACATCTCCTCTGTGGTCTCAGTCTACCACCCTACCCGTGCCCTCCGCTCTGCTAATGACCTCAGGTTAGCATCCTCAATAATCAGAACCTCCCACTCCTGTCTCCAAGACTTTACACGTGCTGCGCCGATTCTTTGGAATGCATTACCCAGGTTAATACGATTAATCCCCAAGCCCCATAGTTTTAAGCGTGCCCTAAAAACTCATTTGTTCAGATTGGCCTACCGCCTCAATGCATTAACCTAACTATCCCTGTGTGGCCCATTAAAAAAACAAAAAAACAAAAACTTAAACCATAATCAGGTTCCTCGCATCATGTTCTCTGTTGTGAATTCTGTTATCGAACTCCCTCCTGTGGTCATAAATGGTACTTCGGCAAGTTCTGTCCATGGACTCCCTCTGTGAGTCTCGGCTGTGAGTGGAGCTGCTGCTTCTGAGGTTCCTTCCACAGGTGACTCAGTTTATTCTTTGGCTGGCTGCTCTATTTAACTCCAGTCAGATCGTTACTCCATGCCAGCTGTCAATGTTCTTGTACTGGTTCAGTTCGCTCTTGGATCTTTCTGGTGACCTGTTTATTCCAGCAGAAGCTAAGTCCCTGCTAGTTTATTATTTGTTCATTGTTTTCTTGTCCAGCTTGCTATCATGATTTTGCTAGCTGGAAGCTCTGGGATGCAGAGTGGCACCTCCGCACCGTGAGTCGGTGCGGAGGTCTTTTTGCACACTCTGCGTGGTCTTTTTGTAGTTTTTTGTGCTGACCGCAAAGATACCTTTCCTATCCTCAGTCTGTTTAGTAAGTCTGGCCTCCCTTTGCTGAAACCTGTTTCATTTCTGTGTTTGTGACTTTCATCTTAACTCACAGTCAATATATGTGGGGGGCTTCCTTTACCTTTGGGGAATTTCTCTGAGGCAAGGTAGGCTTTATTTTCTATTTCTAGGGCTAGTTAGCTCTTAGGCTGTGAAGAGGCGTCTAGGGAGTGTCAGGAACGCTCCACGGCTATTTCTAGTGTGTGTGATAGGATTAGGGGTTGCGGTCAGCAGAGCTCCCACTTCCCAGAGCTGGTCCTTTGTTAGTTTAACCATCAGGTCTTTTCGGGTGCTCCTAACCACCAGGTCCATAACAGTTCTCATACACTTTATGCAGTTAATAGCCCTCTGTGTCTGTACTGTTACATATTTAGGCAGTTAACTGGTTCATGCAGCTTTACATGAACACCTGAGCCTTACACTATGGCTGGTCCGAATAACTAAAGCAATTGTTACCATCCACCTCTCGTGTCTCCCTTTTCCTCATAGTTTGTAAGCTTGCGAGCAGGGCCCTCATTCCTCTTGGTATCTATTTTGAACTGTGATTTCTGTTATGCTGTAATGTCTATTGTCTGTACAAGTCCCCTCTATAATTTGTAAAGCCCTGCGGAATATGTTGGTGCTATATAAATAAAATTATTATTATTAATTATTATTATTTTTCTCGGGCTCAGATGGAACATGACTGTTGTGGCCAGTCGGTGGCTGCTGATTGGCTTCAGCAGTCGACGTCCATCTCAGTCAGTAAAAAAAAAAAAGTTTTTTCTTGGGAGTAAGAAAGAATGTGACTGTTGCTGCCAATCAGCTGCCACTGATGGGCTGCAGCAGTCACATTCCATCGCAGCCAGTAGAAAAAAAACAGGAGGTTATTTTTAAGAAAAATCACACAGAACTTGACTGTTGTGGACAATCAGCGGCTACAGATTGGCTAAAGCGGTCACGTTCCATTTTAGCCATAAGAAGAAATCAAGTGATTGTTTCTTTGGCTAAGGAATAATGTGACCATCGTAGCCAATCAGTGGCCGCTGCAGCCAATCACTGGCTGCAGCTGTAACCTTACACCACCCGCCAGAGAGTAAGCTAGGAAACTAGCATGAGACAGCGGCAGGGAAGAGGAGGAGTGGCGGGGGTACAGCATATGCTTTTTTTTAATTTTAGCACTGTCATATAACAATTTTACAAACCGTTATTACACGGACACCATATTAAAGCAGAATCTAGGAACTGCTCATCTATCAGGGTGGTATTAACCCACAACTAAGGATTCGAGATGGATAAGCTACTGCAGCACCCACACAATGGGATCCCTGTTGGAGTGAACTAGCGGTGGGAGAATGAGGGTGGAAGTCCGTGCTGCCAATGTGGATGCCAAAGAGCAGAAATTGTCCGACTATTTTTGACCTCAGCTCACAGTCTGAGAACATGTGGAAGAAGTTGGTCCAACTTCGAAACGCAAAGAAAATAAAAGAATAAATCACATGAACCCATATTGTTGTTTCCGGGTTTCTCGGCATCCACATTGGCACAGCGGACTACCACCCTCATTCTTCCACCACTAGTTCATATTAAAGTGATGACATATCCCTTGGATAGCCCATCCTGTCAGTGGGGATCTGGAGCAATTCCGGCCACCTTGCTGTGCAGGGCATTGTATCCAACCCCATTAACTGGAACTTGGCTTGGACTGGCCCACAGGGAATCAGGAAAATCCTCCGGTAGGCCCTGGTGAAGGAGTGCTAATGAGTAGCTCTATTATCCTTCATTCACAATTTGCAGGAAAAGGTTTCATCTAATCATTCATTAACCCTTGACCCCCTAGAGCTTTTTTCAGTTTTGCATTTTCGTTTTTCGCTCCCATCCTTCCCAGAGCCATAACCTTTTCTATCTTTCCATCAATATGGACATGTGAGGGCTTATTTTTTGCAGGACCAGCTGTACTTTTGAACGACAGGTTTTACCATGTCGTGTACTAGAAAACGGGAAAAAAATTCCAAGTGCGGTGAAATTGCAAAAAAAAGTGCAATCCCACACTTGTTTTTTGTGTGGCTTTTTTGTTAGGTTCACTAAATGCTTAAACTGACCAGGTATTATGATTCTCCAGGTCATTATGAGTTCATAGACACCAAACATGTCAAGGTTCTTTTTTATCTAAGTGGTAAAAAAAAAATCAAAACTTTGCTAAAAAAATGCGCCATTTTACGATACCCGTAGTACCTCCATTTAATTTTTTGTGATTTGAGGTTGGGTGAGGGCTTATTTTTTGCATGCCGAGCTGACTTTTATAATGATACCATTTTGTTGCAGATACATTCTTTTGAATGCCCGTTATTGCATTTTAATGCACTGTAGTGGCGACCAAAAAAGTATAATTCTGTAATTTTTTATTTTTTTATCGCTACACCGTTCAGGCGATTCTGAACACGGTGACACCAAATATATGTAGGTTTGAATTTTTTTATTGTTTTATTTTGAATGGGGCCAAAAGGGGGTGATTTAAACTTTTATATTTTTTTATTTTTTCATATTTTTAAAAACATTTTTTTTTAATTTTGGCATGCTTCAATAGCCTCCATAGGAGGCTAGAAGCTGCCAGAACTTGATCGGCTCTGATACATAGAGGCGATGCTCAGATTGCTTCTATGTAGCAGAATTACAGCCTTGCAATGAGCGCCGACCACAGTGTTATTAAAAACAGGGCAGACACCACATCATTTTTTTGGGCTCCTCCATTTTTAATAACCAGCAAAGGCAAAGTAGATAGCTGTGAGCTTATATGTTAGGAAGGTCCATAGATATTGGCCCCTTCCTGGAAAAATCAGACCAGCTCACACCTGTCTGCTATCCCTTTGCTGGTTATTAAAAATAGGGGGACCCCATTTAATTTTTTTAATTTATTAATTAGTATTTTTCTTTAATTGCATCCATTTTTAATAACCAGCTAAGAGAAAGCAGACAGCTGCTGGCTTATATTAACAAGCTGGGAAAGACAATAGTTATTGGGCCATTCCAAACCTACAAATATCAGCCTTCAGCTACCCTAGAAGTGGTCATTATATTTGATGTGCCAATTCAGGCGTTTAGCCTCAGATCTTCCCAAATGCCCTGGTGTGGTGGTATTGGGAGTAATTGTTTTGGGGGTTAATAATGGGGTTAGCAATGGAGAGGTGTCAGTCAGACACCCCCATTACTAACCCAGTAGTAAAAATAAATAAACACACACACAGAAAAAAAATATTTGAACAAAGACTCCCTATACTAGCCACACTATCCCTTGTTTATCCATTTATTAATGAAATTATCCCTCAAAGTAAAACATGCCCATCTTCTCCTTTGATTCCGGTGCCTGTGGACAGCAGTAAAGCTACCGCTGTGCACAAGTGTCAGCCGATGAATACTCTCATCAGCGTTGCCTGCTCTCGCTGCTAACACTGAGAACAGGCAACGCTGATGACAGCAGTAGTAACCTTGTGACTTTGTCAAAGCCACTGCCTCACATGCTGTCCTCTGTGACATTGTGGGGACAACTATAGGTAGCAGCTGTCACAGGCGGTGACTTCACTAAGGTTACCACCGTTCAGAGGCCCTGTTTCCAATGCTGTCACACAGAGGACCCTGTTTGGCCCACCTTTTAATTGAATGTGGTTCAAGTTCAGCATCAACCCATAGGTACCAGTTGGTACAGGAACTTTTTTATAAAGTTCGGCTAAACACGACGGACCTGTACATCCACGTGTCCAGCCATCCCTACCGGTGAGCCTTTGCCAACCTAGTCTGACACTTGTGGCAAGGTGCTGATGTGCAGGAAAAGACAATAAAGGGGCCATGGAATAACATCAGCAATGTGGCCCCTTCATTCCCAAAATGATGGTAGTCCCAAAGGTTGGACTTTCATTGATCACAAAGTCATTGTATTTCCTAGCCAGATGAGAATACGCAGGTCAGATGAATAAAACTTCAATCAAACCCAATACTGTGGTCCCAGTCTGCAAATAAATGGTTGCCACTTAAAGAAAAAGGAGTCTTGGACATCTAAATGTAAGAGTGCCCTTCCCAATCTTTTGGAGGTACTGTCCCCACTTTTGCCCAAAATCCTGTTGCACCTGTTGTCTTCAAAATGTCATTGATAAATATGCTCTATTGTTAGTGATCTATTCAGGACTCTCATCTCTTGTCAAGAGATGTCCAACACGTCTGTACTTCACGTAGACAGCCCATTGATTTACAGTAAACAGGAGTTGCTTTATTCTTCATCCTCTCTGAATCATTAAGATAATTTTTCCATTGGACATGGACTGCCCAAGTTGGAAACGTATATGTGTACCTTTTCATTTTGAAATGTGCTAAAATCCATAGAAATATGACGTGTGTCCCTTTTTGAAAGGACTATCCCCACTTTTGACTTTTTAACTTCTAAAATGTCCTCCCTTTATTACTCCTTTGGTCCTTTCAAAACCTTTGTCTATTGTCGAGTGGATCACCAAAATGTACTGTATGTCTTGCCCTGGAAGACCATAAACAGTCCATTGATTTGTATAGTGACTATGTTATGCTTACTTTTCGCTGCTCTCTTGGCAGTTAGTTTTTGTTCACCAAAAATGCGTAAAAACCATAGGATAGCGTTTTTACAGCATTTTTGCACTTCCTCATTGCTTTCTAGGCCGAAAAAAATGCTGCAAAAACACGGAAGGAAATGAAATGTTGCTATTTTTGCAATTTAATCAGGAAAAAAAAATCGTGGGTATGAAAGTTCTGAAATCTCATAGTTTTTGCTGGTTCTGTAAAAAGTAGCATTTAACTTGCACAAAAAAATTCAGCAAAACAAATTTCAAAAATGCAAAGTGCAAACATTGACGTTGGGCGTTTTTTTTTTACCAGGTTATTTTTCTGCATTGTTTTAATATTTTTGGGGGCAGCGATTTTCAAGTATCTTATCTAGTATTTTTTTTTTTATATCCATTAAGCCACAAATAATATACTAGCATTACCCTAAAAAAAACTTACATAAAGATAAAAAGATGGCCAAACATCTTATTGGTGCCTTTTTTTAACCTTCCCCTTGATTTATATTGTAGAGTATGAATACTACTTATCATCACTTTTTGTCTTTTTCAGAAACCTATAGTGATTCAAAACTGCGCAAAAGTCTGAACGTGTCATCATCAAAGTCACTTTTTGATGCATTTTCATGCACAGTGTGAATATACCCTAACACATGACCAATTCGATAATGCCCCCTTAAAAGAAAAAAAAAATCAGGTCAATTATTTTCATCCTAATTCCATGGAATGATTGAGGTTGAAAGGTTTCATTTTGCAAGTTTTTCTAAAAACCATAAGAATTCGAGATGTGAGTTCAGCTCCCCACGGTGATATAATAATTAAAACCAACAGTTTAATTATTCACCCGATGTATCTCCGAAAAACAGATGTTCGGTTCTCTCCAGTCCACACAATGGGAGTGACAGTGGAATATTCCTGCACTTCTATAGCTCCGGACAAAGTCCCATCAACCAGAAGGAAAATCGTCCCTTCTTTTCCCAGCTCTGACTCGTCTGCTCACCGTGGTCACGCCAGATTATGTCACTGTGGCTTAAAATATTGCCGGAGAACAATGGCCAGCGGCTATTGTCGGGCTGTCTTGACTGACAACTTGTTGCCATGAGATATAAAGGAATTAATGCGAGCTGAGACCCTTGGTTTCCTTTATCCACATAAATTAGGATGGGCCATAATTAAGGCCACATGGCGCTCTATGTATAAATTTATCCTTGGTATATATACAGTAGATATATCCGGAACATTAGTGCTTTCGCTGTTTGTAACTTGCAATATGTTTTGACTTACTATATACATTCTGTTAACAGAACTTTTTAAGCCCATATGTTCTCGATTTATTCCCCTTCCTGAACTCCATTCCTAATGGCGATTGCATCAAAGTATTCCTAAGGGCATTCATGAGGTCAGTCCCTACCGCAAAGACTCTCCAGCCGACACTACAAACAGAAATGTGCAGTGCTATATGGAAAATGGGGGCCTGGACCAGAAGCAACGAGCCGCCCTCAATATTGTAAGAAGACAAGCTGCATATACTGCATGTAATAATATCATGTTCACATAGTTACCTAATAATCCTACTAAATAATGCCCAAATAATACTATTCCCAATATTACCATTCAATGTCCAAAGAAAACCATTTCTGTTGAAATAATGCTGCCACGCTGTACTGTGAATAAATAACACTCCCATCAGTGTCCACCTATAAAGTGTGAAAGGGACCACTCTGGATGCATGTCGAACCCCCCAAGAAACAACATGATGCCTCCACAATGCCCCCACACAGTATGATACTTTTACAATTTCCCCCTTGCAGTATAATGCCCCCCTACAGTTCCCCACACACAGTATAATGACCCGACATTGACCCCACGCACAGTATAATGCCGACACATTTTGATGCCCTCACAGTGCCTTCACACAGTATGATGTCACCACAGAACTACCGCATAGTATGACTCCCCCTACACATTACGATGCCCCACACAGTGTGATTCCACAAAAGTGCTCCACACACAGCATGATGCAACCTCAGTGTCCCTCCCACACAATATGATGCCACCACAGTGTCCCTCCTGCACAATATGATGTGCCCACAGCATGTTGCACCACCAAGAAACATCATGATACCTCCACAATGCCCCAAAAATGAATGATACCCTTACAATTTCTTCCTTTGCAGTGTAATGCCCCCACAGTTCCCCACACACAGTATAGTGACCCCACAATACCCCCATGCACAGCATAATGCTGACAGATTTTGATGCCCTCACAGTACCTCCACACAGTATGATGTCCCCACAGAACCTCCGCACTGTATGATTCCCCCACAGTGTCCCACCACACATTACGATGCCCCACAGAGCCCCACACAGTGTGATTCCCCAACAGTGCTCCACACACAGTATTATGCCACTACAGTGCTGTCACACACAGCACAATGCCCCCATAGTGCTCCCACATACAGTATGATATCACCAGTGTCTCTCACACTTTATAATGCAGCCAGGGTGGTGCCCCACAAAGTATGATGCCTTATATGTGTATAACACATATCAAGGTCAAAACAGGGTATGCCATCAACGTCCGTGGATTGCAGGAGAGTTTCCCAAATTCAGGTATGTCCCTCTGGACCTAGATGTTTAGAAGGCATGCTAAATTAGTTGTATTATTCTGCAGGAAGAGCTATATGACTTTTTTGTACTCATCTTATTGCACGGTTTCTTTAAAAATGCCTATGTCTGAGGTTTTGTATCTCAATGACAAGCCATAAGGCTGGGTAGTCGAGAGGGCCAAGATCAAAAGCCAAGAGGGTACGTCATGGACAGGAGGGTGAAACAAAAGTGTAGTCAGGAAATAGTTCGAGGTCAGAATTCCAGGAAGATAGCAGATCTTGGCAAATGAATGGTCAAGACAATTCCAAGGGCGAGCAGCAAAGATCAGAATACCAGACAAGAAGAATACCGCAAACACAGATCTCTTGAGCAAAGCTACAATTGGCAATGACTTACCATTGCCAGCCAGGTAATTAGCCTGTCAATTATCTGGAAAGGTAAACATCTGGAGGAAAACCCAAACACTACACTGATAGCTCGACACAACACTGCTATACATAGGGTGGCTGAGCTGTCACTCACAGCACTGACAGTCCGACACGCCACTGCTATCCATAGGGCAGCTGAGCTATCACTCACAGCACTGACAGCCCGACACACCACTGCTATCCATAGGGCAGCTGAGCTATCACTCACAGCACTGACAGCCCGACACACCACTGCTATCCATAGGGCAGCTGAGCTATCACTCACAGCACTGACAGCCCGACACACCACTGCTATCCATAGGGCAGCTGAGCTATCACTCACAGCACTGACAGCCCGACACACCACTGCTATCCATAGGACAGCTGAGCTATCACTCACTCCTGCCCTAGGCGAGTGGCGGGATCGTGACAGTTACCATGGACACACATAGGTTTACATGAGAGCTCGGTACACAAAATGATAGCATCCATTTCCTTAGAGAGCATCTGTCAGTAGGATCAACCCTCCTCAGCTGTCTATATGGGCATGGATGTCACAGAAAGCGGAATAAAATGATACCTTGACATCGTGAATAGTATGTCTTATTCCAGAAGAATCCAAATTTTTCTTAATATGTAAATGAGCTGTTAAGATGTATGGGCCGTACATAGCTCTCTTCGAGATACTGCCTTGAGAGCTTGTTTATTTAAATGAGATTGTTACCAGTGTGAGACATGTAGATCTGAAGTGCAGACTGTCAGTCATGACATGTCTCACACTGGTCATACCTCCTTTTGTTAAAAACAAGCTCTGGAGGCAGATTCTCAGGGAGATCTATGTCCGGCCATAGATCCTAACAGCCCATTTACATATTAAGAAAAATGTGGATTTCTCTGGAATAAAATATCAACTAGCAGATATCAAGGTGTCATTTTACTCTGCTTCCTATGACCTACAAGCCCACTTAGACAGCTTAGGAGGATTTATCCTACTGACAGACTCCCATTAAAAACTTTTGCAAAGTTGCTATTTTTTATTTATTTTTTTAGATACCAGAGATCAAAAGCAAATGACCATCAAACTCCATTTCTCCTAGCTAGAGATATTAACCCATTCATGACCCAGCCTATTTTGACCTTAAAGACCTTGCCGTTTTTTGCAATTCTGACCAGTGTCCCTTTATGAGGTAATAACTCAGGAACGCTTCAACGGATCCTAGCGGTTCTGAGATTGTTTTTTCGTGACATATTGGGCTTCATGTTAGTGGTAAATTTAGGTCAATAAATTCTGCGTTTATTTGTGATAAAAACGGAAATTTGGCGAAAATTTTGAAAATTTCGCAATTTTCACATTTTGAATTTTTATTCTGTTAAACCAGAGAGTTATGTGACACAAAATAGTTAATAAATAACATTTCTTACATGTATACTTTACATCAGCACAATTTTGGAAACAACATTTTTTTTTGCTAGGAAGTTATAAGGGTTAAAATTTGACCAGCGATTTCTCATTTTTACAACGAAATTTACAAAACCATTTTTTTTAGGGACCACCTCACATTTGAAGTCAGTTTGAGGGGTCTATATGGCTGAAAATACCCAAAAGTGACACCATTCTAAAAAATGCACCCCTCAAGGTACTCAAAACCACATTCAAGAAGTTTATTAACCCTTCAGGTACTTCACAGCAGCAGAAGCAACATGGAAGGAAAAAATGAACATTTAACTTTTTAGTCACAAAAATTATCTTTTAGCAACAATTTTTTTATTTTCCCAATGGTAAAAGGAGAAACTGAACCACGAAAGTTGTTGTCCAATTTGTCCTGAGTACGCTGATACCTCATATGTGGGGGTAAACCACTGTTTGGGCGCACGGCAGGGCTTGGAAGGGAAGGAGCGCCATTTGACTTTTTGAATGAAAAATTGGCTCCACTCTTTAGCGGACACCATGTCACGTTTGGAGAGCCCCCGCGTGCCTAAAAATTGGAGCTCCCCCACAAGTGACCCAATTTTGGAAACTAGACGCCCCAAGGAACTTATCTAGATGCATAGTGAGCACTTTGAACCCCCAGGTGCTTCACAAATTGATCCGTAAAAATGAAAAAGTACTTTTTTTTCACAAAAAAATTCTTTTAGCCTCAATTTTTTCATTTTCACATGGGCAACAGGATAAAATGGATCCTGAAATTTGTTGAGCAATTTCTCCTGAGTACACCGATACCTCACATGTGGGGGTAAACCACTGTTTGGGCACATGGTAAAGCTCGGAAGGGAAGGAGCGCCATTTGACTTTTTGAATAAAAAATTATCTCCATCGTTAGCGGACACCATGTCGCGTTTGGAGAGCCCCTGTGTGCCTAAACTTTGGCGCTCCCCCACAAGTGACCCCATTTTGGAAACTAGACCCCCCAAGGAACTTATCTAGATGCCTAGTGAGCACTTTAAACCCTCAGGTGCTTCACAAATTGATCTGTAAAAATGAAAAAGTACATTTTTTTCACAAAAAAATTATTTTCGCCTCAATTTTTTCATTTTCACATGGGCAATAGGATAAAATGGATCCTAAAATTTGTTGGGCAATTTCTCCCGAGTACGCCGATACCTCATATGTGGGGGTAAACCACTGTTTGGGCACACGGCAGGGCTCGGAAGGGAAGGCGCGCCATTTGACTTTTTGAATAGAAAATTAGCTCCAATTGTTAGCGGACACCATGTCGCGTTTGGAGAGCCCCTGTGTGCCTAAACATTGGAGCTCCCCCACAAGTGACCCCATTTTGGAAACTAGACCCCCCAAGGAACTTATCTAGATGCATATTGAGCACTTTAAGCCCCCAGGTGCTTCACAGAAGTTTATAACGCAGAGCCATGAAATAAAAAATAATTTTTATTTCCTCAAAAATGATTTTTTAGCCTGGAATTTCCTATTTTGCCAAGGGTAATAGGAGAAATTGGACCCCAAATGTTGTTGTCCAGTTTGTCCTGAGTACGCTGATACCCTATATGTGGGGGTAAACCACTGTTTGGGCGCACGGCAGAGCTCGGAAGGGAAGGCACGCCATTTGGCTTTTTAAATGGAAAATTAGCTCCAATCATTAGCGGACACCATGTCACGTTTGGAGAGCCCCTGTGTGCCTAAACATTGGAGATCCCCCACAAATGACCTCATTTTGGAAACTAGACCCCCAAAGGAACTAATCTAGATGTGTGGTGAGGACTTTGAACCCCCAAGTGCTTCACAGAAGTTTATAACGCAGAGCCATGAAAATAAAAAAAAAAAATTATTTTCTCAAAAATGATCTTTTAGCCTGCAATTTTTTATTTTCCCAAGGGTAACAGGAGAAACTTGACCCCCAAAATTGTTGTCCAGTTTCTCCTGAGTACGCTGATACCGCATATGTGGGGTAAACCACTGTTTGGGCACATGCCGGGGCTTGGAAGTGAAGTAGTGACGTTTTGAAATGCAGACTTTGATGGAATGCTCTGTGAGCATCACGTTGCGTTTGCAGAGCCCCTGATGTGGCTAAACAGTAGAAACCCCCCTCAAGTGACCCCATTTTGGAAACTAGACCCCGAAAGGAACTTATCTAGATGTGTGGTGAGCACTTTGAACCCCCAAGTGCTTCACAGAAGTTTATAATGCAGAGCCGTGAAAATAATAAATACGTTTTCTTTCCTCAAAAATAATTATTTAGCCCAGAATTTTTTAATTTTCCCAAGGGTAACAGGAGTAATTTGACCCCAATATTTGTTGTCCAGTTTCTCCTGAGTACAGTGATACCCCATATGTGGGGGTAAACTACTGTTTGGGCACATGCCGGGGCTCGGAATTGAAGTAGTGACGTTTTGAAATGCAGACTTTGATGGAATGCTCTGCGGGCGTCACGTTGCGTTTGCAGAGCTCCTGATGTGGCTAAACAGTAGAAACCCCCCACAAGTGACCCCATTTTAGAAACTAGACCCCCCAAGGAACTTATCTAGATATGTGGTGAGCACTTTGAACCCCAAAGTGCTTCACAGACGTTTACAACGCAGAGCCGTGAAAATAAAAAATAATTTTTCTTTCCTCAAAAATGATGTTTTAGCAAGCATTTTTTTATTTTCACAAGGGTAACAGGAGAATTTGGACCCCAGTAATTGTTGCGCAGTTTATCCTGAGTATGCTGGTACCCCATATGTGGGGGTAAACCACTGTTTGGGTGCACGTCGGGGCTCGGAAGTGAGGGAGCACCATTTGACTTTTTGAATACAAGATTGGCTGGAATCAATGGTGGCGCCATGTTACGTTTGGAGACCCCTGATGTGCCTAAACAGCGGTAACCCCTCAATTCTACCTCCAACACTAACCCCCCTACACCCCTAACCCTAATCCCAACTGCAGCCATAACCCTAATCACAAGCCTAACCCCAACACACCCGTAACCACAACCCTAACCCCAACACACCCCTAACCCTAACCACAACCCTAATTCCAACCCTAACCCTAAGGCTATGTGCCCACGTTGCGGATTCGTGTGAGATTTTTCAGCATCATTTTTTAAAAATCCGGGGGTAAAAGGCACTGCGTTTTACCTGCGGATTTTCCGCGGATTTCCAGTGCTTTTTGTGCGGATTTCACCTGCGGATTCCTATTGAGGAACAGGTGTAAAACGCTGCGGAATCCGCACAAAGAATTGACATGCTGCGGAAAATACAATGCAGCGTTTCCGCGCGGTATTTTCCGCACCATGGGCACAGCGGATTTAGTTTTCCATATGTTTACATGGTACTGTAAACCTGATGGAACACTGCTGCGAATCCGCAGCGGCCAATCCGCTGCGGATCCGCAGCCAAATCCGCACCGTGTGCACATAGCCTAATTCTAAAGGTATGTGCACACGCTGCGGAAAACGCTGCGGATCAGCAGCAGTTTCCCATGAGTTTACAGTTCAATGTAAACCTATGGGAAACAAAAATCGCTGTGCACATGCTGCAGAAAAACTGCACGGAAACGCAGCGGTTTACATTCTGCAGCATGTCACTTCTTTCTGCGGATTCCGCGGTGGTTTTACAACTGCTCCAATAGAAAATCGCAGTTGTAAAACCGCAGTGAAATGCGCAGAAAAAACGCGGTAAATCCGCCATAAATCCGCAGCGGTTTAGCACTGCGGATTTATCAAATCCGCAGCGGAAAAATCCGCAGAGGACCAGAATACGTGTGCACATACCGAAACCATAACCCTAGCCCTAACCCTAACCCTACCTCTAACCCTAAGCCTACCCCTAACCCTACCCCTAACCCTAACCCTACCCCTAACCCTACCCCTAACCCTAGCCCTAACCTTACCCCTAACCCTACCCCTAACCCTAACCCTACCCCTAACCCTACCCCTAACCCTAACCCTAACCCTACCCCTAACCCTATTCTAATATTAGTGGGGAAAAAAAAATGCTTTATTTTTTTTATTGTCCCTACCTATGGGGGTGACAAAGGGGGGGGTAATTTATTATTTTTTTTATTTTGATCACTGTGATAGATTATATCTCAGTGATCAAAATGCACTTTGGAACGAATCTGCCGGCCAGCAGATTCGGCGGGCGCACTGCGCATGCGCCCGCCATTTTGGAAGATGGCGGCACCCAGGGAGAAGACGGACGGACCCCGGCAGGATCGGTAAGTATGATGGGGTGGGGGGGGAGCACGGGGGGGGAATCGGAGCATGGGGGGTGGATCGGAGCACGGGGGGGTTGAACGGAGCACGGGGGGGTGGAACGGAGCAGGGGGTGGTGGATCGGAGTGCAGGGGGGGTGATTGGAGCACGGGGGGGTGATTGGAGCATGGGGGTGAGCGGACAAGAGCACGGGGGGAGCGGAGCACAGGACGGAGGGGAGCCGGAGCAGTGTACCGGACAGATCGGAGGGCTGGGGGGGCGATCGGTGTGGTGGGGTGGGGGCACATTAGTGTTTCCAGCCATGGCCGATGATATTGCAGCATCGGCCATGGCTGGATTGTAATATTTCACCAGTTATAATAGGTGAAATATTACAAATCGCTCTGATTGGCAGTTTCATTTTCAACAGCCAATCAGAGCGATCGTAGCCACGGGGAAGTGAAGCCACCCCCCCTGGGCTAAACTACCACTCCCCCTGTCCCTGCAGATCGGGTGAAATGGGAGTTAACCCTTTCACCCGATCTGCAGGGACGCGATCTTTCCATGACGCCACATAGGCGTCATGGGTCAGATTGGCACCGACTTTCATGACGCCTACGTGGCGTCAAAGGTCGGGAAGGGGTTAAGTACCGTATTTTTTGTTTTGTAAGTTGTTCTGTATTATAAGACGCACCCCAAATGTTGAGGAGAAAAATAGGAAAAAATGTTTTTTTAATAAAATTGTGGTGCTTCTTATAATCCATGCGTCTTATTGCTTACTGAGGGTGGTGGCTGTGGTGAAGCAAGGTCCCAGGCTCTCTGCTGGAGGAGGCAGGAGTGGAGCATTGCCACAGGCTGGGATGAGGGGGTGTGCAGGTGTCCTGTGCTGTGGGGAGCTCCTGTGCTGTGGGGGGCTCCTGTGCTGTGGGGGGCTCCTGTACTTCAGGGGTGTCTCTGGTGATGCTGGCATCTCCGGTACTGCGGGGGGCTCTGCCAACATTTTGTGAAATGCCAAAGCCCCCCAGCAGTTCGTCCATGCTTCCCTATGTGGTGGACTTGGTGAAAATGGCCATCGGGAGGCAGTGCATGTGCAGATGGAGATCTCGGCACCAAGATCTCGGGAGATCTTGGTCCTGAGATCTCTACCTGCGCATGTGCAACACCTGCTAGGGCCTTGGGGCACTCGGAACCAGGTCAGACGATTCTTAAAGAGTTGGTCACGGCAGCGGTAACCTAGTCCGTGGCCCTTGGCACGCATTATAAGGGATGAAGGAATGTTTGTAGGGGATTGTTCGTGACGCCACCTGTGGTATTCAGCTATAAATGGCGGACACTGCTTAGGGAGTCCGCTGAGGACAATGGTGATGCAGCTGGGATGTTTCTGGTCCCTACAGGTGGAGCGGGGCTCCAGGGCTACCGGTACAGTTTTGTACGGGAATTGTGGACTTTAGGATGCAGGATTGAGGGTGTGGGAAAAAGGAGTGGAAGACACAAGGGCTGCAGTTTTCTTTACCTTTAATTCCTGGTCAAAGGTGCAGTCCGGAGCACAGGTAACAGTTGGTATTGGAGATCCGGGCAGCCTGGAAGCAATTCGAAATTCTCCTAGCCAGGTGGGGTTGGTAGCCTCCCAGCTGCGCTGTTCTCTGGGTTCCTGATGCTTTATGCTCTATTCAAGTCCCTCTTACTGTCTGTCCATTAAATGGAACACTATCCGCAAGGCAGGCAGCTTGAGCCTGTTCCAGGTGTCACTCCCTCAGGTGTCAGATGGGACAAAGAGACCTGCAATCTCTGGTCCTCTGGTTTTAGTTGCTGGGCCTGTAGTTCCCAAAGAACTCCAGTGTCCGGTCCTTGGCGCTCAGTCCTGGGGTGAGCTCAGTCGCATCTCCAATCCCTCAGGTTCTCCTCACTTGTTTCCTCTTCCTCAGACTAGCTCTAACTCACTAACCCCGCCTTCAGACCAGAACTTATTAGGAAAGCTCCCCTGAAATCAGGTGCTAGAGCTCTCCTTTCTGGTCTGGAGTCAGGAAAGTTTTGCATGCTGATGTATCTGCTAAGGGAATCCCTTCTTGCTTCCAGGCATGACATCTCCCGCTGTGAGGGAAGCATTGCCACTGTGGCATCCAGACTCCTGGGGTGCCACACATGCGCTGCCTCCGGCAGTCATTTTCCTGGAACCACCGCACAGGAGGAAACCACGGAACTGCCGAGGGGCTCTGGCCTTTCATGAAATGAAATTGTCAGCGGCAGCGGCGGTGGACACCCCCTCATCCCAGCCTGCAACGGTACCGGTAAGCGGTATACCAGCATTGTAAGACGCACCCCCATTTCCCAAAAAAATTTTGGAAAAAAAGTGCGTCTTACAAAGTGAAAAATACGGTAATCGTAATAGACGTACAATTCACTTATCATTTGTAAAAAAAAATGTGTACATGAGGTTTTAGGTTATTTTTTCCCTTTTTCCTGAATTATGACATTCTTATGGAATTAGATGCCTTTAGAATCCTAGTTCTCTTCCTCTCTGACGAGGAAATTTGCATTATGGAATTAGTAAAATGTTCTTTCTGAGCAAATAAACACCATGATAATATTTAAGGTTCACATCCTGTAAACATCCTCAAAAACTCCAAATGTTGGAAGTATTCCCATATACAGTACTTACTCTTCTATTGTGTAGAGGCTGGAGCTAAGCTCAACATGATGCTGACATGGATGAAATATAATAGGTAAGAAGTGGCCCCATGCGGCACCAAATATTGGCAACTCTCCATATAGTGCACTCATACTTTGTACGACTATCCCTACCATACAGTGCCCAAATGGGTGCCTAGGCCATCATGGAGCTTGGAGTCTGATGGAGCAGGAAATCATGATGCTCCCTTGTTCGGCCTTAAAGGGAATCTGTAGGCAGGTTTTTGCTATTTCATCTGATAGCAGCATAGTGTGGGGTAGAGGACCTGATTCCAGAGATGTCACTTGTGCAGCAGCTTGCTGCAATTTCAACACAATCAGTGTTTTATCAGCAGGAGATTATCACTGCAGGACCAGGTGTCATGTGCCAGGCAGTCCAGCTAGTCTGTGAAATCCCGCCCCCACCACTGATTAGCAGCTTGCTGACAATGTGCAGTGTACACAAGATGATACCAATCAGGGGTGTGGGAGGGGCTACACACAGCTCAGCATAGCAAGCTCTGCTACATCTACAGCACAGGAAACAGGGATTTTATCAAAACTGCAGCAAGCAGCACAGTAAGTAACACATTGCTGGAATCAGGCTATGTGTCCCATGTGCTGCTTTCATATTCTATAGCAAAACCCTGTTGACAGATTTCCTTTAATTTCTGCTCCCAATTCTGCTGTTGACTTAGTATTCAAAAGTCTGGAAAAGCAAAGTGATGTCTCCTGAGACAGCCATAAAGATTTCCCCTCATTTTTTCCATTAATAAGAATAACAAAGAAACTGCGGAATTGGATTTATAACATATGTGACAATTAAATTATCTTTATTTTAATTTTTTTTTTCTCTTGCGGGACAATATTCTTGCTGATTCCAAAAATGTTGTTCCCTGTCTATAATAGAAAGCAAGACAGTGACAAAATATCTCCATCCGATATACAGGATTTGGTGTTGTTTTATAGGTCCCCCCAACAATCAGCTGCGATCTAAAGCAAGTGTTCAATTTTTCTGGGGCGCCCCCAGTAGGAGACAGTAGGCATTACGCAAATTCAAAACTAAACTGAAAAGACACGAAAAATTTGCTTATTGTTATGTCTAGAATAGGCAGGTCAAAACTCTAAATAATAACAATGCACTATGGGCTTATAAAGCCTCAAATAACTTACATACATTCTCTTACTGATTTACAGGGGGTTTTCAGTTTTATATATGTAAAGTTTAATTATTGTAAACTGGAAAGTCCTGTCACTTTCTACCATACATTGTGTAATGACTATTTACCATTTACAATATGTATGAATGAAACCTAATACTTCTTACATTGAATATCACCGTGTAATACTTCATTTCTCCTGTGGTGGCGCTGCTGTAAAACTGAACATCTGCTGCCACCAACTACAGACGATCACTGGTGATCTCTGCAGCACAAATCCATTTCTTTTGACTAAAGGCTAAAAGATTAGACAAATTATTGTTCTGAATGTTCAACCAGCCTGATCAGGAGGGAACATTTTCATTTTTTTTAGAGGAGATTGGGTCATGTACTATGTTTTTTTCTTTCCTTGAGGAGCAAAGTTTGTGAAGTTTACTCATTCCCTTCAAATACGTCCTACCCACCACTCAATTGAACTTGGTGTTGATAGGTATTTTTTTTTTAGTCATTTTATGTTGGAGCAGAGGGCACTATCTAGAGCTGGTCACTCTGGGGTGATGCAGAAATTGGAGATGTGGGCTGACTTGCCACGTAGGAATTTCGGGAACCGGCTGCCGATTCTACCTTTAGTCCTGGATTTGGCAACACTACTGGTGGGTCTTGGTTTCTGGTTAAAGATTGGTTTGAGGGTATTGTCACTCCAGTAATGTCCCCTGGTAGACAACACCGCAATCTGGCTCAGAGTCCTTGTAGGCAGCTGGTGTAGTTGAAGAAGTTCCTAACCGTGTGGCCTTTCTGATTAGTCTGCAGGCCACACCATGGTTGATAGAGGTTTTGAGCCTCTAGATGTAAACATTCACTTCTCATTTTTTGAAGTCAAGAAAATAAACTAGAAATGAAGCAACGTACATCGAAAAAATTCCGCACATTTTTTCTCGTGTCTTCTTCTATTGCACAGGCCAGATAAACAGCACATTTGAGGCAACTTCTTCTCACCAGCACTGGACGCACTAGGTGGACATTGTGATAGAGAATGGAGGAGGCACCATAATAAGTAACAGGCCTATGTTTAAGACCCCCTTCACATGTCAGTGTCTTCAGTACGTGTGGTGACTTTTTTCACACAAACTGGAGACACCCACGTAGGCCCATTCAAATCTATGGGTCTGCCCACATGTCAGTGTGTTCACATGGACCATGTGTCCATGTGCAAAAAAATTAGGCATATCCGTTTTTCTCCAGCAGCATGGTCCAGCAAACGAGCACACAGATGACATCCGCGTGTCATCCGTGTGACACGTACCGGCGTCTCCAAAAAGCAGTACAGTTAGCGCTGTTCCCAGGTGCCAATTGCTGAATCCAACTCTCATAATAGTCGCCTAGTTTCCCTGTGATCAGTGTGACCAGGTGACACTTGGAGTTGGAGTCAGCACCCGTCAACTGTGTATAAGTAAGTATTAATTCATTTAAAAAAAAAAACGACTTGGGGGTCCCCCTTAACTTTCCTAACCATCTGAGGGAAAGCAGACAGCTGGGTGCTGGTGTTAATATTCTGGGAAGGGGCCAATAGCCATAAAGCTTCCCAGCCTATTAATGCTGTTTGCTTAGCCTTTACTGGTTATTAAAAAGGGGGGACCCAAAAAAAGTGTGAAAGAGGCCCAATCAAGCGTTTCTCCCTATTAGCAGGTTAGTATTAAATAACTATAACTGGCTACATGGATGAGAGAGAAAGTGGAAGAGCTAGAGATGACCGATTTGATTTTGTTATAAATTACCCCAAAAATTCTGATCTGTCAAAGCCCCAAATGTTTTGGATTTGATTTTCAGAAATCTTGGAATGTGCAACAAACTAGCATGCAACAAGTGTCAACATACAGTCTCATATGAAACAATGGCTAAATTGAGGCCTCTGGGCCACTATCAAGAGTAATGGAATGATGGATTTTACCTTTACCATTATCTTGTGTACATATAAGATACAGCCCGCACGTCTTCCTGTGCTTACTGGACAGCTCCTCACACTGCCTTTTGCGATTTTGTTGGATTTTCTTTAGAGCCAGGAAGGGGTTAAAAAAAATTTAAAACAGTTTGTACTTACCTTTTTTTGACAGCAGCTAATTGCCTGGTCCACCACTAGCTTCAGATTGGTTTTTCTCTTCAGATTGCTCTTTGGTCTTCGGATTGGTCCTCAGTTCATATCTTCTGGGCCGACTGGTATGCATGCAGTCACTTAAGACACGACGCACATTATTGGCGCTCATCACACCTCACCGGACTCCATGAGGACTAGTTAGACCCAGAACACATCCAGACTGAAGACTGATCCAAAGATTGATATGAAGAGCGAGTAGCATGGGGCAGGTTTTGTGATGGGAATACCTATGTCAACGCCTTCCTATCCTTGTGTTTTTTATGTTTTGGGGTCTGGAGAGACCTCAGAGCATAATAAAACTTTTTTCAGGGAAAATTCAATTCAGATTGAATCTTATTTAGAACAAATCATATACGACAGCCAGTTTGAGCAAATGACCTCTTGGCATTGACCCCGCATGGTGACCCTTCTTACCTTCAGTTCACACGATCAAGCAGCAGTTAACTCCATGGCCCCAGCCTAGGGGTCCCTATTAAGTCCAGATTCCTGCAAATGGTGAAGGCCAGGGCAACTCTTGGAATTGGAGTAGCTATAGCCAAGCCTGTCAAGAGTGTTCAACAGTGCCTGTCAACAGAGCCTGCGTTACATTATCACTGCTCTTTGAATCGCGCCACTTCTAGTTTTGCACTGACATGGCAGAAAGTATCCTACCCCTCTCTGGATTGTTGACATGTTTGCAGGGGCTGGTTTAGCTGTTCAAGTGAGTCAGCCAGTCCCTTCCACACACAATTCCCCTACAAAAGAAGAGTAAGTAATCTCTAGCCTGTGTCAAAACAAAGCCAAAAGTGGAGCTGTGATGATTGGTGCTCACCTCTGGTGCGCACTAGTCCTCACGCAACTTGAACCCTATTCAGTGCACTGAAGGATGAAGATGGAAGAGAAGACTAGAGCCGGAGGGAGAGGGTGAGCCAGCAGAGGATGAGGCGGGGAGCTGGAGCACTAGGGGGGAGCAAGGTGATCATTTTATTTTTATTTTCTAACCACTCCCCTGCCCCAAAAAATGGTTCAGCAGCCTTGATTACAGTGATCTAAATAGAGAAAAATTGGGTTTCCGGTAATCCCAAATTTTTGGTGAAGTTTAAAGCAAATTCTATTTGACTAGAATTGACTTGTCTACGTACAGTAAATAACTCCCTTACCTCCCACATAGCTGAACTATAGGGGGCGCTATTGTGTTATTGTCTATGGACAACATTTGCTTTGGATACTGGTGGAAGATGGAAATACTCTAAATATTCCAAATTGAAGGAAATGACTCCAGAAGTTATAGAGCCGGCAGCACAAACTATTGTACAGCAGATTATATCATATTACATTACACTGATGGTGATCCATCCCCATTAGGATTTCTTTGGCAGGCTCCTTAAGAACAGGAACATTGTTGTGACCTAGAAAGAGGAAGAAGAAGGAGAAGGACAGATGAGAGGAAACAATTATTCCTTCTCTGCCATCAGATTCTGTTTATAGACCGGGAGCTAGAACAATGCAGGCAGAAAATGCACAGACGGGAGGGAAGTAAGTCCACGTTTCAGGGAGTCTACGCTTTTCTAAGGAGTTATGGCCTTCGTAATAAATTATCTAAGATATAAATGGAACCATGTGGAGAGTGAACTCTGAAAGCCTGAAATAGTAACTAGTAACAGGCTGACTTTAGGAGTCTTATCTGTCACTACTTAACGGGGCACCAACTGGCCCTGATGGTTTGGGCATCTGGAGCTAGCAACCCCAATCCCAACATAAGGAACGTATGGAAATGGCAAACATGTGGAAATGCAATTGCACAGGATGCATTACATTCCCTATTTTAGTGATTAGGCAGTGCAATGTGCAATCTATATTATTTATTTGAGCATCAGAATGGAACGGACATTTTTAGAAGGCAAGAACCAACCAAAGGGCATTTCTGATTACCGGTATATTGACAAAAGAAAATTCTGTACTCCTCTTGTAATGGGAAAGTGGATTGTATTAAAGTCAAGGGTGTAAATTTCGGAACAGAGATGAGCAAATAAATTCAATAAAAAAATCAAATTCATGTTGAATTTTAGGAAATTTGCTGAACTCGGTAAATTCGAACAATTTGCAATTTGATTTGTGCAAATTGCCCAAAAATGCCCTCACCATTTTACAAAAAGCAGAATCTAGAAAAGGCTAAAATGACGTCAGGTGAAGTCACATAGGCTTAATGCCTTGCAGCTATCAAATCACATCATATAGTAGCATCTGTAACTTCTGCGCTGATTTCTGCATCAGCCGCTAGGCAGAGTCGCGACTATTTTATTCCTTGGATTTGTGGCTCTGGCCAGTCCAGAAGCTATGGGGTCAATATTGTCAGTTTGAGTTTCCTCCTGCTGTCAGCCCTTGGTGGGGCTGCTCACAATATTAAACCCCTGAAAGTCTCTTCCCACTGCCGCACAATGTTTGTGCTACCTTGTTATACCTGTGTTCTGTGCATCTGTTTCATCCTAATTTATGCTGTTCCCTGACCTCGGCTACTTTATTGACGTGTCACCTGACCAAAGATTTTGTACATCCCGAACCTCTTGGTTTTTGTTCTGGTTTCCTGACTATCCTTCTTGCCAGATTGCTCAACTGAATAGCAGCTGACTCCGTGGCCCTAGCCAAGGGACCCCTGTGTAAATCCAGATCCCTGTACATTGGTAGGTAATGCCAAACCTGTTCATGGTAACCATTTTGAAGCTTCTAGGTGACCACAGATCTGTCATGCCAGCAGCCGATCAGGAGGGATTATCATAGCCTTGATAAAAGCAGAAGCAGGGAATGCAGCAGCCATTTTAAAGTGATTTTGACAAGCAATAGCATTAGCATAAAAATAGAGATAGGGAGAAAATGGCATCAAAACTGGACCAGTACTACAGGCAGTGTGTGTTGAATAACTGCCAGTGCTTGCCCACATAGCCGGACATCTCCTTGCCTGTCCCATCATATTCTATACTGTGCGGTTGCTATCACTGCCACATATCGCCTGCCTGACAGTTGTGTTCTATAGCTATACTGTACTTCTATTGGGTCTGCCAATGCTGGCTATACAAAGCCAGACATTGCTTTACCTATACCATTTTCCACTATGCTGCTGCTACTACTGCCAATAGACAGCCTCACAAATCTCCTGCTTTTGTTCCATAGCTATTTTGTACTGCTCCTAGGAACCCTGTATAGGGCAAATTTACCTGAAATTGCTCTAAAAAAAGTATAATTTTTCTACATTTTTTAAGAAACCATTACTTCTTTACTTTCCAGACATCAAACCTGTTGCTGATCATAAAATAGGGATAACTTTAGGAAATGATAACTTGTCAAAATGCAATGGCTTCTTCTGTGAATACTGCCTGTACATAAACACAAGCAATGCAGTTATCTGCCTCCGAAAAGGATAATTTTTGGATGATTTTTACTTTTTTAAAAAGCTTAAAATATCTGATAGTGCAGTTGATTAGACTGTTGATTACCATCAATTACTATCAGTTTACCCATAAACAGATATGTTGAGGTCATTTTGATATTACTAAGGATGCGTTTGTGCTAAAGCGCCTGCAAGGGTTTGGCGACAGTCCTATGAGACTTCAGAGTGTTATGCACGTTTTGTCGGGACAACTGAAGACTATAAAGTATTATTATTATTTATTATTATAGTGCCATTTATTCCATGGCGCTTTACATGTGAGGAGGGGTATACATAATAAAAACAAGTACATTAATCTTGAACAATACAAGTCACAACTGCTACAGGAGGAGAGAGGACCCTGCCCGCGAGGGCTCACAATCTACAAGGGATGGGTGAGAATACAATAGGTGAGGGTAGAGCTGGTCGTGCAGCTGTTTGGTTGATCGGTGGTTATTGCAGGTTGTAGGCTTATCGGAAGAGGTACGTCTTCAGGTTATTTTTGAAGGTTTCCAAAGTAGGAGAGAGTCTGATATGTTGGTGTAGAGAGTTCCAGAGTATGGAGGATGCGCAGGAGACATCTTGTATGCAATTGTGGGAAGAGGAGATAAGAGGGGAATACAGAAGAAGATTTTGTGAGGATGGGAGGTTGCATGCAGGGAGACGAGGTCACAGATGTATGGAGGAGACAGGTTATGGATGGCTTTGTATGTCATGGTTAGGGTTTTGAACTGGAGTCTTTGGGTAATGGGGAGCCAGTACAGGGATTGACAGAGGGGAGAGGCTGGGAAATAGCGGGGGGACAGGTGGATTAGTTGGGCAGCAGAGTATAGAATAGATTGGAGAGGTGCGAGAGTGTTAAGGGGAGTCCACAGAGCAGAAGGTTACAGTAGTCAATGCGGGAGATCATGAGGGCCTGGACTAAGGTTTTTGCAGATTCTTGGTTGAGGAATGTATGAATCCGGGAAATATTTTTGAGTTCAAGTCAGCAGGAAGTGGAAAGGGCTTGGATATGTGGTTTGAAGGATAGATCAGTGTCAAGAGTTACACCGAGGCAGCGAGCTTGTGGGACTGGGGAGAGTGGGCAGCCATTTACTGTAATGGATAGGTCTGTTGGGGGAGTCAAGTGAAATGGGAAAAGATGATGAATTCTATTTTGTCCATATTAAGTTTTAGAAATCTAGCGGAGAAGAAGGATGAAATAGCATTGTGGGATTCTGGTTAGTAGGGTGGTGATATCTGGTCCAGAGATGTAGATCTGTGTGTCGTCAGCATAGAGATGATACTGAAAGCTGTCAGATTCTATGAGCTGTCCCAGGTCAAAGGTATAAACGGAGAAGAGCAGGGGCCCTAGGACTGAACCTTGTGGGACTCCGACAGATAGAGGACGAGGTGAAGAGGTTGTGTGTGAGTGGGATACGCTGAATGTCCGGTCTGTTAGGTATGACCAGATCCAGGATAGGGCCAAGTCTGTGATACCAAGGGATGAGAGGGTCTGTAGTAATAGGGAATCGCCCACCGTGTTAAAGGCAGGTCCAGGAGGAGGCGGACAGAGTAGTGTTTCCTGGCCTTGGCAGCTAATAGGTCATTGGTGACCTTAGTTATGGCAGTTTCAGTGGAGTGGTGTGACCGGAAGCCAGATTGTAAGCGGTCGAAGAAGGAACAGGAAGAAAGATGGGAGGACAGTTCAAGACGGACGTGTTATTTCAGTAGTTTTGAGGCATAGGGCAGAAGTGATATAGGGTGAAAGCCAGATACAGAGGATGGGTCAAGATAGGGCTTTTTGAGAATAGGTGTGATTGAGGCATGTTTAAAGTTTGAAGGGAAAACACCAGTTGTTTGTGATAGGTTGAAGAGATGGGTTAGGGTTGGGATGAAGACTATGGTGAGGTTTGGGATGAAGTGGGATGAGATCGGATTAAGTGCACAGGTGGTGAGATGCGATCTTGAGAGTAGAGTGGAGAGTCGATCTTCTGTAATGGTGGAGAAGTTGGTTTTGGAGGAGGAGGGCTGGGCAGTTAGGAGAAAGGGTTCTGGGGGTTGTTGACCAAAACTGTCTCTGATGTTATCAATCTTCTGCTTGAAAAATGAGGCAAAGTCTTCGGCTGAGATGAGTGGAGAGGGAGGAGTGCTGGGGGACAGAGGAGAGAATTGAAAGTGTTGAATAACTGTTTAGGGTTGTGAGACAGGGAGGATATGAGAGATGAGAAGTAGGTTTGTTTTGCTGCAACGAGTGAGGCCTTGAAAGTAGTGAGGGACTGTTTGAATTCAATGAAGTGCTCATTGAAGTGGGATCTTTTCCATCTCTGCTCAGCAGCCCTGGAAGCTCGCCTCAGTTCTTTGGTCAGGCTGGTGTGCCAGGGCTGTCTGTTGATTTTGCGAGCTTTGGTACGTGTTTCAAAGTGGCAGCGGCATCCGCATTGTGTAGCGAACTTATGCCTGTAAGAGGGAGAAGGGATTCAGACAGTGAGTGTAGATTGAGGTGTTTAAGATTTCTGTGAGGGTGTGCAAGTTTGTGGGGTGGGGATTGTGGACAAGGAGTGGAGAGGGAAGAGAATGTGAGTAGGTTGTGGTCCGAAAGAGGTCGAGTCGAGTTAGAGAGGTTGGATAGGGAGCAGAGGTGGGTAGTGGTTAGCACTGCAGCCTTGAAGCGCTGGGGTCCTGGGTTCTAATCCCACCCAGGACAACATCTGCAAAGAGTTTGTATGTTCTCTCCGTGTTTGTGTGGGTTTCCTCCGGGCACTCCGGTTTCCTCCCACATTCCAAAGACATACTGATAGGGATTCTAGATTGTGAGCCCCATCGGGGACAGCAATGATAATGTGTGCAAAACTGTAAAGCGCTGCGGAATATGTTAGCGCTATATAAAAATAAAGATTATTATTAAGATGAGGTCCAATGTGTGGCCATCTTTGTGAGTGGCTGCAGAAGACCATTGAGCGAGGCCGAAGGAGGAAGTGAGAGATTGAAGCTTAGTGGCAGCTGAGAGGGAAGTGTCAATGGGAATGTTGAAGTCTCCCATGATGATAGTGAGGATGTCCGTGGAAAGGAAATTAAGTAGCCAGGTGGTAAAGTGCTCAAAGAAGGTGGTGGCTGGCCCTGGGGGGCGGTAAATGACAGCCAGTAAGAGGTTGGAGGGGGAATAGATGCGCACACAGTGCACCTCAAAGGAAGGGAGGGTAATAGAGGGTGGCAGTGGGATTTGGGTGAAGGAGCAGCTATCTGACAGGAGAAAACCAACTCCTCCACCATGCTTGCTGCTGGGGCGGGGGGTGTGGGAAAGGTGGAATCCACCATGCGAAAGTGCAGCAGGAGAGGCTGTGTTAGAGGGGGTGAGCCAGGTTTCGGTGATGGTGAGAAAGGAAAGTTTGCGAGTAATGAAAAGATCATGGATGTAGGAAAGTTTGTTGCAGACAGAGCGAACGTTTCCCAGAGCTCCTGTTAGTGGGACTGGGGAAGCGAGGGCTGGGCGAATAGGTATAAAGTTAGAGAGGTTACAGAAAATTGTGAGCATGGATGGGAGGTAGAAAAGATTGTGCGTATGTGGTGAGGAGGGCCAGAATTTGGAGCAATATCACTGGCAGTGAGGAGTAGCAGGGAAAGAGTTAGCAGGTGGGAACAGGAGAGGGCATGAGGTGGCTGTGTTTGGAGACAGAGGATTGTATGTTGAGGAACTGTTCAGAGGAGGAGTTGAGATGGATGGGGAGGATTGAAGAAGAGATGACCAGTTCTTTACTAGGTGTAGAGATTAAGGGGGTTAGCAGAAAGTGAAGGATTATAGGGATGAGAGTAAAGACAAACAGAAACATTGTTTACAGTAAGGCCATGTGCACACGTTCAGTATTTTTTGCGTTTTTTTAGTGTTTTTTGCTATAAAAACGTGATAAAAACGCGAAAAAAACGCTTACATATGCCTCCTATTATTTAAAGTGTATTCCGCATTTCTTGTGCAAATGTTGCTTTTTTTCCGCGAAAAAAATCGCATTGTGGAAAAAAAAAAAAAATAATAATAATAATAATAATTTTTATTTATATAGCGCCAACATATTCCGCAGCGCTTTACAAATTATAGAGGGAACTTGTACAGACAATAGACATTACAGCATAACAGAAATACAGTTCAAAACAGATACCAGGAGGAGTGAGGGCCCTGCTCGCAAGCTTACAAACTATGGGGAAAAGGGGAGACACGAGAGGTGGATGGTAACAATTGCTTTAGTTATTCGGACCGGCCATAGTGTAAGGCTCGGGTGTTCATGTAAAGCTGCATGAACCAGTTAACTGCCTAAGTATGTAGCAGTACAGACACAGAGGGCTAATACTGCATAAAGTGTATGAGAACATGATGCGAGGAACCTTTTTTTTTTTTTTTTTTTATTATAAATAGGCCACACAGGGATCGTTAGGTTAATGCATTGAGGCGGTAGGCCAGTCTGAACAAATGAGTTTTTAGGGCACGCTTAAAACTGTGGGGATTGGGGATTAATCGTATTAACCTAGGTAGTGCATTCCAAAGAATCGGCGCAGCACGTGTAATGTCTTGGAGACGGGAGTGGGAGGTTCTGATTATTGAGGATGCTAACCTGAGGTCATTAGCGGAGCGGAGGGCACGGGTAGGGTGGTAGACTGATACCAGAGAGGAGATGTAGGGTGGTGCTGAGCCATGGAGTGCTTTGTGGATGAGGGTAGTAGTTTTGTACTGGATTCTGGAGTGAATGGGTAGCCAGTGTAATGACTGGCACAGGGTAGAGGCATCGGTGTAACGGTTGGTGAGGAATATGATCCTGGCTGCAGCATTCAGGACAGATTGGAGCGGGGAGAGTTTTGCAAGAGGGAGGCCGATTAGTAGAGAGTTACAAAAAGCAACACGTTCATTAAATTTGCGGAATTGCGGGGATTCCGCACACCTAGGAATGCATTGATCTGCTTACTTTCCGCATGGGGCTGTGCACACCATGCGGGAAGTAAGCAGATCGTGTGCGGTTGGTACCCAGGGTGGAGGAGAGAAGACTCTCCTCCACAGACTGGGCACCATATAATTGGTTAAAAAAAAAAGAATTAAAATAAAAAATAGTGATATACTCACCTTCTGATGGCCCCGGAGTCCTCCCGCCTCTCATTGGTGCATGCTCTCTCTTCCATTCCTATAGATGCTCTGTGTGAAGGACCTGCGATGACGTCGCCGTCTTGTGATTGGTCGCGTGACTGCTCATGTGACCACTCACGTGACCGCGACGTCATCGAAGGTCCTGCACACTCACACCATCTATAGGAACGGACACCGCTGAGGAGATCGGCTGTCTGCAGGTAAGTATAACCTTTTTTTTAATTTTATTTTATTATTTTTAAACATTCTATTTTTTACTATTGATGCTGCATAGGCACAGGGCCGTTTTTGCCACTAGGCACTCGAGGGCACGTGCCTAGGGCGGCGCCTATGCGGGGGACGGCACCAGAGCAAAGTTTTTTTTTCGTTTTTTTTTAGGTCCGGCGGGGTTACCTGGTCCTTGTCCCTAATAATACCCCCCCCCGTGGTCGCCCGCCCTTGCCCAGACATCATACAGTGTCACTGGTGGTGAGTCATCATCATACTGTACATAAATACTCACCTAGCTAGCTCCAGCGATACCTGGTCTGGTCTCCGCGTCGTCTGGCGGCAGCTCGTCCTGCGTTAGGTGCGGTCAGGTGGTACCGCTGCTCATTAAGTTCATGAATATGCGCATATTCATGAACTTAATGAGCCGTACCACCTGATTGCTCACACAGGAGGACGAGGGTGCTGCGCAGCCGCCGCTGCTGGGACAGAGGTGGATTCCGCGCGGTGTGGAAAGGAGTCGGACGGACCGACGGTGACTCGGTGAGTATGAATGTCTGATGGGAGGGTGGGAAGACGGCGGGGGGACGACCGTGGACGGGGAGCAGAGCAGCAAGCCGAGCCATGATAGGATGCATGGGACTGGAGTGGAGCGCGGAGCGGCGGGGTCGGGGAGCCTCAGCCGATGAGCCGCCCAGGTCCATGAATGATAGTGATGCTGATGCGGCGCCCGGCGGGCCCATGCATGGAGGATGGAGCCTGGGGGGGCTGGCCAGAGGGGAGAGGAGGGCGACGATGAGCCACGCGTACAGGAGGGAGGGGGGATGGGAGATGAGCCAGAGAGCCACCCCTGCATAGAGGGAGGCCTGGGAGGGGGACAAAACATGAGCCATGCATGGGGGGGATGGGAGATGAGCGGCTCATCTCCCATCCCCCCATGCGTGGCTCATGTTGTGTCCACCTCCCAGGCCTTCCTGTATGCAGGGGTGGCTCTCTGGCTCATCTCCCATCCCCCCCATGCGTGGCTCATGAGCCATGCATACAGGATGGGAGGGGGGTGGGACATTAAACATTATGTGTGGAGCATCATATGTGGTCATTATGCAGTATGGAGCATCATGTGTGGCTATTATACAGTATGGAGCATCATGTGACTATTATACAGTATTGAGCATCATGTGTGGCTGCCCATTATACAGTATGGAGCGTCATGTAGAGCCATTATACAGTATGGAGCATCATGTGCAGTCATTATACAGTATGGAGCATCATATGTGGCCATTATACAGTATGGAGCATCATATGTGGCCATTACAGTATGGAGCATCATGTGTGGCCATTATACAGTATGGAGCATCATGTGTGGCCATTATACAGTATGGAGCATCATATGTGGCCATTATACAGTAGGGAGCAACATATGTGGGCCACATATGATGCTCCATACTGTATAATGGCCACATAATGTGGCCATTATACAGTATGGAGCATCATGTGTGGCCATTACAGTATGGAGCATCATGTGTGGCCATTATACAGTATGGAGCATCATTTGTGGCCATTATACAGTATGGAGCATCATATGTGGCCATTATACAGTATGGAGCATCATGTGTGGCCATTATACAGTATGGAGCATCATGTGTGGTCATTATACAGTATGGAGCATCATGTGTGGCCATTATACAGTACTAGATTGTGGCCCGATTCTAACGCATCGGGTATTCTAGAATATGCATGTCCCCGTAGTATATGGACAATGATGATTCCAGAATTCGCGGCAGACTGTGCCCGTCGCTGATTGGTCGAGGCAACCTTTATGACATCATCGTCGCCATGGCAACCATTATGACATCATCGTCGCTGTGCCCATTGCTGATTGGTCGAGGCCTGGCGGCCTCGACCAATCAGACGCAGGATGTCTACGTCCTTTATGACATCATCGTCGCTGTGCCCGTTGCTGATTGGTCGAGGCCTGGCGGCCTCGACCAATCAGAGACGCGGGATTTCTACGTCGATGCTGTGCCGGTCTCTGATTGGTCGAGGCCTGACGGCCTCGACCAATCAGAGAGCCGGGATTTCCAGGACAGACAGACAGACAGACAGACAGACAGACAGACGGAAAAACCCTTAGGCAATTATATATATAGATAGATGGAGCATCATGTGTGGCCATTATACAGTATGGAGCATCATGTGTGGCCATTATACAGTATGGAGCATCATGTGTGGCCATTATACAGTATGGAGCACTGTGTGGCCATTATACAGTATGGAGCATCATGTGTGGCCATTATACAGTATGGAGCATCATGTGTGGCCATTATACAGTATGGAGCATATTTTTTTTGGGTTATAATTATTGTATATGAAACAGTGTGATCAGCAGTGCTAAATGGGTGTGGTTGGGACTTGGATATGGGTGTGACTGGTTGTGAAATGGGTGTGGTCAGAGGCGTGGCCTAAAATTTGCCGCGGTGTGATCAGCAGTGCTAAATGGGTATGGTTGGGACTTGGATATGGGTGTGACTAGTTGTGAAATGGGTGTGGTCAGAGGCGTGGCCTAAAATTTGCCGTGGTGTGATCAGCAGTGCTAAATGGGTGTGGTTGGGACTTGGATATGGGTGTGACTAGTTGTGAAATGGGTGTGGTCAGAGGCGTGGCCTAAAATTTGCCGTGGTGTGATCAGCAGTGCTAAATGGGTGTGGTTGGGACTTGGATATGGGTGTGACCAGTTGTGAAATGGGTGTGGTCAGAGGCGTGGCCTAAAATTTGCCGTGGTGTGATCAGCAGTGCTAAATGGGTGTGGTTGGGACTTGGATATGGGTGTGACTAGTTGTGAAATGGGTGTGGTCAGAGGCGTGGCCTAAAATTTGCCACGGTGTGATCAGCAGTGCTAAATGGGTGTGGTTGGGACTTGGATATGGGTGTGACTAGTTGTGAAATGGGTGTGGTCAGAGGCGTGGCCTAAAATTTGCTGTGGTGTGATCAGCAGTGCTAAATGGGTGTGGTTGGGACTTGAATATGGGTGTGACTAGTTGTGAAATGGGTGTGGTCAGAGGCGTGGCCTAAAATTTGCCGCAACCTTTATGCCTCTTTCCCTTCAAGAGTTGGGAGGTATGGTACCGCATTTGCCAGATCACAGCAAGTGCCGCAAATCCCACAGGGAATGAATGAGGCCAAACGCAGTGTTGCCGTAAGTGATCCGTTATGCTGCAGATGCAAAAAAACTGCCCGATCTGCTGCAAAAGGCTATTTTCACAACAGCGATTCTTGCCAAAGTCACTACCGATAGTGTCATACTCACCAAGGGGGGAGGCAGCACTAAAAGTGCCTAGGGCAGCAGAAACTCTAAATACGGCCCTGCATAGGCAGCATCAATAGTAAAAAGTTGGTCACACTTGTCAAACACTATGTTTGACAAGTGTGACCAACCTGTCAGTCAGTTTTCCAAGCGATGCTACAGATCGCTTGGAAAATTTAGCATTCTGCAAGCTAATTTCGCTTGCAAAATGGTAAAAAAAATGCGAAAAAAAACGGGAAAAAAACGCAAAAAAAAATGCGGATTTCTTGCAGAAAATTTCCGGTTTTCTTCAGGAAATTTCTGCAAGAAATCCTGACGTGTGCACATACCCTGACTGTGTCCAGTTACCTTCAGTTCTCTTCTGGTTCAACTCTGGAATTAATTCTGAGCATTACACTTCTATGATACACTTATGTGATATACTGGGCAGACTGACATATTGGCAGACTTATGCTATACAATATATGTGCAACAAAGTGCATTCAGATGTGACGCAGAGAGGAGTAGTCCGTGCTCCTCTTGGTCAGATAATTAAGAGAGACAAATGTATATGATCAAGGCAGAGTAAACAAAGTCATAAATAACATTGGGGATATTGCAGGGGTCAGTTGAAAAGCATACCAAATTTTGTTACAGGCTGAGATAGGAAATTCTGGATGACATGCCTGCAGGGAGAACAGATAAATATACATGCTGATTAGAGTGCGATGATGTCAGATGACAGGGTACAATCTCTAGACATCATTCTGGAATTAATTCTGAGCATTACACTTCTATGATACACTTATGTGATACATTGGACAGTATTTGTTATTCGCAAATAGATTTTCAATTGATCAAATTTTTGGGAAAAAAATTGACAAAGCTGTCGAATTTGAATTTCAAAAGATTTGATCATCTCTACTTAGGGATTTAAGTACTTGCATCGCATCTGTAAACTTGAATCTCATATTTAAGGGGTCTGCAACATATCTTTACCCTTGATGAGGCAAGTACTCTTAAAGATATTCTATTTTTGTAGTTTTCACATAGTGCTCTGAAGCGTCAAGTTACACCTCTGAGTGGAATGTTTGACTTCCTGTTGGTTAATTTTCCTTTTAGCATGTTTGTTTTTTCTCCCCTTGTTCGAAGAGCTACAACTTATTATTTTCATCAACGTAGCCGTATGAGGGCTTGTTTTCACAGAACTGTACTTTTGAATAACACCATTCATATTACCATATATTGCACTGAAAAACAATAACAAAATTCCAAGTGAGAAGAAATGGTGAAATAAAGGCACAATTTTGTGTTTGGTTTAACTTGGTACCATTTTGGGGTGCATGCAATAGTTTGAGCACCTTTTTATTGCATTTTTTTGGGAGAGGTGCAGTGACTGTAAAAAATTAAAATCTGGAATTTCTTCCTTGTTTGTAGTGTGATGCATGAAGAAAAAATATTGGTGTTAACCCCTTCACAAAAGGGCAATTTTCTTTCTTTTTTTTTCCTTTTTGTCTCTTACTCCTATTCTTCCAAAAGCCATAACTTTTTTAATTTTTCCATCTAGATAACCGTGCAGGGCTTATTTTTTTTGTGGAACAAGTATTACTTTCGAATGACACTATTCATTTTATCATGTGATACACTAGAAATTAAGAAAATAATTGTGTAATAAGTGTGTCAAGATTGAAAAAAAGTGCAATTTCACAATTGTTTTATTTATATCTACCATGTTCACTGTACGGTAAAAATGACCTGGCAATACAATGCAATTTTGCAGAAACCGAACATGCATTTTTTTAAAATTTTTAAGTTGTTAAAGGAAATTCGGAGATTTCTAATGAACAAAAAATGTGCTTGCATCTCCATTTTCCAGGACCCGTAACACTTTCACTTTTCGGGATATGGGGTTGTGTGAGGGCTTATTTTTTGCACACCGAGCTGACGTTTTTACTGATACCATTTATGGGTAGATGCAATATTCTGATTGCCTCTTTTTGTGGCGCCAAAAAACGTAATTCTCGAGTTTTGATTTTTTTTCTCATTAACCCTTTTACCGATTAGATTAATTTATTTTCTATAGATCGGACTATAATATAATACTATATTTGACTATAATATCAAATATGTGTATTTTTTTTTAATTGTTTTATTTTTAATGGGGGTGATTTGAACTTTTGTGTTTTTTTATTTTTTTCATATTTTTTAAAACTTTTTTTACTATTTACTGGATTTAATAGTCCCCATAGGAGATCTAAAACTGCTATCACCTGATCGCCTGTGCTATACATAGCAGCACCTCAACATTGCTATGTATAACTAAGCTGAGATATTGTCTGCAGCATTTAAGTGGTTAAAGGCAGCTCCGCTCCACCTGTGATTGTTAAAGGAAGGAGATGGCTGATTAAATGAGCTATCATCTGCTGGTAAAGATGTGGGCTCAGCATGCGAGCCACATCAAAGTCAGGGAGACCTTTAACATACATGTATGTCAAAGGTTGTGAAGAGGTTAAGGTACTGTACTGCAGTTAATAAGGATAGTGCATCAAGAGATACTGAAAAAAGCTAATGCTGGCTATAATAGAAGGTGTCAGAACACACAGAGTATCTCAGCTTAGTTTGCAATGAGCTGCATGGCTGTTGACAGGTCAGATTGTCCATGGTCCCGTGACCTTTGTCCAACTCCTAGTAAGCCAAAAAAGGCACATTAGCATCAGAACTGGACCTTGGAGCAATAGAAGAATGTCTGGTATGATGAATCAGACTTTATTTTATATTATTATGTGTGTGCATCAGCCGGGGAAGAGATAGGGGCGGCACGGTGGCGCAGTGGTTAGCACTGCAGCGCTGGAGTCCTGGGTTCGAGCCCCACCAAGGACAACATCTGCAAAGAGTTTGTATGTTCTCTCCGTGTTTGCGTGGGTTTCCTCCGGGCACTCCAGTTTCCTCCCACATTCCAAAGACATACTGATAGGGAATTTAGATTGTGAGCCCCAACAGGGACAGTGATGATAATGTGTGCAAAAAATGTAAAGCGCTGCGGAATATGTTAGCGCTATATAAAAATAAAGATTATTATTATTATTATAGATAGAAACAGAATGCACTTTGGGAAGAAGACAAGAGAGGAGGCAGCACAATTGGCAATCTTCTAATGGAAACCTTTAGACCTGGCATCTTGTGGACCACAGGGATTATATGTAGGTTCTATGACGTAGCCCTAGGTGAACCTCATTAGATGATCTCAATACTTCCCTTGGTCTTTTTCATCAATGTTTCCTTCACCAACTGACTGTATTGTAACACTGAAACCCTCTTGCTCACCAAATGATTTCATCATTTTGAAGCAAGTACAAAGGTTTAAATATGAAAAGATGAACCAAAGTTACATTTTCCGCTAGTTATGAAGAAATCTCTCAATGAATAACAACTTGAGACAGAAAGGAAGTTGTGGTTTTCATGTTTTTACAGTAATGGTATTTGCTGTAAACACGGTATATCGATGACATTCCTTTTCTAAAGCTCTGCTTAAAGGAACATGAAATGTAAATCATCAGCTAATGAAAAAAAGACTAATAGTTGGAAAGAGCTTCTTCTAAGATCCACTATTATATATATATATATATATATATATATAAAATATTGGAGATTTTTTTATAGAAAACCTAATTTTCAACAGTATATTGATATCCATGTAATGTTTAATTTCTCCTCTGGGGGAGCTGTAGGGAAACTAAATCTTTACTGCTGAAATCTCTCACACTTATAGCCATTTTCCAGGGCTTGCAGCATCAGGTCACCCTGCACACTATATCATCACTTTTATAAACCAAAGAAGTGCGTAACATGTAACGTGTGCGTAACATGTGACGCAAAACAACAGTTGACTTTTCATTGACCCTTCCGTATCTCTGCACCTGCAGATCATTGCTTTTATGTATATGATATTGAATATACAGTGGGGAAAATAAATATTTGATACTCTGCTGATTTGCACGTTTTCGACCTTTTCCGACCTTCAAAGAACGGAGCGGTTTGTAATTTTTATCATAGGTACACTTCAACTGTGACAGACAGAATCTTTAACCCCTTTCTGATCTTGGACGGAATAGTACGTCCGAGGTCAGATCCTCCGCTTTGATGCAGGGCTCTGGTGGTGAGCCCGCATCAAAGCCGGAACATGTCAGCTGTTTTGAACAGCTGACATGTGCGCGCAATAGTGGTGAGTGGAATCGTGATCCACCCGCCGCTATTAACTAGTTAAATGCCGCTGTCAAACGCTGACAGCGGCATTTAACCGGCGCTTCCGACCGGAAATTGTCGCATCGCTGCTATGTAGCAGAGCCAATTGAGTTGTGCCAGCTTCTAGTCTCCCATGGATGCTATTGAAGCATGGCAAAAGTAAAAAAAGTTAAAAAAAATGTGAAAAAAGAAAAAATAAAAGTTTAAATCACCCCCCTTTCGCCCCATTCAAAATAAATCAATAAAAAAAAATCAAACCTACGCATATTTGGTATCGCCACGTTCAGAATCGCCCGATCTATCAATAAAAAAAGGATTAACCTGATCGCTAAACTGCGTCGCGAGAAAAAAATTTGAAACGCCAGAATTACGTTTTTTTGGTCGCCGCCACATTGCATTAAAATGCAATAACGGGCGATCAAAAGAACATATCTGCACCAAAATGGTATCATTAAAAACGTCAGCTCAGCAAGCAAACAATAAGCCTTCACCCGACCCCAGATCATGAAAAATGGAGACGCTACGGGTATCGAAAAATGGCGCTATTTTTTTTTTTAGCAAAGTTTGGAATTTCTTTTTCCCACGTAGATAAAAGAGAACCTAGACATGTTTGGTGCCTATGAACTCGTAATGACAAGCAGAATCATAATGGCAGGTCAGTTTTAGCATTTAGTGAACCTAGTAAAAAAGCCAAGCAAAAAACAAGTGTGGGATTGCACTTTTTTTGCAATTTCACCGCACTTGGAATTTTTTTACTATTTTCTAGTACACGACATGCTAAAACCAATGATGTCGTTCAAAAGTACAACTTGTTTCGCAAAAAATAAGCCCTCACATGGCTATATTGACAGATAAAATAAAAAAATTATGGCTCTGGGAAGGAGGGGAGTGAAAAACGAACACGGAAAATCCCAAAGTCATGAAGAGGTTAAAAAAAATCCTGAAAATCACATTGTATGATTTTTACATAATTAATTTGCATTTTATTGTATTAAATAAGTATTTGATACAATAGAAAAACAGAACTTAATATTTGGTACAGAAACCTTTGTTTGCAATTACAGAGGTCAGACGTTTCTTGACCAAATTTGCACAAACACTGCAGCAGTGATTTTTGCCCACTCCTCCATACAGATCTTCTCCAGATCTTTCAGGTTTTGGGTCTTTAGCTGGGCAACATTGAGTTTCAGCTTCTTCCAAATATTTTCTATTGGGGTCGGGTCTGGAGACTGACTAGGCCACTCCAGGACCTTGAAATGCTTCTTACAGAGCCACTTCTTAATTGCCTTATCTGTGTGTCTCGAGTCATTGTCATGCTGGAAGTCCCAACCACCACCCATCTTTAAAGCTCTTAAGGTACCGTCACACTGAACGATATCGCTAGCGATCTGTGACGTTGCAGCGTCCTGGCTAGCGATATCGTTTAGTTTGACAGGCAGCAGCGATCAGGATCCTGCTGTGATGTCGTTGGTCGCTGCAGAAAGTCCAGCACTTTATTTCGTCGCTGGATCTCCCACTGACATCGCTGAATCGGCGTGTGTGATGCCGATTTAGCAATGTCTTCACTGGTAACCAGGGTAAACATCGGGTTTCTAAGCGCAGGGCCGCGCTTAGTAACCCGGTGTTTACCCTGGTTACCATCGTAAAAGTAAAAAAAACAAACACTACATACTTACCTTCCGCTGTCTGTCCCTGGCGCTGTGCTTCTCTGCACTGGCTGTGAGCGCCGGCCAGCCGGAGAGCAGAGCACAGCGGTGACGTCACCGCTCTGCTTTCCGGCCGCTGTGCTCCCAGTCAGTGCAGGAAAGCACAGCGCCGGGGACAGACAGCGGGAAGGTAAGTATGTAGTGTTTGTTTTTTTTACTTTTACGATGGTAACCAGGGTAAACATCGGGTTACTAAGCGCGGCCCTGCGCTTAGTAACCCGATGTTTACCCTGGTTACCGGCATCGTTGGTCGCTGGAGAGAGGTCTGTGTGACAGCTCTCCAGCGACCAAACAGCGACGCTGCAGCGATCAACATCGTTGTCGGTATCGCTGCAGCGTTGCTGAGTGTGAAGGTACCTTTACTGAGGGAAGGAGGATATCAAATACTTATTTTCTTCACTGTAGAAGATCCTTTTTCTTACCATTGTAAGGTGCATCCACTTTTTTTTTCTTGTTTAGATATAGAGAACAACACTGTACTTTTTTTTATGCTGAGCAAACTCTTGACTTCATTGATTATTATAAATTTTCCAACACGTCTTAAGAAAATGGCCGCATGGTCCAGTATTTTAATGGAAGTTCCACTGGGCAGAGATCATGGATAGGGATTAGTGGAACCATGGATGTCTGGGTTAGGCAGGTTTGGACGGACTTTTTAAAAGTCTGGTTAGGGACCTGAACTTGTCCATGGACCCAGTACCCCATATAAGTCAATGGGGACCCGAACTTCAGTGCTGCAAAATGGTTGTAAAATGGTCAGAGTAAGGGCTAGGGGAAGCAAAATGTGGATAAGTGCAGGACAATTGCCCTGCAAACAAACGGAGATAGGGAAATGACATAAATCGGTTCTGTCACCATAACAATCTTCATAAAATAGTAAATGAATAACATAAAAATTTGAGCATTGCCCCAACAGAGACTGAGGCTTGCTACCACCAGTCCAGTAAAAAAATTCACCCACAGACCATTGGGAAGAATAACCCTACATTGGCAGCTTGCAAGTTTCACCCATAGTGCATGGGGCAGAGTACCCCCACAGAACTTGAACAAACATTTTACCCCCGACCATGAGGCACAGAACCCCTACAGAAGCTGATTCAAAAGTGTAGCCACAGAGCATGGAGCACAGTACCTTCACAGAAGGTAATTAAAAATTTCAGTCACCGAGCATGGGGCACAGTACCCCCAGAGAAGTTGATTACAAATTTCAACGACAGATCATGGGGCACAGTACCCCCAGAGATGCTGATTAAAAATTTCATCCACAGACCATGGGGCAGAGCACCCCCACAGAAGCAGCTTACGAATTTCACCCACAGAGCATGGGGCCGAGTACCCTCACATGAGCTCATTAAAAATTTCACCCACAGAGCATGGAGCAGAATACCTACACAGAAACTGATTAAAAATGTCACCCACAGAGCATGTTTTTACATTCCCACCCAGCTCCAAAATCTCAGCTCTAGTAGAGTACATTACAGCAGCCGCTGATGAAAAGCTGGTAGTATGATTCTGGATGGAGCAGGCGGTCCACCGCAAGGCTTGCTACCAGAGGTCCCAGTCCCTTTGCATTGGGACGCTTCCCCAATGCTGTTGCCTAAGGGTCCCTGGGACCGAAGTGTTTACCTTGAAAAAATTATTGTTCAAAGCAGGCATCCACGCCTGAACACTCCAGCTAGGGATAAGGCGGGACCCGGTGGAACACAAAGCCTTGTCTAGAAGGTGGATCCAGGATAGCCAGGTAGCAGAAACAGTAAGCTTGAGCAGGAGCTCCCTTACTTTGAGGTTCCAAGAAACTGAGTTGCCCTTAGGGCTGAAACACTCTGCAGTGATCTGTAGTTCAAGAACCTTGTCTGTGTCCATCATAACCGTGAAAGTGCCGTTACCTGTGAATTAACAAGAAAAACAAGCTACTCCCTGTATCAGAATATGTTCATAAGTAAAGAGGACTTTGCAAGTACAAGCTGGTGGGGCTGTCTCATTCTGAAGCCCAAAAGAATTGCCACCTCAGTAGGCGAATCAGAAGTAAGTATGAAAATCTACTTAACCAAAACACTGCAATCCACACCCTCCCAGGGACCCAAAGGTCCCCTTGTTTCTGTAGCATTCATGGGTGCCAATTGTACTACACTCGCCCATGGCTACCAACCAAAGGCCCCGTTAGTAGTTACATTTGGCATAGTCTCCAGGATATGGCTTCCTTGCATGGAGAAATTGGGGTGAAGAATGCCAATGGCGCAATTGAAGAAGTGCCTGTAAATGAACAACCTTAAATGGTAAAGCATACAAATTCCAAAATGGTGGACGGTGATGCAGATATGACAGTACCTGATATTGAACAAACTAAGATCGTAGCCAACAGCATGGATCCCAATATACCTACAACCTTTGGTCTGAGGTGGAGAAGTCATGCCCATCATGAGAGTGGACGGCGCCTGAGGGTGCGAAAAGGTGCTCCGCCCGTTGGATGTTCGCACCAGAAGAGGGGATGTGCTGAAGCTAGGGTTCTCCCCAGAATGGGAGTAGTGTTCCGAAAAGAGGTCGCATTTCAAATGAAGTATGGCCCACCGTGTAAAAGATGACGAGAGAAAGAGGCATTGCTGAAGGCGGAGTCGCCTGGAGTGATGAGGTGAGTACGCCAGTAGTACGACCCCAGAAAAGTGAATTGAAGACAAAAAGACAACGCGGAAGTTGACACTGGGGACAGTGTGCAGTGAGGTAAGCAGAGAGCAGCAGTGTGATGACATGAAGGTGAAATTGACAGTTATCATGGCTTTCAGAGATGTAGATAACCAAGCACTGAGCAGCGCTATGCCAAAGGACCGCAGCGGACACAGCAGCTGTGTACAGGAAAAGAAATGGAGAAAAGAGCAGGAAACGGAGAAGACCCACAGAAGAGACAGGTGCCTCCATGAAATCAATCAATAGGTGGAGGATGAGAGTTGGTGGGGCAACCCTAGGCTACAACCCAGTGCAGGGAGGCAGTGAAAGTCTGCATTTACCCAGATCTGAAGCCATTCCGGCACAGCAACCCAGACCGAGCCACCAAAGGAAAACACCTCAGCCTGCAAATAAGTCCATGAAATTGGCTCAGGGAGTTGTAGCCTTTGTGTGTGTAAACCAATCCTGAACAACCCCGCAGCAAGTTGAAAAAGAAAGAAGGTCACCCTTTACAGTTAGCACGGAGGATTAGGAGGAGACTGAAAACGTCTAAAAGGCTCCAGAGTTCTTAAGTGAAGCCATCATTGTAGATTAGGAGAAGAGTTGAGTTCCAGAATCCCTCTTTTACCTTGAAAATGGCTGGAGATGGGTGGGTCTCAAGATGACGTCCGATAGTTGGACACTAAAGGTACCGTCACACATAACGATTTCTTTAACGATATCGTTGCTTTTTGTGACGTAGCAACGATATCGTTAACAAAATCGTTATGTGTGACAGCGACCAACGATCAGGCCCCTGTTGGGAGATCGTTGGTCGCTGGGTATGATCAGGACCTTTTTTTTGGTCGCTGATCACCCGCTGTCATCGCTGAATCGGTGTGTGTGATGCCGATCCAGCGATGTGTTCACTGGTAACCAGGGTAAATATTGGGTTACTAAGCGCAGGGCCGTGCTTAGTAACCCGATATTTACCCTGGTTACCATTGTAAAAGTAAAAAAAAAAACACTACATACTTACATTCTGGTGTCTGTCACGTCCCCCGCCTTCAGCTTCCCGCACTGACTGTGAGCGCCGGCCGTAAAGCACAGCGGTGACGTCACCGCTGTGCTCTGCTTTACGGCCGGCCGGCGCTGACACAGTCAGTGCGGGAAGCTGACGCCGGGGGACGTGACAGACACCAGAATGTGAGTATGTAGTGGGGTTTTTTTTACATTTACAAGGGTAACCAGGGTAAACATCGGGTTACTAAGCGCGGCCCTGCGCTTAGTAACCCGATGTTTACCCTGGTTACCCGGGGACTTCGGCATCGTTGGTCACTGGAGAGCTGTCTGTGTGACAGCTCTCCAGCGACCACACAACGACTTACCAACGATCACGGCCAGGTCGTATCGCTGGTCGTGATCGTTGGTAAATCGTTAAGTGCAACGGCACCTTAAGAGGTTTTATTTCTTCTTTTAAGGGTTGATGCTAACATCCTCGTGGCCTTATTTAAACCTGTACGTAGTTGGGTACCAGAGGGATTAAAAGCAATACCCTCGTGGCTAAGGGATCTTGTTACAGCCGACAACATTTCATTTTAATTTTATTTTTTCGTTTTGTTGCATCTTTTTGTGCTGCACTGCATGCATGATTCAGAGTCGTTACCAAGAAAGAACAGTTCCCGGTTTTTTTTATGACTTTAGGAATCCCTAAACTGTGATACCCCCAGAAAATAGGTAGAGTAACCCCACAGAAGCTGATCAAAATTTTAACCCACAGACCAGGGTACAGATTACCCTCACAGATTTCACCCACAGTGCATGGGGCAGAGTACCGCCACAGAAGTTGATTGAAATTGTACTCACAGAGCCAATGGGGGACTGAAATTTTGTGCTGTAAAGAGTATATTTATATTTTTGCCATACTATGCGTACAGACAAAGCGGTACAGTAAAATTATTTGTTTGGCCTACACATGGTAAAGAGACGACTAATGAGATTTATTTTTTTGCCAAACTACTAGAAAACACACAGCGGTCCAGACAAATTATTTGAGATTTATTTATTTGCCACGTTACTATAAAAATACACAGTGGTACATAAAAATTCTATGTTTGGCCTAGAAATAACAAAGAGACGACTTCTACTGGGATGTATTTCTTTGAAACACTCCTAGAAAACCCATAGCGGTACAGAAAGACTATTATTTTGGCCTATAAATAGCAAAGAGTGGAATTAATTTTTATGCACATCTCTCCTACAAACATGGCTGCAGAGTACACACAGTGGCTTTTGGCACAGTACGCCAGCAGGCGGATTTGCAGAGTACACACAGAGCCTTAAAGGCAGAGTACTGCCACAGGCGGGATAGCAGAGTATGCCCTGTCACAGTGGCTTTTGACACAGTAATCCCACAGATATGGGTTGTAGAGAACATACAGCGGCTTTTTGCACAGTACTTCCACAGGCGGGTTGCAAAGTTTCACACTGCAGCTTAAAGACACAGTATTCCCATAGGTGTGGTTGCACAGTACACATGGAGTGCCTGCTAGTGCAATGGGGACTCGGTACCAGGCCAGTTCTGATCTTAAAGGGGTGGTCACTGTGGCAGTGACCCGGTCCGTGGACCTGGGTGTCCAAGTTAAAGGGAATGTCTTTAAAGGGGGTGTTTTGTGAGAAATAAAGAATGTTTGTGATGCCACCTGTGGTATTCAGTCAGGGATGACCAACACTGCTTAGAAGGGGGGTCCGTTGGGGGCTGATGGAATTGCAGCAGAGTTGAAAACACAGGTGAAGCTTAGTCCCCAGGGCTCCTGGTGTAGTTGGTACGAATGATAGATGGTGAAGTGCAGGAAAGAATTAGAGGACACAAGGTTGCAGTCTCTTTACCTTTTACTGGTAATATGCAGGCACAGTCCAGGGTACCAGTAACAGGTGATGGTGAGGTCCAGGCTGCCTGGAAATGATTTGAAATCCCCCTAGCCAGGTGGCATTGGAAGCCTTTTATACTGCGCTGAAGTATGCATCCCTTGCTGCCTGAGGCTTTGTACAAGGTCCTCTCTCTCTGTCCTTTTAGTAGAACAATACCCGCATGGCAGGCAACTCGAGCTTTTTTACAGGTGTCCCTTCTCGTGGTGACTCTATCTACTGCAGTGCCTTCGGGTGTAATGGTGGCCAGGAGACTTGGAATCTCCTGCCCGCCTGTTTCTGCTGTGGGGCATACAGTTACCCCCCACCCCCACAACCTCAGAATTCCTACCTTTGGTTTCTTGCGCTGAACCTGGAGTGAGCCCACTCGCAGCTCCACTCCCAGTATCTTTGATCTCCTTTGTTCCTTCTCCCCTCACTGTCTCTTAAAGACTGTCTGACTCTCCTATCAGGAGCTGCAGAGCTGCATGTCTGCTCAGCTTTCGCTCTCCTCACATATTCTCCTAACTCCTCCAGCCAGAATAAATAGGGAAGCTACCCTCAAACCTGGTCTAGAGCTCCCCCTTCTGGCCTGGAGTCACAACAGTGCTGTGTGTACGTGTTACCTGTTAAGGGGATCCTTGTCGCTTCCAGGCATGGCATCACCCTCCCCGTGAGGAAGACGAGACCACTGTGACAACCGAACTTCCTGGGATGTTACACACACAGCAGTTTAACTGCACAGTACTGCCACAGGTGGGGTTGCTGAGTGCACACAGTGGCTTAAAGGCACAGTACTCCCATAAGCGGGTTTCAGAGCACACACAGTGGCTTAAAGGCGCTGTACTCTCACACATGAGATCTGGCATCTATACAGTCCGGGTCACATGGTGCACTGGCCAATCACGGCCATGACAGTGCTTTGATGGCTCTGGAAATGCCCACAGTCTACAAGCTTGTTGATTAGTTGTGCTCCAGCCTTTCATCAAACTTTATTAGGCATCCAAACCCGAACAATAAACCGGACATCCTGTGAAAATTTTGTGTTCGATGTTCGGTACCGAAAACTAGGTGTCTGGTTCAGATCCCAAACTTTACAGTTCGGGTTCGCTCATCCTTCCAAATCATGGTATCATTATGAATCATGGTTAAAAGGCCCAATTTTTTTTTTAATGATGATTGAAAAATGTAATATTACGCTACCGTTTAATTCAGAGATACAATAGCCTGAGGTGTCCCATTAACAATCTATGTGTTATTTTAACATTTGACCAGATAGCACTTTGATCCCCAAGGTATTTTGACAAAGTAAACATTGTTCTCCAGTGGATTCAAAACTTTGAACAACCTATAAAAAGACGCAAAATTTATTAGCGGCTGTGACTTTTGAATGAGTCGACACAGTTTTGTTCCAGTAGACCTCACTCCATAAATGTTCTAAACAGGCAAAATATGCAGTGACAGTGAAAAGAAGTGGCCTGGGTATTTAATCCTTGGGAATGTCTTGGAGTAAGACATTGAGGGGACGGGAAGAAAAACATTAGACTTGAACAAAGAAGATCCAGGAAAACATACTCAGAAGGGAGGTAAGAACATTTCTAAAACAATCCACAGCGAGGAGATTGGAACAAAACAAAATCCTCTAAACTGCATGCTTGCAAACGCCAGAAGCCTGACAAACAAGATGGAAGAACTAGAAGCAGAAATATCTACAGGTAACTTTGACATAGTGGGAATAACCGAGACATGGTTAGATGAAAGCTATGACTGGGCAGTTAACTTACAGGGTTACAGTCTGTTTAGAAAGGATCGTAAAAATCGGAGAGGAGGAGGGGTTTGTCTCTATGTAAAGTCTTGTCTAAAGTCCACTTTAAGGGAGGATATTAGCGAAGGAAATGAGGATGTCGAGTCCATATGGGTCGAAATTCATGGAGGGAAAAATGGTAACAAAATTCTCATTGGGGTCTGTTACAAACCCCCAAATATAACAGAAACCATGGAAAGTCTACTTCTAAAGCAGATAGATGAAGCTGCAACCCATAATGAGGTCCTGGTTATGGGGGACTTTAACTACCCGGATATTAACTGGGAAACAGAAACCTGTGAAACCCATAAAGGCAACAGGTTTCTGCTAATAACCAAGAAAAATTATCTTTCACAATTGGTGCAGAATCCAACCAGAGGAGCAGCACTTTTAGACCTAATACTATCTAATAGACCTGACAGAATAACAAATCTGCAGGTGGTCGGGCATCTAGGAAATAGCGACCACAATATTGTACAGTTTCACCTGTCTTTCACTAGGGGGACTTGTCAGGGAGTCACAAAAACACTGAACTTTAGGAAGGCAAAGTTTGACCAGCTTAGAGATGCCCTTAATCTGGTAGACTGGGACAATATCCTCAGAAATGAGAATACAGATAATAAATGGAAAATGTTTAAGAACATCCTAAATAGGCAGTGTAAGCGGTTTATACCTTGTGGGAATAAAAGGACTAGAAATAGGAAAAACCCAATGTGGCTAAACAAAGAAGTAAGACAGGCAATTAACAGTAAAAAGAAAGCATTTGCACTACTAAAGCAGGATGGCACCATTGAAGCTCTAAAAAACTATAGGGAGAAAAATACTTTATCTAAAAAACTAATTAAAGCTGCCAAAAAGGAAACAGAGAAGCACATTGCTAAGGAGAGTAAAACTAATCCCAAACTGTTCTTCAACTATATCAATAGTAAAAGAATAAAAACTGAAAATGTAGGTCCCTTAAAAAATAGTGAGGAAAGAATGGTTGTAGATGACGAGGAAAAAGCTAACATATTAAACACCTTCTTCTCCACGGTATTCACGGTGGAAAATGAAATGCTAGGTGAAATCCCAAGAAACAATGAAAACCCTATATTAAGGGTCACCAATCTAACCCAAGAAGAGGTGCGAAACCGGCTAAATAAGATTAAAATAGATAAATCTCCGGGTCCGGATGGCATACACCCACGAGTACTAAGAGAACTAAGTAATGTAATAGATAAACCATTATTTCTTATTTTTAGGGACTCTATAGCGACAGGGTCTGTTCCGCAGGATTGGCGCATAGCAAATGTGGTGCCAATATTCAAAAAGGGCTCTAAAAGTGAACCTGGAAATTATAGGCCAGTAAGTCTAACCTCTATTGTTGGTAAAATATTTGAAGGGTTTCTGAGGGATGTTATTCTGGATTATCTCAATGAGAATAACTGTTTAACTCCATATCAGCATGGGTTTATGAGAAATCGCTCCTGTCAAACCAATCTAATCAGTTTTTATGAAGAGGTAAGCTATAGGCTGGACCACGGTGAGTCATTGGACGTGGTATATCTCGATTTTTCCAAAGCGTTTGATACCGTGCCGCACAAGAGGTTGGTACACAAAATGAGAATGCTTGGTCTGGGGGAAAATGTGTGTAAATGGGTTAGTAACTGGCTTAGTGATAGAAAGCAGAGGGTGGTTATAAATGGTATAGTCTCTAACTGGGTCGCTGTGACCAGTGGGGTACCGCAGGGGTCAGTATTGGGACCTGTTCTCTTCAACATATTCATTAATGATCTGGTAGAAGGTTTACACAGTAAAATATCGATATTTGCAGATGATACAAAACTATGTAAAGCAGTTAATACAAGAGAAGATAGTATTCTGCTACAGATGGATCTGGATACGTTGGAAACTTGGGCTGAAAGGTGGCAGATGAGGTTTAACAATGATAAATGTAAGGTTATACACATGGGAAGAAGGAATCAATGTCACCATTACACACTGAATGGGAAACCACTGGGTAAATCTGACAGGGAGAAGGACTTGGGGATCCTAGTTAATGATAAACTTACCTGGAGCAGCCAGTGCCAGGCAGCAGCTGCCAAGGCAAACAGGATCATGGGGTGCATTAAAAGAGGTCTGGATACACATGATGAGAGCATTATACTGCCTCTGTACAAATCCCTAGTTAGACCGCACATGGAGTACTGTGTCCAGTTTTGGGCACCGGTGCTCAGGAAGGATATAATGGAACTAGAGAGAGTACAAAGGAGGGCAACAAAATTAATAAAGGGGATGGGAGAACTACAATACCCAGATAGATTAGCGAAATTAGGATTATTTAGTCTAGAAAAAAGACGACTGAGGGGCGATCTAATAACCATGTATAAGTATATAAGGGGACAATACAAATATCTCGCTGAGGATCTGTTTATACCAAGGAAGGTGACGGGCACAAGGGGGCATTCTTTGCGTCTGGAGGAGAGAAGGTTTTTCCACCAACATAGAAGAGGATTCTTTACTGTTAGGGCAGTGAGAATCTGGAATTGCTTGCCTGAGGAGGTGGTGATGGCGAACTCAGTCGAGGGGTTCAAGAGAGGCCTGGATGTCTTCCTGGAGCAGAACAATATTGTATCATACAATTAGGTTCTGTAGAAGGACGTAGATCTGGGGATTTATTATGATGGAATATAGGCTGAACTGGATGGACAAATGTCTTTTTTCGGCCTTACTAACTATGTTACTATGTTACTATGTATGTAAGCATGCTCAAGATAAGTATGAGAATGGAAGACCCATTCTAACTTTGAGGAACTCTGCCTCTGAGGAAACCAAATAACTGTTGAGTTGGCTCAGTAGATCACCACCAAGCCCAGATCTTGATCCTATTTGTTTTTTTTCCAGGAAATCAAGCAAACGCTTTAATGAAGATTGCTCCTTGATATTACAAAGACAGAAATTCGACTGGACATGAAATACTACATCATAATCGTTTCCACTCAAGAAAGTGAAAAACAGAACAAGCAAAAAGGGAAGTCGTAGAACTCAAAGCAGATGACAGCAAGACGCGAGGGGGGGTTGATGCAATCTCCATACTGATGATTTTATCTCCCACACAATGCTGCTCTATGCTAAATTCAGATTTTTCCCTTTTCATAAGAAAAAAAAAATATTCTGTTATTTTGTACTGAAAATTGATAAGCTGAACTACAGGATAAAATAAAAAAAACAAACTAGAAGATTAAACAACTGCAATAACACACTCAACCTGTGGACAAATGAGGTGCTGTTTTTTTCTATTTCCATGCAAACCTAGTTCTTTAATTTATTCATATTGACATTGATCTTGTTCCAATCAATATCCCACTAATCTACTGCATGACTAAAAATCTAGGAACATGTTCACCCCCTTTAATGAAGAACACCCCCCTTAAAATTTTTATCCTTTTAATATATTGCAGTCATCATATTATAGAGCACTGTGCACTCACAATTGCTCATTTTGACTTTCTACCCAGCTAATTCTTCTCTTTTCTTGTCTATGACTTCACATGATTCAAAAAAGACTATCTGAATCCTTCTAAGCTCTATATATAAACAGGAGGTCAATTTTCCCTGCATGACCCATAGGACACAACAAAAGTCAATGGCGGGGGGAGGGGGAGGGGGAGGAGGGAAAAGCTGGGCCAGGAGTTGAAGAGGGGAATCATTTCTGCTAGGACAAGAGACTTCCTGTTTCTACATAGAGCAGAGAAAAGAGAAGAAGTAGCTGGGTAGAAAGGCAAAATGAGCAATTGTATATGCACAGTGCTATAATTTGATGGTTGCAACATATTAAGTTGATAAAAACTTTGATGGGAGGAGTGCTTCTTTAAGGGGAATCTATTACCACGGATAATGCTATTAACCTGCAGACATAGGGTAAATCTGCAGGTTAATAACGTACAAAGGGGGCCTGGCCGCCTTCCTGAAACTGTGGCTCCTAAGAGAAAATGAACTTTATTCTTCCTGAGAGCCATTCGCTTTCAGTCATACAAGAGTGTCGGCACGGCTTCAGTCACCGCTCATAGCACTGTGGGCAGAAGCAGTAAGCATGCCCTGACACTTTAACTGACGCTCACTTTGCAGTGCATCACCTGTATGACTGAAAGCCGATGGGTTCTGAGAGGAATAAAGTTAATTTTCTTCTAATAGCCGCACTTTAAGTATGGCAGCCGGGCACCTTCATGATGTTATTGTCCTGCAATGTATCCCTATGCCTACAGATTTATAACATTTTCTGATGTGACAGGTTCCCTTTAAAGGGGTTGTCCTGCCCCCTGAACCTAACAACTGGTTGGGCCAACCTTAGTAGGAACAAATGCAACCAAGTATTTGTGATAACAGGTCACTGACTTTTACTAAGCTCTGTAGGAATTTTGACCCACTCATCTTTGAATTGTTGTAATTCAACCACATTGGAGGGTTTCTGAGCATAAACTGCCTTTTTAAGGTCATGCCACAGCATCTCAATTGGATTAAGGTCAGGACTTTGACTAGGCCACTCAAAAGTCTTAATTTTTTAGCCATTAAGGGGTGGACTTGCTGGTGTGTTTTGGATCATTGTCCTGCTGCATAACACATGTGTGCTTCAGTTTGAGGTCACAAACAGATGGCCGGACATTCTCCTTCAGAAAAATTCATGGTTCCATTTACCACAGCAAGTCTTCCAAGTCCTGAAGCAGCAAACAGCCCCAGACCATCACACTACCACCACCATATTTTACTGTTGGTATGATGTTCCTATGTTCCTTTTCTGAAATGCTGTGTTACCTCTACGCCGGATGTACTGGGACAAATGCCTTCCAAAAAGTTAAAATTTTGTCTAGTCAGTCCACAAAAGTCTTGGGGATCATCAAGATGTTTTCTTGCAAAACTGAGAAGAGCCTTTATGTTCTTATTGCTCAGCAGTGTTTTTCATCTTGGAGCTCTTCCATACAGGCCATATTTGCCCAGTATCTTTCTTATGGTGGAGTCATGAACACTGATCTTAACTGAGGAAAGTGAGACTTGCAGTTCTTAGAATGTTGTTGTGATATCTTTTGTAACTTCTTGGATGAGTTGTTGCTGCACTCTTGGAGTAATTTTAGTGGGCCGACCACTCCTGGGAAAGTTCACCACTGTTCCATGTTTTTGCCATTTGTGAATATTGGCTCTCACTGTGGTTCGCTGGTGTATCAAAGCTTTATAAATGGCTTTATAACCTTTTCCAGACTGATGGGCCTCAATTACTTTGTTTCTCATTTGTTCCAGAATTTGTTTGGATTGCAGCATGATGTCTAGCTTTTAAGATTCTTTTGGTCTACTTCACTTTGTCAGGCAGGTCCTATTTAACCCCTTTACCCCCAAGGGTGGTTTGCACGTTAATGACCGGGCCAATTTTTACAATTCTGACCACTGTCCCTTTATGAGGTTATAACTCTGGAACGCTTCAATGGATCCTGGTGATTCTGACATTGTTTTCTCATGACATATTGTACTTCATGACAATGGTAAAAATTATTTGATATAACCTGCGTTTATTTGTGAAAAAAACGGAAATTTGGCGAAAATTATGAAAATTTCGCAATTTTCCAACTTTGAATTTTTATGCAATTAAATCACAGAGATATGTCACACAAAATACTTAATAAGTAACATTTCCCACATGTCTACTTTACATCAGCACAATTTTGGAACCAAAATTTTTTTTTGTTAGGGAGTTATAAGGGTTAAAAGTTGACCAGCAATTTCTCATTTCTACAACACCATTTTATTTTAGGGACCACATCTCATTTGAAGTCATTTTGAGGGGTCTATATGATAGAAAATACCCAAGTGTGACACCATTCTAAAAACTACACCCCTCAAGGTGCTCAAAACCATATTCAAGAAGTTTATTAACCCTTCTGGTGCTTCACAGGAATTTTTTGAATGTTTAAATAAAAATGAACATTTAACTTTTTTTCACAAAAAATGTAATTCAGCTCCAATTTGTTTTATTTTACCAAGGGTAACAGGAGAAAATGGACCCCAAACATTGTTGTACAATTTGTCCTGAGTATGCCAATACCCCACATGTGGGGGTAAACCACTGTTTGGGCGCATGGCAGAGCTCGGAAGCGAAGGAGTGCCATTTGACTTTTCAATGCAAAATTGACTGGAATTGAGATGGGACGCCATGTTTCGTTTGGAGAGCCCCTGATGTGGCTAAACATTGAAACCCCCCACAAGTGACACCATTTTGGAAAGTAGACCCCCTAAGGAACTTATCTAGAGGTGTGGTGAGCACTTTGACCCAACAAGTGCTTCACAGAAGTTTATAATGTAGAACCGTAAAAATAAAAAATCATATTTTTTCACAAAAATTATCTTTTTGCCCCCAATTTTTTATTTTCCCAAGGGTAAGAGAAGAAATTGGACCCCAAAAGTTGTTGTACAATTTGTCCTGAGTACGCGGATACCCCATATGTGGGGGTAAACCACTGTTTGGGTGGATGGGAGAGCTCGGAAGGGAAGGAGCGCCGTTTGACTTTTCAAAGCAAAATTGACAGGAATTGAGATGGGACGCCATGTTGCGTTTGAAGAGCCACTGATGTGCCTAAACATTGAAACCCCCCACAAATGACACCATTTTGGAAAGTAGACCCCCTAAGGAACTTATCTAGAGGTGTGGTGAGCACTTTGACCCACCAAGTGCTTCACAGAAGTTTATAATGCACAGCCGTAAAAATAAAACAAAATTTTTTTCCCACAAAAATTATTTTTTTAGCCCCCAGTTTTGTATTTTCCTGAGGGTAACAGGAGAAATTGGACCCCAAAATTTGTTGCCCAATTTGTCCTGAGTGCGATGATACACCATATGTGGGGGGAACCACTGTTTGGGCACATGGGAGGGCTCAGAAGGGAAGGAGTGCCATTTGAATGCAGACTTAGATGGAATGGTCTGCAGGTGTCACATTGCGTTTGCAGAGCCCCTAATGTACCTAAACAGTAGAAACCCCCCACAAGTGACACCATTTTGGAAAGTAGACCCCCTTAGGAACTTATCTAGATGTGTGCTGAGCGCTTTGACCCACCAAGGGCTTCACAGAAGTTTATAATGGAGAGCCGTAAAAATAAAACAAAAATTTTTTCCCACAAAAATTATTTTTTAGCCCCCAGTTTTGTATTTTCCCGAGGGTAAAAGGAGAAATTCGACCCCACAATTTGTTGTCCAATTTGTCCTGAGTGCGCTGATACCCCATATGTGGGGGGGAACCACTGTTTGGGCGCATGGGAGGGCTCGGAAGGGAAGGAGCTCCATTTGGAATGAGGACTTAGATGGAATGGTCTGCAGGTGTCACATTGCATTTGCAGAGCCCCTAATGTACCTAAACAGTAGAAACCTCCCACAAGTGACACCATTTTGGAAACTAGACCCCCTAAGGAACTCATCTAGATGTGTTGTGATAGCTTTGAACCCCCAAGTGTTTCACTACAGTTTGTAACGCAGAGCCGTGAAAATTAAAAAAAAAAATCTTTCCCCCCAAAATTATTTTTTAGCCCCCAGTTTTGTATTTTCCCGAGGGTAAGAGGAGAAATTCGACCCCAAAAGTTGTTGTCCAATTTGTCCTGAGTGCGCTGATACCCCATATGTGGGGGGGAACCACTGTTTGGGCGCATGGGAGGGCTCGGAAGGGAAGGAGCTCCATTTGGAATGAGGACTTAGATGGAATGGTCTGCAGGTGTCACATTGCATTTGCAGAGCCCCTAATGTACCTAAACAGTAGAAACCTCCCACAAGTGACACCATTTTGGAAACTAGACCCCCTAAGGAACTCATCTAGATGTGTTGTGATAGCTTTGAACCCCCAAGTGTTTCACTACAGTTTGTAACGCAGAGCCGTGAAAATTAAAAAAAAAAATCTTTCCCCCCAAAATTATTTTTTAGCCCCCAGTTTTGTATTTTCCCGAGGGTAAGAGGAGAAATTCGACCCCAAAAGTTGTTGTCCAATTTGTCCTGAGTACGCTGATACCCCGTATGTTGGGGGAAACCAACGTTTGAGCGCATGGCAGAGCTCGGAAGGGAAGGAGCGCCATTTGGAATGCAGACTTAGATGGAATGGTCTGCAGACGTCACATTGCGTTTGCAGAACCCCTAATGTACCTAAACAGTAGAAACCCCCCACAAGTGACCCCATATTGGAAACTAGACCCCCCAGGGAACTAATCTAGATGTGTTGTGAGAACTTTGAACCCCCAAGTGTTTCACTACAGTTTATAACGCAGAGCCGTGAAAATAAAAAATCTTTTTTTTTCCCACAAAAAATATGTTTTAGCCCCGAGTTTTGTATTTTCCCAAGGGTAGCAGGAGAAATTGGACCCCAAAAGTTGTTGTCCTATTTGTCCTGAGTACGCTGATACCCCATATGTTGGGGTAAACCCCTGTTTGGGCACACGGGAGAGCTCGGAAGGGAAGAAGCACTGTTTTACTTTTTCAACGCAGAATTGGCTGGAATTGAGATCGGACGCCATGTCGCGTTTGGAGAGCCCCTGATGTGCCTAAACAGTGGAAACCCCCCAATTATAACTGAAACCCTAATCCAAACACATCCCTAACCCTAATCCCAACAGTAACCCTAACCACACCTCTAACCCTGACACACCCCTAACCCTAATCCCAACCCTATTCCCAACCGTAAATGTAATCTAAACCCTAACTGTAACTTTAGCCCCAACCCAAACTGTAGCCCTAGCCCTAACCCTAGCCCTAACCCTAGCCCTAACCCTAGCCCTAACCCTAGCCCTAACCCTAGCCCTAACCCTAACCCTAGCCCTAACCCTAGCCCTAACCCTAACCCTAGCCCTAACCCTAGCCCTAACCCTAGCCCTAACCCTAGCCCTAGCCCTAACCCTAGCCCTAACCCTAGCCCTAACCCTAGCCCTAACTCTAACCCTAGCCCTAATGGGAAAATGGAAATAAATACATTTTTTTAATTTTTCCCTAACTAAGGGGGTGATGAAGGGGGGTTTGATTTACTTTTATAGCGGGTTTTTTAGCGGATTTTTATGATTGGCAGCCGTCACACACTGAAAGACGCTTTTTATTGCAAAAAATATTTTTTGCGTTACCACATTTTGAGAGCTATAATTTTTCTATATTCTGGTCCACAGAGTCATGTGAGGTCTTGGTTTTTGCGGGACGAGTTGATGTTTTTATTGGTAACATTTTCGGGCACGTGACATTTTTTGATCGCTTTTTATTCCGATTTTTGTGAGGCAGAATGACCAAAAACCAGCTATTCATGAATTTCTTTTGGGGGAGGCGTTTATACCGTTCCGCGTTTGGTAAAATTGATGAAGCAGTTTTATTCTTCGGGTCAGTACGATTACAGCGACACCTCATTTATATCATTTTTTTATGTTTTGGCGCTTTTATACGATAAAAACTATTTTATAGAAAAAATAATTATTTTTGCATCGCTTTATTCTCAGGACTATAACTTTTTTATTTTTTTGCTGATGATGCTGTATGGCGGCTCGTTTTTTGCGGGACAAGATGACGTTTTCAGCGGTACCATGGTTAGTTATATCTGTCTTTTTGATCGCGTGTTATTCCACTTTTTGTTCGGCGTTATGATAATAAAGCGTTGTTTTTTGCCTCGTTTTTTTTTTTTTTTTCTTACGGTGTTTACTGAAGGGGTTAACTAGTGGGCCAGTTTTATAGGTCGGGCCGTTACGGACGCGGCGATACTAAATATGTGTACTTTTATTGTTTTTTTTTTTTTATTTAGATAAAGAAATGTATTTATGGGAATAATTTTTTTTTTTTTTTTTCATTATTTTGGAATATTTTTTTTTATTTTTTTTTACACATTTGAAATTTTTTTTTTTTACTTTTTTACTTTGTCCCAGGGGGGGACATCACAGATCAGTGATCTGACAGTTTGCACAGCACTCTGTCAGATCACTGATCTGATAGGAGTGCAGGCTGCTTCACAGTGCCTGCTCTGAGCAGGCTCTGTGAAGCCACCTCCCTCCCTGCAGGACCCGGATCCGCGGCCATCTTGGATCCGGGGCTGGAGGGAGCAGGGAGGGAGGTGAGACCCTCGCAGCAACGCGATCACATCGCGTTGCTGCGGGGGGCTCAGGGAAGCCCGCAGGGAGCCCCCTCCCTGCGCGGTGCTTCCCTGTACCGCCGGCACATCGCGATCATCTTTGATCGCGGTGTGCCGGGGGTTAATGTGCCGGGGGCGGTCCGTGACCGCTCCTGGCACATAGTGCCGGATGTCAGCTGCGATAAACAGCTGACACCCGGCCGCGATCGGCGGCGCTCCCCCCGTGAGCGCTGCCGATCGCATATGACGTACTATTGCGTCCTTGGGAAGTAAAGCCCACCCCACATGGACGCAATAGTACGTCTAATGGCAGAAAGGGGTTAAGTGATTTCTTGATTGAGAACAGGTACTAAGGCCTGGGTGTGGCTAGGGAATTTGAACTCTGCTTCCCAAAGATGTGATAAACCACAATTAATTTCTGTTTTAAGTGGGAGCAATCACTTTTTCACACAGGGCTCTGTAGGTTTGGATTTCTTTTCCCCTGTATAATAAAGACCTTCATTTAAAAACTGCATTTTGTGGTTACTTGTGTTATCTTTGCCTAATATTTAAATGTGTTTGGTGATCTGAAACATTTAAGTGTGACGAACATGCAAGACTTTAATGTTTAACAGGCACCATACAATTGGTTGTGGCTATGCCTGTTACTACAGCTCAAAGCAGCTCAGTCCCTCTTAGATAAACTAAACTGAGTTTCAGTACCAGACAAAGCCACAGCCAAATGTATGGCACCCGGGTCAAGTCTAGTACATTGAAAATTGGCTCATTTTCCTTCTTGTAATTTTTAAAATGTAAAAGATGAAAATATACCCATATAGACAGTGGCACCTGGAGCATTTGCATCCCTGACTCCCTCAACCTCCACCTTCCACCCATGCTGTAGATCCTTTATTCAGTTGATCTGCCGGTTTACACGCCAGTTTATTATGGTTCGGGGGAACTCTTTTTAGCAATTTCACCATATAAATATATTATTTGCTTTCATAAACTCACACTCTAGGACTTTCAAGTTATGGAAAGGTACAACTAGGAAAAAAATGAGTGATGTGCTGTCAAATTTCCTAAAAAGAGAATATATAATTCTTAGATATTGAAAAGTGTAATACAAAATGTGTCCCGTAGGTGGCGTCTGTTGAGCTATGAAAAAGCTAAAAGCAATAAAACGATTTTCTCTTTGATATGACAGAACCCGCACATAATGTAGATATCGGTGGTCCTGGATACAGTCATGTCAAGAATAAATAAAAAAAAGATGTTTCCCCCTTATATTGTATCTGTGCGTTCCTAAGACTGCAGAACGGATCATGAAGAAAGGTTCTTTGTTCTCTGCTTGTGGGACACAATTGTTTATTTAGATATTTGTGTCTTTTTTTCTTTGTGTGTCGCTGTGTTTAGAATGTAACGCTCCAGCGCAGATATAGAAACATATAGGCAGAACCGCTAAACACCCCTCTGTATATGCACTCAATGGGACTGTGGTATGGCAGCGCAGAAAATGGATTTACAGCGGTCCTGAGATATGAAGAAGAGCGGCCTGTAGGCAGAGATCTATTCCTGGAGCTGCTGTCTGCACTTACAGAGGCCGCAGAGCGGGTTTAACCATTTCAGATAGATAGATAGATAGATAGATAGATAGATAATAGATAGATAGATGATAGATAGATAGATAGATAGATAGATAGATAGATAGATAGATAGATAATAGATAGATAGATAGATAGATAGATAGATAGATAGATAGATAGATGATAGATAGATAGATAGATAGATAGATAGATAGATGATAGATAGATAGATAGATAGATAGATAGATAGATAGATAGATGATAGATAGATAGATAGATAGATAGATAGATAGATAGATAGATAGATAGATGATAGATAGATAATAGATAGATAGATAGATAATAGATAGATAGATAGATGATAGATAGATAGATAGATAGATAATAGATAGATGATAGATAGATAGATAGATAGATAGATAGATAGATAGATAGATAGATAGATGATAGATAGATAATAGATAGATAGATAGATAGATAGATAGATAGATAGATAATAGATAGATGATAGATAGATAGATAGATAGATAGATAGATAGATAGATAGATAGATAGATGATAGATAGATAATAGATAGATAGATAGATAGATAGATAGATAGATAGATAGATAGATAGATGATAGATAGATAGATAGATAGATAGATAGATAGATAGATAGATAGATAATAGATAGATAGATAGATAGATAGATAGATAGATAGATGATAGATAGATAGATAGATAGATAGATAGATAGATAATAGATAGATAGATAGATAGATAGATGATAGATAGATAGATAGATAGATAGATAGATAGATAATAGATAGATAGATAGATAGATGATAGATAGATAGATAGATAGATAGATAGATGATAGATAGATAGATAGATAGATAGATAGATAGATAGATAGATAGATAGATGATAGATAGACAGACAGATAAATAGATAGAGATAATAGATAGATAGATGGATAGATAGATAGATAGATAGATAGATAAATAGATAGATAATAGATAGATAATAGATAGATAGATAGATAGATAGATAGATAAATAGATAGATAATAGATAGATAGATAGATAATAGATAGATAGATAGATAATAGATAGATAGATAGATAGATAGATAGATAGATAGATAGATAGATAGATAGATAGATAGATAATAGATAGATAATAGATAGATAGATAAATAGTAGATAGATAGATAGATAGATAGATAGATAGATAGATAGATAATGGATAGATAGATAGATAGATAGATAGATAGATGGATAGATAGATAGATAGATAGATAGATAGATAGATAGATAGATAAATAGATAATAGATAGATAGATAGATAGATAATAGATAGATAGATAGATAGATGATAGATAGATAGATAGATAGATGATAGATAGACAGACAGATAAATAGATAGAGATAATAGATAGATAGATGGATAATGGATAGATAGATAGATAGATAGATAGATAGATAGATAGATAGATAGATAATGGATAGATAGATAGATAGATAGATAGATAGATGGATAGATAGATAGATAGATAGATAGATAGATAGATAGATAGATAGATAAATAGATAATAGATAGATAGATAGATAGATAGATAGATAGATAGATAATAGATAGATAGATAGATAGATGATAGATAGATAGATAGATAGATGATAGATAGACAGACAGATAAATAGATAGAGATAATAGATAGATAGATGGATAGATAGATAGATAGATAAATAGATAAATAGATAGATAATAGATAGATAATAGATAGATAGATAAATAGATAGATAATAGATAGATAGATAGATAGATAGATAGATAATAGATAGATAATAGATAGATAGATAATAGATAGATAGATAATAGATAGATAGATAGATAATAGATAGATAATAGATAGATAGATAAATAGTAGATAGATAGATAGATAGATAATGGATAGATAGATAGATGGATAGATAGATAGATAGATAGATAGATAGATAGATAGATAGATAGATAGATAATAGATAGATAGATAGATAATAGATAGATAGATAATAGATAGATAATAGATAGATAGATAGATAGATAGATAATAGATAGATAATAGATAGATAATAGATAGATAGATAGATAATAGATAGATGATAGATAGATAGATAGATAATAGATAGATAATAGATAGATAGATAGATAGATAATAGATAGATAATAGATAGATGATAGATAGATAGATAGATAGATAATAGATAGATAGATAGATAGATAATAGATAGAGATAATAGATAAATGATAGATAGATATTTCAGACCCCTTTACATTTTTCACTCTTTACTTCATTGCAGCCATTTAGTGAATTCAAAAAAGTACACTCTGCATTCCATCTTTCCAAAAAAAAAAACAGAAATGTAGAAAATTTTACAAATGTATTAATGATACACAGTGTCTGCAAATTGAGATTCTGGTTTGGCTGTTATCCTAAGTCAGGTGACAAGGCTCCTTAACCCCTTAATGACCGCCAATACGCCTTTTAACTGACCTGAGATATAAGAGAATAGCCTCCCCATACAGGTGACAATCCAGCATCTGTCGGTTGTACACTATAGCTGACAACTTGCTGTATCAGCCATGATCAGTATTTGCACCTTCTAAATCTGTTTAACCCCTTAGATGCTGCTGTCAATAGTGACTACATCATTATAAATGGTTAACAGAGTGTGGGGGCTTCTTCTTTATCCCAGTTGGTGCCCTCAGATCATGATTTTGTTGTCCTGATGTTTGCGATGGCAATTCATGACCAAATAGCGGCCTTAGAGTCTGACGGCTATAGTAATCTGTTTAGAAGTTAGCAACATTTAGGTGGTAAAAATACACATTTTCATTTCTGTCATGTCACTTTCCATTAATTCCTGTAAAGCACCTGATGGGTTAATAAACTACCTGACAGCAGTTTTCAATATGTTTAGGGGTGCTGTTTTTAAAATGGTATCACGTTTGGGGGTTTCCCAATATATGGGACCCCTAAAGTCACTTCAAACATGGATAAGTCCCTAAAAAAATAAATGTGGTAAATTTCTTTGAAAAAATGAAAAATTGCTGCTACATTTTTAAACCTCCTAAAATGCTAACAAAATAAAATAACATTTTACAAATGGTGCTTATGTAAAGCCAACATGTGGGAAATGTTATTTATTAATGGTTTGCTGTTGTATGACTATCTGGATTAAAGGGATAATCATTCAAATTTAGAAAATTGCTAATTTTTTAACATTTTTCTCAAATTTTTTATATTTTTTATAAATAAACACAAAAAATGTTGAACTAAATTTACCATTATCATAAAGTATAATGTGTCCCGAAAAAACAATCTCAAAATCACTGGGATTTGTTGAAGCGTTGCAGAGTTATTACCACATAAAGTGACACTGGTCAGATTTCAAAAATTTGGCTCGGTCACTAAGGGGTTAAAGGGTCGACATTGACTGTTAGGATCGCTACTTCCAATAGGTGGCACTAGAGTTGTAGTCCTCTTCCTCTCTGAAGAGACAATTTGCATATTTCCCAGAGGAGCATTGCGGCTTTAAGTCTCCTCACCTCGACATGCTTATCATGTCACTCTCCACAAGGACAAACGATACTTCTTGGATCCCGCAAATGTATTAAAAAAGAAAAACTGAGATATCACATGGTCCTAAGTATTCAGACCCTTTGCTCAGTATCTCAGTGTGGTGATCTCTGTGGATTGCTACTTATTTTCCCTACAGTGGCCACTACAAGAGAAATGTAGTATTAGATGGCAGCACTTCCGATGAAAATATGTTCACCGTGCTCTCATCTTCACCAAAATGGATGTAGAGTTTCTCCTCGTCCATGGAGCTGACATCTGGGAATAGATTGGAGAGCCTCCCTAACTGAGTGTCTTTCACTGCTAAGTATTTGGCTCAGTATAACAGGTAGTCGGTCTGATCCGTCACAGCATCCAGGCCACAGTCTTCTCTCCCTGGGCTTGTAGGTCTGTGTTTGCCATCTTGATTCGATGGCCAGACAGTGTTAACTGTTAGGCATCTAGTCAGGATCCAGTGGCGTCTGAGGTTCAGGAGTTTCTCCCAAAGTAGCCAGTCTGTAGTTGCTCTGTAGACTCCGGTATTTGGTCAGTATCTGTGATGCGATAATATGGTTCCTCCAGTCAATGCTTCTCATGGCTTTCGTCCACAATCTTCCTGGTTCTGGTTACTGTTAGGCTGTTGTGGTTGGTGCTTGGGTCTGAATAGGTTTGGGTAAGCTGCTTGGGGATCCTGGTTTGCCATGGTAGACCTCTTCAGAACTGCTAGGAATGGAAGGAATTCCCCCAGCTCAGCCCATCAATCACTGTTGGAAGTGCTCCAATGGATTTGGAAAAAGTGCTTAAGGAATTCCAACTGCAATATTTCCATTGGGCTGCAATCTCACCTTGACCAGTCTGGGAAATGTATGAAGAGTGACCGTTGAATTCACTAACGTACAGGAGGATCATGACTTTTTAACCAGATTTTAACTCCAAATTACATAGCCATCCACTTTTTATACACTGCTCAAAAAAATAAAGGCAAGAATTAAACAACAGAATATAACTCCAAGTAAATCAAACTTCTGTGAAATCAAACTGTCCACTTAGGAAGCAACACTGACTGACAATCAATTTCACATGCTGTTGTGCAAATGGAATAAACACCAGATGGAAATTATTGGCAATTATCAAGTCACCCTCAATGAAGGAGTGTTTTTGCAGGTGGGGACCACAGACCACAACTCAGTACCAATGCTTTCTGGCTGATGTTTTGGGCATTTTTCAATGTTGGTTGTGCTTTCACACTCGTGGTAGCATGAGACGAACTGTACAACCCACACAAGTGGCTCAGGTAGTGCAGCTCATCCAGGATGGCACATCAATGCAAGCTGTGGCAAGAAGGTTTGTTGTGTCTGTCAGCGTAATGTCCAGAGGCTGGAGGCGCTACCAGGAGACAGGCCAGTACACCAGGAGACGTGGAGGGGGCTGTAGGAGGGCAACAACCCAGCAGCAGGACCGCTACCTCCATCTTTGTGCAAGGAGAAACAGGAGAAGCACTGCCAGAGCCCTGCAAAATGACCTCCAGCAGGCCACAAATGTGCATGTGTCTGCACAAATGGTTAGAAACCAACTCCATGAGGATGGTCTGAGTGCCCGACTTCACAGATGGGGGTTGTGCTCACAGCCCAACACTGTACAGAAAACTTGGCATTTGCCACAGAACACCAGAATTGGCAAATTCGCCACTGGCGCCCTGTGTTCTTCACAGATGAAAGCAGGTTCACACTGAGCACATGTGACAGATGAGACAGAGTCTGGAGACGCCATGGAGAGCGATCTGCTGCCTGCAACATCCTTCAGCATGACCTGTTTGGCAGTGGGTCAGTAATGGTGTGGGGTGGCATTTCTTTGGAGGGCCGCATAGCCCTCCATGTGCTCACCAGAGGTAGCCTGACTACCATTAGTTACCGAGATGAGATCCTCAGACCCCTTGTGAGACCATATGCTGGTGCGGTTGGCCCTGGGTTCCTCCTAATGCAGGACAATGCCAGACCTCATGTGACTGGAGTGTGTCAGCAGTTCCTGCAAGATGAAGGCATTGAAGCTAAGGTCTGGCCCGCCCGTTCCCCAGACCTGAATCCAATTTAACACATTTGGGACATCATGTCTCGCACCATCCACCAACGTCACGTTGCACCACAGACTGTCCAGGAGTTGACGGATGCTTTAGTCCAGGTCTGGGAGGAGATCCCTCAGGAGACCGTCCACCGCCTCATCAGGAGCATGCCCAAGTGTTGTAGGGAGGTCATACAGGCACGAGGAGGCCAAACACATTACTGAGCATCATTTCCTTGTCTTTAGGCATTTCCACTGAAGTTGGATCAGCCTGTAACTGCATTTTCCACTTTCATTTTGAGGATCATTCCAACTCCAGACCACCATGGGATATTAGTTGTGATTTATGTTGATAATTTTTAGGTTTTATTGTTCTCAACACATTCCACTATGTAATGACTAAAGATTTACAACTGGAATATTTCATTCAGTGATATCTAGAATGTGGGATTTTAGTGTTCCCTTTATTTTTTTGAGCATTGTATAATGCAGTATCGGATGAGTTTGGCTTCTCTACTCACACATGTGCTTCATCTTCTTTTTCAGGGCTTCATCATCCTATGTAGTCTGCATTGAGGTCACTGTGGTTGACACGTTTGCTGTCTTTTATGCAATATATGTAACTAATACTTCAGGCCATTAAAATCTTCTTAGTAAGCATATGTATAGGGTTTTATGCTGTGGTGGGTGGAATGTGGCCAGATGAATACTGAGGCCTGACAGGAAGACCTTTGATGGTGGCTCCGAGCACTGCTTTTCTATGTTACCAGGAAGAATGAAATGAAAGGTGTTATACAAACACTGTAAGGGCCTAATACAGAAATATATCACTCAGATGTGAGAAGAAATGTGGCCTGAGTTATGACTGAATCTACAGCAGGTCTGGCATGTAATGAAAAGAAGGTTTGTAGGCCCGGATCTAGTTATCAGACTGTGAGATCAATTTAGAAGGAACTGTAGAGAATCATGGAAATATGGTTGATAGATTCCTCTATGTATATCCTAAAAAAATGAAGACATTTATGTTCTGGTGTTGGCATACATGGCTGTTGCCAGAACTAGAAAAACTGGGTGGATTCCAAGTCCTACGTAGCTTGGATGTCACATCAAGCCAAAAGGCCTTCTAAAGATGGCCTTACATGTTGATGAACAAATGAACACTAGCCGAGCTAGCTGATTTTGAAGGTGCTGGCTAAAGATCTCTAAGGGTATTGTCACAGTTCCACCCCTCAGTGTGTCTGGGATGCAGTTACTAACAGCTCGGCCATCCAATCTTGTATAGGGGCGTGCTGAGCTGTCAGTGTGCAGTGTGTTGATTGACAGCTCAACTATCCAATCTGAGACTTTGAGATGTCAGCTGTCTCCAAGTGTTCATTATTCCAGAAAATTGTCATGCTTCTTAACTGAGCTGTGTCTCGCAGAACTCTGCCAGATGTACATTCAGCCTGTGAGGTTTGTGCTTTCCTGTGCCTTGAGATCTGTATGCTTGATCTGTTGCCTGACCTTGAACTTCGTTCTGATCATCCGCCTATTTAACCTCATCAGCTCTGATCTGTTATCCTCCCGGTACTCTGACCTCAGTATGTTACCTGACTACGCTTTTGTCTCTTCCTTCTGTTTACGACGTACCCTCTTGGCTTCTGACCTTGGACTCCTTGACCACTGTGACTCACGGCTTGGCCGTGAAAAGTGACTAGCATCACAGGTAGCCCCAATCTCTCCTAATGTCACATGTTGAGCGAAAGAATAATAGAATATGTTGAAATTTGATCTTTTGTTCGTTTACAGGAAGGGCCACTAACCATCAGATGTATCTGGGGTCTTAAGGTGCCTATTTTCCAAGCTGAACATCACCTTAACTCTCTCTCTCACAACAAAGGACCTTAAGTTGGCATTAATACCATTCCCTCAAAATTCACGCAGCTTGCCCCAGGAAGAAGATCACAGGCAAAACCCAGGGTCGGGAAAAATCTAACTTCTTGACGATTTTACATATATTTTGTGTCTTTTTGATTAATTTAATCTTGTGAGTATAATAAAAAAACAATTGTAAGCAAATTATTCATCAGTGCTCCTATACGTCTAGTTGTTCTTTAAAGGGGTTGTCCAGTCTAAATTGATAAGCCTACAGTCACTCTGTGTGATTGCACACTTAGGAAACACCCAGATGCATGCACTGTGTGCTGCGGGGATTCGCCGGTTTCTGAGCTGGGGCCAGAGGGAATGTGTGAGTTATTCATACTGGCCAGTGAGCATGGCCTCGCTTCCATATACTTGTGTGGAGTGAGGCGGCCCCCTCTAGTTGGCCATGCCCACTGGCAGGCCACATCACTGGACAGAGCACGGACTCACTCAATACAAGTGTATGGAGTGACACCACCCGCGTCCTGTCCAGGTGAACCAGTGAATCCCTGCAGCGTACAGTGCAGGCGCTGGGAGGATTCATAAGTCTCCAGTCCCGCAGAGTGACTGCAGACTTGTCGATTTGCAAAGGACAACCCCTTTAGGTGAAACTGATGACTGCATTGATGGCAACATCATTGAGTGAATACACCAATATTGGAAGTGAAAGAGAGAGGATTCTGGGTTATGTGGATTCTGCTATTAAAATTGGTGGATGCTGTGTAGTGTTTCTATTTTACCTTGAAGCTTATTGGACTGCTTTATTAAACTTTGACTTTCTCCGATCTTACCAGTGTCCTTGCGATGGAAAAAATGCCCAGTTAATTAATAATAGTAAAATAAGCTATGCTCTGACCAATTTCACCGTAAATTTCTGACAGCGGCGTTTAAATGGAAAGAGTGCAGGTGCTCACACGTTCCAACTCCCGTCAGTATTCTATGATGTGATCGTGGGATGCTGATGGGTTATCATGAAAGCCGGATGTCGTTACCATCTTGGAACTCCTCTGAATCCCAGCAATATGCTGAACTTCAAAGGAGACCACATTTCTCACAGTGGCATTGCAGTATATAATATAAGCAATTGAACAATTGCAGGTGCAAGTCGCCTGTAAAAAAGAAGAAAGAAAAAAATAAATAAAAAATAGTATAAATGTTTGAATCACTATCCCTTACCACCAATAAAATATAAAGAAATACAAAAAATAAAAAATATGAACATAATTGGTATAGGCGCATTCAAAATATATATATATATATATATATATATATATATATATATATATATAAAGCTGAGTGTACGTATATTTGTGTGTGTATGTATCAAGCCACGCCCACTCCACATAGCCCCATCCACTCTGCATAGCCACACTCACTCCACACGCAAAGCCCCATCCATGCGGCCCACGTTGTTAGCACACACGGGCGGAGACACGTTCACCTCAAAAGCTACCCTACAAAACTCACCGGCTGCGACGTCCCAGTCACTGTGAGGTATACTACCATGCAAAAGTTTAGGGTCACTTAGAAATTTCCTTATTTTTGAAAGAAAAGCACTGTTTTTTCCACTGAGCGGCCCATTTCCAACAACCATCACTCCAGTGTTCTTATGGTATTTTGTGTTTGCTAACTGTGTTAGAAGGCTAATGGGTGGTTAGAATACACTTGAAAACACTTGTGCAAGTATGTTAGCACAGCTGAAAACAGTTTGGCTGATTAGAGAACCTATAAACCTGACCTTCCTTTAAGCTAGTTGAGAATCTGGAGCATTACATTTGTTGGTTCCATTAAACTGTCAAAATGGCCAGAAAAAAAGAACTTTCATGTGAAACTCGAAAGTCTATTCTTGTTCTAAGAAATTAAGGCTATTCCATGCGACAAATTGCCAAGAAACTGAAGATTTCCTACAACAGTGTGTACTACTCCCTTCAGAGGAGAGCACAAACAGGCTCTAACCAGAGTTGAATGAGAAGTGGGAGGCCCACTGAGCAACAAGACAAATATGCTAGAGTCTGTAGTTTGAGAAATTGACGCCTCACAGGTCCTCAACTGGCAGCTTCATTAAATAGTACACGCAAAACACCAGTGTCAACGTCTACAGTGATGAGGCGACTCCAGGATGCTAGCCTTCAGGGCAGAGTGGGAAGGAAAAAAAAGTCATATCTCAGACTGGCTAATAAAAGGAAAAGATTAATATGGGCAAAAGAATACAGACATTGGACAAAGGAAGATTGGAAAAATGCGTTATGGACAGACAAATTCCAGTTTGAGGTGTTTGGATCATAGCAGGCAGCTGGTATTCTATCTGTAATGGAGCGGCCAGCGCAGTCACCAGATCTCAACCCCCTTGAGCTGTTGTGGGAGCAGCTTGACCGTATGGTCCTGAAAAGTGCCCATCAAGCCAAACCAACTTGTGGGTGGGGCTTCTGGGAGCATGGTGGGAAATTTCTCCAGATTACCTCAGCAAATTAACTGCTAGAATGTCAAAGGGAGCATTCTCTGACGAAAGCAAAGTTTGAAGGAGAAAATTATTATTTCAAATAAAAAACTTTTTTCGAACTTTGTCAATGTTTGGACTAGATTTTAAATTCATTTGGAAACTCATTTGATTAATAAAAGTATGAGTTTTCATGGAAAACACAAAATTGTCTGGGTGATCCCAAAATTTTGAACGGTAGTGTACAATCAGGGCCGCTGCCTTCAGAGTATCAGTGCGTGGCAGGCACAGGCCACATCTAGCTCCATCGTGTCTAGAATGGAGTTGTTCCTGTGAGGCATGACGTCAAGGGAAAGGGAGGAGCCTCATGGATTACACCGCTGTGCTCATAACAGGAAGTTGCTGTGCACGTGTGAGAGGAAAATGAGAGTTGTGAGGTGAAATGAGAGGTGCGAGTGGAAAATGAGAGGAGTGAGGGGAAAAATACTTTTCCTCTGATTGTTTTACTCCAAGTTTTAGGTTACAAATACTGAGATAAAAATACTGACCAAATAACGTGTGAATTAGGTCTAAAGGAGAAAAGTGTGTAGCTTGCAATTAGTGCAATTTCTCTTGGGATCAAGTGTTTCCAATTGTACATGGAAGAGGAGTGTGAGGTGCTGCTGGAGGAGGCGACTATAAAGGAGAAAAGCTGTGCTTTATGTGCAATATAACCATTATAATTTGTTATAACTAACCACAGTTAGTTACTATGCCCGGGCAACGCCGGGCTCTTCAGCTATTATAAAATAAAAATATTAATTAATGAACTTAATTTTTTCGGTAACCACTTCTCCTTAAACAAAAATGCACTAAAAAAATTAAAATATCGTAATTATCCCAAATAAAATATCAATAAAACCATCAGCGCGTTACGATGGAAAAAATTGTTACGAGTCTCCTAAAATTGTAACACAAACAAATTACAAATTTCTTAAATTTTTTTTTTCAACTTAAATGAAAAAAATAATGTACACAAGCTTTGTATCGATGTTACAGTACTGACTTGAAAACTCATGATTAAGAGTATTGTTTTACTACAGAATACAAGGTGTAAAAACAAAAAACGCGAAAAAGGAGAATTCCTGGGTTGTTAATATATGACAGTTGGAGGGTGACCTGTAGGTAAACGAACAATTGAGATATTTTGTTTGGTTTTCCTTGATCATGTAACATAGTAACATAGTAACATAGTTAGTAAGGCCGAAAAAAGACATTTGTCCATCCAGTTCAGCCTATATTCCATCATAATAAATCCCCAGATCTACGTCCATCTACAGAACCTAATAATTGTATGATACAATATTGTTCTGCTCCAGAAAGACATCCAGACCTCTCTTGAACCCCTCGACTGAGTTCGCCATCACCACCTCCTCAGGCAAGCAATTCCAGATTCTCACTGCCCTAACAGTAAAGAATCCTTTTCTATGTTGGTGGAAAAACCTTCTCTCCTCCAGACGCAAAGAATGCCCCCTTGTGCCCGTCACCTTCCTTGGTATAAACAGATCCTCAGCGAGATATTTATATTGTCCCCTTATATACTTATACATGGTTATTAGATCGCCCCTCAGTCGTCTTTTTTCTAGACTAAATAATCCTAATTTCGCTAATTTATCTGGGTATTGTAGTTCTCCCATCCCCTTTATTAATTTTGTTGCCCTCCTTTGTACTCTCTCTAGTTCCATTATATCCTTCATGAGCACCGGTGCCCAAAACTGGACACAGTACTCCATGTGCGGTCTAACTAGGGATTTGTACAGAGGCAGTATAATGCTCTCATCATGTGTATCCAGACCTCTTTTAATGCACCCCATGATCCTGTTTGCCTTGGCAGCTGCTGCCTGGCACTGGCTGCTCCAGGTAAGTTTATCATTAACTAGGATCCCCCAGTCCTTCTCCCTGTCAGATTTACCCAGTGGTTTCCCATTCAGTGTGTAATGGTGATATTGATTCCTTCTTCCCATGTGTATAACCTTACATTTATCATTGTTAAACCTCATCTGCCACCTTTCAGCCCAAGTTTCCAACTTATCCAGATCCATCTGTAGCAGAATACTATCTTCTCTTGTATTAACTGCTTTACATAGTTTTGTATCATCTGCAAATATCGATATTTTACTGTGTAAACCTTCTACCAGATCATTAATGAATATGTTGAAGAGAACAGGTCCCAATACTGACCCCTGCGGTACCCCACTGGTCACAGCGACCCAGTTAGAGACTATACCATTTATAACCACCCTCTGCTTTCTATCACTAAGCCAGTTACTAACCCATTTACACACATTTTCCCCCAGACCAAGCATTCTCATTTTGTGTACCAACCTCTTGTGCGGCACGGTATCAAACGCTTTGGAAAAACCAGGGATTCAAGCTTCAGGAGGCTAATTTGCATATTCCAGGTGCCTTCTGGGAGAAGCGAAGTCTCCCTAAGCTAGAAGATCGTTGGGTACAGCCGGGACCAGCTGCTTCGAAAGCATCACCAAACCAGGGATTCAAGCTTCAGGAGGCTAATTTGCATATTCCAGGTGCCTTCTGGGAGAAGCGAAGTCTCCCTAAGCTAGAAGATCGTTGGGTACAGCCGGGACCAGCTGCTTCGAAAGCATCACCAAACCAGGGATTCAAGCTTCAGGAGGCTAATTTGCATATTCCAGGTGCCTTCTGGGAGAAGCGAAGTCTCCCTAAGCTAGAAGATCGTTGGGTACAGCCGGGACCAGCTGCTTCGAAAGCATCACCAAACCAGGGATTCAAGCTTCAGGAGGCTAATTTGCATATTCCAGGTGCCTTCTGGGAGAAGCGAAGTCTCCCTAAGCTAGAAGATCGTTGGGTACAGCCGGGACCAGCTGCTTCGAAAGCATCACCAAACCAGGGATTCAAGCTTCAGGAGGCTAATTTGCATATTCCAGGTGCCTTCTGGGAGAAGCGAAGTCTCCCTAAGCTAGAAGATCGTTGGGTACAGCCGGGACCAGCTGCTTCGAAAGCATCACCAAACCAGGGATTCAAGCTTCAGGAGGCTAATTTGCATATTCCAGGTGCCTTCTGGGAGAAGCGAAGTCTCCCTAAGCTAGAAGATCGTTGGGTACAGCCGGGACCAGCTGCTTCGAAAGCATCACCAAACCAGGGATTCAAGCTTCAGGAGGCTAATTTGCATATTCCAGGTGCCTTCTGGGAGAAGCGAAGTCTCCCTAAGCTAGAAGATCGTTGGGTACAGCCGGGACCAGCTGCTTCGAAAGCATCACCAAACCAGGGATTCAAGCTTCAGGAGGCTAATTTGCATATTCCAGGTGCCTTCTGGGAGAAGCGAAGTCTCCCTAAGCTAGAAGATCGTTGGGTACAGCCGGGACCAGCTGCTTCGAAAGCATCACCAAACCAGCCTTACGGCGCGCAAATTTTTGCCTGTAGGACATTATTGCAAGAGAGCTTGGCTGAGTAGATTACACAAGAAGGAAAACACACAGCAAGTCAGCAGGATCTAGGAGCAACATGGCAGATGTGACAACCTACATGGTGAGCTGCAGCATGTGCTACATGTTCACAGATCGACCAGAAGAAGAATCCAATTTCACCTGTCAGAAGTGTAGACTAGTGGCCCTTTTAGAAGAAAAGGTGCGGGGTCTGGAAGAAAGAATAGCATCTTTGAAACTCATCAAAGAGAATGAAGACTTTCTAGACAGAACAGAAGCATCTCTACTGGTCACAGAAGGTGCAAAAAGTGTCAGAGAACCTCCAAAAGCAGATGAGTGGAAGCATGTGACCAAAAGAAGCAAGAAGACCATGGAGAAATCACCAACCACACAACTGAAGAACCGATATCAAATCTTTGTAGAGGATGAAGATGGCACACCTAAGAATGAAGCAATACCAGCAAGCAAAAAAGAAAAGGGCACACAGCAACAAGTGACAGCAAGAAGTACAGCCAAGAAGCAACGAAGAGTGGTGGTGGTGGGAGACTCACTACTGAGAGGCACCGAAGCAGCCATCTGCAGACCGGACATAACTGCAAGAGAAGTATGCTGCCTTCCAGGTGCGATGATCAAGGATGTGACCGATAGGATACCAAAGCTCTTCAGCTCCAAGGACGTCCACCCATTTCTTCTGATACATGTTGGCACCAATGACACGGCAAGGAAGGACCTACCGACAATCTGCAAGGACTTTGAAGAGTTGGGGAAGAAAGTAAAGGAACTGGATGCACAGGTAGTTTTTTCTTCTATCCTTCCAGTAGACGGGCATGGCACCAGGAGATGGAACAGGATCCTTGATGCAAACAACTGGCTAAGACGATGGTGCAGACAACAAGGATTTGGATTCCTGGACCACGGTGTGAATTACTGGTATGATGGACTCCTCGCCAGAGACGGACTACACCTCAACAAACCTGGGAAACACACATTCGCCAGAAGACTCGCTACACTCATCAGGAGGGCGTTAAACTAGAAGAAGAGGGGACGGGAAGAAAAACATTAGACTCGAACAAAGACGACCCAGGAAAACATACTCAGAAGGGAGGTAAGAACATTTCTAAAACAATCCACAGTGAGGAGATTGGAACAAAACAAAATCCTCTAAACTGCATGCTCGCAAACGCCAGAAGCCTGACAAACAAGATGGAAGAACTAGAAGCAGAAATATCTACAGGTAACTTTGACATAGTGGGAATAACCGAGACATGGTTAGATGAAAGCTATGACTGGGCAGTTAACTTACAGGGTTACAGTCTGTTTAGAAAGGATCGTAAAAATCGGAGAGGAGGAGGGGTTTGTCTCTATGTAAAGTCTTGTCTAAAGTCCACTTTAAGGGAGGATATTAGCGAAGGGAATGAGGATGTCGAGTCCATATGGGTTGAAATTCATGGAGGGAAAAATGGTAACAAAATTCTCATTGGGGTCTGTTACAAACCCCCAAATATAACAGAAAGCATGGAAAGTCTACTTCTAAAGCAGATAGATGAAGCTGCAACCCATAATGAGGTCCTGGTTATGGGGGACTTTAACTACCCGGATATTAACTGGGAAACAGAAACCTGTGAAACCCATAAAGGCAACAGGTTTCTGCTAATAACCAAGAAAAATTATCTTTCACAATTGGTGCAGAATCCAACCAGAGGAGCAGCACTTTTAGACCTAATACTATCTAATAGACCTGACAGAATAACAAATCTGCAGGTGGTTGGGCATTTAGGAAATAGCGACCACAATATTGTGCAGTTTCACCTGTCTTTCACTAGGGGGACTTGTCAGGGAGTCACAAAAACATTGAACTTTAGGAAGGCAAAGTTTGAACAGCTTAGAGATGCCCTTAATCTGGTAGACTGGGACAATATCCTCAGAAATGAGAATACAGATAATAAATGGGAAATGTTTAAGAACATCCTAAATAGGCAGTGTAAGCGGTTTATACCTTGTGGGAATAAAAGGACTAGAAATAGGAAAAACCCAATGTGGCTAAACAAAGAAGTAAGACAGGCAATTAACAGTAAAAAGAAAGCATTTGCACTATTAAAGCAGGATGGCACCATTGAAGCTCTAAAAAACTATAGGGAGAAAAATACTTTATCTAAAAAACTAATTAAAGCTGCCAAAAAGGAAACAGAGAAGCACATTGCTAAGGAGAGTAAAACTAATCCCAAACTGTTCTTCAACTATATCAATAGTAAAAGAATAAAAACTGAAAATGTAGGCCCCTTAAAAAATAGTGAGGAAAGAATGGTTGTAGATGACGAGGAAAAAGCTAACATATTAAACACCTTCTTCTCCACGGTATTCACGGTGGAAAATGAAATGCTAGGTGAAATCCCAAGAAACAATGAAAACCCTATATTAAGGGTCACCAATCTAACCCAAGAAGAGGTGCGAAACCGGCTAAATAAGATTAAAATAGATAAATCTCCGGGTCCGGATGGCATACACCCACGAGTACTAAGAGAACTAAGTAATGTAATAGATAAACCATTATTTCTTATTTTCAGGGACTCTATAGAGACAGGGTCTGTTCCGCAGGATTGGCGCATAGCAAATGTGGTGCCAATATTCAAAAAGGGCTCTAAAAGTGAACCTGGAAATTATAGGCCAGTAAGTCTAACCTCTATTGTTGGTAAAATATTTGAAGGGTTTCTGAGGGATGTTATTCTGGATTATCTCAATGAGAATAACTGTTTAACTCCATATCAGCATGGGTTTATGAGAAATCGCTCCTGTCAAACCAATCTAATCAGTTTTTATGAAGAGGTAAGCTATAGACTGGACCACGGTGAGTCATTGGACGTGGTATATCTCGATTTTTCCAAAGCGTTTGATACCGTGCCGCACAAGAGGTTGGTACACAAAATGAGAATGCTTGGTCTGGGGGAAAATGTCTGTAAATGGGTTAGTAACTGGCTTAGTGATAGAAAGCAGAGGGTGGTTATAAATGGTATAGTCTCTAACTGGGTCGCTGTGACCAGTGGGGTACCGCAGGGGTCAGTATTGGGACCTGTTCTCTTCAACATATTCATTAATGATCTGGTAGAAGGTTTACACAGTAAAATATCGATATTTGCAGATGATACAAAACTATGTAAAGCAGTTAATACAAGAGAAGATAGTATTCTGCTACAGATGGATCTGGATAAGTTGGAAACTTGGGCTGAAAGGTGGCAGATGAGGTTTAACAATGATAAATGTAAGGTTATACACATGGGAAGAAGGAATCAATGTCACCATTACACACTGAACGGGAAACCACTGGGTAAATCTGACAGGGAGAAGGACTTGGGGATCCTAGTTAATGATAAACTTACCTGGAGCAGCCAGTGCCAGGCAGCAGCTGCCAAGGCAAACAGGATCATGGGGTGCATTAAAAGAGGTCTGGATACACATGATGAGAGCATTATACTGCCTCTGTACAAATCCCTAGTTAGACCGCACATGGAGTACTGTGTCCAGTTTTGGGCACCGGTGCTCAGGAAGGATATAATGGAACTAGAGAGAGTACAAAGGAGGGCAACAAAATTAATAAAGGGGATGGGAGAACTACAATACCCAGATAGATTAGCGAAATTAGGATTATTTAGTCTAGAAAAAAGACGACTGAGGGGCGATCTAATAACCATGTATAAGTATATAAGGGGACAATACAAATATCTCGCTGAGGATCTGTTTATACCAAGGAAGGTGACGGGCACAAGGGGGCATTCTTTGCGTCTGGAGGAGAGCAGGTTTTTCCACCAACATAGAAGAGGATTCTTTACTGTTAGGGCAGTGAGAATCTGGAATTGCTTGCCAGAGGAGGTGGTGATGGCGAACTCAGTCGAGGGGTTCAAGAGAGGCCTGGATGTCTTCCTGGAGCAGAACAATATTGTATCATACAATTATTAGGTTCTGTAGAAGGACGTAGATCTGGGTATTTATTATGATGGAATATAGGCTGAACTGGATGGACAAATGTCTTTTTTCGGCCTTACTAACTATGTTATATGTTACTATGAGATATACCACGTCCAATGACTCACCGTGGTCCAGTCTATAGCTTACCTCTTCATAAAAACTGATTAGATTGGTTTGACAGGAGCGATTTCTCATAAACCCATGCTGATATGGAGTTAAACAGTTATTCTCATTGAGATAATCCAGAATAACATCCCTCAGAAACCCTTCAAATATTTTACCATCAATAGAGGTTAGACTTACTGGCCTATAATTTCCAGGTTCACTTTTAGAGCCCTTTTTGAATATTGGCACCACATTTGCTATGCGCCAGTCCTGCGGAACAGATCCTGTCGCTATAGAGTCCCTAAAAATAAGAAATAATGGTTTATCTATTACATTACTTAGTTCCCTTAGTACTCGTGGGTGTATGCCATCCGGACCCGGAGATTTATCTATTTTAATCTTATTCAGCCGATTTCGCACCTCTTCTTGGGTTAGATTGGTGACCCTTAATATAGGGTTTTCATTGTTTCTTGGGATTTCACCTAGCATTTCATTTTCCACCGTGAATACCGTGGAGAAGAAGGTGTTTAATATATTAGCTTTTTCCTCGTCATCTACAACCATTCTTTCCTCACTATTTTTTAAGGGGCCTACATTTTCAGTTTTTATTCTTTTACTATTGATATAGTTGAAGAACAGTTTGGGATTAGTTTTACTCTCCTTAGCAATGTGCTTCTCTGTTTCCTTTTTGGCAGCTTTAATTAGTTTTTTAGATAAAGTATTTTTCTCCCTTTCTCCCAATGTCTTAAATTATGAATAGGGGTTAGCGAGCACCAAACTGCATGGATGCTCGTTACTCAAACCGAGCAATTCCTAATGCTCGGATGCTCATTTCAAGTAACGAGTATAATGGGAGTCAATGGAAAATCCAAGCATTTTTCCAGCAGACCTTACAAGGAGGTCTAGGGGGAAGTGGAAATGTTGAAATGGAAAAAAAAAGTGCTGAATGGAAGGTGAACAGCATGGGGAATACCAGAAATGGCTCCAGGTTATTGTGGGAAAGAGTCTCAGTGGGCCCCTTTGACACATACCACGATTCATGATGCACAGATACAGCAGAGAAATATAGGTACAGTACAATACAGAAGATTTCACTTACTTCTTACATTACATGAGTGAAATATATTGTAAATTCTACAATAGCTCAGAAACCTGACAGTATAATCCTCCATACAGTATTATGGGCATCACATAGTCCTCCATACAGTATTATGGGCACCACATAGTGCTCCATATAGTATAATTGGCCACAAACATTGCTCCATGCAGTCTTATGGGCCCCATATATTACTCCATATAGTGTAATGAGCCCCATATATTGCTCCATACAGAATAATAGCCCCCATATAGTGCTCTATACATAATAATGGACCACTTATGATGGTCCACACAGAATAATGTGCCCCATATAATGTAATGCTCCATACAGAATAATAGGCCTCATATAATGCAAAAAAATCACCTTCAGCAGAGCATGTTGCCGCTACACTTAAGACTTGCAGGTCTTGAGTGTGCGGCTGTTTTTTCTATAGACACTGTGACTTTGTGTTCAGCCTGCACCTTTTTTCCATGCGGAGTGCACCACATCTCTTGTACTGCCGCTACACTTAGGCAGTGCTGCAGAGCTTTCAGCTTCAGGCTGATGCAGACGACGTTCTCTGAGATAATACTTCAGAGATGGAGGATAAGGAGGAGCAGGAGGGGGGGCATGAACTGGTTTAGGAGGTGGAGGAAACCTTGATAGCATTAGTGTCAGCAATCCTCAGCTTCGGTAGCACATGTGCAGATCCAGGGTGATCATCGGCCTCTACAATTGTCACCCAATGTGCCGTCAGGGAAATGTAGCGTCCCTGGCCAAAAGCACTTGTGCACAATTTTGTCAATAATAGACAATCCCCGTAAGTGTGTTGGTAAGGGCACAGGTGATGTTCCTGAAACCAAGCGGGGACACCACATTGGGAGAAATAGTGGAGGCTTGGGACCGAGTATAAAGGAACGGCTGCTGCCATGAGTCAGTGGAAATTCTCTGTGTCTACAAGACTAAATGGCAACATTTCCACGGCAAGCAGCCTGGAAATGTGCCCATTGATCATTTGAGCCTAAGGGTGGGTGGCTGGGAACTTTCTATTTTGTTCCAAGGCCTGGGGAAGGAACAACTGAACACTGTGCTGGGACAAGGATTTGGAAGTGCCTAATAAAGGTGCCTCAGAAGGTGCAATGACAGGTGCAGGGCAAGAGACATCTGTGCCAGTGTCATGGATAGGAGATTGGCAAGCATCTAGCACAAGGGAAGAGGCAGTGGTGTCACCAGTCACCAATTGTGGACCCAGATGTTCAGCTCACCAAGTCAGGTGCTTAGACGACATGTGACTGATCATGCTAGTGGTGGTTAGGCCTGCTGATGTTGGAATGGCACAGGTTGCAAATGACCATTTTTTTGTCGCAGAACTCTCTAGTCCCAGACTCTTTGATGGAGAAATTCACAAGTGTTCGTGCTCTGTGGAACAGTTGCTCACCTTCTCCCTATGGTCACCCCACTGCCTGTTCCTGCTTGTTTTGGTGCTTCCAATTCCTTCCCCTCAGCGCTGCTGCCCTCGGCCTGGTTGGGTGAGGTACTTCATCATCCACCACTTTGTCTTCCACTGTCGTACCCTGGTCCTCCTGGCTTGGTGAGTTAACAACAAATTGATTTATTGGCAACTGTGTCTCTTAATCATCTATATCCTTAGATAAAATTTGCCGTTCCCCCCGTCATCTTCTTGTGATCGTTGTTGCTCTAAGTTTTGTGCATTGCTAAACAGCATCTCCTCCTGTACCTCTTAGAACATGCAGGGTGAGAAAGAATGTTGTAAAGAGCTCCTCGGAGTGTCCTAGTGAGAGATCAATGGTCTCCTGGGACTCAACATGGTGAGAGGAAGGATATCAAGATGAGGATTAAGTGATCCAGTCTCTTGGGTGATGAGACTGGACCATATGGAAGACTGGGTCATGCTGGCAAGCATTCTGTAAGCACTGGTGTGGCTTCAGAAGTGGTGTGCCGTGACTCCCTGCCAAGTAGGACAGGAAGCTATGTGTTGTGGATGGGCATGTTACTTGTGCTCCAGCATCTGCCCCACGTCCTCACCATCTGTGGACACCATCATCAGCATTTCTATTTACGTCCCTTACCACACGCCTTATGCATTTTCTAATTGCGAGGTCTCTAGAAACCAAGTTATTATTTGAAACAATTTTTTATTAATAAAAGAAAAATTGGGTCACCTGTAGCAAGTGGTTTTAAAACATTTCAAATCACCATAGTTTTACACAAAACAGGTTAAACTATATGGCTGACAATAGTCAATTTTTGGAAGAAAATATGTTGTGAACTGTAGCAGACAAAGTGATGTATAAAAATTTTAAACCACCTCAATTTTACATAAAGCACGTTAAACTGTATGGATGACAATATAGTCAATTTTTTCACCCCCCCAAAAAAAGTAATCACCAGCAGCAACTACATATTTAGCAAAGGATTGCAAAGCCCTAATCCCTGCCTAGAGACTTTATTCAGCCACTCTCTTTGTTCCAGCAGTTGTCCTAAAGGTACCTTCACACTGACCAACTTTGTAACAATAACGATAGCGATCCGTGACGTTGCAGCGTCCTAACTAGCGATCTCGTTGTGTTTGACACGCAGCAGCGATCTGGATCCCGCAGTGAGATCGCTGGTCGGGGCTAGAGGTCCAAAACTTTATTTGGTCGTTAGGTCGGCATGTATCGTCATGTTTGACATGAAAAGCAACGACGCCAGCAACGAGCATACGGGGCGTCGCAGCGTCTCGTTCTAGCCAGGTAGGCGTTTAACATTACAAAAGGAGACACCCTCAGTCGCGATGGCAAGGGAGGTGGCAACATTACAAAACGAGACGCCTTTACAATACACCACAAAAGGTGACGTCTTTACATTTCAATTTCAATTAAAAAGGAGACACTATAACGTACATCACATAAAAAAAGGAGACGCCATACAATACTAGGCTAAATGCAGAATGTATCGCTTCGAAACAGAAAAAGAACAAGATTAGCCCTTAGAACTACTGTACTTTTAGTAAGATGGTTCAACATCAGTAGCACCAACAGAGGACTCTGATTAATGACACTGCACATACAGGCCTGGACAAGTACTCTCTCCCTCCAATCATTACTGTCCCTGAGCTGTGTAATGGTGTCGTTGTGCCGAGCGTGGCAGCGCCAGTTTGTTTCATAACCTCTGATGAGATAATGCAGCCAGCCAATCACAGTAATGCCACTACCAAGAAGGCTAAGGCATTTCAGTTACTGGCAGGCAATCCCCGCAAGTTTATTGGCTGTGTTATAGGCACCAACCATGTGGGGTGGGGATTTGAGCATTCAATCCGAGCATAAGCCAATGCTCGACGAGTGCCGAGCATATCTGAGCACCCAGATACTCGAATGATATCCAAGTGTCACCGAGCATGTTTGCTCATCACTAATGATAAACTGAAAATTATCATTTAATGGTAGGACATCCCTCAAATTAACGGGCATCTGTCATTCACAAAAGGTCCCAATTTCTTATACAAAAAATGCTAATATTGTCGATCGGAGCTCATTTTACCAATTTACCTGTTCTTTTTAGACACTTAATTTCTTTCCCTGATTTTTCATGGTTTGTAGAGGGCTGACTGGGATCAATTTTGAATTTCTTCGCACTCATTCTAACTTTTTAAGACCGTCACAAATATTCTCAAGATGACACATATGGAAGCAGCATTTTAACCGGCCAAATGTGGCACTACTATGGTTTCAAAGTAGTCAATAATTAGCCTTGACCTCGTCAAAGCAAAGGTCTCCTGGATTACAAGCAATGAAAAACTTTACAGCAGTTTAAATGATTAACAGAAGCTTCCTAGATAAAATATGGATCAATTACACTGAGGCCATTGGGGTCCAGATCTGTCCACAGTTTCTACCAAATTTGAAGATTTTTTTAACAACACTGTGTAGGAATGAGCGAACTATTCCATACCAGACACCTACTTCTTACAAACACAGGCTTCTTACTGTACATCCAGTTTACTGTTCGGGTTAGGCAGATTAATAAATCAGGTTGAAAGGCTTTATCTCAGCTGGTTATCAAAAAAGGGGCCCCAACACCATTTTTTTAGTTTAATTATTTGAATAAATTATTTAAAAAGGTGGCGTAGGCTCCCACCCATTTTTGATAACAAGCCAAGGTAAAGCAGACAGCTGGGGGCTGGTATTCTCAAGCTGGGAGAGTCCATGGATATTTGGTCCTCTCCAGCATAAAAATAGCCAGCCCAGAAAAGATGCATCCATTAAATGTGCCAATTCTGGCGCTTTTCCCAGCTTTTCCTGATTGCACTAGTGCATTGACAAGCAAAATAATGTTTGGGGTTGATGTCAACTGTGTAATGTCCGCTGACGTCAAGCCCAGAGCTTAGTAATTGGACAGTGTTTATCAGACACCCCCATTACTAAAAGTTAAAAAAAATACAGACACACAGGAAAAAAATACTTTATTTGAATAAAGACTCCCCCAAACACCCTCATTTACCAAAAAAAAAATAATCATTTAAGAAAAATAATAATCCACAGGGTCCGCCATAATCAATAATATGGAGGTCCCATGACTATCCCAGTCCTCTTCATCCAGTCTATGGAGTTCCGTTCAGAAAACACAACTGTCACGATCCATGTTTGGATTCATGGCAGCTCTGGTTTCACTCTGTTTTAGGCTATGTGCACACTTTAGGAAGGGCTGCGGGTTCTCCCGCGGGTTTTCCCACAGCGGATTTGATAAATCTGCAGGGCAAACCCGCTGCGGTTATCCCTGCAGATTTATTGCGGTTTGTGTTGCGGGTTCCGCTGCGGGTTTAATCCTGCACTTGTTTCACTATTGATGCTACATACGCAGCATCAATAGTAATGTTAAAAATAATAAAAATAATGATATACTCACCCTCTGACGTCCTGATCTCCTCGGCGCTGCACACGGCGGTCCAGTTCCAAAGATACTATGCGAGAAGGACCTTCGTGATGTCACGGTCATGTGACCGCGACGTCACTGCAGGTCCTGCTCGCATAGCAACCCTGAGACCGGACGGCTGCGTGCAGCGCTGAGACTTCAGAGGGTGAGTATATCATTATTTTTTATTTTAATTCTTTTTTTTTTACACAAATATGGTTCCCAGGGCCTGGAGGAAAGTCTCCTCTCCTCCACCCCGGGTACCATCCGCACATGATCCGCTTACTTCCCGCATGGTGGGCACAGCCCCATGCGGGAAGTAAGCGGATCAATGCATTCCTATGGGTGCAGAATTGCCGCGATTGTAAACCGCTGCGTTCCCGCACGGTTTTTCCCGCAGCATGTGCACAGTGGTTTGCGGTTTCCATAGGGTTTACATGTTACTGTAAACGCAATGGAAACTGCAGCGGACACGCAGAGGCAAAATCGCCGCGGTTCCGTGGTAAAAACCGCAAAGTGTGAACATGGCCTTAAATATAGCTTTTTTCTTTCAGGACCAGCGGGGGTTAATATCAGTTTCCCCCCACTGGCAATGAGCTGTAACTGCAGTGTGGCTATTTCAGCTGATGTGGGTGGTGACCACTCCCATCATTCTTTAAATGGTCACCTGATGCATGAGCTGACTGTCAGTGATAGAGCAATCTACAGTGACCAAGCCTGGAGGAAAGAGCTCGCTAGCTGCTGTGGTGTATCAGCTGGTTATATTAGCTCGTGATCTTGGTGCATTTTCTTCTGCTGTGTGGTGCGCTGCAGCAGATGAGATTGAACCTGAATTGTGTTTTACCCTGTCCCTTTCGTGTTTGTTGCTGTTTCCTGTGTGGTATTATCTGCAGTGGTGAGGCTAGCGCCCTATGTCGGCAAATGCACTAGCCAGGGCAGTATTAGGGACGAGGTTCATGATGGCGGCGGCAGGAAGGACACGCTTAGGGCGTTAGTGGAGTGCAGGGACAGGCTCAGGTTTGAGCTCAGGTGGTAACCGTCCCCCATTTCCCTATCAGTAGGGCCTTCCTCTCCCCATTTCTATCCCGTTGTTAGTTTCTTGTGCCATCCATTGACCGAACCCCCGTTGGGTCGTGTCACATTGTGACAACAGCTCCATAGCCTGGAGCAGCAGCCACTGCCGGGTATCACTCCTCACTCTGGCCTTTGAATTAAGGTGACACCAGTAAGGCCACCTCAGTTCATAGCGTCTAGTTCTCACAATGCGCTCATCAGTTCGGCCCTGGTAATGTGCAAAGTCAGAACCGGCCACTATGAACTGATATGACCTTACTGACATTACCTCAGTTCACAGTGTCTGGTTATCACATTGCACATTGCTAGTGCTGGACTGATGAGTGGCTGTCCATCAGTCCGGCACTGGAGCTGTGAATTGTGAGAATCGGCCGCAATGAACTGAGGTGACGGTACTGATATCATGTGAATTAACAGCAGCTGGTTATCATGCTGACAGCACTAGTGCCAGACTGATGAGAAGTTGCCCATCAGTCCGGCACTGGCTCTGCGCATCATGAGAATCAGCCGCTATGAACTGAGGTGACCTTACTGGCGTCACCTTAGTTCACAACATCCAGGTCTCGCAGAGCGCAGTGTGAGACTCGGCAGTTGCTGCTGCTCCAGTTCTCTGAATGGAGCTCCATAGACTGGATGAAGAAGATGGATCATTCTGGTACCTCTTAATATTGGCCCTCAGCTGTCTGCTTTGCCTTAGCTGGTTATTTTTTTAGGGTCCCTCATTTTTAATAAGCAGCAAAGGCAAAGAAGACAGCTGAGGGTTGATATCAAAAGGGTTAGGAAGGTTCATGAATATTGGCCCCGTTCCAGAATAATAAGACCAGCTCACAGCTGTCTACTTTCCCATGGTTGGTTATAAAAAAAAGGTGGTAATCCACATCATTTTTTTCATTTGTTTATTAACAAGTACAGTAAAATACACATGGAAGGTAACCTTAGTTCACAGCCTCCAGGTGTGCCAACAGCTGTAAACTCCAGTAAAGTTAAAGTCTTCCTTAAAGGCTTCCTTGGGGTTTTGGGGCATCACAGCTACTCAAGTGCCAGACTAATGAGTTCCGGAGTGCCAAGTGCTGGACTCACGGTTGCTCATCAGTACGGCACTCACGTTGCCCTTATGAGAACTGGGCACTGTGAACTGAGATAACCTTATTGATGTCACCTCAGTTAAAAGCAGTCATGTCTCCTGTAGTACAGCATCAGACCTGGCATTGGCTCCTGCTCCAGGCTATGGAGCTACGTTCTCTGAACAGAGCTCTATAGACTGGATGAAAAAGACTGGGATTGTCGTGGGACCACCATAGCATTGCAGTGTACCCTGTGGATTATTATTTATTTTATTTTATTTAACAAATGTCGAAAGGGGGAAATTGTTTGGGATTTTTTTTTAATATTTAGTTCTGTGTGTTTTGTTTTTACTAACTGGGTTAGTATTGGGGTGTCTGATCGACGCCGCCCAATTACTAACCTGTGGGCTCTAATGAATGCACCATCCTCAGCTGGCTGAGGGCTGGTCTTATTAGGCTGGGCAGGGGCCAATATCCATGGCCCTTTCCTGTCTTTTAATATCAGCAAACACCTGTCTGCTTTGCCTTAGCTGGTTATTAAAAATAGGGGGGACCCCATGTAGTTTTTTTTAGGGTCCTCCCCTTTTTAATAATCAGCAAAGGCTAAGCAGACAGCTGGGGGGGCTGATATTAATAGGTTGGGAAGGTCCATAGATATTGGCCCCTTCCCACAATAATAAAACCAGCTCACAGATGTCTTCTTTTCCTAGGCTGGTTATAAAAATAATGGGGACCCCATGTAGTTTTTTCATTTATTTTTTTATTCATTAACAAGTACATTAAAATAGACGCGCAAGGCACTGCTCCACTCTTCCACTTGGACCTCTGCATCTTTGTTCAAGATTATTATAATTTTTAATTTTGTTATTTTAAGTCAGACTCATTTCCCAATCCACATTTGCTTGCAAGGCAATTTTCCTGCTCTTACCTCTATTTTGCTTCCTTTTGCAGCTCCCTCGCCTTTATTACGACCATTTTACAGTCATTTTACAGCACCAAAGTTCAGGACCCCATTATCTTATATGGAGTTCAGGTCCGGAGGCAAGTTCTGGTACCTGAACCGAACTTTTTTCTCAAGTTCAGCCAAAGCCACCGAACATGAACTTTGAGTCTGCTTATCTTATGTTAAATTAATTTTTTACAAATTTTTTAATGTCTTTTATTTCAATTTTCCATAATGGTATAAAAGAAAAATCAGAAATCTTTTCACAGTGGCCACTAGCCCTCATAATAACTGTTCTGTGCAGAAGACTATCAGCTGTCTCATTATTGTCACAGACATGATTACAATCTAAGCTATCACCTATATATAAAGTAGATAACACAGGATCCACCATTCAAAATTAGCGATGTCACAGCTCACCTCCTCCCTCTTCTGTACAATGACTGACAAGTGATAACACCTCTGTATACAGTAAGTAACATATAACAATTAACAATAGATCATGTCATAGCTCACCTTCTCCACCTCCCATACGATTATTGATAATACCTCTATATACAATAGATTACACAGGATTCACCATTCACAATTGGTGATGTCACTCCTCACCTCCCTCTCCTGTAGAATGACTGATAACACCACTATAAACAGTAGATAACACTGGATCCACTGTTGACAATAGGTGATATTGTGGCACCCCAGGAGTTCAGGTACCACAGTGGTGCTGCCTTCCTCTCGGGGAGGAAGGTAATGCAATGCCTGAAGACTGGAGGGATCCCTTTGGCAAGTATACTGCACACACAACACATTCTGAATCCAGGCCAGAAGGGGGAGCTCTAAACCCAGTTTTAGGGGAGCTTCCCTCAATTTACATTCTGGTCTGGAGGAGGAGTCAGACAGCCGAGTGCAGACAAGCAGAGAGTGAGGGAGGACGTAGGAACCTAAGAGCTAAAGGAGGGCTGCAATTGGGCCTACTTAAAGCAAGAGCACAGAAACCGGGCACCGGGAGCCCGAGGTTGTGGGGAATTTTAGGTCCCACAGCTGAACCGGAGGGCAAGAAGCTAAGAACTAAGAAGCTAAGAACGACTTGTCCACTTTAAACCTGAGGTACAGCAGTATTCCAGAGCCCGGAATCACCGTATAAATAGACCCCAGAGAAACGGCTCAAGCTGCCCACCATTCAGGTACTGTCCCAGGACAAGCGGGAAGTGTAGCAAGGGACCAGCAACCAACCCATAGTGGAAAGCTCCCAGACTGGCCCGTCAAAGGGATTCCCACTTGTTTCTGAGCTGGACTCTATCAACACCTGTTCCCGGTACCCTGGACTGAGGCTGACTACAACTTCAGTAAACCAGGTAAAGACTGCAATCCTGTGTCCACCATTTATTTGCCGGCATTCCTCATTCCTGCCAAACACACCGGGAACCCTGGGGACCCCGCTTCACCTGTGGGAAGCGCCACCACCTTTGCTGCAGTAACATCACTCCAGAGGACCCCTTTAAGCAGCGTTGGTCCCCTCTGACTGAGAACCACAGGTGGCATCACGAATACAAACTTTATTAATCCCTTAAAAGAGTTATCCCCTTTTAATTGAGTGCCCAGGGCCACGGACCAGGTCACAGCCACCGTGACATCCTCTTTAAGTGCGACCGAACCCGATACCGAGTATCCCCATTGCCCCAGCTCACCTCCTCTCCCTCTCTACAATGACATACAACATATCTACATTAGATACATGATCAACCATTCACAATAGGTGATGTCACAGCTCACCTCCTCCTGTACAATGACTGATAACACCACTATATACAGTAGATAACACAGGATCCACCATACACAATAGGCGATGTCACAGCTCACCTCCTCCTGTACAATGACTTATAACACCTCTATATACAGTAGATAACACAGGATCCACCATACACAATAGGTGATGTCACAGCTCACCTCCTCCTCCTGTACAATGACTGATAACACCTCTATATACAGTAGATAACACAGGAGCCACCATTCACAATAGGCGGTGTCACAGCTCACCTCCTCCACCTCCCTTAAAATTATTGATAACAGCTCTATATTTGGCAGATAACACAGGATTCTCAATAGGTGATGTCACAGCTCACCTCCTCCCCTCTGGTACAATGACATATCACACAATTGCATTAGATAACACAGGGTCTACCAATCACATGATGTCACAGATCACCATGTGACCTAACCAGCCTGGACTTCAGACCGGTACATTTTTCTCTCACTGTGTAGAGTAAGCTGTTTGGTAGAGTGACACATTGAAGTACCAGAGGATCCTCTGCTGGGCTCAGGTTCAAACTGTAATGGACCCCTGGGGCCCCAGAGGTATAGCAGAAGCCGACTCTAGTTGGAGCTAACTTTGGTCCCAATCATTGGAAGCTAAGGTCTATTCCTTTCATAGAATGGTAGAGTCGGAAGGTGAAAAGTGGGCCACTTGGACTCGACTGTCAGATCTTGTGTCTGTAGACAGCCATAAACAAGAGGGGGCGCTGTTTCTTTTCTAAAAATAATGCAAACCCTTTAGGTTCCACATTAGAATCGTAGAGCGCTTTCAGTTTTGCCCTATAATTTCCGTGTAGGTGCGTTCTGCGTTATAACTTTGCCCACGCTTCTGCGCAGCGCACCTCATATAGCCGGGACACGAGTAACTTAATACACAAGTGGCATTTCATTAGTCATTCATCTTTGTGCAAGGGTTTTACAGTTGTTGTGGGAAATGCCATTCTAAAACACGACGGCCAACACTGTGACGTTGGCAGCGAGCTATGCGGTGTACATATTTGTACAATCGCAAACAAAGGAGTGTTTAGGCCGAAAATGTCATTTACGGAGCAGATTCATTACTGAATTGTTGCTTTCACCCTTGCCAATAAGTCAACTAAAATGAAGCAATTAAACATAACGCTTTCATGTCAAAATGTGTAATCTGGATTTAAGCACTTAATGTAATGTAATCTGAATAGTCTAAGTACAAACGGCTGATAAAAGATCGGACAAACAAAATTAATTATAAATATATTTCATATACTGTATAGTGTATATGTATCATGTATATTGTTAGAATAACCTGATTAAATATGCAATTTCCCTTTGATAGCTTATCTGGGTTGGATTCAGTGATGTAACTAGAGTCCCATAGGACCTGGTGCAAAATTTAGACCTGGTGCCCCACCTGCATGCTCGTCAGATGAATGAGCCCCTGTAGCACTCCAGCTTAGCTTATGTGAAGACATGTTCGGTCTCCCTTTCATGTAGCGATTTCCCCCAATCCTGGCATTTTCCTGTAATAATGTGCCCCATCCTGTGCCCCTGTCCAATAATAATGCCCCCCATCCTGGCAGCTTCGTGTAATATTATCCACCATGCTGGGCCCCCTACCAGGTATATTGTCCTTCATCCTGGGCATTTACCTGGTATAATGTCCGGCATCCTGGGCCACTCCCAGTAATAATGTCCCCCATCCTGGTATATTGTCTCTATCCTGGGCCCCTTCCTGGTTTACTGTCTCTCTTTTCTGGTATACTTTCCTTAACCATAGACCTCTTCCTGGTATAATGTCCTCCATTCTGGCTGCCTTCTGTAATAATATCCTCATTCTGAGCTCCTTCCAGCTATATTGTCCTTCATCCTGGGCATTCACCTGGTATATTGTCCCCCATCAAGGGCCACTCGCAGTAATAATGTCCCCCATGCTGGTATAATGTCTCTATCCTGGGCCCCTTCCTGGTTTAATGGCTCCCTTTTATAGGTATACTTTCCCTAATCCTGGACCCCATCCTGGTATAATGTCCCCCATCCTAGTATAATGTCTCTATCCTGGGCCCTTACCTGGTTTAATGGCTCCCTTTTATGGGTATACTTTTCTTAATCCTGGACCCCATCCTGGTATAATACCCTCCATCCTGGTATAATGTCTTTATCCTGGGCCCCTTCCTGGTTTAATGGCTCCCTTTTAAGGGTATACTTTCCTTAATCCTGGACCCCATCCTGGTACAATGTCCCCCATCCTGGTATAATGTCTCTATCCTGGTATAATGTCTCTATCCTGGGCCCCTTCCTGGTTTAATGTCTCTTTTCTGGTCTACTTTCCTTAATCCTAGACCTCTTCTTGGTATAATGTCCCCCATTCTGGCTGCTCTCTAATAATATCCCCATTCTAAACCCCTTCCAGGTATATTGTCCTTCATCCTGGGCATTTACCTGGTATAATGTCCCGCATCCTGGGCCACTCCCAGTAATAATGTCCCCCATCCTGGTATAATGACTCTATCCTGGGCCCCTTCCTGGTTTAAACTCTCCCTTTTCTGAAATACTTTCCTCAATCCTGGGCCCTTTACTGATATAATGTCCCCCTTTCCTGGTAAAATGTCCTCCATCCTTGGCCCCTTAATGATATCCCCCCATCCTGGTCCCCTTCCAGTAATATATGTCTCCCATAGTTGTGTACTATGCCCCATCCTGGGCTTATTTCGTTAATAATGCCCCTGATCCAAGGCTCTACTTCAACAAATTAAAAAAATAGAATGGCTTCTACCTATCTTCCCCTGCCCCGACGACATGTGGCATCCTCTACTATAGCCAGCGTGAAACCCGGCAGCTGATTTCACAGTGCAAGCAATGAGCAGCTCATGACGTCACTGCCGTGCACCGCCAGGAACTTCTACGCCAACGTCAACTGCCGGCCTCTGATTGGATGGTAGTGCAGGGACTCGGCGAGTATCTGTGCCACAATACATCCCAGCTGAAATAGCTGGTGACATCGGTGGACTCCACTCCAGCATGGACCCGGTGGCGGTTGCACTCTCTGCGACCTCGATCGTTTCGCCACTTGGATTACTCATGTTTTCAGTGCCAGACGAACTAACCGAGGAAGGGCGGAGAATAAATAGTGAGCCGTATTCTAATATCATTTTAGTACCTCGACATTAATCACATTTTTTTGTTACCATGACAACCAATCAGAGTCCGTCTATTATGTTTGTAACTGCTCTGACTAAATTGTGATTGGCTGCTAAAAGATATCCAATAATCTGATTAATAATACAATTTCAAATTGATATTTCATCTGTGGTTGATTATTCATGTAAATTATCTGAGGGTGGGCAGAGAATGACCAGTGAGTCGTAGCTTAAGGCCGGGGTCACACTTGCGAGTGTGATTTAAGAAAGTCGCACGATTCTCTCTCATCAATACCCGGCACTGCCGCCGGCGGTTCGGACCGGAGCATAGAAATAAATGCAGCTGCACACTCCGGTCCCGAGCGCCGGCGGCAGTGCCGGGTGTTGATGCGAGAGACTCACACTAGTTTCTCGCATCACACTCGCAAGTGTGACCCCGGCCTAATGCCATATATATTTATTATGCTTTTGCTTATATTTATAGCGCCATCATATTCCATAGCGCTTTACATGCATTATCAACACTCTCCCCATTGGGGATCAAAGTCTAGATTCCCTATTAGTACGTCTTTGGAGTGTCCTAATATCCTGACATATTAATAAGATATTTTCCCATAGCAACCAATCAGAGTTCAGCTATTATGTGTAAAGGTGTTCTTAACAAATGAAAAGTACTCTGTGATTGGCTGTTATAAGCTATCCAAAAAATCTGATTACTATTGCAGTAACTAACTGGTCTTGGATTACGCAGGTCTTCGATGCCACACAAACTACTTGAGGGCTGAGAAAAAAAACTTAAACCCTTCACTATCCGGCGATTTTCTATTTTTTTTTTTTTCTTTTTTTTTTCTCGTTTTCATTTTTTACTTCCCTTCTTCCCAAAGATAAAACTTTTTTTTTTTTACTTTTCTGGTCAAATAGCCATATGAGGGCTTGTTTTTGCTAGAAAAGTTATATTTTTGAATGACATCATTCATTTTACTATACAGTGCACTGAAAAATGAATTTTTTGTGCATTGAAATTGCAGAAAAAAGGGTAGGTCCACAATTGTTTTTTGGCTTTTTTATTTACTATTTTCATTATATGGTAAAACTGACCTGGAAATATGAATCCTCAGGTCAGTACAAGTACACAGATGCCAAACATGTATAATTTTATTTTTATTTAGGAGGTGAAAAAAAAATTCAGAAAGGTGAAAAAATATAAATTTTATAGCTTTTTTCGCTATTTTCCGAGAGCCGTAACGTTTTCATTTTTCGGGATCTGGGGCTAGATGATGACTTATTTTTTGCGTCCTTAGCTGATGTTTTTCATTATAACATTTTGGGGTAGATACAATGTTTAGATCACCTCTTATTGCATTTTATTGCAATTTTGAAGCTGTGAAAAAAGTAATTCTGGAGTTTTTTTGGGTTTTTTTTAGCACTATGCCGTTTCCGAACAAATTAATTTGTTTTACATTTTGATAGATTGGAAATTCCTGAAAGTAGTTATATCAAATATGTGTGTTTTTTATTTTTTTTAAATTGTTTTATTTTTAATGGGGCGAAAGGAGGGTGGTTTGAACTCTAAGTGTTTTTTTTTTTTATTATATTTTTTTAAAACTTTTTTTTTACTTGCTGTTCAATTTGAAGCTGTGATTGTCCGATCAATTGTGCAATATATAGCAGTGCATCAGTATTGCTATATATAGATAAAATCATGATCTCCTGTGAATGTAAAGGTATCACCGGATGTGATTGGCAGGTATTACCACCATTGTGACGACCCATGAAAATATTTGGCACCCATCAAAAAATCTAATAAGGCAATAGCTCTTTTTTTTATTGCCCTCCTCAGAAACGTACAAAAGTAAAAGCCATTCAGTAAATTATATGTAACTAAAATGGAACCATTGAAAAAATACAATTTGTCCTGCAAAAACAAGCCCTATACCAGCATTGTAATTGCAAAAGACATGTCTCTAAAAAATGGGGAGATAGAAAAAAAATGAAAAAAATACTCTATGTAATTAAACCTCAAAAAATGCCAAACATAAGCAGGTTATTAATAAATGTTTATGAACACTTTGATATTATTGTCCCCGAAACAAGGAGGTCACTACTAAAAAAATAGAACTAGGACATGAAGTTCTGTCTCGCCATTGTCTCCAGCAAGGTGTGAACATCTGACACATAATTAATGATTGTATAAAGACATAAAGTCAATAGCCTGGCAGCATACACCAAGTCTGGTTAATAAGTAATGGAAATAAAACACAAGGGTACGGCATCAATGGCATATTTCTTGTCGCTACTTTCCAGTATTGCTGAGACCATATTGGTAGATTAGCCATATGACTGGACTTCCCCTGACTGTTAACCCATTACTTGCCAAATTAGAAATTTTCATCTTACGGATTTTTCAGAAAAGGGCGTCCCAATATTCAATTAAAAATGACAATGACATGATTTCCTATTTTGAAAACATTCATTTTACAATCACAACACAAAAAATTGGACCTAATTCTAAAAAATTATAAAATCTTAGTTGCTAGAAGCAAAAGATTAGGCGTCCCCAAAAAAGGACATTGGTAGATAATGGGTTAACCCTGCTGTTCTGTTGGTCAAAAATGACCGACTTTGAACTTCAATATTCTTTAAAATATTCAAGATGCGGCTCTGAAACCCGTGGCCGACCGACCCATCATCATTTAAGTCAATCAACCACAAGTTTCAGAACCGCATCTTGAACACCCCAAAAAATACCAAAGTTCAAAATAGGTCTCCCCAGACCGAACAGAACAGCAGGGTTAAATGTGTTATTGCTGGTGGGTAATGCCCTATGCTTGTCATTTCGGGGATTTAATTAGATGTCCACCCATACAGAGTAATAATGTGTTCTTTATGTGATGGTATTTAATTTTTGATTTTTAAAAAGTTTCTAGGGGGTGCCGTATTGGAGAATCACACTCATTATTTTTTCCACATAATCTGGGTGTTTTTTTATGGAGCTGGGAGTTAATGGATGCAAAAGCATTCTGTCATGATCCAGTCTGGGTTTTGAGTCCTGTCTGCCCTTTTCCCGGGCTGATCATTTCAAGGATTAACTTTGCTATGCCTCATTCTGGTCTCAGGTTTGCTATTTAGCTCCGCTGCATCCTGCAGGCGGTGTCAGTTATACTTTCTGCCTACGGCGTGTGTAGCTGACTCTGCATTCCCTGATTCGTCCTGCTGCTTTGCTGACTGTACCCGTGTCTGTTTATTCCCGTCCTGACTCTGTGTTCCCGGTTCGTGTTTGGATTCTCTGGCACCTGACCTGGCTTGGACTCTGACCTGCTGTTTTGTTTCTTGTCTTTGGCATATCTGCTCCTGACCAGTATTGACCCATTTGGCTTGTTTCTGACTCTGTGCTTGGTTACTCCTTTGCTACTTCGCTGCAGACTAATATCGACACAGCTTGTTTTACTATTCTGCTGCCACCTGGTGGTGGCCTCGCTGCTGCGCTGCAGGTCTGCTCCTACTGTGTGCAGTCCTCCCTCCACTCTACTGACATCTAGAGGAGCTGCATCTACCTGCTTAGCAGCAGCATGACGCATCCATTAACAAAGTTGCCAGGAAATGATTGAGTAAAGCTTCTCTCCCTAAGACCAGGGAGTACCCGGAGGCAGCAAACAGACTTATCACAATAAGTTGTGAATAGCTTTACTATCCAGCCTTCATATCTAGGCCTCCACCAGTAAAATTGAGTTGTTATTTTTTAAGCTTCTAATGAAAATGAGATAACTCTGCTCATTCTGTCTTAGTCTAAATAGTAAAGCTGACAATTGAGGGTGCATTTACACTGACCAACCACAGGTGTTATTCAACTACGTACGAGCTGAGCAGCGCCGTTTAGGCAAGCCATCCACACTTCCATTGACACCGTAAAACAATGGTTCTGTGCACATAGAATATCATTGTTTTCAGCAGCATATGGACTGTTTACACAGGACAATGTGCTGCCGAGAACGTTTATTTTTAAACAAGGTTAAAAATCAGGCATCAAACAAGCGTTTAGCTAGTTTGTCATGTGAATATCAGTATATCAGTAATTGGGAAGAGAATGCTGTTTATTATGTGTAAATGCATCATTGGTTGCAGAAAATAGGACATATTGTGTTGGCTACTATAAAATCTGCAATATTTCGTTTAAATGTGTTTATAAAAGAAGCATGATATTAATAATATTTGTGATGATAGCTATCACAATGGTTTGTATTCTGTCATAGTTCCCAACCATCCTGGATTCATCGGGACAGTCTCGATTGGAGGGCTCCGCCCTGTGTCCCGTCACATCAGCCCTTCATCGCTCTGTAGCTCCTCCTTCTTGGGAGGCGGGGCCTCTTCTCTCTGCTCAGTGCATAATTTATATATACTGCTTCTCCTTCCTGTGTTCAGTTTAACAGCGATCAGACTTCTGAAAATGAAAGTCCCATAGAGGGACTAAGTAAAAAAAGTAAGAAAAATTGGAAAAATATATTTTTTTTAAATCACGTAATAATAAAAAAAAATATATAATATATATTGTACCAAGAAATAAGTTTTTCTATGTAAAAAAAAATGTAAAAAATGAAAAAAGTTCACATGCTTGGTATCGCCGTGTTGGGAACGACCCAACCTATAAAACTATCCCACTAGTTAACCCCTTCAGTGAACACCATTATAAAAATAAAAAGAGGTAAAAAACTATGCTTTTTCATCATACAGCCGAGCAAAAGGTGGAAAAAAATGAGGTAAAAAAATGAATGTAAATAGAAATGGTATTGCTGAAAACGTACCGTAATTTTGTCCCCCATAGAGCTCCAGCTGTGAAAAAAAAAATTCTAGCTCTCAGAATAAAGTGATGCAAAAACAAAATCTCTTTTCTATAAAATATTTTTTATTGTGTAAAAGAGCCAAAACTTTAAAAAAATGATATAAATGTGGTATTGCTGTAAACGTACTACTGACCCAAAGAATAAAGCTGCCATATCAATTTTAACACATGCGGAACGGCATTAAAAAAAAAGCAGTTACGGAATTTCTGATTTTTGTTCATTTTTGATTAAAAGAAAAAAAAAAGCTTTAAAAAACCACGTGAAGATGGAATGTAGAAAAAAATCCAGCGTCTTAAAATTGCGATATTTATTAGAAAAATATGTTTCAAAATTCAAAACATGGTATTTACATAGGCAGTAATGCGCTCTTTGTCAGAGCTACACACAGAATGACTGCAGGACATTTATACAGCCAAGCACCAGTGAGTGCTTGTCAAAAAATCATGTGATTGCTAAATAAAACCAATAAATTGTAAGAAATAATAAAAAAAAAGCAAAAACAAGGACAAACACATGAACAGCAAATCAAATGATGTTAACTTTTTCAGTAATAAAACATATCCATTGAGGTTGCATGTGTCAAGGCTGTACATCCAATATACTTCACAATCACGGAGACGCTTCCTGATGTCTCCGTTCCTTGAGGTTGCTAACACTCTCTCTCTATCCCAAACACTTGGAGTGAAGAAGTCTTTATGTTCATATATTCTACATGTCACACATTTTTTAATGACCCATCATTGTATATGAGCAGGATTTTCTTCAATGCAAAGGCATTTCTATGGATGCTAAATATTGACTTTCCCTGACGAAGGCACACCGCCGAAACGTGCGTAGGGGTAGTGGCACCACCATCTGGGTTTAGGTAAGGCAACTTTTCACTATCATTTAAGGTTTTTTCAATCCTTTTTCTGGCAGCATTGGCGTCTTTTTGCACTAATCTAATCCTGAAACCTTCATCCTCATGTCATATGACTGTAATTATACATTGCCATTGATACGGATTGTTTCAGGATGCATTTATTTGTCTATGCCACAAACACTTAGTATCAAATATGAAATCTGGGGCTAAAACAAAATTTTGTCATTATTTTATTTCATTGCCTAATAGTGTAAAATTCTGTGACGCACCAGTGGTTTCACTCAAAATGAATCTGTGCTAGAGCAAGGAAATGTGTGATACACGAAATGGGAATAGCATAATGGCTTGTGAAATATATGAAAAAACACATGAGATGCTTAGCACAAGATTTGGCCAAAAGTTGTGAGCCCATCCACCAATCGTCAAGGTAATCTCAGAACGGATGGGTACCTGAGCTGACTGCCTAGTGTGAACACTTACCTATGGCTAACAACGTGGTAAAGCCTGCATTTATAGAAAGCTCAGAACCAACTGTGTTAGGATGTAGTTAAAATCACAGCATGGTGAAGGGCGGGGCGTTCAAGTCAGAAAAAATAGTACATAATAAATATAGAAAAACTGACCGAACAGCAATCTAATCTGAACTGGTGCATAACCAAAAAAAGTCATATAGCAAATAGATTAATGGCTGCACTAGGCAGTCAGCTCAGGTACCCATCCATTCTGAGATTACCTTGATGTTTGGTGGATGGGCTCACAACTTTTGGCCAAATCTTGTGCTAAGAATCTCATGTGTTTTTTCATATATTTCACAAGCCATTATGCTATTCCCATTTCATGTATCACACATTTCCTTGCTCTAGCACAGATTCATTTTGAGTGCAGCCATTAATCTATTTGCTATATGACTTTTTTTGGTTATGCACCAGTTCAGATTAGATTGCTGTTCGGTCAGTTTTTCTATATTTATTATGCACCGGTGGTTTCATTATGATCACTGCACCCCTAAATAAATTCACTGATAGGTATAGTTTGAAAAATGAGGTCACTTATGGGGCGTTCTGCTGTTCTGGCCCCTCATCGGCTCTCCTAGTGGTTTGTGGCACCTGCAAACCATAACAGTAAAATCTACACTATAATATGGCGCTCCTTCCCTTCTGCGCTTTACACTGTGTTGGAAAATTATTTCCAGATTACATTTAGGGTATTGGCGGACTCAGGAGAAATTGCACAGCAAGCTGTGACTTCCATTTTTCCTATTAACCATTAAAAAAATCAAAAACTTGGGGCTAAAACAGCATTTTAGTGGTAAAAATGTAAATATTCTTTTTTTCACTGCCCAATGGTATCAAATTCTGTGAGGCACATGCGGTGTCAACATGCTCACTACACCCTGTTACTGTCGCCGCTGCCCCGCGCCATCGCTCCACTTCAGCGGCGCCTGGGTGCCCCCGCTCTCTTGCCATCGCCCCTGCTCCACGTCGCCGCTCCACCGCTGCTGTGCCTGGGTTCCGCCGCTCTCTCATCTCTGTCCCCAGCTCTGCTTCCGGTCTTGCGCTCTCCGGCCATCCTGCCTTTGGGCCTGAGAGCGCTGGCTCTTCCTCTGCTGCAGCGCGTCTCCGACGATCTACTTCCGGGTCCGGGCACATCTGTGCTTCTCCAGCACTTCCAGTGCCTTCACCCTCTGCAGGTATGCTGTGTTTGCGCAAGCGCTCTGGGTTTCCCAAAGGGCGCAGGCGCACCTTTCCTGTTCCCACTTACAGGGGTCATCAAGGTCAGCTTTCCGGGTACCCAATCCCGTCCCTGCCTCTACTATAAGAGGTAGGCTTTCCTGCTTCCTGGTGTCTGATTGTTATAGCCTTTGCTATTGCATCCGGCCCTCCCATTCCCTGTACAGCATACTCACTCCGTTAGTGTCTTCGATTACATTCTCCCGTCCGTGCCGTCTCTTTGGTTTTCTTTCCAGTTCCCCCTGGGTTCCCTGTTCCAGTTGCTAACCTTTTTCCTTTGGTTGTTCCCTCAGCATTTTCCGTTCCGGTCTTCCAGCCCGCCTGACAGCCCTCTGACTACCCGTCCCATCCGCCTGTTTCCATTCTCCAGCATCAGCAGTCTCTCTCTCCACTTCCTTCCTGGAGCCGTCCCTCTTGATATCTTCACCATGGGTAAGTGACCTCTGGGCCTGCTCCTTACGGTCCCTGTATAGGGGTCGGTTCCAACCTAGGTCCGCTCGCCCAGGGGTAGGTCTTCCCACGGTCCAGAGGGTCCACTCTAGTTTCTAGTCTGTTCGCTATACACCCCAAGATGAATTACCGGTAATTGGGAGATGTAGTTTGTAAAACGAGGTCACTTATATGGGGGGGTTCTGCTGTTTCCGCTGTTCTAGCACCTCAACATTATAAACTTCTGTGAAGCACCTGGTGCTCACCACATATCTAGATAAAATCCTTGAGGGGTTTAGTTTCTAAAATTGGGTCATTTGTGGGATTCCACTTTTTAGGCACATCACGGGCTCTACATACGTGACATGACACCCAGAGACTATTTCATCAAAGTCTAGGTTTTAAAACGTCACTCTTTCTTTACCGAGCCCTGCCATGTGCCCTAACAGTAGTTTTGGGGTATCAGCGTACTCTGGAGAAATTGAACTACAAGTTTTGGGGTCTATTTTCTCCTGTTACCTTTGTGAAAAGAAAAAAATTTAGAGCTAAGTTAATTTTTTTGTGGCAAAAAAACGTAAAAAGGGTTAACATACTTCTTAGATGTGGTTTTGAGCAGTTTAAGGGATGGAGTTTTGGGTACTTTCTGTCATATAGGCCCCCAAAAAGTCACTTCAAATGTGATGTGGTCCCTAAAAAATGGCTTTGTAAATTTTGTTGGAAAAATGTAGAAATTACTGAACAATTTTTAACCCTTCAAACTTCCTAGCAAAAAAAAAATATAGACTGTATATATATTTTTTTAAAAATGATGCGTATGTAAAGTAGACATGTGGGAAAGGTTATTTATAAATTATTTTGCGTAACATGACTAACTGGTTTAAGGATGTAAAAATTTAAAGTTTGAAAACTGATAAATTTCCAATAGTTTCAGAAATAAATACAAGTATTAATAAATGCTACCACTACCATGAAGTACAATGGTACAACTGAAGCATTCTAGAGTTATTACCTCATAAAGTTGCACTGGTCAGAATTGTAAAATTTGGCCTGGTCATGAAGGTCAAGTGAAGGGGTTAAAAAAAAATCTTGTTTTTTAAATTTTGTGAGTTTTATTTTGGATCCTTATCTCTACGTATGTAAGAACGGTGGAACTTCTTCACGCCAGAGCCCTCTATGGATCTGGATCTGCCCTTTCATTTTCTTATGCTAACTTTGAGTCTGTCTTTGGTCAACTATTATTATTGATATTATTTTATACACTGTTCACTTCGGATTGCACAAGATACAATAATAACACGGTAGGCATGGAGTAATAATGATAATGACAGATATTGAAATTGATGTTACCTTACGTTTGTAGTAGCTTCGCCTGTTTTCCCATCTTCTAGAACACAAAGCCATGTTGAAATCCCTTATTTTAATAGACACTTAGGTTATTTCTTAGGACTCTGCATTATACCATTTCCTTGCTATACCGGGAAATATATCAGTATAGTGCCCACTGGGCATTATCTCTTGCCAATAGGAAGCGCCCAGATACATTGTGATGCTCTAATTCCTAAATGGAAAGTGCAGGGACACAAAGGGAGAATCGGTGAAACGCAAAGCTCGAAGGATGCAAATACTTAAAGTGCAACCGTCGTTTTAATATTTATAAATCAGTAGAACATATGAAAATAAGAAACTTTGCAATAAATCTTATCATAAAAATCAGCTTCTTTCCCCTCCCGGACTGATTATTTATTCTCAAAGTTCTCAATCCCTTTGGAAAATCTGTATTCAGTGAGAACAGATTGTTACATTACTGAGATTGGAGATGACAGTTGAGGCTGATAAGGTCCTTTGTGGTTGGGAAGGATGAGCTAATGGTGATAATGGTGCTCTACAATCAAACCCAGCTGGGCTTCATAGGACTACTATGGTGGTGGTGCATGTAGAAAAGCTGCAGAGACATCATCACGTGTTTCTCAACGCAGTGATCCAGAACACTGCTCCCATCCCTTATGGGAAATATGCAAATGCATGTGGAAAGCCGCGGAGACACCATCACGTGTTTCTCAATGCAAGCAATAAATAGCCAGGTCTTTCACCGGGAAGGAGCAACCACGGGAAGGGCAGCATCCAAAAAGGAAAACCACCTATGATTTATCTCATGATATTCAGGTGCGTGTCTCTTATATAGACAGATACTTTTGGTTAGGCCGGGGTCACACTTGCGTGTGTAATGCAAGAAACTCGCACAAGTCTCTCGAATCAATACCCGGCACTCGGCCCGGAGCTTGCGGCTGCATGTATTTCTACTCTCCATCTTGGCCTAGGAGATTCAAACCATTTTATTAAAAGGAATTTTCTAATACAGCGCAAAAAAAAAAAAGTTTTAAAAACTAGACATCCCCTGAATGAACATGAAGGGTTTGTTGGTGGCACATTCAGGGAAGCTTCGAGTCCCTTCTCATATGAAACAAAGTCAAGTCTATTTTGTGCAACTAGACTTTGAGGACTGACATGGAGCAAGAACCGGTTGCTCAGCCACTTATGTTTGGAAAGGTGCAATCACTCTAGATATCTCAGATAACACGAGTCCCATACATTCCATGATCGCAGGGATGCTGAGGCTTGTCTGTTTTACTGTACTCTGAAATTATACTATTCTCTAGCCGGAATTTCCTGCTTATTCTGCCAGAGGAAAGTTTGGAGATACATTTTTTACATTGAATGGGAACGATGGAAAGCACTTGTTCACTTGCACATATATTAAGTAAAGTCTTAGCCTCCATCTGGCTCAAAACAAAAAGAGTGATTCACGTTACATGTCGTACCTTGTTCCCACTAGATTGGGTGTGTGATCTCACTTTGCATTATGAATTATTAGCAAATTATTTTCATATATTTTCATGCACACATCAAAGCAATTACAATTCGATAGAAATATTCTCCTACCTTCATATAAGAGGCAGTAGAATCGTGGTGTGCAACCTTTTTGTTTTAGACAAAACTTTCCTTCCATTTGTATGCAAGGTGCTTCTCTCAATAAGTTGCAACAATCACCAGGAAATAATCTTTTTGGACAGCAGTGGCTTTTTTTTTTTTTAAATCCAGCTGTGCAAACCATTTTCAATGTCCTCCTGATGGTGGACTCATGAACATCAACATTAGTTAATCTGGGAGAGGCCTTTAGTTGCTTAGAAGTTTCCTTGGGTTCCTTTGTGACCTTGCATACTACTATATGCTTTGCTCTTGAAGTGACCTTTGTTGGTTGACCGCTTTTGGGGAAGGTAATAATAGTCTTGAATTCCCTCCATTTGTGCATAATCTGACTGACTGAGTCTAAACTCTTTTGAGATGTTTTTGTATCTTTTTTCCTGCCCAATGAGCATCAACAACTCTTTTTCTTAGGTCCTCAGAAATCTTCTTTGTTTATGCCATAATAAAATTCCACAAAGGTGGGTTGTGCAGGTCAGACTTTGATAGATCCCCTATAAATAAAACAGGTTGTCCACTCACATCTGATTGTTGTCCCATTGATTGAAAGCACTAGGCTTTGATTTCATCTTCAAATTATCACAACGATATTAAGGGGAAACATGTAAATGTTTTGGAGTGGCCTAGTCAAAGTCAAGTCCTTAATCCAATGGAGAGTCTGTGGTCAGACTTAATGATTGCTGTTCACCAGAGGAAACCATCGAACTTGAAGCAGCTGAACCAGTTTTGCGTCACAAGAAAAAGAACACCAAATGTTCACAGTTGTAGGCAAGTAAAGAACTGGTGCAAACCCTAAAAAAAAGTGTTGTGAGGCAAACCACAAAAAATGCAAGTCACTGTACATATACTAAAAGAGATAACAAAAGAAAAAGTACCGTACTAAACCTCTGTCATGGAAATGGCTCAGAGCTTAGCGGAGGGAAGCACTCCTTGGAACAACTCGTTAGAGCAACGGACAGAACTACAGAGTACTGTGTCTTCCAGAACTGACAAATGACAATAACCCAAACTCTGATTTTTATTAGATCAAGGTTATGTCCACATTTCTCCCCTTGGTGAGCTTTTATGGGGGCTGGTCGTTGGATGTGCTAGGTTGTTTGAAGATTATGGGATCCCTAACTTTCAGGATATCTTCACCTATCATGATTTTACCCTTCTATAGAGATGAAGCATGGCATGAATAGCATTATCCATCTGCCGATATTAAGTTGGAGGTGTTTGACCCACCTTATGGTGAAGTGAGTGAATTCCTTATGTTCGTCCCTTCACTATGACGCCAAAAATATATCTCTCATAAATATCAGATTGATGCAAACCCCAATATACACTGGCCACTGACTCCAAAGTGTCTGAGATAATTTCTTTGAACAAAGGAATCCTCTGTACTTCTCCTACATTTGGTCAATCGTTCTCAGCAGATCTCCTGATTAGGGTTGAGCGACCTTTACTTTTATAGGATCGGGTCGGGTTTCACGAAACCCGACTTTCTCAAAAGTCGGGTCGAGTGAAATCGGCCGATCCTATAAAAAAGTCGGGGTCGGGGTCGGCCGAAACCCGAAACCCAATGCATTGCAATGGGTTACTATGGTTCCCAGGGTCTGAAGGAGAGGAAACTCTCCTTCAGGCCCTGGGATCCATATTTAAGTGTAAAAGAAAGAATTAAAATAAAAAATATTGCTATACTCACCCTCTGACGCGCCCTGGTACTAACCGGCAGTCTTCCTTCCTTAGAATCAGCGCTTGAAAGACCTTCGGTGACGTCGCGGCTTGTGATTGGTCACGCGACGGCCCATGTGACCGCTCACGCGACCAATCACAAGCCGCGACGTCACCGAAGGTCCTTCAAGCACTGATTCTTAGGAAGGAAGGCTGCCGGAAAGAAGCAGGGTGCGTCCGAGGGTGAGTATATTCTTATTAGGTATATACTCACCCTCGGACGCGCCCTGCTTCTTTCCGGCAGCCTTCCTTCCTAAGAATCAGCGCTTGAAGGACCTTCGGTGACGTCGCGGCTTGTGATTGGTCGCGTGAGCGGTCACATGGGCCGTCGCGCGACCAATCACAAGCCGCGACGTCACCGAAGGTCTTTCAAGCGCTGATTCTAAGGAAGGAAGACTGCCGGTTAGTACCAGGGCGCGTCAGAGGGTGAGTATAGCAATATTATTTATTTTAATTCTTTCTTTTACACTTAAATATGGATTTCAATACCGATTTCCGATATTGCAAACATATCGGAACTCGGTATCGGAATTCCGATACCAGATTCAGAAGATCGCCGACCTCATGGCCGACCCCACACAGGGGTCGGGTCGGGTTTCATGAAACCCGACCTTGCCAAAAGTCGGCGACTTCTGAAAATTACCGACCCGTTTCGCTCAACCCTACTCCTGATGTATTTAAGTGTTCATGAAAGGAGGGCTTACTTCCATGGAGGTTGAAGTGTCAGTTCTTTCTCAATTCACCAGCTATAATTAATCCCATATGATAAATGCAAGGGTGATATGTCCCCTCTCTGGAGATGTCTTTAAAGGTTTTACAATTTTTCTCTACGACACTATATATTGAAAATTATTGCTTAGAAACCCTGCATGGACATATTGTGGCAGACACATTCCAGCTAGGACGCACACCCAGGTATTTGTTTGACCTATAAATCACTTATTGTTGAGAATTGTCAGGTGATATTCCATTACTTCTTACCTGTCTTACTGGTTTTTACCCAAGCTGGAAAATATATCCTTATTTTTACTCTAATTAATTTATTCTTTCACTTCAGGGATGCAAGCTAAGTTGCAGCCAGGTTATTATATGCAGTAGATAATGTAATATGAGCAATTTCTAATGTAAGTGCTCTCACTTTCTGACTGTGAAGCAGAACACAGGTAATTCGAGTTCTAAAATGAAGGGGGCAGTTACAGTTAGTCAGAAAACGTTCGCCAATTTCAAATTTGGCACAAACATAGAACATTCGGAGTCGTGTTCGAATTTCCGAGCATTTTTCCCCAAAGTCGGCAAAATTCAGTCACCATTCAGTAGATGATCATGTTTCCACTAATGCTTTTGTTAGAACTTTGGCTAGGAGAGTGGTGCTGTATGATTAGTGGGGGGATGTGTTTTATGAAGAGAGGGGGTGTGTAGAGGACAAAGGAGCTGCGGAGTGTAATTTTTAAAAAAAATTAACTTAATGTGTGTATATTCCGGCAGCCAATCACAGCACAGAGACCATTCACAAGGTCCCGACACAGGGGCTTCTGTCATTGGCTGCTGAAGTCACATGTCCCTCTCCATATAAAAAGCCGACATGTTGTTTTGCTGGCACTATTTTGCCAGTGTAACAGTGCAGAGAGGCTGCTCCTGCTGCTACTAACGTTGTTATATAGTTAGACAGGATCCTGTCCTGTGTGAAATTGACCTTCCAGCATCTAACTAGTTTGTGCTAATAGTGTTGAGCAGGCAGGAGTCCACATTTACTACTAAAATCATTTGGGCTAACACTGTGTCTCAGTCAGGGCTCAGGAGGTCACATTTGCTAATCAAAATTGTTTGGGCTAATATTGGGGTGCATGCACCAGGCCCCATTTCCTGATCAAAATTCATAGGACTAATATTGGGGTGCAGGCAGCAGGCCCCATTTCCTAATCAAAATTGTTAGGGCCAATAGGGCTAATATTGAGGTGCAGACACCAGGCCCCATTTCCTAATCAAAATTGTTAGGGCTAATATTTGGGTGCTGGCAGAAGGCCCCATTTCCTAATCAAAATCATTTGGGCTAATATTTAGGTACAGTCAGGAAGCCCATTTGCTAATCAAAATCGTTAGGGCTAATATTAGGGTGCAGGCAAAAGGCTCCATTTAATAATTAAAATTGTTTGGGCTAATAATGTTGTGTAGGCACACTATCTCAGAAAATAAATACTGATTGTTCATTTAGTGAGAGGTGACTGACAAGTCTGGGCCTAGGGTTGTGAAATAGCTGATTAAAAGAGGGGAAAGGAACATACAACATAAGTGGGAAAAAGCGAGGTCATAGTAGAAGGGTAAATAGGCTTGGTGTTCGACGTGTACGTGGGGTAGGTGGTAATGTTACTGAAAGCTCTACTGAACAAAAACCGTCTCATCCTATCCAAGACAACTGACAATATCTGCTACTAGTTGGGCTACTCGACTCCCTTTCTTTGGCAGCCACACAGCGGTAAGCCTTGTAGATGTGGGTCAGAAAGAGCATGTGCTCCAGTGAATGGAAAGCGCTGCATCAAGTGGCCTCTCCTCCTCTTCCTCCACCTTAAAATCACAAACAGTACAAACCTCAGAAGTGGCACCCCAATTACCCTTGTTTCTCCCCCACATCACCACTTTCCAACCGCCCAACTGACTGTGGTGAATCATAGATGGGTCAAGTCTGCACAGCTGTTCAACATACATTCTACTCCATGGGCATCAGAGGTCTGCTCCAATGATTCACAGAATCCAGAGGAGGAAAGCATCTGCACCGATGGCCAAAATTTTTTCTATTGGATCCAGGGCCAGATGAAGTAGGGTCTGAGCAGAATCTAGACCCTCATCACCAGACATTAACTCAAGGGGTGGATGTGATCCTGATGAGACTCAGATACTTGAGGCACACATGGACTGTACTGTGTTGTCAGGGCAGGAAGAGGTGGAAGGTGACTCTCAGAGCGAGGACTGGGAGAACAGAAAGGATGAAAATGAGGTTGTAGATCCCACTTGGTGTGAACACAGAGGCACACAGCTGAGTAGCTCAGCAGTGGAGGGGGAGGAGGAAGACGAGGAAGTTACATTGTGTCTTTCCACACAGAGACAGAGTGATGCAACCACAACAAGCACTGCATCCTCAGCCACAACTCTGGCTGTGGCCAGCAGCAGTTGCAAGTATGCAGTTTACAGGCACGGCAAGGGTTGCTTAGCCTGGGCCTTTTTTCAGTCTGCAAAGGATAACCAAGTTCAAGCTATCTGCCAACTTTACCAAAAATGACTCCGTAGAGGTAAGAATTGCAATAATCTGACTACTACATGCATGAACCAGCTCATGCACGATCAACATGCCTTAATTTGGGAATCTCACTGCGCTAAAATGCAGACTAGCGGGTCTCGCTAACCACTGGCCATCCCATCAACCGCAGCTGCTGCTCCTTCCTCCTCTGTCATCGTGGCATTTGTTCTCACACAGGTTTCCGGCCTCAGAACCTCCACTTCTGTATCTGCTACAGGCAGGGTAATTGAGAGCCCTTCAGCTGTTATGGAAGTAAAGATGTCTGCTGTTTTTGTTTCACCAAGCACACCACATCTTTCTCAATCCACCACAACATCTCCATCTGTATCTCACTAACAGTCCAGCAATTTGTCGTGTTCACCCTACTTCACCCTCTCCCAGTACAGCAGCTAGCCCTCAGTCCTCCAATTGTGGTCACATAAAAGAATGCTTCCTCCTACACATACCAAAGTAAAGAATTTAAACTCCATCTGTTGGCCATGGAAATGCTGCTCTTCCGCCTGGTGTATACAAACAGTTTCCGAAAGCTGATGGCCATCACAGTCCCCAGTACCAATTGCCCAGTTGCCATTACTTCTCTAAGAAAGCTGTGCATGTGCTTTAGCAGCATGTCGCAGACAACAACACCTATCCTCTGAAAAAATCTGTCTGCCAGGGTGCATTTCACCACTAACACCTGGATAAGCAAGAATGGGCAGGGGTGTTGCATCTTGTTGACTGGGATTTGGTGACTAGTGGCTGTGGGGGCAGGCAGGTAAGTGGCTGCTCCACACGTCTTGGAATCCTCAAGGCTTGTGGGACAAACCTCTCTATCTAACACGTCTCCATTGCTTCTGGCTCCTTCACCTCCTCTGTGGCCTTCACTTGCACCCTCAACCTCCCCATTAATGACTCAGAGTTCCAACACTGCAGAGAGAATACTCCCCACTTCCGTACTGCGCAGCCAGGGCTCACCGCAGTCAGGCAGTGTTTAAATTAATATGCCTAGGAGATCACAGTCACACAGCTCAAGAGTTGTGGACAGCTATCCAGGCCAAGTTTGAGCTATGGCTGTCTCCACTAAACCTGGAGCCAGGGAAGGCCGTGTGCGATTACTGTGTGAAACTGGTGGAAGCCCCAAGCCAGGGCAACCTCACACATTTGAGCAATTTCTCCATCACTATCCTGGCCTGGATGCAATGCTGCAGAAAGCACAGTTGCTGTGTACTCACTTCTGCCATTTGTACCTAGCAGGTCATCGACTTCCATCGCTACAGAGGTCTTTTGGCCTACCGGTAACCATTTGACTTGTGATACGCCAACACAATGGAATTTCACTCTGCACATGTTGCAGTGGCTGTGCCAGCAGCAGCGAGCCCTGCCTCGGCCAACATTGTACAGACGTGGTGCAAATCACGCTTGGGGAGTGGGCACAGATAAAGGACCTCTGCACACTTCTGCACAGTTTCGAAATGGAAACTAAGATGGTTAGTACTGACAATGCAGTCATCAGAATCACTATTCTGGTCTTGTACATGTTGGGCACACTTTGAATGGTCTGCAGGAGGAGGTGTTGGTCCTAGAGGAAGAAGTGGAAGCAGAGGAGGATGCGGAAGGGATTACAATGTCTCTAAGTTCCAGACTGTCGTCGCACAGGCGGGTGCCATGGTAGTGTGGATTACAGTGATCGAGGGGGTACATGGTACCTGACAAACTGTTACTGAAGGTGCAGGAGCTGAGGAAAAAATTTGAGGAGGACAAGGAGGAAGAGGTGATGGGCGCACATGAATCAGGAGATGAAGAGGATAATGACCCCCTTTCTGTTGTCTCTGTTGTCCATGGTTGGTGGGAGGAGGCAAAGGAAGTAAGCTTGAGTGTTACCTCACTAGCAATACACCATTGACTTGGACATCATGGAAGCGCCCGACACATGAGCACCTTCTTGCTGCACTACCTGTAACATGATGCCCATATTGTTAGGATTACAAATAGTGCAGACTACTGGCTTAGCAATCTTTTGAATCCATGGTACAAGAGTAAATTTTGCCACCAGACGCTTTCCCCCCTGAAAAGCAACACACGTAAGCTGGAGTACCGAAACACAATTGTAGACAGTCTTAAGAGTGGTTTCCCCAAGATGCACAGTGTGCATTGAAGTTATAGACTTCCAACCATGGAAATGTCGAATTGTCAACACAAAACCATTAGCAGCAGCAGTGTAAGTGGCATAAACAATTTCTATAAGTCATTTTACACATTTTTTTTAGACCAGTCCGTGCACCAGAAGAACAGAGTACAAGTCTTACAGGTTGTGAACGACTGGAGAGGATGGTGCAGGAGTATCTCTAGCTCAATATCAATGCCGGCAGGGGGAATTTGGACTTTTTTGCATTTTGGCCTTCAAAAATGGAAGAGTGGCCTGAGCTCGCCTGTCACACCTCTGAGGTTTTGTCATGACTGGCAGCGTTCTCTCTGAACATGTCTTCAGCGCTGCTGGTGGTGTGTTGATGGATAAGCACATCCGGTTGTCCTCTGAAAGTGTAGACCGCCTAACTTTCATCAAGATGAACAAGTTATGAATCTCCAATTACCTTTGCACCCCATGTCGCAGACTGGGCAGACTAAGTGATGGTGTAGTTTTTTGTGTCATGCATTAATCTTGTGTTATTGCAGTCTGTGACACCTTTGTCATTACTTCTATGCCTGCTGTTGTTACTGCTGCTGATGTTACAAATGATTTTTTTGAAATGTAGAGACTCCAAGTTGGGTCTCCATCTGGTGAGTTGCTTGTAGTGGAAGATGTAAAAAATAGAAAGTTTGTGGTCTGTATACGCGCTGCCAGTGTTGAGGGAGGATCTGAAGTAACCCTTCACGGTTGACACAGTGATTTTCAAATTGATCTACAGAGCACTGCCCGCAACTGAAAACGACCAGATGGAGACGTGTGTCTCTGTTTGGGAGGATCGAGCAGATCTCTGGCCCCCGTTTATTGTGTATCACTTTTCATAATCTTAGAAGTTATACTTCAACCAATCAGCATAAGAACACGCTCACAGTTCTTAACCTATAAGAATGCAGGAACAGTCTGTACATCAAAGTCTCATAGAACAATACACCCTCAGTCTCATGTCCTGTCCAGGTTGAAACAATCAAGGTCTCATAACAGCTGTGAACTTTACCTAGTAACAAAATTTATCTTAAAACAGCAAGATAGAGTCGAAAAGCACAAAATGACACCTGCTTTAATTTTGATCTTAGTTTAACCCTTCACACCAGGTGATGAAGAAACATCAAATGCTGGAGATAATGTAAAAAAAGGAAACAAAATAGATATGGATATTTTACATTATCTCCACATTTGAGGTTTCTTCATGTTTCTGGCAGCGCAGATACAGACCACAATCTTTTCATTTTTTACATATTTCTCCAGTGAAATCACCCGTGTATCTGCAGCAGCCATACAACCTGAGATACTATTTTTAGTAATTACTATCGGATAACAACCTATTTTGCGCCATTTTTTCTTTTCAGCCGTTTATATCTGTAGTGGAAGATGTGTCAGAGACCTATTAATCTTTTTCTACTCTGGGGAAATTGATGACAAAAATGAAAAAAAAAATTAACTTTTTTGAATTTACCAAATGACTGCAATGAAACAAAGAGTGAAAAATGTAAAGGGGTCTGAATACTTTCTGTACCCACTGTATCTTCCCCTTGGTAAGTAGAGTACATAGTAACTTGAGCGTAATTTAAGGCTCGTTTTTCATTAGCACTATTTGTTTTTGTGAATGTTAGGGTGTTTGAACAGTATTGTACGTTGTGTTTTTTAAGCCAGCATAATTATTACTGTTCCTGTTCCTTTCACTGAGTTTTATATAAACAAATACAATTAATTAAAAATTATGAATGTGTCTGCACAAGTCAAATATTTTTTTTAATTAAGTCATACTTCGAAGTAGTGCGACCTGGGGCAGGCTATCCATAATACAGCACTCTTCTCCAATTGCACAGGTCAGTATTTTAGCAATTTTCTCATCCTTCCAATCCAGTGATCTGACCAAAAGATATCAAAACCCGCTGATTAAGGTGGGGCCGTGGCAGGTGGCAGAATATGGCAGGATACAGGAGCATCACTGGCATGGAAAAGGTGTTTGGGTATCAAGCAACATTATGTGGCCATAGCTAAGAGCCATGAAAGCCCACAGAGAATCGCCACAGGAACCGGATGGGGGGGTAGCATCTTCAGTGACCTATTAGAAATAAGCCCAAGTGCTAAGTTATTAAATCCAAAGTCAAAATGGTGTTATGTGCTAAACCTCTGGGTCTTGTGTATCAGAAGCCCATTATTGTGTCAGAGTCTTAGCAAGCCAGAGCATCCTCTGGTACTTTGGTGGGCCAATTGAGCTCTGACTTTGCCTTATAAGCTTGACTAAGAGGTTAGCCATTACTTTGTGGTTGTCATAGCATTACTGTGAGGCTATCCATTACTGTGCAGTTGACATGGCATTAATGTGAGGCAAGCCATTCATGTTCAGTTGCCATAACATTACTGTGAGGCTAGCCATTACTGTGTGGTTAGCATAGCATTACTGTTAGGCTAGCTATTCCTGTAAGGTTGTCATAGCATTACAGTGGGGCTAACCATTCCTGTGTGGTTGCCATCGCATTACTGTTAGGCTAGCTATTCCTGTTAGGTTGGCATAGCATTACAGTGAGGCTAACCATTCCCGTGTGGTTGCCATAGCATTACTGTTAGGCTAGCTATTCCTGTTAGGTTGGCATAGCATTACGGTGGGGCTAACCATTCCTGTGTGGTTGCCATAGCATTACTGTTAGGCTAGCTATTCCTGTTAGGTTGGCATAGCATTACAGTGAGGCTAACCATTCCTGTGTGGTTGCCATAGCATTACTGTTAGGCTAGCCATTCCTGTTAGGTTGGCATAGCATTACGGTGGGGCTAACGATTCATGTGTGGTTGGCATAGCATTACTGTTAGGCTAGCTATTCCTGTTAGGATGGTATAGCATTACTGTGAGGCTACCCATTCCTGTGTGGTTGGCATAGCATTACTGTTAGGCTAGCTATTCCTGTTAGGTTGGTATAGCATTACTGTGAGGCTAACCATTCCTGTTTGGTTGGCATAGCATTACTGTGAGGCTAGCCATTAGTGTGCGGTTAGCATGGCATTACACTGAGGCTGCACATTAGTGTATAATGAGTATATTTTGCATAATGACCCGAGTATATTCCATTAACATTATATCATTGCTCACATGGTGTTCCATGTTTGCCGACTCCACATGTCACATTTTACCTGCATACCTGTCCTTAATAACAAAACTACATGAATGAACAGGTCATTGTCTACCACAAGATCCACCCACTCCTCCTACGCTACTGTCATGATTCCCTGCCCATTATCTGATTTGTTAAGACCACAGTTAAATACCAAAGTCTTTGCTTGATGAGTTTTTTGAGGTGTCACACACCCTCTATGATATCAATGAAACTACCAGAACAAACAAACTGTAAGCCTTGTATGCTGGTAAATTGTACATATCTTCTCACTTTAACCAAAAAACTGATTTTTTTACCCTTGGGTTCATTCTATTAACTCAAAATTAATCAATGACAAGACTGCTGACAGTTCAACGGGAAACCGACAATAAGAACCACCACCCACTCAATACATATTTTGCTCAACTCCATTCCCCTCAATGTTCTTGATGAAGGTTGCTCATGGATTTTATTAAACAATTTGCACAAATATATAAAAAATTTACCAGTCGTTAATGAGTTATCAATAGTGATGGTGGAGCACTGATATGCTCAAGTGCTCCGTGCTCAAATCGAGCACGTCTGATGTTCAGACATGCTCAACTCAAGTAGCGAGAATAATGGAAGTGAATGTTAAACTTGACCATTTTTCCGGAGGACAATCTCTCTCTCGCTCTCTCCTCGTCCGACTCCGTACAGCTCACAAAGAGTCCAACTGGCAGAGGAGTCCCTCACTCTCAGCAGGGGAATACCATGCTTCAGTGCCCCGCACGGCTCAGATCATTCAAATGGCGACCGGAGCACTCGAGCACCACATGATACTTGGCATTGCTCGATACTAGATCGATCACCCCGATGCTCGATTAAATATCGAGCAGTGCCAAGCATGCTTGCCCATTAGTTATAAATCAATGTGTTACCACTATTTGCAAAGTTGCGCACTGACCATCATTTGTGATTCACACAGACAAAAAGTCACTTTTTTGGAGATTAGAAATAAGTTTAAACATGAAAAAATGGGGAAATGGTGTTCGGTAAAATTTTGTAGCTGAAAGAGGACAAAAGGAGCTGTTATCATAGAGGTTGTGATTATAAATAGTTCAAAATCTTCTAAACCCACATCAGCCAATCATTGGTGGTCCCATTCTCAGCCATTGAGCCACATCATCACTAGGCTCCTGGAGTCAATAGCACTGTGTTTATGTAATGTGGTATCAGTTATATTTAATAAGTAATGAATTGCGGGCCAGGAGCTTCATGTAACACTTATGCAGTCAGACTCAAAGTAAGCTGGCATTTGCGCAACTCAACTATTGACTCAATGATTCGGTAATATTTTCAAGAATTGGACTTGTCCAAAGAAACATTAGTCATTACAAAGCTGTAGCCTAGACTTGCATATCTTCTTGGACTTCTGGGTGGAAATAGTCACAGAATCTATGTAAACCCTACCCAAAATTGGTCATTCCAGGTTGGGCAAGGGTTGTTGCGTTGCGTTCGCAAGGTAGGTTTGAGATCGGGTCTTAATCATCCACAGAAATAATGACTTTACATGTTAACATGTATGCATGTCACTAAACCCATGATTCACAGCCAGGGCCGGACTGGGACTAAAATTCAGCCCTGGCATTTGAAGTTACACAGGCCCACTTGTCACATGGTGACTGTATAATATCTTTGTACACTTGTAGGCAGGGCCGGTTTTAGGCAAAGTGGGGCCCTAGGCAAAGTTTAAAAATGGGGCCCCAAATGCTAACATATTGCACATCACACAGAAGCATTTCGGTTGTATTTACATGCGCTGATCTCAGGCCGCTAAATGAGTTTGATCGACAATACTGGAGGTGTTCAACACTTGTTTCCCGGCCTCTTTCCACCAGCAGAGGAATAATGATGGGACAGAACAATCACTAATAGATCACTAACAGATCACCATACAGGATCATGTTATCAGCAGCACATCTACAGTTTACACCGGCGATGTGTTGCTGAGAACAATGATTTTTGTTCCAGTAAAAACAATCTGAATATGCAGCATTTTACTTGTTTAGCAAAATACACCCCATAGTCCTTCATATATTATAATGTGCACCACAGTCCTCCATATAGTATAATACACTCCCTATAGTCCTCCATATATTAAAATACACTGCTCAGTCCTCCATATAGCATAATACACTCCTCATAGTGCTCCATATAGTATAATGCACCGCCATAGTCATCCATGTAGTCCAATTCCCTTTCCATAGTATAATGTACCCCATAGTTCTTCATATAGTATAATGTATTTCTCATAGTCCTCAATACAGTATAATGCAGCCACCACCCTACAGAATATAATGCAGCCAACCCAGAGTATAATTCAGCCACCCCATAGAATATAATGCAGCCCCCCTCATAGTTTAATGCAACCCCCTCATAGAGTATGGTGCAATCACCCCTCAAAGAATATAAATATAATACAGCCCCCCATAGAATATAATGTAGCCCCGAACAGAATTTAATACAGCCCACCTCCCCACAGAATATAATGCAGCCTTATCAAAGAGTATGATGCAATCATTCCTCATAAAATCTAATACAGCCCCCCATAGAATATAATATAACCCACCTCCCCATAATATATAATGTAGCCCCATAGAATATAATGCAGTCCCCATAGTATATAACACAGCCTCCCCCATAGAATATAATATACCCCCCATAGTATATAACACAGCCTCCCCCATAGAATTTAATATACCCCACAATAGTATATATCACAGCCACATAGTATATAACACGGCCTCCCCCATAGAATATAATATACCCCCATTGTATATAGCAAAGCCCGCATAGTATATAGCACAACCCGCATAGTATATAGCACAACCCGCATAGTATATAGCACAACCCGCATAGCATATAGTACAACCCGCATAGCAGATAACACAACCCACGTAGTAGTATACAGCACAGCCCACTCAGTAGTATACAGCACAGCCCATACAGTAGTATATAGCACAGCCCACATAGTAGTCCACAGCACAGCCCACATAGTAGTATATAGCACAGCCCACATAGTAGTATATAGCACAGCCCACATAGTAGTATACAGCACAGCCCACACAGTAGTATATAGCACAGCCCACATAGTAGTATACAGTACTGCCCACACAGTAGTATATAGCACAGCGCACATAGTAGTATACAGCACAACCCACACAGTAGTATATAGCACAGCCCACATAGTAGTATACAGCACAGCCCAGCCCACATAGTAGCATATAGCACAGCCCTCATAGTAGTATACAGCACAGGCCACACAGTAGTATATAGAACAGCCCACATAGTAGTATACAGCACAGCCCACATAGTAGTATATAGCACAGCTCACATAGTAGTATACAGCACAGCCTAGCCCACATAGTAGTATATAGCACAGCCCACATAGTAGTATACAGCACAGCCCACATATTAGTATATAGCACAGCCAACATAGTAGTATACAGCCCATATCTCTTCTCACACCCTCCCCCCCCCGAGAATGGCCCCACAGTCCAGTAAAAAACCGTCACTCCTCATCTCTCCTCGTGCCTGCGTTGCTCCTTGCTCCTGTCTCAGCGGCTGCCGCTGCACTGCCTGGGACACAGTGACTGCATGTGCACCAACAGTGTCAGAGGCAGAGAGCGGGGAATGATGGGAGAGGGAGCGACAGCAGACGCTCTCTCCTCCATCATTGCATTCAACTGTTGAATGCGGCGGCGGTGCTGGTGGTGGGGGGGAGTCGGCGCGCAGCGGCCCACTACTGGCACCGGCCATTCTGGCATTTGCCAGAACTCCCCAATGGCCAGTCCAGCCCTGTTCACAGCAAACTAATTTTGGACCACATAGAAAAAATACTTTAAGCACATTGTGCAAAAACATTTCTAAGATATGGTTTGGTCTATAGAGCAAGAGAATTGTTTTTTACGAAGACAATTGAGTCAAAATGTAAACAGTCAAGTCCATAGGAAAACTATACGGATGATGTATAAACAGTATACAGTTAGAAGATCCCTACCTCTAGTTATGGTTATGGAACATTACAGAAGTTGAGGTCCAAGAGTAAGTGGTCATTTATTATTCCACTTTTATTGAGGCTATGGATCGGAAAAGGAGACCATAATACATATGAGACATGGTGTTCTATGGGGTGGAGGTCAACAGTTTCTAAAGGAGGATACACATTTTTATTTTGTGCATGGGTCTGAAAAGCAAGGCATGGTGCACAACAGAAGGTGAAGTCCATGAGTAGGTCAACCATTATCTAGGTAGACATACATAGCACAAGTGAAGATCCAAAAGATAGCAACCTCACTTTTACTGTAGGTATGCGTATGAAAATCACAGGATGGTACCTAACAGAATACGAAGGTAGGGGAGGAGGTCAACCATTACATAAAAAGGATTCCAATTTTTATTATGGCTATGAGTTTGGAAATAAGGCGATGGTACATAACAGAAAGAGGTCCAGGTGGAGAAGATGAACAGTTGTGTATCAATGGATACCACCTTCAGTCAGTTACTTTTAGCCACTATTCCGATAACTTGGACCAAAACTGCTCACTTACAGACTAATGAAAGCCTCCAATTATTGCCCATGCCTGATTGAAGCCTGCTTGGTTATTATTTAAAGTGGTTGTTGTCACCTATCGACCGGATAGGTGATACTTTTCTGATCAGTGGGGATCTGACCCCTGGGACCTGCACTGATTAGCAAAACAAGGAATATTTATCCCCCAGCTGGGCACTTTTATCCCCATTACAGAATGGAGTGGCATGTTAGATGCCCGAAACCCACTCCATTTATTTTTTATGCGGCTGCCATATTTTTCCTATAGAGCTTGAATGTTTTATCATTTATCAAAGGTCCTCTCCTGACATACTTTCTTCTGTATTTGGAGCTTTAAGACTTGATCCATTCCATCATGTGGACATTTACTAGATTTAACTCTCCTTAAGTGAGAGTAGAGGTACTCAGAAGCTTCAGGTTTGTCTCAAAGAAAAAAACATTCCCATATTACGCCGCCATGGTATCTACAAGACTGCAATGTTTGGTTTCTCCACATTCCATTAGGTTTTCAGATATTCATCTGCGTTATCTCCTGTGTCGCACGATGGGAACAGGTCAGCCACTGCTCCCATATATACTTCCGAATTGTACAACATTTACACTGCTCTGCACAGACGGTGCATGCCACATTTACAACACTGTCAGTGGTAATTTAGTGAGTTGTTGCTGTCATGTGTAAATCTTGGCTCCAGCAGACGCCACTGGTTGAGTCCTTAGCACCATTATCATAACTTTCAGTAAGCAGATGTGAACAGGGGAGAAGGTGTACACCAAAACCGTAGTCATCCTACAGAAGTGTACAAGTAACTTTTACAACTTGGTGGATTTCTCTATAAAATTATTTATTTTTGCTAGTTATTCAAATGAGCCCCTCCGTTTATGTAGGGCTTCTCAGCTTTGGACAATCCTTACTTGTTAGATGGGTTCCTTGGAAAATGGCTGATCGCTAAGTGTCTCCCGGTAGAACCTCAAGCGATTCACTCATGTATGTGAAGAAAACTTGGTGGGCTTTGATTATCCCTAAAGCGCCATCACAGGGAATATTAAGTATTTCACAGCACCGATTCACATTATTTTGTTTTCTGCATAACGCAAGACATGACAGGTCCCCAAGAGGGAGAGATGCTCTTTAGAACCGCTCTTAAATATGGTCAAGAGATGAGGATCCAGAACAAAGTATTTTCCTCTATTAACTGAGAATTCCCTAAAAAATGGGTTTTTCAAAATAGATAATCCCTTCAAAGTTAATGCGGCACCAGTCAGAAATCTTTAAAGAGGACCTTACACTGGATTTTTTTCATTTAATCTGAGCACTCAGTCCAATTGGTTCTGTTCTGCTGATCCTGGTATAGTTTTTTCATTTTTTTCTGTGTCGCTCTGTAAAAAGGTAGCAGGGACCCTCGTGTGCTTCCTCTCTCCTGAACACTAAGCACATGTGTCATGTGCGCCACCCTGACAGTTATTCATGTTCACTAATGCCAATGTAATGTGCGTTCCCTAATGTTCATTAATGTGTGTCATGTATTATGTGATCCATTTGTTATATACTGTGTGTAAGCTTAGGGACAGTATAGGACCATAAAAGGATTAGAATAGAGGGGGCAAATGAAAGATAGAGAATAGGATAGATAAGAGTATTAGTTTAGGCACAGGCAGCAAGGAGTTAAGTAGATGGGAGGAGCACAGAGCAGAGCAGCACAGAGCAGGGAGATATAGGACAGTCACTTCCTGGTTCTGTCAGACACCCGAGCAGTCTGCCCAAGGGGCAGTACACATACAGTGAGACAGTTACAGGCTGTGGGGGATAAGTCTGCAGATGGCAGTAAGGGCCCCACGGCTGAAGAATAGTGCAGTAGGGCACCAGCTCAACAGGACCATCCCCAAGAAGGATCCAGGGTCTAAGACCGGGGCGGGAGCTGCTTAGATTACATTCTCAGCACCTTTACCTATTGGAAGCAGACAAGGGGCTGACAGGAAGCTGGCGATGCTGAAGGTACAGATGGGACATTAACTGTCCAAAGATGCTGCCCAGATGGCAGAGGAAAGGAAAGCGCAGACAGGACAGAGTCTGGCTAGAGGTATAGCTGTGAACGCCGAGAGTAAAGAGAGAGAAATGACAGAGCCTGTGAGTTTGCTGTGGTGCATGCTGCACATGCAGTACAAGGGACTTTATTTATCTTTTCATGTACAAGGTGCTGGGGTGCTCACTGACTGTTGCTTAGTGAACTCACCCATGACTACCACCCAGTGCCACCTTGTTACAGCTCCATGTCCAAGTTATTCCCCTCAGAAACAAGATGTAAACTTCTCATACTGGGTGTATGCTACAGGACTTATCTGTGGGCGTTGGCCTTTTTCTCTACTGACACCAGCCAATCAAAAACCGGCCGCACCCAGGGAAGATCTGTGGTACATGCCCAGTTAGACCTCTTTCACACTTCCGTCTTTCAACTCCCGTCACAATCAGTCGTTTTTTGAGAATGCAGGATCCTGCAAATAATTCCCGCATTTTCCCATAGACTTGTATTAGCGACGGATTGTGACGGATGGCCATCTGTTTCATCCATCGTGCACTGGATCCGTCGTAAAATAGTGGTCCGTCGTGCGGAGAAAACGTTCAGAGGAATGTTTTTTCTGCACGTTGGTAAATCGGTCAGCGACGGGTCCTGCGCTGCCTGTCATCGGCTATAATGGAAGTCTACGGACTCAGGATCCGTCGCTGACCGTCACACACAGGAATCCAGCGACATATCACGTTTTTCCCCTCTGAGCATGCCCGAAAGGATTTTCAAATCCGGGAAAAAGTCTCTCTTTCTCTCTCTCTCATCTCTCTGGATGTGAATATACAGGTTGGGCCATTTATATGGAGACACCTGGGTGGGCCATTTATAAAGTTGGATCCAAAATGGCTGACTTCAAAATGGCCGCCATGGTCACCACCCATCTTGAAAAGTTTTCCCCCTCCCATATACTAATGTGCCACAAACAGGAAGTTGATATCACAAACCATTCCCATTTTATTTAGGTGTATCCATATAAATGGCCCTCCCTGGGAATAAAATGTGTAGGGTCTTTATTAAGATGAGTTGCAACCATTGGGGAAATTATATTCCCTAAATAACCAGCACTATATTATTATATGAAGGTCAGTAGGGCTTTGTAGGACAGTGGCTGCACAGAAGATCATGCAGTCATGGCTTGGGTGTCTATCAGAGAGAGCCAGATATCCACAAGAAAAGGTAAAAACTGCCCATTTACAGTGCTATGCATATGATTGCTATGAATAAAATAGAGGAAGCGAAATTGATCCTGGCAATCATTTATTTTTATGTTTTCCCTTGTAATTTGGGTCAGGTAAGGCTGCCATAGTGACAGAGGAAATAAAAAGCTATGAATATATATATCAGTTTGCAGTGGAGCCAATGTTCATTTTTGCAACTTCAATTAGGTTAGAAAAAAAGAAGAGAAAAAGTTGTGATGAGTCAGTTCACTACTCGCACCTCTCATACTGGGGAACGGTGTGATGTTATAGGCCCATCAATATAGAGACTATGTGGCCAACCTGACAACTCTGCCTGCCAAATACCGCTGAATGAGCTGCTTTTTACTGAGGATCTAACATAAACCTGCAAGGTTTGCAAAAGATCAAGAGCTAAATAAGATAAAAGCAACTCAATTGTAAACCCAACTCAAGTACAAGGATCATAACCCTGATAAGCCCACGCCCAGGGGGGCACACCAGGACATTTTACCTCTGAGGGTCCGGGATCCGAACATTATGGCAAGTGATGTGAATAAAGGGCAATTGACAGATGATGAATGCTGCCCAAACCCCAGATTAAAGGTACCGTCACACTAAGCGACGCTGCAGCGATACCGACAACGATGTCGATCGCTGCAGCGTCGCTGTTTGGTCGCTGGAGAGCTGTCACACAGACAGCTCTCCAGCGAACAACGATGCCGGTAACCAGGGTAAACATCGGGTTACTAAGCGCAGGGCTGCGCTTAGTAACCCGATGTTTACCCTGGTTACCATCCTAAAAGTAAAAAAAAAACACTACATACTTACCTTCCGCTGTCTGTCCCCCGGTGCTCTGCTTCCTGCACTGGCTGTGAGCACAACGGCCGGAAAGCAGAGCGGTGACGTCACCGCTCTGCTTTCCGGCTGGCCGGCGCTCACAGCCAGTGCAGAGAAGCACAGCGCCGGGGACAGACAGCGGAAGGTAAGTCTGTAGTGTTTGTTTTTTTTAACTTTTACGCTGGTAACCAGGGTAAACATCGGGTTACTAAGCGCGGCCCTGCGCTTAGTAACCCGATGTTTACCCTGGTTACCAGTGAAGACATCGCTGAATCGGCATCACACACGCCGATCCAGCGATGTCAGCGGGAGGTCCAGCGACGAAATAAAGTTCTGGACTTTCTGCGGCGACCAACGACATCACAGCAGGATCCTGATCGCTGCTGCATGTCAAACTGAACGATATCGCTAGCCAGGACGCTGCAACGTCACGGATCGCTAGCGATATCGTCCAGTGTGACGGTACCTTAAGGAAACTGTCTGGCTTCGTCATTTCATCCAGGTGTGTTTTACTATGAAATGCTTCTATTTTTCAGGGAGAACCTAGATGTAAAAACCATCCGAGGACCATGCAGTTCAGCCCTGGTGGCTACTGCAAAAGGCCGGACCATGGTAGCATCTTCCTGTCTCATTCCCCTCGATTGACAGGTCTCTCCCTGTATGCGTGTATAGAGAGAGCTCCGTTGTCGGGAGGAAATTAACGTTATTCTTCCCAGCTTTGAGTCATAGCGGTGGACCAGTGTTGCTTCAGTCACTGGCCCCCACCATGTCTAATTATATCAATGCTCCCATTGTGCCTCCTTATTATAATGCCCCTCATTTTCCCTTCAATAAAAATACCCCATTCTGCCTCCTTAGAAAAATGGCATCCTAATTGTCGACTCTTTCCTTATTATAATTTCAATAATTGTTTCCTTATAATAATGGCACCCATTGAACCTCCTTATTATAATGCCCCTCATTCTATCTCATTTTTATAATAGCTTCCATCTTGCCTCTTTATAATAATTACCTTGCATTCCCCCATTGTTTTTCCTTATAATAATGCCCCTCCCCCATAATAATTTAGTGCACCTTTGCCTGAAAAAGAATAAAAATAAACTAATATTCACTTCCCAATGCTCCCTAGATCAGCAAGCATGCGCTCCTCCTCACTGCAGTCTCAGGGCTGGAACAGGTGGCACAATACAATCTAACATCATGTCCTCCCTTTATATACGAATTTATCAAACACTGAACTGCTTGTTTTTCCTCCTTCTAGTAACCTTCCCAAACCCAATATTGCCGTCATCGTGTGTGGTTTTCCATTACTCCCCGGTAACATATCCACTGTCTTGGGGTCATATTTGACTCAGATTTTTACTTCACCCCCTACACCAAATCATTCACTTGCTCATATCACCTGCACCTCAAAAACATTTCTAGAATTCGACCTTTTCTTACCCTTGACTCTGCGAAAACTCTTACTGTTGCTCTTATTCATTCTTGTCTGGACTATTGTAACTTTCTACTAATTGGTCTCCCTTTTACTATACTCTTCCCTCTCCAATCCACTCTAAATGACGCAGCCAGGACCATAGTCCTGTCCAACTGCCACACCGGTGCCTCCACCCTGTGCCAGTCATTGCACTGGTTGCCCATCTGCTACAGAGTCCAACATAAACTTATTACTCTCACCCACAAAGCTCTCCACAGTTCTACACCACCCTATATCTCCTCCAACATCTCTTTCTACCACCGTACCCATGGCCTCCATTCCTTAACTGATCTAGGACTAACATTCTTCATAATCCAAAACTCCTACTCAAGTCTCAAAGACCTCTCGCATGCTGCAACAATTCTCTGGAATGCACGACCCAGGAAAATTCAATTAATTCCCAAATACCAACAGTTTTAAGCTTGCCCTAAAAACACACTTCTTTGGGAAAGAAAGGTTTTTTACCTGTTGTTATGTGACTGCGTAGCAGATGCGTGAATTTCACTGTCTTTGGTCCTTGGGAGCGGAGTAGGTAAGACGATCAAAGTGCAGCAGCGCTACTGGCTGGTCCGGGCTGCACTGCTGCACTTTGATCATCTTACCTACTCCAGACAGTGAGTACTCACCTCCTGGACCAGCTTGATACCCTGCGATCCCTCGGTATCCAACAACAGGATCTCTGCACCATGGAACCTTCTCCCATTGCTCCCAGGATCAGAGATAACGGACTTCACGCATCTTCCACGGAGTGACACAGCAGCAGGACTAGTGCATCATGGCACTTTCTCTCACCGCTCCCAAGGACCAAAGACAGCAAATTCACGCATCTTCTACGTAGTCACTTAACAGCAAGTAAAAAACATTCCTTTCCCAAAATTATCTTGTCACACCTATTTACAAATATTATATGTGATTGACATCTGTTATACCAATCTACTGAGCAATTGCGTATGTGACTATCTACTAGGGACCTCATCTGAACACCGGTCTCACCTTATACTATATGTGACCACCTTCATCTGCCCGAAGCGCTGTTTGGACTTCTTTTACTTTTTATACACATTTCAAGCAACAGATGGTAGTGGTTTACCAAACCGGCAGCTGGGTAGTTTTTCATCGTGTCTAGTGCTAGTGTCTCATTTAATTCTTTAGACTGGCCTATCACCTCACCTCACTGATCTAACTATTCTCTTTTAGCCCTTCCTAAATTTTACTCCGAATCTGGTCCCTCGCACCATCTGTTCACACAGCCTCCATTCAGTTAATAGCACTTTGTATGTGTACTTGTACATATCCTGGCTAGTGATCGATTCTTACAGCACTACTAACACTGACCTACAAAGCCATCCATAACCTTCCTCCTGGGTACATTTCTGAACTAACTAAGGCTGATGCATAAAATGAGAATAATGGGGATAGGGGAATATATGTGTAAGTGGGTTAAGAGCTGGCTCAGGGATAGGAAACAAAGGGTGTTTATTAATGGAACACACTCGGACTGGGTAGCGGTTAGCAGTGGGGTACCACAGGGGTCAGTATTGGGCCCCCTTCTTTTTAACATATTTATTAATGATCTTGTAGGGGGCATAAAGAGTAGAATTTCAATATTTGCAGATGACACTAAACTCTGCAGGGTAATCAATACAGAGGAGGACAATTTTATATTTCAGGATGATTTATGTAAACTAGAAGCTTGGGCTGATAAATGGCAAATGAGCTTTAATGGGGATAAATGTAAGGTCATGCACTTGGGTAGAAGTAATAAGATGTATAATTATGTGCTTAATTCTAAAACTCTGGGCAAAACCGTCAATGAAAAAGACCTGGGAGTATGGGTGGATGACAAACTCACATTTAGTGGCCAGTGTCAGGCAGCTGCTACAAAGGCAAATAAAATAATGGGATGCATTAAAAGAGGCATAGATGCTCATGAGGAGAACATAATTTTACCTCTATACAAGTCACTAGTTCGACCACACTTAGAATACTGTGCACAGTTCTGGTCTCCGGTGTATAAGAAAGACATAGCTGAACTAGAGCGGGTGCAGAGAAGAGCGACCAAGGTTATTAGAGGACTGGGGGTCTGCAATACCAAGATAGATTATTACACTTGGGGATATTTAGTTTGGAAAAACGAAGACTAAGGGGTGATCTTATGTTAATGTATAAATATATGAGGGGACAGTACAAAGACCTTTCTGATGAACTTTTTAATCATAGACCTGAGACAGGGACAAGGGGGCATCCTCTGCGTTTGGAGGAAAAAAGGTTTAAGCATAATAACAGACACGGATTCTTTACTGTAAGAGCAGTGAGACTATGGAACTCTCTGCCGTATGATGTTGTAATGAGTGATTCATTACTTAAATTTAAGAGGGGACTGGATGCCTTTCTTGAAAAGTATAATGTTACAGGGTATATATATTAGATTCCTTGATAGGGTGTTGATCCACGGAACTAGTCTGATTGCCGTGTGTGGACTCGGGAAGGAATTTTTTTCCCCAATGTGGAGCTTACTCTTTGCCACATGGGTTTGTTTTGCCTTCCTCTGGACCAACATGTTAGGGCATGTTAGGTTAGGCTATGGGTTGAACTAGATGGACTTAAAGTCTTCCTTCAACCTGTTACTATGTTACTATGTTAATCTCTCAATATCTTCCCTCACGTAATCTCCGGTCCTCCCAAGACCTCCTTCTCTCCTCCACGCTTATTCACTCCTCACTCAATCGCCTCCACGACTTCTCCTGAATAATACCCCATCCTCTGGAATTCTTTGCCCCAACATGTCCGGTTATCCACCACATTTGGATCCTTCAAAAGGAACCTGAAAACCCACCTCTTCAGGAAAGCTTACAGCCTGTAATGACCACACGGCCACCTCAACACCATCGGAGCTACTGCAACCCTTGACCTACTCTCCCCTTCCCCATAATCTTGTAGAATGTAAGCCCGCAAGAGCAGGGTCCTCTTCCCTCTGTACCAGTCTGTCATTGTTAGTTTTGTTTACTGTAAGTGATATTTGTATTTTGATGTAACCCCTTCTCATGTACTTCACCATGGAATTAATAGTGCTATATAAATAAATAATAATTATGCGAACGCCCTACTTATTATAATGAAGGCTGGACCATACATAAGAAGCACTTTTTACCTTGTGCCCGTCTATTTAATCATATATTGTAAGCTTGTGAGCAGGACCCTCACTCCTTTTGGTAAATGTTGATTTTTTTTACTCTGTAGTGTTTGATATTGCCTGTTCATGCCCCCTCTGAATTGTAAAGTGCTGCGGAACATGCTAGCACTATAGAACAAAAATGATTAATGCAGTTATATCATTGTACCACCCGACGTCCCCTGCATGGCACCGGTCTATTGCCGGCGTGCCTGTTTAATTGATGGAGCAGGAAGCTGATGGCACTCTGCTCCATTACAGTTGTTAACAGTATCTGCATCCTGGAGATGTTAAAAGTGTTGTGAACAATGCAGCCTTCTGCTGGCTGGCCCACCTGGTATTTGACAGAATTGCCAGATGACCAGTCATACCGTTATTGGTGCGCCACGAGCCACATCAATTTGAGGCAATACTTATTTATGTCTTCTTTTGCAGCCTCCAATTTTCTATTAGGTCTTTCTACAGTTTGTGTCTATGGGGATTTGCGTCCATTAAGGTAAAAGAGTATTTGCGAAAGACAGGCATCGATGTTGGATAAGAATATCCAGTTTTCAGTCGCATTTCCAATTTATCCCAAAGGCGATGTGCAGTCACTCGGGTTCCACTACTCCAAACAAATCACATCATGTCTTCATGGAGATCACTTCATGCACAGCAGTAAAGTATTGATGGAACAAGAAAAGCCCTTCCCTAACCTGAAACCACAAAGTTGGTAGTGAGTCGACAATTGTGTAAAATATCTGCCTGTGCTGTAACAACACTATCACCCTTTACTTAAAATAAGGGGCATAAGTCTTGACAACAACGCCATAGTGTCAACCATTTTCTGGCATATTTTACAGTAAATATTTTGCAGTCCAGTAGGTACCAAACTACTACTGCCTGACGGCAAAAACCTGATGTGAGAAAGCAGCCAGATATATGGATAGATGTATCTATAGATATATCTATCTATAAATATATCTATAGATAGATATATCCATAGATATAAAATAGAAAGGCCGATGTTTCTAAGGCTACTTTCACACTCCGTCACAATCAGTCGTTTTGGGAAAAAAACGGATCCTGCAAATGTGCTCGCAGGATGCGTTTTTTACCCATAGATTTGTATTAGCGACGGATCGCGACGGATGGCCACTCGTCGCGTCCGTCGTGCAACGGATCCATCGAGTTTTGGCGAACCGTCGGCACGAAAAAACGTTCAAGTGAACTTTTTTTGTCCGTCGCATCTGCCATTTTCTACCGCGCATGCGCGGCCGAAACACCGCCCCATCCTCTCCGGACTTCAGAATGGGCAGCGGATGTGTTGAAAAACTGCATCCGCTGCCCACGTCGTGCACAAATTTCACAACGTGCGACGGACCCGTACCGATGCAAGTGTGAAAGAGGCCTTAATGAGCGTTTAATTTAAAAAAAAAACGGAAACAACGGCATGGGCTCACACTCAATTTTCTGCGCCAGAGGGGGAAAGCCGACAGCCGGGGGCCAATATTTGTAGCCTGCTATGAATGTCAGTCCGCAGCTGTCTGCGTAGCCTTTACTGGCTTTTAAAATATGCCAGTAAAAAAAATGACATGGGGTCCCCCTATATTTTATAGCCAGAAAGGCTACGCAGACAGCTGCGGGCTGATATTCATAGCCTAGAGAGGGGCCATGGATGGATATTGCCCCTTCCCCCCCCCCGACTACAAGATGCGCCAATTCCGGCGCTTAGCCCCTCTCTTCCCACTCCCCTGTAGCGGTGGGATATGGGGTAATAAGGGATTAATGCCACCTTGCTATTGTAAGGTGACATTAAGCCAGGTTAATAACGGAGAGGCGTCAATAAGACGCCTATCCATTATTAATCCAATAGTAATAAAGGGTTAATAAAACACACACACATTAGGAAAAAAGTATTTTAATATTCTTCATTTAACCATACTTACCATACTTCAGCACCTGCAAATGTAAAATAATAAACCGTATACTACCTGTCCGCCGTAGTCCAATTAATAACGAGTGTCCCACGACGATCTCCCCTATAGAACAGTGACATCGGGTGATGTCACTGCTCTATAGGACCTTCAGTGACACACTGACAGGAAACAATGGCTCCTGCAGTGCATCACTGAGGGTACTATAGTTCAAAGTCTCACTTTTTTGGCAATTGCTGTGTGGGAAAATTTCTCACACAGCAATGCCAAAAGTGAGACTAGGGACTATTTTTTTTACAGCAGCCGAGGAATACAGTGTGGAAGGATACCTTCCTCCCGTCATTGTGTTCCTGGAGCCCCTAGAGAGCGGTCGCATCAGCTGATGCTGCCGTTCTCCACGGGAGATCGTCGTGGGACACTCGTGGATTTCTGCGAACAGGGAGTATATTGGTTGTTGTTTGTTATTTTAATATTTTTTACAGGTGACTCTGGCTTCGGGGATAAAAATGACAAGTAATGGTGAGTATGAACTCTATGTTTAATGTACTGTATGTCTATATGTATGTATTGTATGTATTGTATGAATGTATTGTATGTAGTATGTATGTAGTATGTAGGTAATGTATGAATGTACTGTATGTGGTATGTATGTTGTATGTATGTAGTATGTATGTTTTTTTTCATTACTACTACTACTGTCCCATCATTGGCTAATGTGTCATTCACTGTCACTGTAGCAGGCATCGTCCGATGGGACTTGGGACTTGTAGCCCCATCGGACGATGCCTGCACACACGCACAGACCCCCGGCAGCCCGCACAGATCCCCGGCAGCCCACATAGAGCCCCGGCAGCCCGCACAGAGCCCCGGCAGCCCGCACAGAGCCCCGGCAGGCCCGTACAGATCCCTGGCAGCCCGCATAGAGCCCCGGCAGCCCTCACAGAGCCCCGGTAGCCCACACAGAGCCCCAGCAGGCCCGTACAGACCCCCGGCAGCCTACACAGAGCCCCGGCAGCCCGCACAGAGCCCCGGCAGCCCGCACAGAGCCCGCCCGCACACACTGACACGCACAGTGTCCGCCCACGCACCACCCACACTCTTCCCCCCTCCGGAACAGGATGTAGAAAGACAGAAAGGGCTTATTTACATTCCGATATTTGTGTCCCATTGACTTGCATTGGCATCGGGTATTGGTATCGATGATATCCGATATTTTTTGGATATCGGCCGATCCAATCCAATACCGATTCTTCTGGATATCGGAAGGTATCGCTCAACACTGGTCATGGAGCATACGTGGAGCTAGAAGAATGTCTGCGCAGGGGGTCAGACATTTCCATTGGAAGGTATGTTTTTTGGCTGCAATTCTTCCATGAAAACCACTTCTGGCATACTGTAGCTGGATGAAGTTGTGTCCTACTCGTTGCTGCCAGTTCTGAGATGATGGCACTGCTGGACATCTTCCAATTTCCAAGGAAAGTAAGCATGATGTCTTTCAAGTTTCTTTGGTCAACCACTGCATTTACGACCCTTAAAGGTTATCTATTTTTTAGTGTACTCAATAATGAGAAGTATAAGCTGATACTTATCCATTGTGTAGTACCATCACGGAGGCACCTGATTGGTTCCAAATTCATTCTGCAGCAGGAAAATGACCCAAGACATCCAGCCAATGTCATCAAGAACTATCTGCAGCCAAAACAAGAACCAGTAGTCCAGGAAGTGATGATCCGGTCCCACAGAGTCCTGATCCCAAAATAGTCCAGTCTGGGATTAGCTGAAGAGACACAAGTGACATCCATGGAAGATCTTTGGTTCTCCAAGATGTTTGGAACAACCTCCCTGCTGAGATCCTTCAAAAATTGTGGTCAAGTGACAAGTGCCTGGAAGAAATGATGAAAACAAATAATGGACACACCCAATTAATGATTTAGATTTTTGTTTTAACAATAAAAGACTGAATGTCACTTCCAAACAGAAAACAAGTGTGTACAGGTGCTAATTAAGAGTAGCCATCTCTATACATAACTAACAAATAAAGTTGCACTATGTAGCATTTTAGAATGTAGACATAAGGTGGTGAGTTCTCCTTCAATGGAAGTCTTCAAACAGAGGCTGGACAGACATCTGTCTGGTTTAGTGAATCCTGCATTGAGCAGGGGGTTGGACACGATCACCCTGGAGGTCCCTTCCAACTCTACCATTCTATGATTCTATGAAATATTGGAATTTTGAATTGCATTATTGCTCTAGATAATAGGAAAAAATGAAGATTCTTAGCACATAATTTGGTCAATTCATGCATGCCCTGCAGACAGCAACAAGACGACCTTCTATTTCTGGGTGCCTATTCTAATATGAATCCTCTCCTAGGCTGAAGCTTCCGTATGGGTCGATATGACCCTGCTATAATTATAACCGCCTCAGGCTGATGGGAGGAGTGATCAGTCAGAGAGCCTATATATAAATATCAAAAGACTGACTGTATATAGAAAACTGGTGTGTACAGGTGCAAACTAAGAGGAGCAATCTCTATGTATACCAAATAGCCAAATTGTGTGCTAAGTATCTTTGTTGTTTTTCCCATTTTCTAGAGCAGCAATGCAATTCAAATTTCATATATTTCATGTTTACATGCTATTGCGCCACTTTATTTGTTAGATTTTTTCTTTGTTCATTCACTTTGCATTTTATTGTTTAATAAAAAATAAACTATTAGCACTTCTATTTTTGAAAGCTTTCTTGCTGTGCAGCATTTTTACACAGTAATATACATATATATATATATATATATATATATACTGCTCAAAAAAATAAAGGGAACACGTAAACAACAGACTATAACTCCAAGCAAATCAAACTTCTGTGAAATCAAACTGTCCACTTAGGAAGCAACACTGATTGACAATCAATTTCACATGCTGTTGTGCAAACGGAATAGAGAACAGATGGAAATTATTGGCAATTATCAAGACTCCCTCAATAAAGGAGTGGTTCTGCAGGTGAGGACCACAGACCACATCTCAGTACCAATGCTTTCTGGCTGATGTTTTGGTCACTTTTGAATGTTGGTTGTGCTTTCACACTCGTGGTAGCATGAGACGGACTCTACAACCCACACAAGTGGCTCTGGTAGTGCAGCTCATCCAGGATGGCACATTAATGCGAGATGTGAAGGTTTGCTGTGTTTGTCAGCGTAGTGTCCAGAGGCTGGAGGCGCTACCAGGAGACAGACCAGTACACCAGGAGACATGGAAGGGGCCGTAGGAGGGCAACAACCCAGCAGCAGGACGGCTGCCTCAGCCTTTGTGCAAGGAGGAACAGGAGGAGCACTGCCAGAGCCCTGCAAAATGACTTCCAGCAGGCCACAAATGTGCATGTGTCTGCCAAACGGTCAGAAACCGACTCCATGATGATGGTCTGAGTGCCCGACATCCAAGAGATGGAGTTGTGCTCACAGCCCAACACCGTGCAGGGCACTGGGGATTTGCCACAGAACACCAGGATTGGCAAATTCACCACTGGCGCCCTGTGCTTTTCACAGATGATAGCAGGTTCACACTGAGCACATGTGACAGACGTGACAGAGTCTGGATATGCCATGGGGAGCGATCTGCTGCCTGCAACATCCTTCAGCATGACCGGTTTGGCAGTGGGTCAGTAATGGTGTGGGGTGGCATTTGTTTGGAGGGCCGCACAGCCCTCCATGTGCTCGCCAGAGGTAGCCTGACTGCCATTAGGTACCGAGGTGAGATCCTCAGACCCCTTGTGAGACCATATGCTGGTGCGGTTGGCCCTGGGTTCTTCCTAATGCAGGACAATGCCAGAGCTCATGTGGCTGGAGTGTGTCAGCAGTTCCTGCAAGATGAAGGCATTGAAGCTATGGACTGGTCCGGCCGCTCCCCAGACCTGAATCTGATTGAGCACATCTGGGACATCATGTCTTGCTCCATCCATCAACGTCACGTTGCACCACAGACTGTCCAGGAGTTGGCGGATGCTTTAGTCCATGGCTGGGAGGAGATTCCTCAGAAGACCATCCGCGGCCTCATCAGAAGAATGTCCAGGCGTTGTATAGTAGGGAGGTCATACAGGCACGTGGAGGCCACACACAATACTGAGCATCTTTTCCTTGTCGTGAGGCATTTCCACTGAATTTGGATCAGCCTGTAATTTGATTTTCCACTTTGATTTTGAGTATCATTCCAAATCCAGAACCTCCACGGGATATTTATTTTGATTTACATTGATAATTGTTATGTTTTTTTGTTCTGAACACATTCCACTATGCAATGAATAAAAATTTGCAGCAGGAATATTTCATTCAGAGATACCTAGGATGTGGTATTTTGGAGTTCCATTTATTTTTTTGAGCAATATATATATATATATATATATATATATATATATATATATATATATATATATATATATCAAGAGAATTCCAAGAGTGTGCAAAGCAGTCGTCAAAGCAAAAGGTGGCTACTTTGAAGAATCTAGAATATAAGACATAATTTCAGTTGTTTCACACTTTTTTGTTAAGTATATAATTCCACATGTGTTAATTCATAGTTTTGATGCCTTCAGTGTGAATGTACATAGTCATGAAAATACCGAAAAATCTTTAAATGAGAAGGTGTGTCCAAACTTTTGGTCTGTACTGTATATATATATATATATATATATATATATATATATATACACACACTATATGTAAACATATATATGTAGATAGATATTTTTTCACAGTACATATCACACCCAGCAGACTTGTCTGGACATGAAGGCTTCTTGTAGTCTCCTTACCGTGTCCTTGGATCCTGCAGGGGGCGCTGTTCCTGTCACTTACTGTATAATTCATTGTTTAACCCTGCTGTTCTGTTCGGTCTGGGGAGACCTATTTTGAACTTTGGTATTTTTTGGGGTGTTCAAGATGCGGTTCTGAAACTTGTGGTTGATTGACTTAAATGAGGATGGGTCGGTCGGCCACGGGTTTCAGAGCCGCATCTTGAATATTTTAAAGAATATTGAAGTTCAAAGTCGGTCATTTTTGACCAACAGAACAGCAGGGTTAATCTCCTGTCATGCTTCTTATCGCTTATGGATGTCAGTTACCACTGGCGATTTGTTATCTCTCCAACTATTTGAAGAATTTCGCAGCCAGGCGTATGGCAAGCACTTGCATCAAGTGTATTTATTGTAAGGTGAAGGGGGGGATAATGAAGCCATACAAGTATCTAGGCAGCGGGAGTGCTTGCTCACGAGGTATAAAGAGGGTAATCTTTGCATTTCGCAGGCTCGATCTCCTGAAATCTGCAGTTGGAAGGCTCTTGCATAGTTGTTCGGCTGCAAATATTTATAATTAATATCCGTTTCCACATTGTCTGTGTAGCCTACAGGTGTGGCCCTTGTCTTCACATCCAAATTATATTTGCTTTTACAGATCTTAATTGTTGTTGGAAACATGCGGTGTTTGAGGTTACCAGGATTGATAAAGCTTGTTAAATACTTACCTTTAGCTTTTCTTTTGCTTAAATGATACTTGCAGTCTGCCAAGAAATGTCCGTCCACTCCCTGTATGCTCAGTCACATTACACCTCGCGCCGGATTTTTTTTTTTTTCCTTCCGTGTGCGCATAAAGAATGTTTGAAGAGTATCGCTTTATTAAAGGGATTTTCCACTTTGAAAAAAAAAAAAACCTCTTGACATATTTTTCACCCGATCTTCGGAGTAGATGGCGAAGAGTAGACCCATCTCGAAAAAGTCACCGAGAAAATGGACATGTTGGGAAGGGTGAGTTTATCCTGCCAATAGACGTGATGAATATGTCAGACTGTCCTCCATTTTCTTATGTAAATTAATATTTGTGGTCAGCGTGTAGACCGGTCACACGATCCTGCCGGTATATGGTCATCTTTACCAATCACTACCAATTTTTAGCCTGTGTCTATCTTTAAGGAGATCGGTCACTATCCATAAAAAAAAATTTTTTTTAACCTGGTGTAAATGCCGCTGTTCTCCTGAATCCGGAGATGTCTTTCTTTTGTTCCTGCGCCTCTCCGTTACTGAGATACGGCCTCCTCTTCCCTGTAGATAAATCAGTTTTTGGTATGCAAGTGGGTGGGGTGCTCAAGAAAAAATACCCTGAGGTTCTCTCCCACTTGGCTAAAAAGAGTAGATTTATATAGAATGAAGAAGAGACTATATCTCTGGAAGGGAAAGGAGTAGGAACAAAAGAAAAACAACGCCGGATTCAGGAGAACAGGGACATTTCAAATTCTTCCCCATTATGAAGCTACATAAAAGTGAGATCTTCTAGACAAATCTCAGTATAAGCTTGAATTTAGGACTTGCTTAATTATTTTTTTTGGCTATATGTTGGTCAAATAGGTCATATCTGAACTAAAAATGTTCCAAAACTGTATTTTTAAGTCTTATGCTGTACAGATGAACTTGAGCTCTTAACTGCACCCAAGTATACGTATTTATAAAGTAGAATTACTTTTTATTATTGCATTTTAATACATAGAATCATAAAATGGTACAGTTGGAAGGGACCTCCTGGGTCATCTGGTCCAACCCCCTGCTCAAAGCAGGATTCACTAAATCATCTCAGACAGATGTCTGTCCTGCCACTATTTGTAGACTTCCATTGAAGGAGAACTCACCACCTCTCGTGGCCGCCTGTTCCACTCACTGATCATCCTAACTGTCAAAACGTTTTTCCTAATATCTAATCTGTGTCTCCTCCCATTCAGTTTCATCCCATTGCTTTTAGTCTTTCCTTGTGCATATGAGAATAAAGATGATCCTTCTACAATGTGACAGCCCTGGAGATATTTGTAGACAGCTATTAAGTCTCCTCTCAGTCTTCTTTTTTGCAAGCTAAACATTCCAAAATCCTGGAAACGTTCCTCCTAGAACATGGTTCGCAGACCGGTCGTCTTCTCTGAACTTGCTCCAGTTTGTCGATGTCTTTTTTAAAATGTGGCGCCCAAAACTGGACACAGTATTCCAGATGAGGTCTGACCAAGGAGGAGTAGAGGGCAATAATGACTTTGCGTAATACATTTTAAAGAGCTATTATCTTTCATATTCTACCTTTGCAACACTCCAGTCATCTACAGCATTGTAGTCACTCAGAGCTCAAAAAGTGCTACCTAACCATGCAACACTACCTCAAACCATTTCTGCCAAGACTCACCTTGTTTTTCCCGCTTCACCATGACTGAATCTTTGGGATCACATGAGGCTGAATTGTAAATCTGATTGCTAAGCACTTACCCTTGATTTCAGACTACCATTTTATTCTCTTGTACATTGGGGGAAAGGGTAGTTTATAAACGGATCAACTCAGTCAGTGCCGCCATCAGGGCATTACTGCCCTTACTGAGGTATGGGGCCCAATGACCAGTGGCAAACAGGGGGCCTACAGAGCCCTGCCTCTTGTGCTACTGCTCATCAGGCCCCATCCTGCACTAATGTGCTGTGCCCTGCGGGCCTGCGGCGCACTTGTCGGCGCCGGAGTCCCGGAGCTTTTTCGGAGCTGTGCACAGCCGTTTACCTTAACGGCTGTGCAGCACCGACTTCCTCCACCCTCCCTGGAGTTCTGGTCAGGTGTCGGCATCAACGCGATGACGTCATCGCATGCGCACCGACATGTACTGCGCCTGCTGGAGATCGCTTATGAGGTAAGTATGCAAAACTTTTTTTTTCTTTATAAAGTGAATTAAATGAATGAGGAGGGGGTGGTCTGCACATGATGAAGGGGGGTCTGCAAATGATGAAAGGGGGGTCTGCACGTGATGATAGAGAGGGGTCTGCACATGATGAAAGGGGGTCTGTACATGATGAAAGGGGGGTCTGCACATGATGAAAGGGGAGTCTGCACATGATGAAAGGGGGTCTGCACATGATGAAAGGGGGTCTGCACATGATGAAAGGGAGGGGTCTGCACATGATGAAAGGGAGGGGTCTGCACATGATGAAAGGGGGGTCTGCACATGATGAAAGGGAGGGGTCTGCACATGATGATAGAGAGGGATCTGCACATGATGAAAGGGGGGTCTGCACATGATGAAAGGGGGTCTGCACATGATGAAAATGAGGGGTCTGCACATGATGAAGGGGGGGTCTGCACATGATGAAAGGGAGGGGTCTGCACATGATGAAAGGGGGGTCTGCACATGATGAAAGGGGGTCTGCACATGATGAAAGGGGGTCTGCACATGATGAAAGGGAGGGGTCTGCACATGATGATAGAGAGGGATCTGCACATGATGAAAGGGGGGTCTGCACATGATGAAAGGGGGTCTGCACATGATGAAAATGAGGGGTCTGCACATGATGAAGGGGGGGTCTGCACATGATGAAAGGGAGGGGTCTGCACATGATGAAAGGGGGGTCTGCACATGATGAAAGGGGGTCTGCACATGATGAAAGGGGGTCTGCACATGATGAAAGGGGGGTCTGCACATGATGAAGGGGGGTCTGCACATGATGAAAGGGGGTCTGCACATGATGAAGGGGGGTCTGCACATGATGAAAGGGAGGGGTCGCACATGATGATAGAGAGGGATCTGCACATGATGAAAGGGGGGTCTGCACATGATGAAAGGGGGTCTGCACATGATGAAAATGAGGGGTCTGCACATGATGAAGGGGGGGTCTGCACATGATGAAAGGGAGGGGTCTGCACATGATGAAAGGGGAGTCTGCACATGATGAAAGGGGGTCTGCACATGATGAAAGGGAGGGGTCTGCACATGATGATAGAGAGGGATCTGCACATGATGAAAGGGGGGTCTGCACATGATGAAAGGGGGTCTGCACATGATGAAAATGAGGGGTCTGCACATGATGAAGGGGGGGTCTGCACATGATGAAAGGGAGGGGTCTGCACATGATGAAAGGGGGGTCTGCACATGATGAAAGGGGGTCTGCACATGATGAAAATGAGGGGTCTACACATGATGAAGGGGGGTCTGCACATGATGAAAGGGAGGGGTCTGCACATGATGAAAAGGAGGGGTCTGCACATGATGAAAGGGGGGTCTGCACACGATGAAAGGGAGGGGTCTGCACATGATGAAAGGGGGGTCTGCACATGATGAAAGGGGGGTCTGCACATGATGAAAGGGCAGCATGGTGGCACAGTGGTCAGCACTACAGCCTTGCAGCGCTGGAGTCCTGGGTTCAAACCCCACCAAGGACAACATCTGCAAAGAGTTTGTATGTTCTCCCCATGTTTGCGTGGGTTTCGTCCGGGTTCTTCAGTTTCCTCCCACATGATGAAAGGGAGGGGTCTGCACATGATGAAAGGGGTATCTGCACATGATGAAAGGGAGGGGTGTGCACATGATGAAAGGAGGTCTGCATATGATGAAAGGGGTCTGCACATGATGAAAGGGGGGTCTGCATATGATGAAAGGGGGTCTGAACATGATGAAGGGGGGTCTGCACAGGAAGAAAGGGGTGTCTGCACATGATGAAAGGTTGACCCTTTAACGAGCCTTGTCACATGACTTGTAGGATTGCTACCTTCCAATAGGTGGCACTAGAATTCTAGTTCCCTTCTTCTCTAAAGAGACAATTTGCATAATTAGCATATTTCCCACAGGAGCATTGCGGCTTTAAGTCTCCTCATCTCGGTATGCTTAGCATGTCAATCTTCACAAGGAGAAACGATACTTCTTGTACCAGAAGTGGCATACTAACATGAAGTCCTGAGAAAAATACTGAGTCTAAACTGTAAAGCGCTGCGGAATATGTTGGCGCTATATAAATAAAGATTATTATTATTATTATGAGTCTTGGGTGCTACTGGTTGGCAAAGTCCAGATGAAATACAAAGTACATCCAGTAGAATGTAGATGTAAAAATTACAGGCAACACGTTTCATTGGTGGATGAGCATTTTCATAAGATAGACTTCATTTTTCATGAACAGTAGCCTTGGAAATCCTATGGCTAAAAACGTATCCAGGAATTCAGATCACCACTTTATTCCATTGCACATTTGGTGGAAAGGCTGGTCTGAAAACTTTACACCTACACATTAAGGGTCCAACCCAAGGTTCAGGTGCCAAAAGCGCCTTATGAGAATGTTCTCAACATGCACAGAGTATTTTGGCCATGGTACAAATAAAAAGATTCTGGGGCACAAGAAGGGTTCATATTGCGGTAACGTTTATGGGGAACCTGGGGCTGACAGACATTTTGAGAGTTCCTCTTGCTATCAGTGTAAGGTTTGATGTACATCATGTTTATGGCCTCATTTTGACGTAGGTGATTGGAAAATCTCCCAACATGACATCCTTTAGCTGTCAAAGTTGCAAGTATGGAAGGTGGATCATTTGAGGGTTCATCTTTCTGTAATTGATATGGTGTTCTGGAAGCTGTTCCTGCATAGTACCTGATTTTTTGAGTTACTTGACACTCCCAAAAATTTCCCCCCAAAATCAGAAATGCAAGCATGCTCTTACAAACCAATTGTCCACCCCCATTCTTGACTGTGCTCATACATATTGCCAACAGTTTGAAATATTCCATGGCAAACAGGATACAAGATGCCTTACAATCACCTGCTTGTAGAGGAGCTGCGGAGACACCATCACGTGTTTCTCAACGCAGGCAGTGAATAGCCAAGCCTTTCCCCAGGAAGGAACAACAAAGGGAAGGGCAGCATCCTATAAAGGAAAACATCCAATAAAGGAAAACCACCTATGCCAAGCCTGGTATCCATCCACAGACAGCTGTTTCGGGGTTTTTGCCCCTCATCAGTGTGGAGTAGGAAACTGGCTATCAGGAGCAGTGCCTAGTAGAAAATCTATAAAGGCACGGATGATTGACCTCGTGGAGACCAAAACATCCAACACCGCGGAGACACCATCACGTGTTTCTCAACACAGTGATCCAGAACACTGCCCCCAAATATGCAAATGCATGTAGAGGAGCTGCGGAGACACCATCACGTGTTTCTCACCGCAGGCAGTGAATAGCCAGGCCTTTCCCCGGGAAGGAACAACCAAGGGAAGGGCAGCATCCAATAAAGGAAAACATCCAATAAAGGAAAACCACCTATGCCAAGCATGGTATCCATCCATAGACAGCTGTTTCGGGGTTTTTGCCCCTCATCAGTGTGGAGTAGGAAACTGGCTATCAGGAGCAGTTACTTTTTGTAACATAGGTCAAAACACAAATGATATCTATAACAGCAATTACAGTTAATCCATGGGAGTCTTCTCAGCATAACTAGATGTAAACAGAGTTACACAAGTTTTCCCCCGTGTGTAAGGTGAATGTACAAGGCCCTTTGTGGTCAAACATAAACTCATAGGCGTAGCAAAGTGACTCTCCTACACCCTACAGACAATGTGTTGTTCCTGTTTGATCGCATCAGCAGTTGTCTCGTAAACCACTAATAGTCAGATGGGCTAGTACACTAGTACAGCGATCTTGTGACCTCAACTACCCTAGAGGACACTGTTAAAGAAAGGCAGGCATTACGTTATGTACCCTATGAGTGCGGCAAAATAATAGATATCATTGTACTCAAAGTGGTTCCTGCACGAAACGTTAGCTATAGGGGAAATGTAGTTATTAAGTAGGCGCCACCACAATAATAAAAAAGGAGTGCACAGTCAATAGTAAAAGGCAATCCAAAATTAAAACAAAAAAGAAGGTATCATGTAAAAGATTGACACAAGCCAATAAAGCTTTAGCCGTTTTTATTCAATAGTCCCATCAATAATATAAATATATACACAGTATGTCACAAAAGTGAGTACACCCCTTACATTTTTGTACATTTTTTAATTATATCTTTTCATGGCACAACACTGAGGATATGACACTTAGATACGATGTAAAGTAGTCAGTGTAAATTTGGTGTGCCCGCTAAATAACTCAACACGGCCATTAATGACTAAATTGCTGGCAACAAAAGTAAGTACACCCCTAATTGAAAATTGATAAGTTGAGCCCAATTAGCCATTTTCCTCCCTGGTGGCATGTGGCTCATTAGTGTTACCAGGACTTAGGTGTGAATGGGAAGCAGGGGTGTTAAATTTGGTGTCATCGCTCTCATACTCTCTCATACTGGTCACTGGAAGCTGAAGGGAACCTGTCACCAGAAATAACGCTGTTAACCTGCATATATGCGGTAAATCTCCAAATTAACAGCGTTATTATGCTGTTCGACGCCTGGACGCAGCCGAATGCAGCAGGGGGGAAATTATCTTTATTCTCCCCACCAGCATTCCCGGTATTCAGTCATAGGGGCGGGGACGGCGCGGGTTCAGTCACCGGTCTGACCGTTGTACTTGCGCCCTCAGTCCTGACTGACAGCCAGCCACAATGTAGAGGGCCGAGGGCAAAAAAATAAAGAATTCTAAGTGTATTTAATGCCATTTCCACACATCTGTGCGTCACGGTCTGACTTGACTGCCTCGTAGACATATATGACGCTGTCAATTTTGTGTGAATGCTGCCTAATAGACAGTGTCCTTCAGAACAAAGATATGGCTAGGGCAGAGTTTGGTGGGTCATACGCCCCTGGTGATGGGTCGCTCGGCTTAGTCACTCTACATTGGACATGGAAATCAGAAAAAGGGTGAGGGCCATGAACATTTGCCACATCACAAAATAGCCTGGAACTGGTCCCTAATCCAAAGCCTAAAACACCAGATCAAGGGGATTTTCAAAGATTGATGTTTTTGAACGTTCCTTCTCGTTTCTGTATTGTGGGTGTAAAAATCTGGTGCATGATGCAAATGTCCGGCGTCCTCACATCATCTTAAGACAACAACTGAAGAAAAAGTGCACTGTCAGGTTACAGTTAGCCTGAGATAGGCCGACCTTATGTGAATGGAAAAATAATCATTTCTCTTATCGAGCACAGAGCAATGCTGATAGGGAAGGGCACGGTTATCTCCCAGAACAGTCACATATCATATGTTCAGCTTAATCTATTCACAGAGAAAGCAAAAAAAAAATATATCAGAAAATGTTTATATTAGTAATTCCCTAGGGTAAATGGCATCATGATGTGTCCACTGAGATATTGAAGATTACTATACACGCAGATCATACGTAAGCAAAATGTGCCAATAGATAGTGAACTACTGAGAAATTTATATATGTTTAAAATATATATATATATATATATATATATATATATATATGTATATATATACACAGTACAGACCAAAAGTTTGGACACACCTTCTCATTTCAAGATTTTTCTGTATTTTCATGACTATGAAAATTGTACATTCACACTGAAGGCATCAAAACTATGAATTAACACATGTGGAATTATATACTTAACAAAAAAGTGTGAAACAATTGAAATTATGTCTTATATTCTAGGTTCTTCAAAGTAGCCACCTTCTGCTTTGATGACTGCTTTGCACAGTCTTGGCATTCTCTTGATGAGCTACAAGAGGTAGTCACCGGGAATGGTTTTCACTTCACAGGTGTGCCCTGCCAGGTTTAATAAGTGGGATTTCTCGCCTTATAAATGGTGTTGGGACCATCAGTTGTGTTGAGCAGAAGTCTGGTGGATACACTGCTGATAGTCCTACTGAATAGACTGTTAGAATTTGTATTACGGCAAGAAAAAAGCAGCTAAGTAAAGAAAAACGAGTGGCCATCATTACTTGGTGGCATAACAGAATAAACAGTCATATATAAAAACAAATTAAAAATAAATCCGATCAAGCGGCTTACAGACCAGATGCAGGGTTTTCTGGGAATATTCCAGGATTTGGCAGGCACTGTGAACCAGCACAGCCAGATCCTGGCTCGGGTTCACCCATACTCTCATCAGTGAATTCATTTCTTTAGGCTGTGGGGCAGATTTTTGACCAGGTGGCTTAGCTTTATCCAACCTTAAGATGTCGTGTCAGCAGACCTCACTGCGGAGGACGACTGCTCCCAGTTTCGTAGGTGGGCCAGAGAGACGGGGTGGAACGATACCTCTCTTCGTAGTACCTTCCTGTTTGGGCTTAATGACCATATTAAAGATATGCTAGTGCACCACTCTCCTCCATGGTCTTTGGAGGCTGACATGACATTAGCAGTGGGACTTGATCAGAGAAGACAAAAGTGATGTTGGGCGAAATTGTTCATCCATACCCACTGCCGGTCTTGAGGCTGAGGGACAAACAATGTATCTTGATGGAATTGTAACTCTCGTGAGTTAAGGCAACGAAGATGGTGTTAGCAACAGTGTCTTCTATGAGATTCCTCGCATCACCTGGTTCATGAGTGTCCACGTCTGGTGCCAATGAGAAACGACCACATCTAGCTGGGTTCGGGGATCCCCAGCTATGCGCTCAGCCATCCCTAGCAAAAAAATTACTTTAACCTATTGTAAGAGTGTGGAAGGTTATGCTTTTGGCCACAGAATTGAAGGTTCCTCTTATCTCCTTGAATGCATCTATAAGATTTTCTTGTGTTGATAATAATCCTCTTGTCCAGAGTATTGAGTATCACTCCACCGAACCAGTGTCTATTACCACAGGTTGTCTGCACAAGGAAGAGGCATGCTTTTTATTTTACAGGATCTTCCTACTGCTGTGGTGTCCCTTGGCTTTGCACCTATAACCCTATTGTTGACTGAGAGAGGGTGAAAATTGTTAAGTAGTCCTGCAACTGCCAATCCCTTTGTATTATCAGGCATCCTAAGGTAGTAGGTTCTACCTCCCAGGTTCTGTGGTATATAGCAGAGTTCCCACTGGTGGTCTTCAAAGAGGCCTCCCAGAAATTACCTCCACATACAACCAGTCACTCTCCCACTCAGGCCTGACCTCTTTAGTGAACTGGTGGGGGCAAGTGGGTTTACCAAGCTCAATCTCAGGGGGCTTATAATTTTGTTCAAATTAAGGAGGGGGATAAGTGGAAAACAGTCTTCAATAAGCCCAAGGGGCATTATGAGTATTCTGGTATCCCTTTGGGCTCTGTAACGCTAAAGCTTGTGAATGGTATTTTCCGTGGTCTTTTGGGTATTTGTGTTACAGTTTACATCAATGATATCCTCATCTTCTCCAGAGACCTAGCTGCACATAAGATCTATGTGTACACCATCCTGAAAAGATTAGAGGATCATTATCTTTACCTCAAAAGGGAAAAACGTGTATTCGAAGTGCCGGTGTTGGGGGTTCCTGGGTGAGTCATTCTCTCCTCCACGGGGTTTCGGATAGACACGGAGAAGGTGAGAGCGGTGTTAGAGTTGGTCCAACTTGTTAACCTCAAGGCATTGCAGCCTTTTTGCGGATTTGCCAATTATTTCCAGAGGTTTATTAATGTTTTTTTTCTAAGGTAGTGAAACCTCTCACCAATCTTACCCATAAGGGGGCAGATGTGTCTAATTGGGGACTAGAGGCCATTAAGGCCTTTAATACATTTAAGCAAGCCTTTTCCTCCACTCCACAGTTTTCGTCCAGCCTGATTCCAATAAGCCTTTTGTGGTGGAAGTGGATGCCACTGAGGTTTGGGTGGGAGCTGTGCTTTTCCAGGGTTCCATCACTGTAAAGCATTTGAATCTTTGCACCTTTTTTTTTAAAATATTCTCTACCCCAGAGCTTAATTATGACATTGGTAATTGTGAACCTCTTGCCATCAAGTTAGCTCTGGAAGAGTGGAGGAACCTCCTTGAAGGTGCTAAGCACCCATTCACAGTGCTAACTGAGCATAAAAATCTGTTGTTTTTTTTTTAGCGAATGCTTAGAAATTGAAGTCAAGAAGACAAGCCGAATGGACCTTGTTCTATACCAGATTACATTTTTTGATCCCTTACCTCCTTAGTGCCAAGAATGTTTGGGCAGATGCTCACTCTCTCTTTGTCCTAGTGAGTCTGGAATTATGGAACCTGATTTCATTCTTCCAAGGGGCATTGCAGTCTCTTTTGTCAATTTAGCTTAGGAGGTGATTAAGGCTCAGGGGATGGCTCTGTCCAGCACACCTCATGATAAATTATTTGTTCCGGTGCAATTACAGTTGGGCTTACTCAGAGAGTGTCATGACTTGGTCACAGCAGACCTCTCGGGCATAAAGGGGACTTGTCATATGTTAAACAGAGAGTATTGCTGGCCGTCCCTGGGTAAGGATGTTGAAGCTTATGTTAAGGCATGCAAGATCTGGGCCAGGAACAAGGTGCCTTTCGTTGATCCGGCAGGGAAACTTCTCCCATTCCTGTATGTCCTTTGTCCTACATATCCATAGACTGCATTACAGATCTCCCTGACTCCAAATGTATGACTACAGTGTGGCTTATTATTGACTGATTTTCTAAACAATGCCATTTGGTTCCTTTGGCTCAATTGACAAGTGCGCAGGACTTGGTAGATTTGTTCCTTGTTCAGATGGTAAGATTAGTTGGGGTTCCCATGAATATTGTCTCTGACTACGGGTCCTAGTTTATCTCCAGGCTCTGGAGGGCTTTCTGTAAATGCCTTGGGTTGGAACTCACATTTTCATCTGCGTACCATTCTCTAACTAATGGGCAAGCTGAGCGAACCAACCAATGTCTTGAGTCCTATCCAAGATGTTTTTACTCCCATACTCAGCATGACTGGGGAACATACTTAGCTTTGGCAGCATACTCCCTAAACAATATACACCATGAGGGCTTGGGAATGTCCGCTTTCTTCTGTATTCTAGGATTTCATTCTAGCACTTCATGTTTTCAGGGAGGGTATGATGTTCTTCCGGCAGTCTCTGCAACAATCCACCGCCTCTGGAAGGTCTGGGGAGAACCCGTACCCATCTCAAGAACACAGGGGAGAGCATGAAGAGGCAGGCCGATAGGCATCGTCAGCAAGGTTGAAAACTCAGAGTGGGGTACAGAGTTTGGGTGTCAAATAAGAATCTCAAGATTAAAGTACCATCTCCTAAGCTTGTACCCAGGTTTATAGGACCATTTTGCATTATCAGGGTTGTCAATAAGGTTTTTACCTTCTTTGTGGGTTCCCAATATTTTTAAAAAGACATTGTTAAAGAAGGTGGTTACTCCGCTTGTGACCCAGGATCGTCCTCCTCTTATTATAGTAGATAATATTGAGAATTTTAAGATAGAGAGTATTGTGGACTCTAGTAGTGCACGAAACTCTATTCAGTATTTGATTCATTGGAAAGGGTACGGTCCTGAGGAAAGGTCCTGGGTCTCGAGAGGTAATGTACAGTTGTGTGAAAAAGTGTTTTCCCCCTCCTGATTTCCTATTCTTTTGCATTTTTTTCGCACTTTCAGATAACCAAACAAATTTAAAATATTAGACAAATGTAACAAAAGTAAACACAAAATGCAGTTTTTAAATGAAGGTCTTCATTATTAAGGGAAAAAGAATTTCAAACCAAGATGTGTTATCTTTGCCTAATATTTGTGATCTGTTTTGTGACAAATATGCAAAAGAATAGGAAATCTGAAAGAAGGTAAACATTGTTTCACACAACTGTACATGTCAGTTGTCTCTTTGCTGCGTTCCATAAGAGGTTTCCGGACAAGGAGGGTGATGACTGCACAGAGGTCTCACTGAGGGAGGGGGTACTGTTAGGAATTGTTGTTCTGTGCTTCCACCTGGGAATCGATCTGGTCTGGTGCTATGCTACTTCAGTCCCAAGCAACACCATTGTCCTGACCCTGAAGACTTATGTGGCGCCCCAGGGTCCTGGTCTTCACAGTAGCATTACTTTCCCCATGGGGAGAGTGATGTTACGCTTGAAGGCAAGAAGGGATAACTGTAACCAGGTACCACAAACATGCAACACATTCACACTCCAGGCCACCAGGGGGAGCTTTTGATCCTACTTGCTAGGTGACTCCCCCAAAATATATATATAACTGGTAGTCTGTAGGGAGAGTTAGTTCAGTCTTGCCAGGAAACAGACTGGATCAGTCTGAGGCAGAGGAAGGATTTACGGAGCTGTGCCGCCGCAGTGCAGCAGTTCCTGGAAAGAGACATAAAGAAAGCCGAATACATTGCAGCGAACGTGCAGGAGAGCAAAGCACAGGAGAGAAAACAGGGGAGACCAGCCCCGAGCAGGCTGCCTCCTTCTGAGGTGCAGAGACCGGTAGCCAGAACACCAAGGTTGTAAGGACCTCTATGACTTACATCAGAGACCGGCAGGACAGGCAAACTTTAAGTTACCTGTCCGACCTAACACCCAGGAGGCACGGTGGCACCCCTCAGAGGACGGGGTGTGCTAGAGTCCCTACAAACAGCCTCAAGCCACCAGTCATACGGGTTATGTCCTATCCTAACCGGGGGACAGAGAGAGAGAGATAACACCTGTGAGGACCTTATGTGGAGCCTTAAGCCGTAAGGAACTACAACACCACGGCGCTAGAAGAAGGCTTTTGATTTCCACCTGGGTAAGAGGACTCCTAACTTGCCTTCGAGCTGGCCTGACCCTGCCTGCCCTGTGATCTGGTGCTCTGGACTGTGGATGCTGAAGTCTTCAGTAAACCAAGGTAAAGAGACTGCAAACCTGTGTCCTCATTCTTTACTTCATTAATCACCATCTTCCATCTACACATCAGGAGCCCTGGGGATATACGTCACATGTGGGAAGTTATACCATCTAGCTGCCATAACACGATGTGGCCATAAGAGCTTACACTCTACAGAAGGTAGCTAGAAGGAATATAGAGCGCACATAGGGTCTTATCCGAGATAAAAGGGAATATTCGTGAGAGATAGTATAAATTCACTCACCTATTATGGTTGTGTAAGACACAACCACTGCACTTAGCATTGGCGGCTGCTGCAAGCCCCGATGTGATGATCCTTGGCTAGATGAAGAGAATGGGGCATCAGACTGTGCTGCTCGCCTGTCAGGATAATGTACCAGAGAAGTCCAAATAGAAGTAATAGAGAATAGACTTTATTTCTACGCGTTTCGTGGTGATCACACCACTTCCTCAGGACAGTCTATCACGAAACGCGTATGGAGCGCCCCCAGACACAGGACCACGAGTTCTCGGTCTGGTCATTGCAGTATGACACTCTGCCACTAAGGGGAGTGATGGTACGTCTGATGGCACTGAAGGAATTCTACTGACCAGGTATCACCAGCACACATTACACTTCACACTCCGGCCACTAGGGGGAGCAAAAGGCTTTATTTATTGGGCCACTCCTCACACTGGTAAAACTAGGGGTTGGATAGGAAGTTAGTCAGAAGCTGACTGGGTTGGATTCAGGCAACATCCCGTGGCAGGGGGTGTTGCAGGGAGAAGACACAGGGGGGGTCCCTGTCAGGCGTGGGTACCTGGCAGGCACCTAGCGACCAGAATAGAACATTACGGAACCGCGCCTGCACACCCCGCGGCTGTATCCTAAGAAAGAGACACGAAGCGAAGGATATTGTGAGACAGTGAGAAACGAGATCAAGCACAAAGGAGAGCCAGTAGGAGTCGTGCCGTGAGACCGAGGCAACATCCTACTGAGGCGCGTAGCCGATGGCCGGAACACCGAGGGAGTAACTGACTCTACGCCTTACTTCAAACTCCGCAGGACAGTTAATTATAGGTTGGCTGTCTCACCACAACACTTACGAAGACATAGGGGGCAACAGTGGGAGAGGGGCGTCTCTAGGGTCCCGGAAGACCTCCAGGCCTTCCCGTCATACGGGTGCGTCCTAGCCATAACATACCTGGGGGACGTTGAACTAGAAACATCTGGAACACATTATAAAGAATGAACGAACGAGAACAGAAGTTGTGAGGACTATTCCGAATGCTCAGCAGGGTAGCACTACAACACACAGGCGCTATTGGTAGGCAATGATTTCCACCTGCAAAGGGAACTCTGGAAGTGCCCATCGGACTGGCCAGTCTCAGATAGCCCTGTTAAGCATGCTCTGGATTGCGGATCCTGAAGTCTTCAGTAAAGAGGTAAAGAGACTGCAACCTTGTGTCCTCGTTATTGACTGCACCTCACACCATCACCATCCACCTTACTGGGAAGCCCTGGGGACATACTTCACCTGTGGGAAGGTATACCATCCAGCTGCCATTCCATCACCCCAGCGGACCCCACAGCAGCGTCGGTCACCCTGACCGAACACCACAGGTGGCGTCACGAATCCCTGACAGACTGTACCACCTTTATTGGACGCCCCTTTGCAGGGTCGCGGACCGGGTCTAGCCACCGTGACAGCATCAGAACCGAACCAGAGAGGCCCAGTACCGAGAACTCGTGGTCCTGTGTCTGGGGGCGCTCCATACGCGTTTCGTGGTAGACTGTCCTGAGGAAGTGGTGTGATCACCACGAAACGCGTAGAAATAAAGTCTATTCTCTATTACTTCTATTTGGACTTCTCTGGTACATTATCCTGACAGGCGAGCAGCGCAGTCTGATGCCCCATTCTCTTCATCTAGCCAAGGATCATACACTCTACAGGAGAGAGAGGACCTCGCTGACCATAAGAGCTTACACTTTACAGGAGAGAGAGAGGACCCCGCTGACCGTAAGAGCTTACACTCTACAGGAGAGAGAGGACCCTGCTGACCATAAGAGCTTACACTCTACAGGAGAGAGAGGACCCCACTGGCCATAAGAGCTTACACTCTACAGGAGAGAGAGGACCCTGCTGACCATAAGAGCTTACACTCTACAGGAGAGAGAGAGAGGACTCCGCTGACCATAAGAGCTTACACTCTACAGGAGAGAGAGAGAGGACCCCGCTGACCATAAGAGCTTAAACTCTACAGGAGAGAGAGAGGACCCCGCTGACCGTAAGAGCTTACACTCTATAGGACAGAGAGAGAGAGGACCCTGCTGACCATCAGAGCTTACACTCTACAGGAGAGAGAGGACCCCACTGGCCATAAGAGCTTACACTCTACAGGAGAGAAAAGACCCTGCTGACCATAAGAGCTTACACTCTACAGGAGAGAGAGAGGACCCCGTTGACCATAAGAGCTTACACTCTACAGGAGAGAGAGGACCCCGCTGACCATAAGAGCTTGCACTCTACAGGAGAGAGATAGAGGACCCCGCTGACCATAAGAGCTTACACTCTACAGGAGAGAGAGGACCCCACTGGCCATAAGAGCTTACACTCTACAGGAGAGAGAGGACCCCGCTGACCATAAGAGCTTACACTCTACAGGAGAGAGAGAGGACCCCGCTGACCATAAAAGCTTACACTCTACAGGAAAGGGGCACTTACCCAGTGACTTTGGAGGTCTAAAACGACTCTACCATGCAAACTGGGAGCCGCTGAACTGTGATGGCCCAGCTACTACCCACCAAAGTACAAGGTATGATAATCCGTTCGGTAGACATCATAGCTGCAGGGCATTATGGGGACGTCCATGTGGCAATGTAAAATTATGTTAGCACATTCTCTGATGCTCACTGATGCGTCACCAGTGTAGGAAATAGTGACGGGCAAGTTTTATTTTTTGGTTTACCTTGAATCGATTCTCAAAATGCTCAAATTTATGCGAAACAAAGAATTTCAGGACTGAATGATCCACGGATCGATCCGATCTTTAATAATAATCAAATAGCAAAGGCTTGATACAGTCAAGTATCTATAGGGGGCACCAACCCTGCTATATTGTATTACCATCTCTGCTACTTTATGTTAGCAACTCTGCTAATTTGTGGTAACAACTCTGCTAAGCAGTTGCACCAACGGCGCTATTTCACATAACCAACTCTTCCACTTTGTGGAAAATGTTCTTTTTCACCCGTTATCACTGATCCAGAGAGACAATACCAATCATTACTGTTCTGCTACATCAGCTCAGCATCTCCTCTACAGCCCACTCTTCTGTCCTGCTGCTGCGGTGCTAGCTGTCCATGTTGCTGTAGAACTGCTCTTCTATATTCTGGGCTTCAGGTTTCCACCTAACCAGGTGGTTAGGTCACTTTCCCTTTTTAAAGCGAGCATGTATGTGTTTAGGGTTTTCGTTAAAAATAGCTATTTGCCACACATAACATTAACTATTGGATGCTCACTGCCCCATAATGCTGAATGACAAAAATATATATACGGCTCTGGCAAAAATTAGAGACCACCACATCAAAACCCTGTCATGGGCAGCCCAATCTCCAGACCTGAACCCCATTGAAAACCTCTGGAATGTAACAAAGAGGATGATGGACAGTCACAATCCATCAAACAGAGAAGAACTGCTTATATTTTTGCGCCAGAAGCAGTGTGAAAGACTGGTGGAAAGCATGCCAAGACGCATGAAAGCTGTGATTAACAATCATGGTTATTCCACAAAATATTGATTTCTGAACTCTTCCTGAGTTAAAACATTAGTATTGTTGTTTCTAAATGATTATGAACTTGTTTTCTTTGCATTATTTAAGGTCTGAAAGCAATGTTTTGTTTTGTTTTTTGACCATTTCTCCTTTTCAGAAAAAAATACAAAATGTATTGCTTGGAAATTCGGAGACATGTTGTCACTTGTCAGAAGTTTATAGACTAAAAGAACAATTTACATTTTACTCAAAAATATACCTATAAAGAGAAAAATAAGACAAACTGAACATTTTGCAGTGGTCTCTTAATTTTTGCCAGAGTTGTATATGGGTGTCATAGGAGACCGTGATTTTTACTATATACAGCAATACTGAAGTACTTGTTCACTCCGATACCGCAAAAAATATTCAATAAGAAGCAATAAAAACAGATAAAGTCCACCCCAAATTGGTATAAATAAACACAAACTCGCCACACACAAAAAAAAAAAACATTGAGGCAAAAATAACAACGTTATGAGTCTCGAAAAATGGCGGCACAAACTATTATACCATATATGTTTGGTATCAGCGTAATCCTACTTGCTTGGAGAATAATGTTGTCAAGTCATCTTCACTGCACAATTAATGCCGTATAAAATAAAACCCAAACAACCATGTTGGAATTGTATTTTTTTAATCATTTCACTGCACTTGGAATTTGTTTTGCCATTTTCCATTACTCTATATGGTAAAACAAGTGGAATCCACGGGCATAACTACAATAGATGCAGGGGTTTCAATTGCACCAGGGTCCTGAGGCTTAAGGGACCCAAAAAAGTCCCTTTGGCCTATATGAAAAAAACAATACTGTTAAAGAATTGGGGGCCCCTTTGGAAGTTTTGAATTGGGGCCCACCAGCTTCTAGTTACGCCAGTGGTGGAGTCAGTTCAAAACTACAGCTCGTCCTGTGAACAAACAATCCCTAATATGTCTATATTGATGAAAAAATTAAAAAGTTATGGCTATTAGAAAAAGGGGAGGAAAAAAATGAAGGCACAAAAGAAGACAAAATTTGACTGCATCATTACGGAGGTGATAGCTTTGGTTCAGATTTTTTGGTCATCCAGTGTCTATTCTGTGGAACCCTAGTCTTCTGTGATGGAGCTCATAAGTATGTGATGGACCTCATATGTATGTGATGGACCTCATAAGTATGTGATGGACCTCATATGTATGTGATGGACCTCATGTATGTGATAGACCTCATATGTGTGTGATGGACCTCATATGTGTGTGATGGACCTCATATGTGTGTGATGGACCTCATATGTATGTGATGGAACTCATATTTGTGTGATGGACCTCAGGACCTCATATGTATGTGATGGACCTCATATGTATGTGATGGAACTCATATTTGTGTGATGGACCTCATATGTATGTGATGGACCTCATATGTATGTGATGGACCTCATATGTGTGTGATGGACCTCATATGTATGTGATGAACCTCATATGTGTGTGATGGACCTCATATGTATGTGATGAACCTCATATGTATGTGATGGACCTCATATGTGTGTGATGGACCTCATATGTGTGTGATGGACCTCATATGTATGTGATGGACCTCATATGTATGTGATGGAACTCATATTTGTGTGATGGACCTCATATGTATGTGATGGACCTCATATGTATGTGATGGACCTCATATGTGTGTGATGGACCTCATATGTATGTGATGAACCTCATATGTGTGTGATGGACCTCATATGTATGTGATGAACCTCATATGTATGTGATGGACCTCATATGTGTGTGATGGACCTCATATGTATGTGATGGACCTCATATGTATGTGATGGACCTCATATGTGTGTGATGGACCTCATATGTATGTGATAACATAGTTATTAAGGTCGAAGGAAGACTTTAAGTCCATCTAGTTCAACCCATAGCCTAACCTAACATGCCTTAACATGTTGATCCAGAGGAAGGCAAAAAAAAAAACCATGTGGCAAATAGTAAGCTCCACTTTGGGGGAAAATATTCCTTCCCGACTCCACATACGGCAATCAAACTAGTTCCCTGGATCAACGCCCTATCAAGGAATCTAGTATATATACCCTGCAGCATTATACTTTTCAAGAAAGGCACCCAGTCCCCTCTTAAATTTAAGTAATGAATCACTCATTACAACATCATACGGCAGAGAGTTCCATAGTCTCACTGCTCTTACAGTAAAGAATCCGCAGGCAATCTTGCCTTGCGCAGGCGTGTACTACGGAGGACAGAGAATGAACTTCAATCCAATATTGCGGCCAGCATGCTGCCAGCGGGTAAGGAAAGGGTGAATCAAACACCTGAAAACTCCGTCCATATGACCGAAAACAGGTTGAGCCAAATTCAGGTGACAGGTTCCCTTTAAGCTTGCTGGCCTATAATTTCCGAGTTCAGTTTTTGTCTCTTTTTGAATATTGGCACCACACTTGCTATACTCCAGTCCTGTGGTACAGACCCTGTTATTATGGAGTCTTAAAAATAATTGTCTATCAATGACTGTACTTAATTCCTGCAGTACTCGGGGGTGTATCCCATCCGGGCCCAGAGATTTGTCAATTTTAGTGATTTTTAGATGCCTCCGTACTTCCTGCTGGGTTACGCAGGTTACATTTAATGGGGAATTGTTGTTATCACTGATCATATTGTCTGCAATGGGATTTTCTTGTGTAAATACTGATGAAAAAAAGTCATTTAGCATATTGGCTTTTTCCTCATCCTCATCCACTATTTCACCCAGACAATTTTTAAGGGGGCCAACACTATCATTTTTTAGATTCTTACTATTTACGTAGTTAAAGAATATTTTGGGATTATTTTTACTCTCTGGCAATGAGTCTCTCTGTCTCAATCTTTGCTGCCTTAATTTGCTTTTTACAGAATTTATTTAATTTTCTGAATTTATTTAATGCCTCATCACTACCTACTTCCTTTAATTCTCTAAATGGTTTCTTTTTGTCACTTATTGCGCTCCTTACAGTGCACAGGTCCTATCCAGGATTATTATTATTATTATTATTATACATTTTTATAGCGCCATTTATTCCATGGCGCTTTACATGTGAATACGGGGCAAATATAGACAAATACATTAAACATGAGCAGATAACAAGGCACACGAGTACATAAGGAGGGAGGACCCTGCCTGTCTGCAGGGGGTGGGTGAGGATACACTAGGAGAGGGAAGAGCTGGCTGTACGGCTGTTCAGTAGGTTGAGGATCACTGCAGGCTGTAGGCTTGTCGGAAGAGATGAGTCTTCAGGTTCTTTTTGAAGGTTTCTATGGTAGGCGCAAGTCTGATGTGTTGGGGTAGAGAGTTCCAGAGTATGGGGGAAGCACGGGAGAAGTCTTGGATGCGGTTATGGGAAGAAGAGATGAGAGGGGAGTAGAGAAGGAGATCTTGAGAGGATCGGAGGTTGCGTGTAGGTAGGTACCGGGAGACCATGTCACAGATGTATGGAGGAGACAGGTTGTGGATGGCTTTGTATGTCAGTGTGAGGGTTTTGAACTGGAGTCTCTGGGCGATAGGAAGCCAGTGAAGGGCTTGACACAGGGGAGAGGCTGGGGAACAGCGGGGGGACAGGTGGATTAGTCGGGCAGCAGAGTGTAGGATGGATTGGAGTGGTGCCAGAGTGCTAGAGGGGAGTCCAGAGAGTAGGAGGTTGCAGTAGTCGAGGCGGGAGATGATAAGGGCATGCACTAGCGTTTTTGCAGTGTTGCGGTCAAGGAAAGCACGGATCCGGGAAATATTTTTGAGTTTGAGACGACAGGAGGAGGCAAGGGCTTGGATATGTGGCTTGAAAGAGAGGGCAGAGTTGAGGATCACCCCGAGGCATCGGGCGTGTGGGACTGGGGATAGTGAGCAGCCATTGACATTGATGGATAGGTCTGGTGGAGGGGTAGAGTGAGATGGGGGAAAGATGATGAATTCTGTTTTGTCCATGTTCAGTTGTAGAAAGCGAGCAGAAAAGAAGGCTGAAATGGCAGACAGACAGTGCGGGATTTTGGTAAGCAAGGAGGAGAGGTCAGGTCCGGAGAGGTAGATCTGCGTGTCGTCAGCGTAGAGATGGTACTGCATACCGTGGGATTCTATGAGCTGTCCCAGGCCGAAAGTGTAGATGGAGAAGAGTAGGGGTCCTAGAACAGAGCCTTGAGGAACACCGACTGACAAGGGGCGAAGTGAGGAGGTGGTGTGGGGGAGGGAGACACTGAATGTTCGGTCTGTCAGATATGACGAGATCCAGGAAAGGGCCAAGTCTGTGATGCCAAGGGATGAGAGGATTTGTAGCAAAAGGGAGTGGTCTACAGTGTCAAAGGCAGAAGACAAGTCCAGGAGAAGGAGGACAGAGTAGTGTCGCTTGCTCCTGGCAGTTAGTAGGTCATTGGTGACTTTAGTTAGGGCAGTTTCAGTTGAGTGATGGGAACGGAAGCCTGATTGTAACCGATCAAAGAGGGAGCAGGAGGAGAAGTGGGAGGACAGTTCAAGATGGACGTGTTGCTCCAGCAATTTGGAGGCATAAGGGAGAAGAGATATTGGGCGATAGCTAGACACAGAGGATGGGTCGAGGGAGGGCTTTTTGAGGATGGGTGTGATCTTGGCATGCTTGAAGGATGAGGGAAAGACACCTGTTGTGAGTGAGAGGTTGAAGAGGTGCGTTAGGGTTGGGATGAAGACCGTGGAAAGGTTAGGGATGAGGTGGGATGGGAGCGGGTCAAGCGTGCAGGTGGTGAGGTGTGATCTTGACAGGAGGGTGGAGAGCTGATCTTCTGTCATGGTGGAGAAGCTGGTTTTGGAGGAGCAGGGTTGCTAATAAACGTCTCCCATTTTCTTTGTGTATTTGTATGTCTCAGGATATCGTCCCAGTTAGGCTACGTTCACATTAGCGTTACGCTAATGTGCGTCGCTGTTGCGTCGGTGACGCAGCGGCGACGCAGCGGCGACGCGCCCCTATGTTTAACATAGGGGACGCGTGCGTCTTTTTGCACGCGTTTTCCGACACGTGCGTCGTTTTAGACGCTAGCGTCGGACGCAAGAAAACGCTACAAGTTGCATTTTTCTTGCGTCCGATTTCGGCAAAAAACGACGCACGCGTCTCAAAACGCAACGGCGACGCGACGCTAATGTGAACGTAGACTAAATTGCACCAAGATCCTCTCTTATCCGTTGGAAATTTGCCCTCCTGAAGTTTAGTGTCCTTGTAACCCCTCTACTACACATCTTATTAAAGGATTCATGAAAACTTATTTTGTGATCACTATTCCCCTAGTGACCCCCAACCCTTATATTTGCTATGCGGTCTGGCCTGTTGGTTAATATTAGGTCTAGCAGTGCCCCCCTTCTTGTTGGGTCCTGAACCAATTGTGAAAGGTAATTGTCTCTCATAGTTGTCAAAAACAGATTACCTTTGCTGGCACTGCAGGTTTCTGTTCCCCAATCTATTTCAGGGTAGTTGAAGTCCCCCCATAATAATGACTTCCCCTTGAGTCGCAGCTTCATCTATTTGCTTTACGAGGATATTTTCCGTTGCTTCCATTATTTTTGGAGACTTATAACAAACCCCTATCAGTAATTTATTATTTTTCCCCCTCCCCTTATGTCCACCCACAGGGACTCTACATTTTCATTAGATTCACCTATATTATCATGCAGGATGGGTTTTAAGGATGATTTTACTTATAGACTCACCCCTCCCTCTCGCTTATCCATTCGGTCATTCCTGAACAGACTATAGCCCTGCAAGTTAACAGCCCAGTCATGGCTCTCATCCAGCCACGTTTCAGATATCCCCACCATGTCATAATTATGCTCCAACAACATTAATTCTAATTCCTCCATTTTGTTGGCGAGGCTTCTGGCATTAGTATAAATACATTTTATGTATCTCTCTGTACCTCTATTCTTTCTTAAATTATTGTTCTAACCCCACCGCCACCCCCAACTTCCTTATTTGTGCCCAGGTCTCTATCTGCACCATCTTTCCCTCCTACAAAATGAATACACCCCCCCCCCCCCCATTCCCTAGTTTAAACACTCCTCCAACCTTCTAGCCATTTTCTCCCCCAGCACAGCTGCACCTCTTCCATTGAGGTGCTTGTACAAGCAAGTAATTTTGCAATTTACCTCCTTTAACTAAAAATCCTCTTTGTTCTCAAGAATGTTGAGATTTTTAATTCTGTAGTTTACTACTCATTGCCTGGGTAACCGGCCAACTATCAGCACTGGCCAGTGTCCTAGGCCAGGAGCGCAAGCTTTGCTATACGGCTTAGAAGTACGGCTCTGAAGCTAGCCAGAGCCCCAGCTCCAGTATTCCTGCTCTACGCTGATGCTGCCGAGGTATAACTGCTTCTTCTGCTAGAAGCACTTGAGGGAGCAGAGTTTTGGCCAGTAGTCTGAAATGTCGATCATTAGGTGTGCACCACTCTCCAAGAATTTCTACAAACTGTAAGAGAAGTATATAGCATAATTTTATGGACCTCATATGTGTGTGATGGACCTCATATGTATGTGATGGACCTCATATGTATGTGATGGACCTCATATGTATGTGATGGACCTCATATGTGTGTGATGGACCTCATATGTATGTGATGGACCTCATATGTATGTGATGGAACTCATATGTGTGTGATGGACCTCATATGTATGTGATGGAACTCATATGTGTGTGATGGACCTCATATGTATGTGATGGAACTCATATGTGTGTGATGGACCTCATATGTATGTGATGGACCTCATATGTATGAAATCTCAGTGCAAAATGGCACCGATGCGGATGACCTCCTAACCAGTCCCCCCAGCAGCACCACCCGTTCCTAAGAACGAGCACCGTGACTTTAATTCTGCAGAGTTTTCTTCGTGTATTTCAAAGTATGGAAACTCATTGAAAATATTTATGCAAACCAAAAAAATGTTTAAAAAAATCCTAAGATGAATGTTTGAGTTATTTCTCCAAAAAAGAGATTGCAGCTGTTCACTCTGCAAACAAACTGCGCACTAAACACCTAACGAAGGTGCATGAAATTATAGCAGCTGCCCCATGACTTTTCCGGCAATCGACAAAAACTGCTCTGTCCCGAGCACAGCTGAGCGAAGGAGAAACATGCAAATCGTAATTTTACAACTGCAGATTACATTACACAGCCGGTACTGTGAATGGAAACCAGTTTCTGTAACCCTATGATATGTCTTTTATGGCCACATCCCTGGGCAGTTAGTCAATCATCCTTTCAACATGTAGGCTGACTTGCTCAAAGGCATTCTTAACTATCAATAGTTATTCAAGAAAGGATTAAGATGGTTAACCCTTTAAAGGGACACTTCTTTCCAGGACGGAAACTTTGTACCGGATTTGCAAGTTTTTTTATCTTGTCGTATTTGTCGATTTTTTTCGGTTCTTTAAAAAATGCACACAAGGTAGATGAATTTTGCGCAAAATAAAAAATGCTCTTTTAGTTTTGACTTTTATCGTTTTGTGACCTTTTAGATGTTCCTGATAAAATGTTGCATATTTTGCTAAAAAAAAAAAATGTAGGCGTATATGAAATCACTCCAATGGGGGACTTTTTTGGCACAATTTTACAACTTTTTAAAAAGTCGCAATTGACAAATCAACCACAAACATTTGGGAAACAAAAACTCACGCTAACAATGTCAAACATGAAAAAAATCAAGTGCGTATAAAGTAGACATAAAAAAGGTGTAAATTAGAAGAGGAATTTGGTGCAAATCAAAAAAAGACAACAAAAATTTGACCAAAAAATGCCATTTTGAATTGTGCCCTTAGACTACATGCAATTTTGTATGTGTATTTGCCCCTTCTATGTTGATTAATGTAAACTATATTTGCCAGCTTTTGAAAACAAATCTGCCCATTATGCCCTACCTACTTTTTTTATTGCACGCCCCCAACTTTCGGCAAATAAATCACGAAAGGAACATACATTTTATTACTTATTCATCATGGTCCAAAATGAACCCATACACCAGAAAACAAAAGACCCCCAAAGCACAAACCCTATGTCTGAGTTCTAAATTAATACAGACATCAAGCCAAATCTACTTTTGCAGAGAAGACCCCCAAAATAGAGACCCCCTAACCTGATAGGACCAAGACACGATACCCTAAACAATTACAGAGCACAGGGTGCACCTCCAAAGTACAGATCCCAGAACAACCCCTAAACAAATACAAACCCTTAAAATAATTAGGACCTCAAACTAGACTTCCTCATCTAAAATGAACTCTAAAATAAATACAGACCCATTAACGATCATGTCAAAAGTCTTCAGATTGTGCTGTAATTTTATTCTTGCTACTAGAGTTGAACGACTTTTACTTTTTTCGGATCGAGTCGGGTTTCGCGAAACCCGACTTTGTCAAAAATCGGGTCGGGTGAAATCGGCCGATTATTGCGAAAAGTCGGGGAAACACGAAACCCAATGCAAGTCAATGGGGAATCAAAGTCGGCAGTGAGTGGAAGACAAGAAAACACCTACAGTGCTCATTTTAATGCCAAAAACATCAATTCTTATTACTTAAGCTTGTCAATCTTACTTTACTTTATAATGATAGTTAGGCATTGAAAATAGGGGGTCATTTGGCTAAAGTTGTGGGGGGGGGTAGGGCTGGCTCAAGATTTTTGTGGGCCCAGGAAACGCGGAATACGTCACGGCGGTGGAGCAGGCAGAGGTAAGTATTTCAACTTTGCAAGTGCTGTGATCCAGAGCAAGCAGGGCGGGGGTCCACTCGTTGGCACTGGCACAGGGCCCCTCATAGTACGGCGGTGTGTTTGATAGCAGGTGGCGCCTCCCACTGGCAGAGAGACTTTTGCGTACTATGAGGGGCCCTGAGCCAGTGACGTTGCCAACGAGTATTGTTATGGACCTGGTGGTAGGAGCACCCGGCACGACCTGATAGTTAAACTCACACAGGACAAGCTCTGGGATGTGGGAGCTCTGCTGACCGCAACCCCTAATCCTATCACACAACTAGAAATAGCCATGGAGCATTCCTGACTCCCTAGACGCCTCTTCACAGCCTAAGAGCTAGCTAGCCCTAGAGATAGAAAATAAAGCCTACCTTGCCTCAGAGAAATTCCCCAAAGGAAAAGGCAGCCCCCCACATATATTGACTGTGAGTAAAGATGAAAGTCACAAACGCAGAAATGAAACAGGTTTCAGCAAAGGGAGGCCAGACTTACTAAACAGACAGAGGATAGGAAAGGTATCTTTGCGGTCAGCACAAAAAACTACAAAAGACCACGCAGGGTGTGCAAAAAGACCTCCGCACCGACTAACGGTGCGGAGATGCCACTCTGCATCCCAGAGCTTCCAGCTAGCAAGTCAAAATCATAATATGCAGCTGGACAAGGAAACAATGAATAAATAATAACAAGCAGGAACTTAGCTTCTGCTGGAGTAGACAGGTCACCAGAAAGATCCAAGAGCGAACTGAACCAATGCAGGAACATTGACAGCTGGCATGGAGTAACGATCTGAGTGGAGTTAAATAGAGCAGCCAACCAAAGGATAAACCACGTCACCTGTGTAAGGAACCTCAGAAGCAGCAGCTCCACTCACAGCCACCAGAGGGAGTCCATGGACAGAACTCGCCGAAGTACCATTCACGACCACAGGAGGGAGTTCGACAACAGAATTCACAACAGAGTATGCCCCCCCACCTGAGGAAGGAACCTACACTTTCATCTGCACCTTCCTCTTTGCCCCCGTGTAAGGTGGTATAGTATGCGGGAAGGGGAACCTGACTTTCAGCAGGGTGAGATTCTGGCTGTGTAGAGTGCAAGGGGAATGTAGTAGTCTGGGTCAATGTACCAGCAGACTCATCTAGCAGTGGTTGGGCAATGGGCAGGATGAGGAGAAAACACAGATATAGGTCCAAATACTAAAATAGGCTAAATGCAGTTGGTAACAGGACTAAACGGGCGGCATTGCTTTGTTCAGTGGAGGACAACTGTAATGAGTGGCAGACACAGTTAGTAGGCTCAAATACTAAAGTAGTCTAAATTCAGTTCAAAATTAGTAACAGGACTAAATGGGCGGCATTGCTTTGTTCAGTGAAGGACAACTATAATGAGTGGCAGACACAGTTAGTAGGCCCAAATACTAAAGTAGGCTAAATGCAGTTCAAAATTGTTAACAGGACTAAACAGGCGGCATTGCTTTGTTCAGTGGAGGACAACTGTAATGAGTGGCAGACACAGTTAGTAGGCCTAAATAATAAAGTAGGCTAAATGCAGTTCAAAATTGGTAACAGGACTAAAAGGGCGGCATTGCTTTGTTCAGTGGAGGACAACTGTAATGAGTGGCAGACACAGTTAGTAGGCCCAAATACTAAAGTAGGCTAAATGCAGTTCAAAATTGGTAACAGGACTAAACGGGCGGCATTGCTTTGTTCAGTGGAGGACAACTGTAATGAGTGGCAGACAAAGTTAGTAGGCCCAAATAATAAAGTAGGCTAAAGGCAGTTCCAAATTGGTAACAGGACTAAACGGGCGGCATTGCTTTGTTCAGTGGAGGACAGCTGTAATGAGTGGCAGACACAGTTAGTAGGCCCAAATACTAAAGTAGGCTAAATGCAGTTCAAAATTGGTAATAGGACTAAACGGGCGGCATTGCTTTGTTCAGTGGAGGACAACTGTAATGAGTGGCAGACACAGTTAGTAGGCCCAAATAATAAAGTAGGCTAAATGCAGTTAGTAACAGGACTAAACGGGCAGCATTGCTTTGTTCAGTGGAGGACAACTGTAATGAGTGGCAGACACAGTTAGTAGGCTCAAATACTAAACTAGTCTAAATGCAGTTCAAAATTAGTAACAGGACTAAATGGGCGGCATTGCTTTGTTCAGTGAAGGACAACTGTAATGAGTGGCAGACACAGTTAGTAGGCCTAAATAATAAAGTAGGCTAAATGCAGTTCAAAATTGGTAACAGGACTAAACGGGCGGCATTGCTTTGTTCAGTGGAGGACAACTGTAATGAGTGGCAGACACAGTTAGTAGGCCCAAATACTAAAGTAGGCTAAATGCAGTTCAAAATTGGTAACAGGACTAAACGGGCAGCATTGCTTTGTTCAGTGGAGGACAACTGTAATGAGTGGCAGACAAAGTTAGTAGGCCCAAATAATAAAGTAGGCTAAAGGCAGTTCAAAATTGGTAACAGGACTAAACGGGCGGCATTGCTTTGTTCAGTGGAGGACAGCTGTAATGAGTGGCAGACACAGTTAGTAGGCCCAAATACTAAAGTAGGCTAAATGCAGTTTAAAATTGGTAATAGGACTAAACGGGCGGCATTGCTTTGTTCAGTGGAAGACAACTGTAATGAGTGGCAGACACAGTTAGTAGGCCCAAATAATAAAGTAGGCTAAATGCAGTTCAAAATTGGTAACAGGACTAAACAGGTGGCATAGCTAGGTACAGGGGTGGGCTCCTCTGCTGAGTAGCAGACAGTGGTAGTAGGCGCAAAGTATTAACTGGTCTAAATGGAGGCCAGGGCCCCTGTATATTTTAACTGTCATCTATCATTTCAACAAATTTGTATTGGCCGTGCCATTGAAGGATTTAACAGCACAGACTACACAGTGGTGGAGCAGGGAGAGGTAAGTATTGCAAGTGGTAGAGCACTGTTTGAGCTGGGGGGGAACACTCTCTCGTGGGTGGTGGTACTGGCACAGGGCCCCTCATATTACGACGGTGTGTCTGACGTTGTTTGTGCACCACCACCGTCAGAGACACTTCATTGTACTATGAGGGACCCTGCGCCAGTGCCCTTGCCCAAGAGTGGGCACACCCACCTGTCCAGGCAAACTGCACTCGCACGAGTGCTTGCGCCAGGTGGTGACCACGGCCCTGTGGGGCGGAGTCAGCCCATTTAGAGAGTTATAAAAATGGCCTATGGTGGACATTCAGCAGCTCCAAATGGAGGAATTGGAGAAGTCAGTAAGAGGAGGCCAAAAGCAAGACATTTTTCCGGCAAGCTACGTATCAGCAGGGGACGGTGGGGCAAAAAAATTTGACCTCCAGCCTTAGGTGCTATTGTGCTTTTACCACTACCACCAGATGCACCACCACCACCACCATCAGTACCAGCTGGCAACCACTGCCCACAGGCTCTTCCACCAGACTTCCTCATTTTTTGGAAAATCTAACCAAAATAACAACCGTTATATTATTATTATTATTATTATACATTTTTATAGCGCCATTTATTCCATGGCGCTTTACATGTGAATACGGGGCAAATATAGACAAATACATTAAACATGAGCAAATAAGGCACACGGGTACATAAGGAGGGAGGACCCTGCCCGCGAGGGCTCACAGTCTGCAGGGGATGGGTGATGAAACACTAGGAGAGGGTAGGGCAGGTTGGGCGGCGGTTCAGTAACTTCAGGATCACTGCAGGCTGACTGGGGGTGATCCCTAGGTGTCCACTGCAAGTGCCATCTTCACCAGGCCACAGACTGGAAGTGGACTGCTTTCTGCTGATGTTCCTGGCGGAGATCATTACAATTCTTGTGCCAGCAACGCAGCTAACAGCAATTGTATTTGCGTCTGACAAACACATATATGATTGCAGGGAGGGAGGGATGGCCGGAGCGCAGGCAGAGAGAGGGGCGCGCGGTGTCAGTGACTGACCGTTTGTGCCTGTGCCCCGGCTGTCACTGTGCTAAGTGCCTGTGGCCGGAGAAAGGTACAGGGTGGCCTCAGGCATTCAGCACAGACACTGTCATGTCGGGGAGGCAGAAAGTAGCACCCAAGGCGGGTGCTTACCCTGCCTACCCCTCTTCCCGACTCTGGTTCTTTCACATTCCCCATCTATTTTTTCTTCTGATTCTCCTTTTCTACAGTTTTCTTCATAACCTGGCTCATTGATAACAGTATATACCACACTCCATACAATTAATGTCTGTGCAAAGCCAGATACTGGCAGGTGACAGGTACATGAAAGTTACACGTACTACCTTATATATTATAAAACATGAAGGGCCCTCACTTTTTCATTCAAAGTGTTAAATAATGTATTCCTTTGTACAGGGGCGGACACAGACAGCTTGGGGCCCCTGTGCAGGAAATGTGTCTGGGCCCCCCCTTCTTTAAAGGCGACAAAGCTATATATATATATGCTTTGGATGCAGCACATGTCCGCTCGGTCCAAAGCGCTGCCAGCTTTTGTACGAGTGATGCTTCCGCATGTGTTCATTCAACACATGCGGAATCACCGCATCCTATACATTGGACTGTGATATTTATTTTGTGGAGACTGAGCGTCTCCGCAAGATAAATAGACATGCTACGGTCTAGAAAGATGTGCCGCATGTCTGTCTCTGCAGGGAAGCTGCGGGTGCCGCTGCATACATAGTGGACATTGGATTCCTTGAAATCTCATGCACTATGCTGTAACATCAGGACGCTGCGGACTGGATGCTGCGGATGTACACAGTGTCCAATCCGCAGAGTTTACTGACAGTGGAAACATACCCTTATATGTGTCTATGTATTGTACCTGTGTGTTTAATGCAACAGATACAGTATATGTGAAAAAGTCTTCACTGGGGGATGGGCTCAGGGGTCAGTCCCAGCCTGGATCTGATACTGCAGTTATGACTGGAGTCCCGTCAGAGAATAAACCCAGTGATTTAGTGACTGTGTTCCTGAGCTCTGAGCTGTCTGGTTGGTGCTGTCTGTGGATGAAAATCCTGCACTGACCAGAGAACACAAAGCTCCGGGGGTCACAGTCAGTAAATCTCTGCTTCTAGTCTCTGACTGCAGCCCCTGCCTCCTCTCTGTACTCTGCAAACAATCCGTCACATTCAGACCGTTCTTTACCTCCTGTTCAGGGGGTGATTGAGGTCCTGCACAGCTGCAGCTTCCTTCCAGGCATGAGTGCGCAGACGCCGTTCTGCACAGGCTGGAAGTGTGTGCAGGGAGAAGGTGCCAGACAGGACGAGCCGGGAGGAGGAGCAGCCGTGAAGAAGACCTCTGCGCACGGATCCTATCCGGAAGCTGCACGCCGGCAGCTTCCTGTCTCACACAGCCGCAGCGCGGAATGATGATGTCATTCAGCTGAGCCGCTGCTGTCTGTGTGAGAAAGGAAGCAGGAAGCATCCATTCCCTGCAGATCCGTTGCCATTTTCTCTTGCAGGCAGCGGAGCTGCAGGGATTGCTCCATGCCTGCCGCACATGAGGGCAATCTGGCCAGGGGGCCCCCGGAGCCTCGGGGCCGGATAGACTGGCCAGATTGCCCTCTATATTAGCCGCCCTGAGGGGTGAACCAAGCCTCTCTGCTGCCTGAGGCGAACGGAAAAATGGCGACCCCCCACACAGTCCCTGCCTCACTGCCTGTGCACACACATCCCTCCACCGGACCCGGTAATCGCCGCTCGCAGTAGCATACCAGCAGAGGTGTATCTAGGGTTTCTGGCACCAGGGACAAGAATTCATTTTGGTGCCCCCCCTCCACCAAGCACATATGCGATTTGTACACTTAGTCATGTGCCCACGAGCTCCTCTCCCTAATGCTCTCAATGTTCAGTGAAAAACTGAGAGAAGCAGAAGAGAAGCTCGATGTCACAGGACCATAAGTATGAAAGTCGCATATGAGTGAAGTGTCCATGTGACGACTACTGGAACCTGCAGAGCTGAATCCTGACATCGCAGCTTCTGAATTCTCGCAACGCATGCACTGCACACTACTAGGATCCTCCCTTGTCGGTGGATGGTCATGTCAGCACAAGCATGTGATTTGTATACTTCTGACCACATTCCGCCTAGACGTGCCCGGCCTCGCTTAGTTCATTTTCAATGACGGAGGCTACACATGTCTAGTCAGCACATGACCGCATGTATGTAAATCACCAGCACAAAAGAATCCTGACAGCGTGCAGTGCACACTGTGAGAAGTCAGAAGTCTGCAGTCACAAAGAATGACTGCAGACTCATTACAAACCTGGACATCCCCTTTAAATCTCCGAACATATATAAAAACATGAGAATTAGTTAGTATCACAAATAACATTTACATCCAGGTACCTTATAGATGGCGTTGACTCTGGAGCCGTTCTTCTTTTCTTCATCTTGTCCAGACCCCATGATGAGTTTTCTCAGCCACAGCCGTCTCTGCAGACTTATATGGTACTGTAAAACAAAGTAGAAGGTGTATATAAACTTGTTGAGAATTTGAATCTCACTTTTTGGGGGGGAGACTGAACCAAAACTCAGGCCCAGTGTATCTAACAATGCAATCTAAGTGGCAGAAAGTGGCTGGCTGACATACGACAAACTAACAGGACTGCAGTAGATCCACTTTGTGAGAATTTGAATCTCACTTTTTTTGGGGGGAAACTGACCAAAACTCAGGCCCAGTGTATAAAACAACACAATGTAAATGGCAGAAAGTGGCTGGAAGATATATAAAAAAGGACTGTAGCACAATTTCAATCTCCCTACAATGATCTCAGGAAAAGTATGGCAGCAATAAAAAAGACTGCTGCACACAAAAGTGTGGACAAATAAACAAGATAACTGTGCAGAAAGGAGCAACAGGATTTTTGCTTTTAAAAAAGCAGTTGGTTTGCACAGCAGCGTGCAAACAGCAATGCAGCTATCAGGGAGCCTTATAAGGCAGCCCAATGAGCTACAGAGATGATGCACAATAATATAGCCTCCACTGTCCCTGCAAACAAATGGTGGTATTGGACAGTGGAAATCGCTACAGCACAAGCAGTTTGGGGGTTAATCTTTCCCTCCCTAACTATATCCCTTCTTCTGATGAAGCTGCAGCAACCTCTTACTATGCTAAGATCGGCAGAAGTAAGATGGCGGTCGGTGTGCACGCCTCTTTATAGCCCCTGTGACGCCGCAGAAAGCAATCCAATCACTGTAATGCCCTTCTCTAAGATGGTGGGGACCGAGACCTATGTCATCACGCTGCCCACACTCTGCGTCCTCCATTGGCTGAAAAATGGCGCTGAAAACGTCATACGAAACGCGACTTTTGCACACAGATCGCCAACCTCATGAAACCTGACTTTGCCGAAAGTCTGCAATTTTTGAATTTGTCCGATCCGTTTCGCTCATCCCTACTTGCTACTCCCAAAAGAATTAAGCTTTTTGTTTTTCTTAAAATCCACTATGCGAATCCAAAGATATGGGCCTTTTTATTTTGTGCCAATTTTTGTGGTCTTTCCCAAGAATGGGTGACTCACAGGATCCTCATGGGCGTGTCTTTAGGCTCCTCTATATTACTACCCAGTGCCACACTCTCTTGTAAAAAAAAAATTAGTATGTTGGTGCTCTAAATAAAACGGCCAATATCTCTGGAACCGTATGGCGGATTTTGAAAAAGAAAAAAACTGAATGCTCAGGGGGAAAGAGGGAATACAATAAAGGCAAAAACTATTCACTTTTAACATGGTGATAGGTAGAGTTGAGCGACCTTGACCTTTTTAGAGTCGAGCCGGGTTTCGCGAAACTCGACTATCTCAAAAGTCGGGTCGAGTGAAATCGGCCGATTATGACGTAAAGTCGGGATCGACCGAAACACGAAACCCAATGCAAGTCAATGGGGCAGCATAGTCGGCAATGAGTGGGGGCCAGGAAAACACCTAGAGTGCCCATTTTAATGTCAAAACCATCCATTCTTCTTAATGAAGCTTGTCAAGCGTAATTTACCTTATAATAATTGGAAGGCATTTGAAATTGGGGGTCATTTGGCTAAAGTTGTGGTGGGTAGGGCTGGTTCAAGTAATTAGTGGGCCCAGGAAATCTGGACCACGTCACGGCAGTGGAGCAGGGAGAGGTAAGTATTTCAACTTTGCAAGTGCTGTGAACCTGAGCAAGCAGGGGGGGCCCACTCGTTGGCATTGGCACTGGCACAGGGCCCCTCAAAGTACAGCGGTGTGTTTGCACGGCGGGGGCGCCTCCCACCGGCAGCAACACTCTTGCGTACCATGAGAGGCCCTGTGCCAGTGACGTCGCCAACTAGTATTCCTCCCCCCACCTGATGAAGGAACCTGCACTTTCATCTGCACCTTCCTGTTTGTCCCCGTGTAAGGTGGTATGGTATGCGGGAAGGGGGACCTGACTTTCAGCAGGGTCACAATCTTGCAGTGTAGCGTGCACGGGAAATGTTGTGTTATGGGTCAATGTACCAGCAGACTCATCTATCACTGGCTGGGCAATGGGCAGGATGAGGAGGAAACACAGATATAGGCCCAAAGAATAAAGTGAGCTAAATGCAGATCAAAATTGGTAACACAGGACTAATCAGGGGGCATTGCAGTGGAGGACAACTGGAATGAGAGGCTGACACAGAGAGTAGGCCCAAATCAGTAAGTAGTCGAAATGCAGTTTAAAATTGGCAACAGTAGTAAACAGGCGGCACAGCTTTGTTCAGTGGAGGAGAACAGCAAGGAGTGGCAGACACCGATAGTAGGCCCGAACCCAACTAGTAGGCCAAATGCAGTCTAACATTAACAACTACTTAACGAGCGCCTGAAAACGGAATTTCAGGACAGGAAACCAGGAGAACAGCAAGGAGCGGCAGACACCGATAGTAGGCCCCAAACCAACTAGTACGCCAAATGCAGTTGTTCCGTTTAACCACAATTTAATGAGAGCCTGAAGATAGAAGTTCAGGAAAGGCAACCTGGAGAACACCTTGGAGTGGAACACACCATCTCTCTACACCCCATACCCAATTTATAGGCCTAATGCAGCGTAGTTTCCAACAACTACTAAACGAGAGCATGATGATCGAAGCATTGGCGAGGAAACCTGGGGAACACCTTGGAGTGGAACACACCATCTCTCTACAGTGGAACACACCATCTCTCTACACCCCATACCCAATTTGAAGGCCTAATGCAGCGTAGTTTCCAACAACTACTAAACGAGAGCCGGAAGATCGAAGCAATGGAGAGGAAACCTGGGGAACACCTTGGAGTGTAACACACCATCTCTCTACACCCCATACCCAATTTGTAGGCCTAATGCAGCGTAGTTTCCAACAACTACTAAACGAGAGCCGGAAGATCGAAGCAATGGAGAGGAAACCTGGGGAACACCTTGGAGTGTAACACACCATCTCTCTACACCCCATACCCAATTTGTAGGCCTAATGCAGCGTAGTTTCCAACAACTACTAAACGAGAGCCGGAAGATCGAAGCAATGGAGAGGAAACCTGGGGAACACCTTGGAGTGGAACACACCATCTCTCTACAGTGGAACACACCATCTCTCTACACCCCATACCCAATTTGTAGGCCTAATGCAGCGTAGTTTCCAACAACTACTAAACGAGAGCCGGAAGATCGAAGCTCAGGAAAGGCAACCTGGGGAACACCTTGGAGTGGAACACACCATCTCTCTACACCCCATACCGAATTTGTAGGCCCAATGCAGCGTAGTTTCCAACAACTACTAAACGAGAGTCGGAAGATCGAAGCTCAGGAAAGGCAACCTGGGGAACACCTTGGAGTGTAACAAACCCTCTCTCTACACCACGGAAGGGCTGATTCTTAGGAAGGAAGGCTGTCGGAAAGAAGCAGGGCGCGTCCGAGGGTGATTATATTCTTATTAGGTATATACTCACCCTCGGACGCGCCCTGCTTCTTTATTTGTAATGAATGTTTATTTGCAATGTGGTTTTGACTTACTCTATTTTTTTGGTAAATAATGATTTTATTATTTTCATTGTTTTGCATCTTCTTGGCAATAATATAAAGAAGACGCGACAGGACAACACTCGGTGGATGCCATATCTGTGTTTAAAATTGAAAAAACCTTTCAGTTAACTACTTGCAGGAGAAAGTTATTGTAGCTGGTGGCCATTTTTAGTACTGTACCAGATTTTTGTTGTATGTGTTTGTTTTTAATGTTAAAATGTCTGCATTTGATATCTCTCCAGTATTTTCTTTTTTATAAGCAAAATACTTATTTTTATATTTTCTGATGTTGGTTCCAGGGGTACACGGGCAGCAGTGGTGTGGTCAGTGGAGGCCTAGTGGAAGGAGTGACCGCAGACAGGCATCGAAGGCCTAAAATAATAACACATGGCTGTAGGCAATTTTAAATTGGTTCCAGGGGTACACGGGCAGCAGTGGTGTGGTCAGTGGAGGCCTAGTGGATGGAGTGACCACAGACAGGCATCGAAGGCCTAAAATAATAACACATGGCTGTAGGCAATTTTAAATTGGTTCCAGGGGTACACGGGCAGCAGTGGTGTGGTCAGTGGAGGCCTAGTGGAAGGAGTGACCGCAGACAGGCATCGAAGGCCTAAAATAATAACACATGGCTGTAGGCAATTTTAAATTGGTTACAGGGGTACACGGGCAGCAGTGGTGTGGTCAGTGGAGGCCTAGTGGAAGGAGTGACCGCAGACAGGCATCGAAGGCCTAAAATAATAACACATGGCTGTAGGCAATTTTAAATTGGTTCCAGGGGTACACGGGCAGCAGTGGTGTGGTCAGTGGAGGCCTAGTGGAAGGAGTGACCACAGACAGGCATCGAAGGCCTAAAATAATAACACATGGCTGTAGGCAATTTTAAATTGGTTCCAGGGGTACACGGGCAGCAGTGGTGTGGTCAGTGGAGGCCTAGTGGAAGGAGTGCCCGCAGACAGGCATCGAAGGCCTAAAATAATAACACATGGCTGTAGGCAATTTTAAATTGGTTCCAGGGGTACACGGGCAGCAGTGGTGTGGTCAGTGGAGGCCTAGTGGAAGGAGTAACCGCAGACAGGCATCGAAGGCCTAAAATAATAACACATGGCTGTAGGCAATTTTAAATTGGTTCCAGGGGTACACGGGCAGCAGTGGTGTGGTCAGTGGAGGCCTAGTGGAAGGAGTGACCGCAGACAGGCATCGAAGGCCTAAAATAATAACACATGGCTGTAGGCAATTTTAAATTGGTTCCAGGGGTACACGGGCAGCAGTGGTGTGGTCAGTGGAGGCCTAGTGGAAGGAGTGACCGCAGACAGGCATCGAAGGCCTAAAATAATAACACATGGCTGTAGGCAATTTTAAATTGGTTCCAGGGGTACACGGGCAGCAGTGGTGTGGTCAGTGGAGGCCTAGTGGAAGGAGTGACCACAGACAGGCATCGAAGGCCTAAAATAATAACACATGGCTGTAGGCAATTTTAAATTGGTTCCAGGGGTACACGGGCAGCAGTGGTGTGGTCAGTGGAGGCCTAGTGGAAGGAGTGACCGCAGACAGGCATCGAAGGCCTAAAATAATAACACATGGCTGTAGGCAATTTTAAATTGGTTCCAGGGGTACACGGGCAGCAGTGGTGTGGTCAGTGGAGGCCTAGTGGAAGGAGTGACCGCAGACAGGCATCGAAGGCCTAAAATAATAACACATGGCTGTAGGCAATTTTAAATTGGTTCCAGGGGTACACGGGCAGCAGTGGTGTGGTCAGTGGAGGCCTAGTGGAAGGAGTGACCGCAGACAGGCATCGAAGGCCTAAAATAATAACACATGGCTGTAGGCAATTTTAAATTGGTTACAGGGGTACACGGGCAGCAGTGGTGTGGTCAGTGGAGGCCTAGTGGAAGGAGTGACCGCAGACAGGCATCGAAGGCCTAAAATAATAACACATGGCTGTAGGCAATTTTAAATTGGTTACAGGGGTACACGGGCAGCAGTGGTGTGGTCAGTGGAGGCCTAGTGGAAGGAGTGACCGCAGACAGGCATCGAAGGCCTAAAATAATAACACATGGCTGTAGGCAATTTTAAATTGGTTCCAGGGGTACACGGGCAGCAGTGGTGTGGTCAGTGGAGGCCTAGTGGAAGGAGTGACCACAGACAGGCATCGAAGGCCTAAAATAATAACACATGGCTGTAGGCAATTTTAAATTGGTTCCAGGGGTACACGGGCAGCAGTGGTGTGGTCAGTGGAGGCCTAGTGGAAGGAGTGACCGCAGACAGGCATCGAAGGCCTAAAATAATAACACATGGCTGTAGGCAATTTTAAATTGGTTCCAGGGGTACACGGGCAGCAGTGGTGTGGTCAGTGGAGGCCTAGTGGAAGGAGTGACCGCAGACAGGCATCGAAGGCCTAAAATAATAACACATGGCTGTAGGCAATTTTAAATTGGTTCCAGGGGTACACGGGCAGCAGTGGTGTGGTCAGTGGAGGCCTAGTGGAAGGAGTGACCGCAGACAGGCATCGAAGGCCTAAAATAATAACACATGGCTGTAGGCAATTTTAAATTGGTTACAGGGGTACACGGGCAGCAGTGGTGTGGTCAGTGGAGGCCTAGTGGAAGGAGTCACCGCAGACAGGCATCGAAGGCCTAAAATAATAACACATGGCTGTAGGCAATTTTAAATTGGTTACAGGGGTACACGGGCAGCAGTGGTGTGGTCAGTGGAGGCCTAGTGGAAGGAGTGACCGCAGACAGGCATCGAAGGCCTAAAATAATAACACATGGCTGTAGGCAATTTTAAATTGGTTACAGGGGTACACGGGCAGCAGTGGTGTGGTCAGTGAAGGCCTAGTGGAAGGAGTGACCGCAGACAGGCATCGAAGGCCTAAAATAATAACACATGGCTGTAGGCAATTTTAAATTGGTTACAGGGGTACACGGGCAGCAGTGGTGTGGTCAGTGGAGGCCTAGTGGAAGGAGTGACCGCAGACAGGCATCGAAGGCCTAAAATAATAACACATGGCTGTAGGCAATTTTAAATTGGTTCCAGGGGTACACGGGCAGCAGTGGTGTGGTCAGTGGAGGCCTAGTGGAAGGAGTGACCGCAGACAGGCATCGAAGGCCTAAAATAATAACACATGGCTGTAGGCAATTTTAAATTGGTTCCAGGGGTACACGGGCAGCAGTGGTGTGGTCAGTGGAGGCCTAGTGGAAGGAGTGACCGCAGACAGGCATCGAAGGCCTAAAATAATAACACATGGCTGTAGGCAATTTTAAATTGGTTACAGGGGTACACGGGCAGCAGTGGTGTGGTCAGTGGAGGCCTAGTGGAAGGAGTACCGCAGACAGGCATCGAAGGCCTAAAATAATAACACATGGCTGTAGGCAATTTTAAACTGGCTCCAGGGGTACACGGGCAGCAGTGGTGTGGTCAGTGGAGGCCTAGTGGAAGGAGTCACCGCAGACAGGCATCGAAGGCCTAAAATAATAACACATGGCTGTAGGCAATTTTAAATTGGTTACAGGGGTACACGGGCAGCAGTGGTGTGGTCAGTGGAGGCCTAGTGGAAGGAGTGACCGCAGACAGGCATCGAAGGCCTAAAATAATAACACATGGCTGTAGGCAATTTTAAATTGGTTACAGGGGTACACGGGCAGCAGTGGTGTGGTCAGTGGAGGCCTAGTGGAAGGAGTGACCGCAGACAGGCATCGAAGGCCTAAAATAATAACACATGGCTGTAGGCAATTTTAAATTGGTTCCAGGGGTACACGGGCAGCAGTGGTGTGGTCAGTGGAGGCCTAGTGGAAGGAGTGACCGCAGACAGGCATCGAAGGCCTAAAATAATAACACATGGCTGTAGGCAATTTTAAATTGGTTCCAGGGGTACACGGGCAGCAGTGGTGTGGTCAGTGGAGGCCTAGTGGAAGGAGTGACCGCAGACAGGCATCGAAGGCCTAAAATAATAACACATGGCTGTAGGCAATTTTAAATTGGTTACAGGGGTACACGGGCAGCAGTGGTGTGGTCAGTGGAGGCCTAGTGGAAGGAGTGACCGCAGACAGGCATCGAAGGCCTAAAATAATAACACATGGCTGTAGGCAATTTTAAATTGGTTACAGGGGTACACGGGCAGCAGTGGTGTGGTCAGTGGAGGCCTAGTGGAAGGAGTGACCGCAGACAGGCATCGAAGGCCTAAAATAATAACACATGGCTGTAGGCAATTTTAAATTGGTTCCAGGGGTACACGGGCAGCAGTGGTGTGGTCAGTGGAGGCCTAGTGGAAGGAGTGACCGCAGACAGGCATCGAAGGCCTAAAATAATAACACATGGCTGTAGGCAATTTTAAATTGGTTACAGGGGTACACGGGCAGCAGTGGTGTGGTCAGTGGAGGCCTAGTGGAAGGAGTGACCGCAGACAGGCATCGAAGGCCTAAAATAATAACACATGGCTGTAGGCAATTTTAAATTGGTTCCAGGGGTACACGGGCAGCAGTGGTGTGGTCAGTGGAGGCCTAGTGGAAGGAGTACCGCAGACAGGCATCGAAGGCCTAAAATAATAACACATGGCTGTAGGCAATTTTAAACTGGTTCCAGGGGTACACGGGCAGCAGTGGTGTGGTCAGTGGAGGCCTAGTGGAAGGAGTCACCGCAGACAGGCATCGAAGGCCTAAAATAATAACACATGGCTGTAGGCAATTTTAAATTGGTTACAGGGGTACACGGGCAGCAGTGGTGTGGTCAGTGGAGGCCTAGTGGAAGGAGTGACCGCAGACAGGCATCGAAGGCCTAAAATAATAACACATGGCTGTAGGCAATTTTAAATTGGTTCCAGAGGTACACGGGCAGCAGTGGTGTGGTCAGTGGAGGCCTAGTGGAAGGAGTGACCGCAGACAGGCATCGAAGGCCTAAAATAATAACACATGGCTGTAGGCAATTTTAAATTGGTTACAGGGGTACACGGGCAGCAGTGGTGTGGTCAGTGGAGGCCTAGTGGAAGGAGTGACCGCAGACAGGCATCGAAGGCCTAAAATAATAACACATGGCTGTAGGCAATTTTAAATTGGTTACAGGGGTACACGGGCAGCAGTGGTGTGGTCAGTGGAGGCCTAGTGGAAGGAGTGACCGCAGACAGGCATCGAAGGCCTAAAATAATAACACATGGCTGTAGGCAATTTTAAATTGGTTCCAGGGGTACACGGGCAGCAGTGGTGTGGTCAGTGGAGGCCTAGTGGAAGGAGTGACCGCAGACAGGCATCGAAGGCCTAAAATAATAACACATGGCTGTAGGCAATTTTAAATTGGTTCCAGGGGTACACGGGCAGCAGTGGTCTGGTCAGTGGAGGCCTAGTGGAAGGAGTGACCGCAGACAGGCATCGAAGGCCTAAAATAATAACACATGGCTGTAGGCAATTTTAAATTGGTTACAGGGGTACACGGGCAGCAGTGGTGTGGTCAGTGGAGGCCTAGTGGAAGGAGTGACCGCAGACAGGCATCGAAGGCCTAAAATAATAACACATGGCTGTAGGCAATTTTAAATTGGTTACAGGGGTACACGGGCAGCAGTGGTGTGGTCAGTGGAGGCCTAGTGGAAGGAGTGACCGCAGACAGGCATCGAAGGCCTAAAATAATAACACATGGCTGTAGGCAATTTTAAATTGGTTCCAGGGGTACACGGGCAGCAGTGGTGTGGTCAGTGGAGGCCTAGTGGAAGGAGTGACCGCAGACAGGCATCGAAGGCCTAAAATAATAACACATGGCTGTAGGCAATTTTAAATTGGTTCCAGGGGTACACGGGCAGCAGTGGTGTGGTCAGTGGAGGCCTAGTGGAAGGAGTGACCGCAGACAGGTATCGAAGGCCTAAAATAATAACACATGGCTGTAGGCAATTTTAAATTGGTTACAGGGGTACACGGGCAGCAGTGGTGTGGTCAGTGGAGGCCTAGTGGAAGGAGTGACCGCAGACAGGCATCGAAGGCCTAAAATAATAACACATGGCTGTAGGCAATTTTAAATTGGTTACAGGGGTACACGGGCAGCAGTGGTGTGGTCAGTGGAGGCCTAGTGGAAGGAGTGACCGCAGACAGGCATCGAAGGCCTAAAATAATAACACATGGCTGTAGGCAATTTTAAATTGGTTACAGGGGTACACGGGCAGCAGTGGTGTGGTCAGTGGAGGCCTAGTGGAAGGAGTGACCGCAGACAGGCATCGAAGGCCTAAAATAATAACACATGGCTGTAGGCAATTTTAAATTGGTTACAGGGGTACACGGGCAGCAGTGGTGTGGTCAGTGGAGGCCTAGTGGAAGGAGTGACCGCAGACAGGCATCGAAGGCCTAAAATAATAACACATGGCTGTAGGCAATTTTAAATTGGTTCCAGGGGTACACGGGCAGCAGTGGTGTGGTCAGTGGAGGCCTAGTGGAAGGAGTCACCGCAGACAGGCATCGAAGGCCTAAAATAATAACACATGGCTGTAGGCAATTTTAAATTGGTTCCAGGGGTACACGGGCAGCAGTGGTGTGGTCAGTGGAGGTCTAGTGGAAGGAGTGACCGCAGACAGGCATCGAAGGCCTAAAATAATAACACATGGCTGTAGGCAATTTTAAATTGGTTACAGGGGTACACGGGCAGCAGTGGTGTGGTCAGTGGAGGCCTAGTGGAAGGAGTGACCACAGACAGGCATCGAAGGCCTAACATAACAAAAATGTCAATACAATGGTATTGTCAGTGGCAGGCATTGAAGGATGTCAGCGCATAGACTAAACATTGGTGGAGCTGTGAGATAATTTTGCAAGTGGTAGAGCACTGTTTGAGCTGGGGTGGGGGGAAACTGTCTTGTGGCCGGCGGTACAGGCCCAGGGCCCCTCATATTACAACGGTGTGTCTGACGTTGGGTGCGCACCACCACCGCCAGAGACACTTTATTGTACTAGGAGGGACCCAGTGGCAGTGCCGTCGAGCAAAAGCGGGCTCACCCACCTCTTCAGACAAACTGCACTCTCACGGGTGCTGTCGCCAAGTGTCGATACCACGGCCCCGTGTGGGGAGTTTGGCCATTTAGTGAGGTGTAAACATGTCGTATGCTGGACAATCAGGTGCAGAAAATTACGAGATTGGAAAAGGCATTCAGAATAGTCCACAGGCAAGACCTTTTCATAGGAAAGCTAGGTGTCAGCCGGGCAAGGTGGGGCAAAAGATTTCGAAATCCAGTTGTGGTTCATTTTAATGAAGGTTAGATCATCTACATTTTGGGTAGCCAGACGAGTCCTTTTTTCTGTTAGTATTGAACCTGCAGCACTGAATACTCTTTCTGATAGGACACTAGCTGCCGGGCAAGCAAGCTCCTGCAATGCATATTCTGCCAATTCTGGCCAGGTGTCTAATTTTGATGCCCAGTAATCAAATGGGAATGACGGTTGAGGGAGAACATCGATAAGGGATGAAAAATAGTTTGTAACCATACTGGACAAATGTTGTCTCCTGTCACTTTGAATTGATGCTGCAGTACCTGTCCTGTCTGCGGTCATAGCAAAATCACTCCACAACCTGGTCAGAAAACCCCTCTGGCCAACGCCACTTCTGATTTCTGCCCCTCTAACTCCTCTGGTCTGCTGGCCCCTGCAGCTCGTGTGAGAACGATCACGGGCGCTGTGTGCAGGGAATGCCAGAAGCAAACGGTCAACAAGAGTTGATTGTTTGGTTGCTAATATTAGTTCCAAGTTCTCATGTGGCATTATATTTTGCAATTTGCCTTTATAGCGAGGATCAAGGAGGCAGGCCAACCAGTAATCGTCATCATTCATCATTTTAGTTATGCGTGTGTCCCTTTTGAGGATACGTAAGGCATAATCCGCCATGTGGGCCAAAGTTCCAGTTCTCAAATCTGCGGTTGTGCTTGGTTGAGGGGCAGTTTCAGGCAAATCCACGTCACTTGTGTCCCTCAAAAAACCAGAACCCGGCCTTGCCGCGCCACCAATTTCCAGTGGCCCCGGAAAAGCTTCCTCATTAAAAATATAATCATCCCCATCATCCTCCTCGTCCTCCTCCTCCTCTTCGCCCGCTACCTCGTCCTGTACACTGCCCTGGCCAGACAATGGCTGACTGTCATCAAGGCTTTCCTCTTCCTCAGCTGCAGACGCCTGATCCTTTATGTGCGTCAAACTTTGCATCAGCAGACGCATTAGGGGGATGCTCATGCTTATTATGGCGTTGTCTGCACTAACCAGCCGTGTGCATTCCTCAAAACACTGAAGGACTTGACACATGTCTTGAATCTTCGACCACTGCACACCTGACAACTCCATGTCTGCCATCCTACTGCCTGCCCGTGTATGTGTATCCTCCCACAAAAACATAACAGCCCGCCTCTGTTCACACAGTCTCTGAAGCATGTGCAGTGTTGAGTTCCACCTTGTTGCAACGTCTATGATTAGGCGATGCTGGGGAAGGTTCAAAGAACGCTGATAGGTCTGCATACGGCTGGAGTGTACGGGCGAACGGCAGATATGTGAGCAAAGTCCACGCACTTTGAGGAGCAGGTCGGATAACCCCGGATAACTTTTCAGGAAGCACTGCACCACCAGGTTTAAGGTGTGAGCCAGGCAAGGAATGTGTTTCAGTTGGGAAAGGGAGATGGCAGCCATGAAATTCCTTCCGTTATCACTCACTACCTTGCCTGCCTCAAGATCTACAGTGCCCAGCCACGACTGCGTTTCTTTCTGCAAGAACTCGGACAGAACTTCCGCGGTGTGTCTGTTGTCGCCCAAACACTTCATAGCCAATACAGCCTGCTGACGTTTGCCAGTAGCTGCCCCATAATGGGAGACCTGGTGTGCAACAGTGGCAGCTGCGGATGGAGTGGTTGTGCGACTGCGGTCTGTGGACGAGCTCTCGCTTCTGCAGGAGGACGAAGAGGAGGAGGAGGGGGTGCGAACGGCTACAGCCAACTGTTTCCTAGACCGTGGGCTAGGCAGAACTGTCCCAAACTTGCTGTCCCCTGTGGACCCTGCATCCACCACATTTACCCAGTGTGCCGTGATGGACACGTAACGTCCCTGGCCATGCCTACTGGTCCATGCATCTGTTGTCAGGTGCACCTTTGTGCTCACAGATTGCCTGAGTGCATGGACGATGCGCTCTTTAACATGCTGGTGGAGGGCTGGGATGGCTTTTCTGGAAAAAAAGTGTCGACTGGGTAGCTCGTAGCGTGGTACAGCGTAGTCCATCAGGGCTTTGAAAGCTTCGCTTTCAACTAACCGGTAGGGCATCATCTCTAACGAGATTAGTCTAGCTATGTGTGCGTTCAAACCCTGTGTACGCGGATGCGAGGCTAAGTACTTCCTTTTTCTAACCATAGTCTCATGTAGGGTGAGCTGGACTGGAGAGCTGGAGATCGTGGAACTAGCGGGGGTGCCGGTGGACATGGCAGACTGAGAGACGGTGGGAGATGGTATTGTTGCCACCGGTGCCCTAGATGCAGTGTTTCCTACTACGAAACTGGTGATTCCCTGACCCTGACTGCTTTGGCCTGGCAAAGAAACCTGCACAGATACTGCAGGTGGTGCGGAAATTGGTGGCCCTACACTGCCGGAAGGGATGTTGCGTTGCTGACTAGCTTCATTGGCCGAGGGTGCTACAACCTTAAGGGACGTTTGGTAGTTAGTCCAGGCTTGCAAATGCATGGTGGTTAAATGTCTATGCATGCAACTTGTATTGAGACTTTTCAGATTCTGCCCTCTGCTTAAGGTAGTTGAACATTTTTGACAGATGACTTTGCGCTGATCAATTGGATGTTGTTTAAAAAAATGCCAGACTGCACTCTTTCTAGCATCGGATACCTTTTCAGGCATTGCAGACTGAGCTTTAACCGGATGGCCACGCTGTCCTCCAACAGGTTTTGGCTTTGCCACGCGTTTTGGGCAAGATACGGGCCCGGCAGATGGAACCTGTTGCGATGTTGATGCCTGCTGCGGCCCCTCCTCCTCCGCTTCAGAACTGCTGCCGCCTGCACCCTGTTCCCCCAATGGCTGCCAATCGGGGTAAAGAACTGGGTCATCTATTACCTCTTCTTGTAGCTCGTGTGCAACTTCGTCTGTGTCACCGTGTCGGTCGGTGGTATAGCGTTCGTGATGGGGCAACATAGTCTCATCAGGGTCTGATTCTTGATCAGCACCCTGCGAGGGCAATGTTGTGGTCTGAGTCAAAGGACCAGCATAGTAGTCTGGCTGTGGCTGTGCATCAGTGCACTCCATGTCAGATTCAACTTGTAATGGGCATGGACTGTTAACTGCTTCACTTTCTAAGCGAGGGACGGTATGTGTAAAGAGCTCCATGGAGTAACCCGTTGTGTCGCCTGCTGCATTCTTCTCTGTTGTTGTTTTTGCTGAAGAGGACAAGGAAGCGACTTGTCCCTGACCGTGAACATCCACTAACGACGCGCTGCTTTGACATTTACCAGTTTCACGAGAGGAGGCAAAAGAGCTAGAGGCTGAGTCAGCAAGATAAGCCAAAACTTGCTCTTGCTGCTCCGGCTTTAAAAGCGGTTTTCCTACTCCCAGAAAAGGGAGCGTTCGAGGCCTTGTGTAGCCAGACGACGAACCTGGCTCCACAGCTCCAGACTTAGGTGCAATATTTTTTTTCCCACGACCAGCTGATGCTCCACCACTACCACTACCCTCATTACCAGCTGACAATGAACGCCCCCGGCCACGACCTCTTCCACCATACTTCCTCATTGTTTTAAAAACGTAAACAAACTAACGGTATTTGTTGCTGTCACACAAATTACACGGTGAGCTATAACTTCAGTATGATTTAGCTACCCCTTTACAGGTGAGTGAGACCACAACGAAAATCAGGCACAATGTTACACACTCTGTTGTTGGTGGCAACAAATGAGAGAGATGCCACACACGCAGGACTGTCACTGAAGCACAAATGTAAATATTAATCTCACACTGATTTGATTTTTTTTTTTTTTAAGGGAGACTTTAGGAAAAAAAAATAATAGAATAAAATGATTTTTTCAGGAAGAATTTAGAAACCAAATAAAATAAAATGATTTTTTCAGGGAGAATTTAGAAAACAAATAAAACAAAAAAGGCTTTCTATGGCCCACTGAGTGAGAGATGACGCACACAGGAGTCAGGAGTGGCACACAAGCCCAGAGGCCAATATTTATCTCCCACTGATTGATGTAGTGATTTTTTCAGGTAGATTTTGGAACCCAAATCAAGCTAAAAAAAATAATAGGCTTTCTATGGCCCACAATTGGAGAGAGAGAGAGAGATGGCACACCCAGGAGTCAAGACTGGCACACAAGCAGAAAGGGCAATATTAATCTCCCACTGATTTGTTTTTTTTTTTTTTTTTTCAGGGAGACTTTAGGAAAAAAAAAATAGAATAAAATGATTTTTTCAGGAAGAATTTAGAAACCAAATAAAATAAAATGATTTTTTCAGGGAGAATTTAGAAAACAAATAAAACAAAAAAAGGCTTTCTATGGCCCACTGAGTGAGAGATGACGCACACAGGAGTCAGGAGTGGCACACAAGCCCAGAGGCCAATATTTATCTCCCACTGATTGATGTAGTGATTTTTTCAGGTAGATTTTGGAACCCAAATCAAGCTAAAAAAATAATAGGCTTTCTATGGCCCACAATTGGAGAGAGAGAGAGAGATGGCACACCCAGGAGTCAAGACTGGCACACAAGCAGAAAGGGCAATATTAATCTTCCACTGATTTGTTTTTTTTTGTTTTTTTTTTCAGGGAGACTTTAGGAAAAAAAAAATAGAATAAAATGATTTTTTCAGGAAGAATTTAGAAACCAAAGAAAATAAAATGATTTTTTCAGGGAGAATTTAGAAAACAAATAAAACAAAAAAAGGCTTTCTATGGCCCACTGAGTGAGAGATGACGCACACAGGAGTCAGGAGTGGCACACAAGCCCAGAGGCCAATATTTATCTCCCACTGATTGATGTAGTGATTTTTTCAGGTAGATTTTGGAACCCAAATCAAGCTAAAAAAAATAATAGGCTTTCTATGGCCCACAATTGGAGAGAGAGAGAGAGATGGCACACCCAGGAGTCAAGACTGGCACACAAGCAGAAAGGGCAATATTAATCTCCCACTGATTTGTTTTTTTTTTTTTTTTTTTCAGGGAGACTTTAGGAAAAAAAAAACATAGAATAAAATGATTTTTTCAGGAAGAATTTAGAAACCAAATAAAATAAAATGATTTTTTCAGGGAGAATTTAGAAAACAAATAAAACAAAAAAAGGCTTTCTATGGCCCACTGAGTGAGAGATGATGCACACAGGAGTCAGGAGTGGCACACAAGCCCAGAGGCCAATATTTATCTCCCACTGATTGATGTAGTGATTTTTTCAGGTAGATTTTGGAACCCAAATCAAGCTAAAAAAATAATAGGCTTTCTATGGCCCACAATTGGAGAGAGAGAGAGAGAGATGGCACACCCAGGAGTGAAGACTGGCACACAAGCAGAAAGGGCAATATTAATCTCCCACTGATTTGTTGTTTTTTTTTTTTTTTTTCAGGGAGACTTTAGGAAAAAAAAAAATAGTATAAAATGATTTTTTCAGGAAGAATTTAGAAACCAAAGAAAATAAAATGATTTTTTCAGGGAGAATTTAGAAAACAAATAAAACAAAAAAAGGCTTTCTATGGCCCACTGAGTGAGAGATGACGCACACAGGAGTCAGGAGTGGCACACAAGCCCAGAGGCCAATATTTATCTCCCACTGATTGATGTAGTGATTTTTTCAGGTAGATTTTGGAACCCAAATCAAGCTAAAAAAATAATAGGCTTTCTATGGCCCACAATTGGAGAGAGAGAGAGAGATGGCACACCCAGGAGTGAAGACTGGCACACAAGCAGAAAGGGCAATATTAATCTCCCACTGATTTGTTGTTTTTTTTTTTTTTTTTCAGGGAGACTTTAGGAAAAAAAAAAAAATAGTATAAAATGATTTTTTCAGGAAGAATTTAGAAACCAAAGAAAATAAAATGATTTTTTCAGGGAGAATTTAGAAAACAAATAAAACAAAAAAAGGCTTTCTATGGCCCACTGAGTGAGAGATGACGCACACAGGAGTCAGGAGTGGCACACAAGCCCAGAGGCCAATATTTATCTCCCACTGATTGATGTAGTGATTTTTTCAGGTAGATTTTGGAACCCAAATCAAGCTAAAAAAAATAATAGGCTTTCTATGGCCCACAATTGGAGAGAGAGAGAGAGATGGCACACCCAGGAGTCAAGACTGGCACACAAGCAGAAAGGGCAATATTAATCTCCCACTGATTTGTTTTTGTTTGTTTTTTTTCAGGGAGACTTTAGGAAAAAAAAAATAGAATAAAATGATTTTTTCAGGAAGAATTTAGAAACCAAATAAAATAAAATGATTTTTTCATGGAGAATTTAGAAAACAAATAAAACAAAAAAAGGCTTTCTATGGCCCACTGAGTGAGAGATGACGCACACAGGAGTCAGGAGTGGCACACAAGCCCAGAGGCCAATATTTATCTCCCACTGATTGATGTAGTGATTTTTTCAGGTAGATTTTGGAACCCAAATCAAGCTAAAAAAATAATAGGCTTTCTATGGCCCACAATTGGAGAGAGAGAGAGAGATGGCACACCCAGGAGTCAAGACTGGCACACAAGCAGAAAGGGCAATATTAATCTTCCACTGATTTGTTTTTTTTTTGTTTTTTTTTTCAGGGAGACTTTAGGAAAAAAAAAATAGAATAAAATGATTTTTTCAGGAAGAATTTAGAAACCAAAGAAAATAAAATGATTTTTTCAGGGAGAATTTAGAAAACAAATAAAACAAAAAAAGGCTTTCTATGGCCCACTGAGTGAGAGATGACGCACACAGGAGTCAGGAGTGGCACACAAGCCCAGAGGCCAATATTTATCTCCCACTGATTGATGTAGTGATTTTTTCAGGTAGATTTTGGAACCCAAATCAAGCTAAAAAAAATAATAGGCTTTCTATGGCCCACAATTGGAGAGAGAGAGAGAGATGGCACACCCAGGAGTCAAGACTGGCACACAAGCAGAAAGGGCAATATTAATCTCCCACTGATTTGTTTTTTTTTTTTTTTTTTTTTCAGGGAGACTTTAGGAAAAAAAAAACATAGAATAAAATGATTTTTTCAGGAAGAATTTAGAAACCAAATAAAATAAAATGATTTTTTCAGGGAGAATTTAGAAAACAAATAAAACAAAAAAAGGCTTTCTATGGCCCACTGAGTGAGAGATGACGCACACAGGAGTCAGGAGTGGCACACAAGCCCAGAGGCCAATATTTATCTCCCACTGATTGATGTAGTGATTTTTTCAGGTAGATTTTGGAACCCAAATCAAGCTAAAAAAATAATAGGCTTTCTATGGCCCACAATTGGAGAGAGAGAGAGAGATGGCACACCCAGGAGTGAAGACTGGCACACAAGCAGAAAGGGCAATATTAATCTCCCACTGATTTGTTGTTTTTTTTTTTTTTTTTCAGGGAGACTTTAGGAAAAAAAAAAAAATAGTATAAAATGATTTTTTCAGGAAGAATTTAGAAACCAAAGAAAATAAAATGATTTTTTCAGGGAGAATTTAGAAAACAAATAAAACAAAAAAAGGCTTTCTATGGCCCACTGAGTGAGAGATGACGCACACAGGAGTCAGGAGTGGCACACAAGCCCAGAGGCCAATATTTATCTCCCACTGATTGATGTAGTGATTTTTTCAGGTAGATTTTGGAACCCAAATCAAGCTAAAAAAAATAATAGGCTTTCTATGGCCCACAATTGGAGAGAGAGAGAGAGATGGCACACCCAGGAGTCAAGACTGGCACACAAGCAGAAAGGGCAATATTAATCTCCCACTGATTTGTTTTTGTTTGTTTTTTTTCAGGGAGACTTTAGGAAAAAAAAAATAGAATAAAATGATTTTTTCAGGAAGAATTTAGAAACCAAATAAAATAAAATGATTTTTTCAGGGAGAATTTAGAAAACAAATAAAACAAAAAAAGGCTTTCTATGGCCCACTGAGTGAGAGATGACGCACACAGGAGTCAGGAGTGGCACACAAGCCCAGAGGCCAATATTTATCTCCCACTGATTGATGTAGTGATTTTTTCAGGTAGATTTTGGAACCCAAATCAAGCTAAAAAAATAATAGGCTTTCTATGGCCCACAATTGGAGAGAGAGAGAGAGATGGCACACCCAGGAGTCAAGACTGGCACACAAGCAGAAAGGGCAATATTAATCTCCCACTGATTTGTTTTTTGTTTTGTTTTTTTTCAGGGAGACTTTAGGAAAAAAAAAAAATAGAATAAAATGATTTTTTCAGGAAGAATTTAGAAACCAAAGAAAATAAAATGATTTTTTCAGGGAGAATTTAGAAAACAAGTAAAACAAAAAAAGGCTTTCTATGGCCCACTGAGTGAGAGATGACGCACACAGGAGTCAGGAGTGGCACACAAGCCCAGAGGCCAATATTTATCTCCCACTTTTTTTTTTTGTTCCAGGGAAAATTTATAAACCCAATAAAAAAAATAATAAATAGCCTTTCTATGGCCCACTATCTGAGAGACAGAGAGAGATGGCACGCTTAGGACTGGCACACAAGCCCAAAGGCCAATATTAATCTCCCTTTTTTTTTTAAGGGAGAATTTATAAAACCAAAAAAAAAAAAATAAATAGGCTTTCTATGGCCCACTATTTGTGAGAGAGATGGCACGCTCAGGACTGGCTCACAAGCCCAGAGGCCAATATTAATCTCCCACTTTTTTTTTTTTTTCCAGGGAAAATTTATAAACCCAATAAAAAAATAAATAGGCTTTCTATGGCCCACTATCTGAGAGAGAGAGATGGCACGCTTAGGACTGGCACACAAGCCCAAAGGCCAATATTAATCTCCCACTGATTGATTTATTGATTTTTTCAGGTAGAATTTAGAACCCAAATAAAGCAAAAAAAAAAAAAAAAATGGGCTTTCTATGGCCCACTGAGTGAGTGATGATGCACACAGGAGTCAGGAGTGGCACACAAGCCCTGAGGCCAATATTTTTCTCCCACTGATTGATGTAGTGATTTTTTCAGGTAGATTTTAGAACCAAAATCAAGCAAAAAAATAAATAGGCTTTCTATGGCCCACTGAGTGGGTGATGACACAGACAGGGATGGCACTCTAGCAGAAATGTCAATCTTAATCTCCCACAAATAAAAAAAAAAAACCAGGGAGTGTCCTTCAATTACTATCTCCCTGCAGTAATCTCAGCCAGGTATGGCAGGCAGCAATAAGGAGTGGACTGATGCACAAATTAAATAAAAAGTGTGTACAAACCAAAAAGATAGCTGTGCAGAAAGGAAGGAACAAGAGGATTTGTGCTTTGAAAAAAGCAGTTGGTTTGCACAGCGGCGTACACACAGCAATGCAGCTATCAGGGAGCCTTCTAGGGCAGCCCAATGAGCTACAGCGCTGAGGGGAAAAAAAAAAATGTAGCTTCCACTGTCCCTGCACACCGAAGGTGGTGTTGGGCAGTGGAAATCGCTACAGCACAAGCGGTTTGGTGGTTAATGGACCCTGCTTAACGCTATCCCTGCTTCTGACGAAGCGGCAGCAACCTCTCCCTAAGCTCAGATCAGCAGCAGTAACATGGCGGTCGGCGGGAACGCCCCTTTATAGCCCCTGTGACGCCGCGGACAGCAAGCCAATCACTGCAATGCCCTTCTCTAAGATGGTGGGGACCAGGACCTATGTCATCACGCTGCCCACACTCTGCGTTTACCTTCATTGGCTGAGAAATGGCGCTTTTCGCGTCATTGAAACGCGACTTTGGCGCGAAAGTCGCGTACCGCATGGCCGACCCCGCACAGGGGTCGGATCGGGTTTCATGAAACCCGACTTTGCCAAAAGTCGGCGACTTTTGAAAATGAACAACCCGTTTCGCTCAACCCTAGTGATAGGTCATCTTTAACCAAATATAGACCACTTAAACAATTACAATGTCGCTGCTTCAGACCTCAAAATATTTACCATTCCATAGTGTGAGGGTGGGGTTTTTTCTTTTTAATGTTTTTGGAAGCAAACTATAGTATTTATAGCCCTGTTATTTTAACAGAACCTAACATTTCTTTTTCTGGGATAACGCACAGTTGTAATTACAGTCTGTGCACAATTACGTTGCCACTGAATGTATGTAACGTCTACTTAACGAGCTCCACTCAGAGATGAATGAAGTTTGACAAGTCCCAGTGTTCAGGAACAGCAAATGTTTGCAGCACAGGGAGTGCTGGAGTTTGTTTTAGGATGGATGAAGACAGGAGAGCAAAGGTTATTTTTACTTCTCAGTATTCTCTTACGGCATGATTGTTGTATGAAGGAATCCAAGGATGTAACCTAAGGTCAGTGGTCTCGGAGATGTTGGAAGAGCAACAATGAAGGAGAATTGTTCAACACTCATCGTTTATGGAAAAGACGTTGGAGGTCATATATAGACTATGGGGTAACAATGGATTGTTGGACAATGGTGTATATATAGGATGAGAAACCCATAGCAAAGCTAAGATGTGTAGGCTGCTTGACACTAGTACACATCTGACCACCCAGGACAACAGATCCTAGTGTCGCAATCCAAGAAAATTCAGGAAATAGGGGCCACACTTTGGCCTTGGTGACACGGGGAACAACAGTTAATAAACCAATATTATGAATGGCACATGGTAGGAGGTGAAGGCCCAATATAAGATTTATTTTTTATTAGAGATGATGACATCAATTTCAGGAGAAGAAAATTGACTTCAAATTTCACAAAAATAATTCTGATTTGCCAGAACACGATTTTTTCTGCAATTTTGTATTTTGCTAGATTCTTCTTAGAGCTAGAAATGGGGTAAAAAATAAAAAAAAGCATTATACTGAGCTCACCGCTCACTTCCTGGCCTGTCCTCCGCTGGCTCGCTTCCTTCCTCCAACAATTCTTGTGTTTTTACTCTTCGGTGCCTCCTTTGCTATCAGGTCTCTGGTGACCTCATGATGTCATGGGACGAAACACGTCAAGAGGTCACGAGCAGCCTAGTGAGCTCCAGAGGTACCTGAAGAGTGAAGAAGTCTAAAGATGGAAGAGACCTGATAAAGAAGAAAGAAGTGAGTGCAAGAACGGTCGGGGAGTTATGCCACCAGGACAGGTGAAAAGCGAGATGAGTATAATTTTTATATTTTAACACCTCCATTCATTATCCTCTTGGGTCTAGGGAAACCTTTGTGCATAATAATCAGCTTTTACCAGGAATTGGATGTCAAATTGATTAACTGCAAATCAAATTTCCAGGCCAAATTCGAACTCAACCTGCTTATCGAATTATGTCAAGTTCACTCAACTCTACTCTACATTTCTTGCCATTTGTATTTGTTAGGAACATTCTATTTTCTTTCTCTTGTACAGACCATATAAACCCGTGGTTTTAAACAAAATATGTTCATACTGCAGGTCTCACAGCGGTCAATCTAGGAGTCCATCATGGAGTCTCTTTTCCCCAACTAGCACCGATCACCATTTGGACCTTGGCCGGCAGACGACATGCTACTCCTAAGCAGCTGCAAGGGCTGCCTCTTTGCCATCTATACCTATGGTTTTGGACTTCCCCTGCGCATCCTGTACTCCCTGAGAAGTGTTATGTCCATTGTCCAACCATCATCTCATTTTATCACCATAAACCCCATTATGTTGAACATATGAGCTTTCCCAAGGACGCAATGAGCACTCCAGTTGGTCCTCAATTACCTGAAACCTCTTGTACTGGCACACTATGATCCCATCAATAATGTCTTAATCCACAACTTCTGCTTTGGAATCAGTTTTCCTTTTGACAGAGTACTGATAGACTCTCGAGGACTAATGCCAACCTTTGTAGAGCTAGTTGGCAAATATGGTTTATGTTGACAGTAGGAAGTTGTTATTACTGAACACATAGAATTGTAGCCATAGTGACTCCACCGTTGTATCCTGATAAATGGGAACATTTGGAGATAGCCGAATGCTCTGTACGATAAAAAGCAGAATAGGTAAAGAGCTTGAGATATCAAGAAACACCAGACAGATTTGAGATTACTCCTTCCAGTCCATGTTCATATTCTTAAAATTGTTGTTCACCTTTGGGAAAATGTTTTCTTTTTCACTTAAATGAGTGAATGGAAGCTAAAAATAATTTTTTTCTACTGGGTTTCATTAAACCTTTGTACCGTTTGCCTTCTAAAGCTGGTAGTAGAATAAATGATCTGAGAATCCATCGGTGAGCTCCTTCTGACATTTTGACGATAGTGATTTATGACCAGAGATCACATTAAATGTGTAGGAAAACTAAAGAACTTTTAAAAGCCAAATGGTGCAAAACTTGCAATAAATAAAAACAGTTGCAAAAATGATTTTTAGCTCCACATACATGCATTTAGGAAACAAATTTGTTACCAGAAAGGTGCCTACACATGGCTAGCTCTCCTTTTTCACCTCTATGGAAGTTCTGAAAACTGTTGACTTCCTTAAAGTGTCCACTGCTGTGCTGTCACACACTATCTGTACAGTTTCATTAGTATTTTTATAGCTTTATCTCCCTTGCTAAGTTGTGATCTGTGACATTTTCTCACTAGCCAGATTCATTCAAAATCGCTGTTGCCTTCCCTGCCCCTGCTTTTATACAGGCTAGACCCTTCTGATTTACTGTGCTATACCACTTGATGTGATAGTTGCAAGGCATTATGGGGGGGGGGGGAGTCGGAAAGGCCAGTTTTGGCAAAACACATGAATTGATTGGCAAATTGATCAAATTCATAACATTTAGCTTATTCCACAAATTCTACACAAATTCGATTTGCCAATCATCCTTAGTAGCTATCATCATTATTCTAAATATCTATCATTGCTGTGTGGGGCATGTGTAGCTGTCACAGTTATGGGTACATGTTATTTTTATTGGTGTTAGGGATAATGCTGAGGAGATCATGCATATCCTACCTCTGACACCACTCTGGCAGGGGAACACAACTCCACTGCCTCCAATCATCAGGACAATTACACAATTGACTGACGTATAATGGACAAGGCCGTAGCTGCTTCCACTACTAGGCCGGTTATTGGGGAGCTCACAGTGAGCGTATGATATATACACCTCCTATTCCAACTCATGGAATATTATCGTAGTTACTCACCGATAACGGTATTTCTCTGATCCCATGACGGCACCACAGAGAGAGAGGGATCCGTCCTCAGGGACAGGAAACCCACAGGTTAAAAAGGCGGGACCTCTCCTCCACCTCAGTTGGTTTACAGAGCCTTAACAGGACTTCAGCTGTAATCTAATTGGTTATTTACATGCACAGAAATCATTATATACATATGTATGCATTATCCTTTTTATTTTATTTTTTTTTATTTATTATATTTTTTTTTCCTTTTTTGACACCTCGTGACTAAGTATTAGTGGTGTGCACACCCACACGTGAAAGGGAGGGAATATATGGGTGCCGTCATGGGATCAGAGAAATACCGTTATTGGTGAGTAACTACGATATTCTCTTACCCCCATGACGGCACCACGGAGAGAATTTCATAGAATATATTTAGGGTGGGATTACTGCCTCTAGGACCCTTCTACCGAAGGTTAAGTCTGAAGAGGAAGATAGGTCAAGTTGGTAGTGCTTGAAAAAAGTAGAAGGTGAAGACCAAGTGGCTGCTCTATATATCTGGTCAATAGATGCTCCAGCCCGCTCTGCCCAAGAAGTTACCACTGATCTGGTCGAGTGAGCCTTTATTGTGTCTGGAACCGCTTCCTCAGATCAGGTGTATGACAGGGTGATGGCGTCCCTTACCCATCTTACCAACGTGGCTTTTGATGCTTTCTGCTCCTTGTTTGGCCCCTGAAAACAGACAAACAGAGCCCTCCCTTTCCTACACTCCCTCGAGGCTGACATATAATGGGTCAGACACCTTTTCACATCTAGAGTGTGCAGTGTCCTTTCTTTTTCATTTTTGGGGTTTGGACAAAAGGATGGTAAGGATATTTCTAAGTTTCTATGAAATTTTGATGCCACTTTAGGAAGGTTAGAGGTGGGTAGGCAGATAAAGCCTGTAAGTCACTGATCCTACGGGCTGAGGTCAGTGCTACTAGCAGACAAGTTTTCAGGGAAATTATCTCTAGGGGTGCTTGTGATAAGGGTTCAAAAGGCGCCTTAGTTAGTGCTGAAAGCACCAGATTCAGATCCCAGGGAGGAGAGGTGTGATGTATAATGGGTCTAGATCTGGATGAAGCCTTAATAAACCTTTTTTACCCAGTGGTTCCCTGCCAGGTCTTGGTTATAAAGGGCCCCTTAAGCTGCGATTTGGACTTTTTAGGGTACTAGTTGCCAAGCCTTTTTCTAGCCCTTTTTGGAGGAACTCCAGAATCTCCTGAATTGGGATCTCTTCCGATAAACTGACACCAGAACTAGAGAGGAATTTTTTCCAGACTTTGCCATATGCCCTTGTGGTTACCGGCTTTCTACTGGCCAACAGTGTTGAAACTAGATTTGGAGAGAACCCCCTCCCAGTTAAAAGTTCCCTCTCAAATTCCATGCTGTCATGTGCAAATTTTTTATTTGTGGATGATTTATTGGTCCCTGGTACAGGAGATTTGGAATATCTGGGAGAACCCAAGGCTCTGATATGGACATTAGACGCAGCCATGGGAACCATGTTCTTTTTGGCCAAAACGGGGCTATCATTGTCACTCGTGCTCTGTCCTCCCTGATCTTTTTTAGAACTAGTGGTACTAGAGCTAGTTGGAAGTCCCAGGGAATTGGAAAGGCGTCCAGGGTCACTGGATTCCCCCTTGGATCTATTGAGCAGAATGCCTGAGTTTTTCAGTTTTGACTGTTCGTGAACAGATCTATATCCGGGGCCCCCCAACGATCTGCTATGAGATTGAATATCTCCTGGTTTAACTCCCATTCCCCCTGTTTTAGTTATGTTCTGCTTAAAAAATCTGCCTTTTGATTTTCTGTCCCTTTGATGTGAAGGGCTGACAGGGAGAGCAGGTTGGCTTCTGCTTGTGACAGAATAGACTTCGTCACTTTCATCAGAGGTTGTGACCTTGTTCCCCCCTGATGATTCAAATACGCAACTACTACCCTGTTGTCCGTCAGAACTCTCACATGATGGGAATGGAGGGAGGTTAGAAAGTGGTTGAGGGCATACTTTACAGCTAATAGCTCTTTCATATTTGAAGTGAGATTTTCTTCCCCTAACCATGGACCTTGAGCCACTTGGCCTTTTAGGTGAGCTCCCCAACCCCATGGGCTTGCATCTTTGGTCAGGATTATTGAAACTGGCCATACTCATGGTACTCCTTTTTTGAGATTGGCCGGGACTATCCACCAAACTAAAGAGGCTATTGTTTGAGAAGTTTTTTTTTAACCGCTTCTCTAAATCTCCCTTTGAGCGGTATTCTGCTTCCAATATTTCCCACTGGAGATCTCTGGAATGACCCTGAGCCCATTGGACCGCCGGAATGTAGGCTGTCATTGAACCTAGTATGGACATGGCTTTCCTCAAAGTAACCACTGGGGAATGTCTTAAATTGTCCACTAGATTTATCATGTTGGACACTTTCACTTCTGGAAGACAACATTCTTGGTTTATTGAATCTATTGTTATCCCCAAATATTGTTGTATCTGAGTTGGGATAATTCTGGATTATTCCAGATTCAATAACCACCCCAGGTTTGATAGGGCTGCCATTACTTTGTCTAGCTGCTGACTGCAATGGAGATGAGATCTGCCCATCACTAGGAGGTCGTCCAGATAAGGGACAATCAATACATCTTGCTCCCTTATGCGGGCCATTACTTCTGCCATTAGTTTTGTGAATACCCTCGGGGCTATGGCAAGGCTGAATGGAAGCGATCTGTATTGGTAGTGTTTCAGCTCTCCATGCATCATCACTGCCACCCTGAGATATTTTTGAAAATCTGGATGGATCGGCACATGGTAGTATGCGTCTTTCAAGTCTATGAGAGTCATGAAACAAGACGGATGAAGGGATCTGACTAGTGTTGAGCGATACCGTCCGATATTTGAAAGTATCGGTATCGGATGGTATCGGCCGATATCCGAAAAATATCGGATATCGCCGATACCGATATCCGATACCAATACAAGTCAATGGGACACAAATATCGGAAGGTATCCTGTAATGGATCCCAGGGTCTGAAGGAGAGGAAACTCTCCTTCAGGTCCTGGGATCCATATTAATGTGTAAAATAAACACATAAACTCAGCGACCAATCACAAGCCGCGACATCATCAAAGGCCCTTTATGCGCTCATTCTTCGGAACGAAAGCAAGGCGGTTGCAGCGGTGACGACCAGGGCGCGTCAGAGGGTAAGTATATCAATATTTTTTATTTTTATTCTTTATTTTACACATTAATCTTAATCCCGATACCGATTCCCGATATCACAAAAATATCCGAACTCGGTATCGGAATTCCGATACCGCAAATATCGGCAGATACCCGATACTTGCGGTATCGGAATGCTCAACACTAGTTCTGACACATGACTTTATTGTTTCCATTTTGAAACTTTCTGTTACTAGGTATTTGTTCAACTTTTTCAGGTTTATTATTACTCTGAAAGTCCCGTCCGGCTTCGTCCGAAGAAAGAGAGGAGAGTAAAAACCTGTTGCTTCTTCTTGTTGTGGGACTTCCTGGAGGACATTCTTTGTTAGGAGATTGTGGACTTCTTTCTGGATGCTCAGCTGTTCGGTCTTGGACTTCTTTTGCGGTGCTATAATGAATTGATGGTGTGGCCTTGTATGAAATTTCAGCCTCAAGCCGTTCTTTATTATGTTCAAAGTCCAGTTGCTCCCTGATATTTTTTCTCAGGTTTGGAGGAAGCATATCAGTCTCCCTCCTACCTGGGGCGTACGTTCATTGTGGCTGTTTTTTGTTATCTGGCTTGTTGAACATGAAGCCTCCCCTTCTAAATTTTTTATCTTCCCAGCCATCTTTTTGATTTTTTGGGGGGCGCCTTCGCATAAATTTCCTCCCTCGAAAGGGCCGCCTATAGGATTGGTTGGGAAATCCTGGAAAAGCATTTTTCTTATCTGCGGCTTTTTCTAGGATATTATCCAGGCTAGGCCCAAACAAAAAATCCCCTTCGCATGGTATGGAACACAGCTTTGCTTTTGTTTGCAAGTCACCCGGCCAACTCTTTAACCATAGTGCTCTCCTGGCCGCGTTTGAGAATGACCTTGCTGTCAGCCTCACTGAGTCTATGGAAGCGTCTGCTAAATATGCTGCAGCTCCCCTCATGAGTGATACAGAGTCCAATACAGACTCTCTTGCTGTTTTATTTTTCAATTGTGTTTCCAAATGATCCAGCCAGACCATTAGAGCTCTGGCTGTGCATGTAGCGGCTATCCCGGGTTTTAACCCTCCGCTAGCGGCTTCCCAGGATCCTTTTAAAAATCCATCTGCCCTCTTATCCATAGGGTCCTTGATGGTCCCCATATCCTCAAAGGGCAAAGCAAATTTTTTGGAAGCCTTTGCATTCGTGACATCCAACTTCGGTGCTTTCCCCCATGCAGCACAAGCTGGGTCATCAAACGGATATTTCCGTTTGGGGATCAACAGGACTTTTTTATCTGGCCTCTTCCATTCCTTTTTTATTAGGGCCTGAATTTTTTCATTTAACGGAAACACCCTATGTTTCTTTTGTACTAGGCCACTAAACATAAGGTCTTCTGCGTTTTTTTTGGCCCGAATGTCTGCCAGACCCACGGTTGTCCTAACCATTTTAACTAACGCATCTGTTTCTTCAATTGGAAAACAGTTGCGGCCGCCTTCTGTGGATGCGGAGGATGATGACGATGAAGATGCCGAACTCTCTGAGCTATAATGTACACTATCTTCCTCGCTAGAGCTGTAATCTCGGGATTTGTTGCTCTGTTTCCTCTTTTGGCTTTTTACTCCTTTTAGAGCCTCTTCAACTTGGGATTTAATTAGATCTTTTAGCTCAGACGCAAATCTTGAGGTCTCCTCATTTATGGTGCTCTCCATACATAGGGCACAGAGCTTTTTTGCCCATGCAGTTGGTAGATCTGCCGAGCAGAGCGGGCACACTCTATGCTTTAACTTTGTCTGGCATTTCTTCCCCTAGGAAAACAATAAAAAGCCCCTATTTAGAACCTAAACATTCATGGATGTCACTTACCCTCCTAACGTGAGGAAAATACCGATTCTGGTCTTGGGGATGCCTCCTCCACTTGAACCGTTGTTTTCCTCCTGGATCTACTAGAGCCTCTGCTATGCTGGGATCCTGAGCTGCGGCGCTGTGTGGGTTGATCCTTCATTTGTTTCTTCTGCTGGTGCCGGCGCTCCCAGCTGGGATTGCGGAGTATCCTCCACCGACTGCTCTTTTCCACTCATGGTGGCACAATTTGAGCAGTGGTGTTCCGTTCCTCCGCTGCTTTTATCTCCGGTGAGCGGCGCAAGGCAACATCCAGTCTACCCAGAGATACCCTGCGCTGCCCCGGAAGTGACCCCAGCGCCTGCGCAGAAAGATGCCCCGGACTTCGCGCGCGCATTACCGTTCCCTGCCTCTAGGAGGGACGGAGGGGATCGCGGCGGCCTCTGCCTCCTATGCCAGTGCCTCCCATCGGTGACCGCCGTCACCTTCCTCCTGGGCTCCAGACCGGCGGTTTAACCCCAGGTAGCCGCCGCTACCTATTACCGGCCTTGCGAAAGAACAAAGGAGGAGGCAGACTTGATCCTCTTCACTGCCTCCTTCCCGCACATGCCACACAGGACCCGCCGGTCCCGGAACGTGCCTTCGGGGAGAACATCCACGACCGCGGCAGGGACCCCCGCTGCCTGAGCTCGGCCCAATAGTCCCCGGAATCATGGTTGCGGTAAGCTGTGGGTTCCCCATCAGGGACAGCAAACCGAACTGAGGTGGAAGAGAGGTCCCGCCTTTTTAACCTGTGGGTTTCCTGTCCCTGAGGGCGGATCCCTCTCTCTCCGTGGTGCCGTCATGGGGGTAAGAGAAAAATATATTCCATGGTACGGTCACTGCCAACTGCACAATAACAAAAAGAATTACTAGCTGCCACCACCAATCGTATAATCAGGCCAATTGGACTCCCGTTGCAGGTAACTTATGGCTTCAGGGGTGCGGTTTACAGAGCAAGAGGAACAGAGCTATTAAATTTTATATATTTAATCCGGAAAGTATGCAATGTTTATATAAAATATGCAAAGATATTACAAAATAGGAACAAAACAATACGGCATATACAATCACATGCAATAAAGGGGATTACAAATTAAAAGTGCGAAGCCTGTGTCACGGAAATGGCTCAGAGCTAAGCAGGGAGAAGTACTCCTTAGGAAAACGGACAGAGCCCACAGCAAGCTGTACTTTCCAGGACTGGCAAAACACAAAACCCCAAATTTTGTTTTATATTAGATGAAGGTTATGCCCACATATCTCCCCTTGGTGAGTTCATATGTAGGCTGATTGTGTGATGTTCTAGGTTAGAATATTATGAGAGCCCTAACTTTCAGGATATCTTCGCCCCTGGAGGTCGCAGGTAGTAGATATTATCGTCAAGTTTCCTATCGCAATTTTACCTTTCCATAGAGATGAAGCATGGCATGGATAGCATCATCTATTGGATCAATATTAAATTAGAGGGGTTAGAATGGCCTTACGGTGACATGTTTGTCCCTTTGCTATGACGCTGAAAATATATCTCCCAAAAATATCAGATTAAGGCAAACCCCAATATTAAAACACCAATATTCATCACTATTTCCAAAAAGTCTGAGATGAGTGCTTTTAACAGAAGAAATTCTTGCTTTGGAAGTGTACTTTTCCACCTCTGTATTCCAGTCTCGGTGGCCAATTCTCATAGCAGAGCTCTGTTTCATTACCTGGTCACTGCAGGATGTCCCTACTTCAATGAATGTTGAAGTGTCAGTTCTTTCTCACTTTCCCAGTTATAATTAATCCCATTTATACAATGTGAGGCGGATATATCTGGAGATGTCTTTATGGATATTCATTTTTCTCTATGACCATTGGATACATCAGTGGCTGTTATTGTTATTGGGAACATCCGTTGTTGTAACTCTTATTGAGAGCATCCGTATCTATCACTGTTATTGGGACATTCGTGGCTACCAATGTTCATGGCAATATGTGGACTCTCAACTCTGCCCTGTCGTTCAAACCGCACGTCCAAACTCTTGCCACCTCCTGTCGCCTCCAACTCAAAAATATTGCCAGAATCCATCCCTTCCTCAGCCCACAATCTACTAAATCTACTAAAACTCTTGTGCATGCCCTCATCATCTCCCGCCTCGATTATTGCAACACCCTCCTCTGTGGCCTCCCCGCTAACTCTCTTGCACCGCTTCAGTCTGTCCTCAACTCTGCTGCCCGACTAATCCACCTCTCTTCTCGCTACGCCCCTGTTTCTCCCCTCTGCAAAATCCCTCCACTGGCTGCCAATTCCCCAACGAATCCATTTCAAACTACTAATACTGATCTACAAAGCCATCCACAACCTGTAGCCTCCCTATATCTCTAAACTAATCTCCCACTATCTTTCCTCACGTAATCTTCGATCCTCACGAGACCTCTTACTCTCCTCCACACTTATTCGTTCCTCACACAACCGCCTCCAAGATTTCTCCCGAATATCCCCCATCCTCTGGAATTCCATGCCTCAACACATCCGATTATCCACCACCCTCGGAACCTGAAAGCCCATCTCTTCAGGAAAGCCTACAACCTGCAATAACCATTCTGCCTCCTCACCACCACCCAAGCTGCTGCGTCACCATCGCCAGAGCTGCCGCGTCACCAACGCCAGAGCTGCCGTCTCACCACCACCAGAGCTGCCGTCTCACCACCACCAGAGCTGCCGCACCCCAGACCTTCTGACTAATGTGGCTAATACTGCTGTGTGGCTTATCTGTGACTGTTATCAGGGCCAATTCTGGCTTTCATTGTTATGGGGTGCTGCTATGGCTGTCATATTTCATGGGGGATATCTTGGGGAACATGTGTAGGTGTCTCTGTACTTTGGAGGCTATCACTCTTATGGCGGACATCAGTGACTGTCGATGTTATGGTAAGACTGTATGACTGTCATTCTCTCTGGGAGATGTGTGTTGCTGTCATTTTTGAGGAACGTTGCTCGGCCTTTATTTCACTCTTTGGGAAGGAGGTGCAGTCCATGGATGGCCATTGTAGATCATCCTGACTCTCCTTAGAAAAAAAGTAGCTCATGCAACCAAAACTCTCTAAATTCATAAAAAGTAGTAATTAATTAGTTAAATAAATGTTTACTGACACTTTTACTTGTTAGTAAATGAATGTCACTAAGTCCTCCGGACCCCACAACAGTTATTCTGGACTGATTTATTCTGGCAGAACGGTTGCCCAAATTATTTTTTTGGACCACTGCCTAAAGTTTTGAAACAAAAGTATCTGGGACATCAGGACGAGCTCCAAATCAGGCTTTGGAGGAGCATATGCTCAAAGCATGCCACATCTATGTAATTAAGAAAAAGGGGGCAAATATTTAAGCGCACCCACCCCATGAATGGCGGCCACCTGCTTGAGTCCTCTGGCCACGTGCTCCCATCTGTTTGATAAACGCGCTGCGTGTTTAGCTTGGAGACAATTATTCAACCTCCTCTCCTGTTAATTAGATCTTGGGTCCGGGTATTTCAATAAAGCCCTCGGCCAAAAAAGCAAACACCGCTAAATAATGGAATAGCAAGTTGGGGGTCACGGTTCATTGTCAGCTCCCTGCCAACCAACGCTGGATCTGAAGAGCTTAAAGCCGAACAGAGGAAGCACAGAGGTCACAAGACAAAACAAGGATCTCCGGAGCTGTCCCCCTTATTAATTGGGCTTTTTTTTTTCCTTCTGTAAACTGGCTGATTTCCCAGTACAAACAGCAAAATCAAAACAGCACAAAAGACAATGGTGTATCCTCCTCAAGGATGGTGCTACCTGCTTATGTAACCACAGAGGCGCACTTAACCCATTCACAACAAGGGGGCTCGGAAAGAAAAAGATCAATACCTATCAGTGTTTTTATATCGACATTTAAATTCCATGATGGATAGATAGATAGATAGATAGATAGATAGATAGATAGATAGATAGATAGATAGATAATAGATAGATAAAAGATATATAGATAATAGATAGATAGATAGATAGATAGATAGATAGATAGATAGATAGATAGATAGATAGATAATAGATAGATAAAAGATATATAGATAATAGATAGATAGATAGATAGATAGATAGATAGATAGATAGATAATAGATATATAGATAATAGATAGATAGATAGATAGATAGATAGATAGATAGATAGATAGATAATAGATATATAGATAATAGATAGATGATAGATAGATAGATAATAGATAGATAGATAATAGATAGATAGATAGATAGATAGATAGATAGATAGATAGATAATAGATAGATAATAGATAGATAGATAGATAGATAGATAGATAGATAATAGATAGATAGATAGATAGATAGATAGATAGATAGATAGATAGATAGATAGATAATAGATAGATAATAGATAGATAGATAGATAATAGATAGATAATAGATAGATAAAAGATATATAGATAATAGATAGATAGATAGATAGATAGATATATAGATAGATAGATAGATAGATAGATAGATGATAGATAGATAGATAGATAGATAGATAGAGAGATAGATAGATAGATAATAGATAGATAAAAGATATATAGATAATAGATAGATAGATAGATAGATAGATAGATAGATAGATAGATAGATAGATAATGGATAGATAAAAGATATATAGATAGATAGATAGATAGATAGATAGATAGATAGATAGATAGATAGATAGATAGATCAATAGATAGATGGATGGATAGATAGATAAAAGATATATAGATAATAGATAAATAATAGATAGATAGATAGATAGTATAGATAGCTAGATATTAAATAGATAGATAAAAGATAATAAATAGATAGATAAAAGATATATAGATAGATAATAGATAGATAATAGATAGATAGATAATAGATAGATAATAGATGGATAGATAGATAATAGATGATAGATAATAGATAGATAATAGATGATAGATAATAGATAGATAGATGTTTGGAATCATTGTGAGCATTTCACCAGTTTCAATTAATTTTCCCAGGAAAATTTAATGCGTGGTGAATTGATTGAAAAAGTTCTTCAAATGGCCCACAATGGCCCTGAAAATCATGTATAACACTACTGATTTTTTCCTCCACAATCCACACAGTATATTCACTGTTTATGTTTATTTTCTCCCTGTATTGATGGCTAAGCAATGAACTGTGATGTCCTCAAACTATCCAGATTCACCATAAAATGGCTGCTGCCTTCCCTTCTTTGGCTTTTAAATAGGTTATAGTAGTCCCATCAGATTGCCTGTTTATGCTATGGGCTTGTAGATCCCTTGTAGATCCCTTGTAGATTGTGAGCCCTCGCGGGCAGGGTCTTCTCTCCTCCTGTACCAGTTGTGACTTGTATTGTTTAAGATTATTGTACTTGTTTTTATTATGTATACCCCTCCTCACATGTAAAGCGCCATGGAATAAATGGCGCAATAACAATAAATAATAATAATAATAATGGGCTGTGACAGCTGCAAGGCATTATGGGGAAGACCAAACAAGGTCATGTGATTCTGCTCTGGCTAAAGCAATCCTCTGCAATGTGTAAAATGGTGTTGTCCACTTCAGGCGGTTCATGAGCAACAAGTCACAATCTATTTTAATTTGCCGGATTCAGCCAACTTGACACAAATTCAATTTGCATTGAATTGATTTGCTCAAAAAATCATGTACAAGCAAATTTTTTTTTTTATGGACACATTGTAAAACCACAATAAATCATTATGATTGTAAGCGACACACGTCTACAGTCCATAATTCTGGTTTGAAGACATCAGCTGCATGTAAACTGTAAAATGATGTTAGTACCAAAAAAATTTGTATGAGTTTCTTCAGCTTCAAAAAGGGACATGGGCATCTTAAAACAAAAAAATATGGACAGGGGAAAAAGGTCCCCTATTTGGTGCCCTGTTTATACAGACTGACATGGAATTTCTAGGCAGCTGGCAACGCTGGCTAAGGTGTGGGTACCTGTCATTAACCTATCCTAGGCATCAGGCTCTGTTTCATTCTTCCTATGGCCAGCTCACTCTCTGCTAGTTCATACAGAGTTCCGTCATAGCTTGGCATACTCATCATCTAAAATATTTTAAGTCAGGCTCATACAGCTGTTTGCTGCCTGAGTATTCTGGTAACATAGTACTCTGTTACCATGTGTTTTTTAGGAGTTTAGCTTCATCTTCCTCTTGCCTCAGTTCCAGCCAGATGTCTAATTATCTGCTACTGATGATGACTTCTATCAAGGTACCAGGATATATGACCAAGCTCAGTTCAGCTTCCGGAAGCGTAGTCCAAACCTACAATACTGCAGAATCGAGATTCCAGATAAGTATTCTTGGTGTTGTTCTCACTTTTGATATCTAAGAATTAACTCATCTCTAATATCAAGAAACTAAATTACCCAACTTCTCTCAACTATTCCTGGTGTTTTTCACACCTTCGTCTCTGCCGTCAATGTACCCGATTATCATTTTATTTTTGCCACCTGTATCTTCAACCTAGCTGTGTCCAGTTTCCTGGTAATGAACCCATCACAGCTGTCCTGGTGCCGTGCACACTTACAACTCTACAGTTCTTGTGTGTAACTGCATTCCCGCTGTAAGAAAACATTCTGCTTATACATCCCTGCAATCCGTACATCTGGCTCAGCTGCTTCTAGTGCTTCCAGCTCTGCTTGCCCATATACTATCCTGCATACCCTGCAGTACTGTCCACGGTGATCAATATGTAGTCTGGCAAATCCAGTTGTACTGCATCATTACTTCCAGTCCGTGGTGCTCATGCAAATCTTTGAGAATCCAACCCTCCAGATGACCCCATAAAAACACCGGTAAAGTCACCTCTTTAGTAATAGCCCTAACACCAGCACAGTAAGTTATCCTCATTCCGTTCTTTTCTGTCTGAATAGTTCCCTAGTTATTCAGAAATCAATAAACGGAATTTTTATCTTAGGCTACGTTCAGATTTGCGTTGTGCGGTGCTGCATCGGCGACGCAACGCACAACGCAAACCAAAGCGCATGCAACGCATTGTTTTGTGACGCATGCGTCCTTTTTTGGCATGATTTTGGACGCAAAAAAAATGCGACTTGCTGCGTCCTCTGCGCTCTGATGCGTGCGCCAAAAAAAGACACATGCGTCACAAAACGCAATGCAACGCATGTCCATGCGCCCCCATGTTAAATATAGGGGCGCATGACGCATGCGTCGCCGCAGCTGCGCCCGCCGCAGCCCGGCAGAACGCAAATGTGAACGTAGCCTTATTTGGGTCAGTCTTACTAAAATTTTGTTATGGCCACACGACGGATTATAATATTTGACTTTGCTTCTGCTGCTCGGATGGGTTGAAGACCTCTGATCTACATCGCTAATTCTCCAGACGTGTAGTTCAACACCATCACGCTCATGGATGAGACAAATCCAGCCAAAATTTTAAGAGCATTAACTAAACATCATTGAAATGAAAAGAAAGAAGAGATTTGATGAACATGTCCTCCATAATCCACTAGACTCATATGTACGAGTAGACTGAGCAGGAAACTGGGATTTGGTTGCTCACCATGCGCCTATGGTTTGTTACCCGCCGGATCAGGAGGCACGTCTAGTTTAATCTTTCTAAAGGGAAAAATCGTTAGGGTTATTAGTCCGGAGTGTGAGCCATTGTTACAGACGATAGATTATGTAATTGGGCTCACAGTTGGTGTCTTTTATTCGACCAACCCGTCTGTTCTCTCTAAGCTATTGACCAAGTCCATTCACCGCGCCTTAAATAATTTGCACTAATCGTTATAATTCACATCAGATTCAAACGGCCCGGTCCTAATAATCGTCGTTGGGATTGTGAATAGTCTTTTTGTTCTGGCTCATGAATTTGTTTGCTGGCCCATTATTTCATTAACGGTAACGGATCATCGGAAAATTACACACAATATAAAATTGTATTGTAAAGAGGTAGTCCAGGGCTGACATATAGGACATCAATAAGAGATTGATTACTGGGTATAAGTGATGTACAGTACAGGTTAAAAGTTTGGACGGACGTGTCCTTACAATGGCTTTAATCGTAACACAAGGTGTAAAATGATATGAGAAACAAACCAGAATATGCGTAAAACCTTAGATTCCTCAAAGAACTTTTCTTTTTCATCTGATGACGGCTTTACACTTGCTTGGCGTGCTCGTAAAAGGGTTTGTCTGGCCTCAGGGGTTCAAGTCTGTGGCAACTCTATGTAACTGCAGACTTGTGAATCCTCACATCGTGCACACTGCATACTGTCATGATTTTCCGGTGAGCTGGTAAACACTTGACGGCAAGTATGTGATTTGTCACATTCTGACTAGACATTCATGATGTCACACAATACAAGTGATTTGAGCGAGGCCAGACACGTCTAGTCGGACTGTGACCGGAAGTATGTAAAACGCATGCTAGCGATGACATGACTGCCCAGTGTTGGTACACAGCTCAATACAGCGCTGAACAACTGTTCTAAGACAAAATATGGCAAGAATCACTCAACTAAGTAAAGAGAAACAACAGTCCATTATTGCTTTAAGACATGATGGTGAGCAATTCAATAAAATTGCTAGAACCTTGAAGGTAACAGTCTCAAAAACCATCAGTTGCTAGGATGAAATGTGCTCTCGTGAGGACTGCCCCGAGATAGGCAGACCAAGTATTAGTTTGTGCCCTGAAAAATATCTTTGCTCCTTGTTTCCTTATGTGTTACATTGTGGTTTTGCTGCTTTCAGTCTGAATCTACAATGTGCACATTCCAATATCAACAAGCAGAACGATTGCATGAAAAGGTGTGTCCAAACTTTTGACCAATATTGTACAGGGTGGAACAATCAACAAAATGGAAGATTATTGTGCAGCACTCGTCAGTGGGCACTGAGTAATGTGGTGGGCTGCTGTTTTCTGCCCCGTACATTACTTATATCTGGTCGCTGACAGAGAAAATCTTGGCAGTTCATTGGGATGCCATATGTCATATTGATGAGCTATAGTACAAAGAGGTCATCAATCTTTCCCATATTGCATAAGATTTCTAAACATTAACATTTATTGTCTTTTTATTTATTGATGTTTTTTTTCATGTGACTATCCTCATAAAAAATTTGAAATATCATGAGTCATGACTGTTATTTATTTTTTTCATGTTGGCCATTAGAGCTATTATGATAGGCTGACACTTCCTGTTTTCTGCAGCTCACTTGTGAGATTTGCTGTGTAGATGGAGACAGAATAAGCAGAGCCATCTCATAACTGACAACTCTATGGTTGAAGGTCTAGATAAAGTTACATAGTAATATTTACACTATACACACTCTCTATACAGTTGCCATGTACTTGCTGTTCTCTGTGAGAGAGGTTGTACGCCATCATTTCATGATTATGGACATTTCTCAGTCTGCATTGACTAAAAAGACATCATGGGAACAGCGTGCATTCAACATACTTCAGAACAATCCCAAATCTCTCCCGAATTCGGGAAGCTGTCCTGTGAGGTAGGCGGTATGTCCTAACTACAACTGCATCTTTGACCTCAAGACACAGAAACAGTTGAACACAATGGTGGAGCAGGGAACCGTTAAGTCCTTGCTCCACCATTCTGTCTAAACTGAAAGTGCTACAAGAACATTTCAGATGTGACACTTTTATGTCACGTGACTGTACAGCAGAGACAAGCTCAGTCATCCAGGCAGGCAGGCAGAAAAGTGTGATGCAAGTTGTGTGAGTGCATGATACTGTGTGAAGGGCTGAGCGAGCATCATACAATGTAGGGGGACTGTGGGCACCATCATATTCTGTGGGGACCAAATATTTTGTAGGGGCATTATACTGTGTAGAGATAATGAGGATATCGTAACATGTGGGGGTTTCTGGAGACATCATAATGTGTGAGGAGACTGTGGGAACATTATACTGTGTGGGAGGCTATGGGGGAATCATATTGTGAGAGAAGACTTTGGGGCATCATACTGCGTGACGGGGCTCAGGGAGCATTATACTGTATGGGGCGGAAGTGGGGACATCATACTGTATGGGGCGGAAGTGGGGACATCATACTGTATGGGGCGAAAGTGGGGACATCATACTGTATGGGGCAGAAGAAGGGACATCATACTGTATGGGGCAGAAGTGGGGACATTGTACTGTATGGGGCGGAAGTGGGGACATCACATTGTATGGGGCGGAAGAGGGGACATCATACTGTATGGGGCAGAAGTGGGGACATCATACTGTATGGGGCGGAAGTGGGGACACCATACTGTATGGGGCGAAAGTGGGGACATCATACTGTATGGGGCGGAAGTGGGGACACCATACTGTGTGGTGACCAAATACTATGTAGATTTCATCATACTGTGTGAGGAGGCTGTGGGGGCATCATATAGTGTGGGGGCTGTGGGGACATCGTACTATGTGGGGGGTTAGAAGAATAATTCTGTTTTCTTGGTGTTTTTTTATAATGTGTTAGAAACAGTGGCAGGATGGGGAGCATTGTTACAGGATGAATCAAGGAATTTTGATATTATACCAGGAAGGGGGACATACATTACTAGAAGAAGCCAGGATGAGGACATTATACCAGGATGCTCGACATTATTACTGTAACGAACCCTCAATGGGAACAAATCACTGGAAAGTCCCCAGGGTGGGGGATATACATCACTGGAAGGGGCCAGGATGGGGACATTACACCAGAACGGGGGATATTATTACTGCAAGGGGTCCAGGATGGAGAACATTATTACTGGAAGGGACCTATGATGGGGGACACTGTACCAGGAAGGGGCACAGGATGGAGGACATTTTAGCAGGAAGGGGCTCCGAATAAAGGACCTTATAGCAGGAAGGGGGTCAGGATGGGGAACATTCATACTTGAAGAGGCACAGGATGTTAGACATTATTAATTCCAATGTCCCCAGGATGAGAGACATTATTACAGGAAGGGGCCCAGTATGGAGACATTATACAATGAAGGGGCCAAAGATGGAGGATATTATACTATGAATAATAATAATAATAATAATAATTTTTATTTATATAGCGCCAACATATTCCGCAGCGCTTTACAAATTATAGAGGGGACTTGTACATACAATAGACATTACAGCATAACAGAAATACAGTTCAAAACAGATATCAAGAGGAGTGAGGGCCCTGCTCGTAAGCTTACAAACTATGAGGAAAAGGGGAGACACGAGAGGTGGATGGTAACAATTGCTATAGTTATTCGGACCAGCCATAGTGTAAGGCTTGGGTGTTCATGTAAAGCTGCATGAACCAGTTAATTAATTTTTTTTTTTTTTTTTTAATATAGGCCACACAGGGATCGTTAGGTTAATGCATTGAGGCGGTAGGCCAGTCTGAACAAATGAGTTTTTAGGGCACGCTTAAAACTGTGGGGATTGGGGATTAATCGTATTATCCTAGGTAGTGCATTCCAAAGAATCGGCGCAGCACGTGTAAAGTCTTGGAGACGGGAGTGGGAGGTTCTGATTATTGAGGATGCTAACCTGAGGTCATCAGCGGAGCGGAGGGCACGGGTAGGGTGGTAGACTGAGACCAGAGAGGAGATGTAGGGTGGTGCTGAGCCATGGAGTGCTTTGTGGATGAGGGTAGTAGTTTTGTACTGGATTCTGGAGTGGATGGGTAGCCAGTGTAATGACTGGCACAAGGTAGAGGCATCGGTGTAACGGTTGGTGAGGAATATGATCCTGGCAGCAGCATTCAGGACAGATTGGAGCGGGGAGAGTTTGGTAAGAGGGAGGCCGATTAGTAGAGAGTTACAATAGTCCAGACGAGAATGAATAAGTGAAACAGTAAGAGTTTTTGCAGAGTCGAAAGTAAGAAAAGGGCGAATTCTAGAAATGTTTTTGAGATGCAGGTAAGAAGAGCGAGCCAGTGATCGGATGTGGGGGGTGAATGAAAGGTCAGAATCAAGGATGACCCCAAGGCAGCGGGCATGTTGCTTTGGAGTAATGGTGGAACCGCAAACGGAGATGGCAATGTCAGGCAAAGGTAGGTTAGTAGAGGGAGAAAACACGAGGAGTTCAGTTTTTGACAGGTTTAGTTTCAGATAGAGGGAGGACATGATGCTAGAGACAGCGGTAAGACAATGAAGGGGCCTAAGGTGGCTAACATTAGTACAGAATAGGGGACATTAATACATTATGGGGGGGCACATATGTCTTCATAGGATTTACAATGCTACAAGGGCTACATTTGACCAACATATCGGTGCAGCAGCAGATCCAAATTTTGCAGCGGGACACATTGGACTTTAGTTACACCACTGCTAATGGGCTTCACAAGGAGAACCATTTCTGTGTGTGGGCACATATAAAGGATTTGGCAGGGTGAACGTAAAATAAAAATTGCCGCCACACGCTGCTCTATAGGTCCCTCTCTCCTAACTTTCAAACTTGGGAGGTATGCCTTCTACACGTAGACCCCCAGGACAGTTTTCTTTTGTTTGTTTGTGTTTTATGGAAACAACATTTAACAGATAAATAAACACATTATTTGCAATCGTGAGACCATCATGAGATTAAAATTACTGTACATACATTTTTGCTGTCAGTGACCAATCCGATCAGAACCATGAGTGAAGAATAATAATGTCAAAAACAGAAAGCAATTAATGGGAAGCGACTATAAAAACATAATAGTGACAGGTCCGGAGGGCAGATTAAGCTTCCCGAATTTAGAACAATAAGTCATTTTTTCACTGCTCCAAGTTTTCTAGCAGGAAAGGTTTAGTCCTAATTATAACTCATAGACGTAAAACATGTTACCAGGAATGACATGCCAGGGTCACCACAATTTATTAGAGAAGTTTTTAGGACTGTTAAATAATGGTCTAACCTTACAGGAGAAAATAGTGATCTGCCTTAGACGGGAGTAAACACAGGGACAACATACTGCTAGAGAATATTAACCTGTTAAAGGAAGTCTGTCTGCTGAGATAGCTCAGGCAAGCTAGCACTGTCAATCATCAATGACGGAGGTTGAGCATACAAAGCCAGTGGGAAGAAAGGTGCAATGAGCCTCTTGGCCACACCCAGGGTGCACTGATCCTCTTATGCACATCTAGGGTGCACTGAGCTTGTCCATACCAAGAGCCTCTTGGTCACACCCATGATGTACTGAGCCTATTTGACACACTCAGGATGCAGTGAACCTCTTGGCCACACAAAGGGTACATTGAGCCTCTTGGCCACACCCAGGGTGCACTGCGCATCTTGGCTACACCCAGGGTGCATCCAATCTTTTGGCCACACCCATAGTGCACTGAGCCTCTTGGCCACACTCAGGGTGCAGCAAACCACTTGACCACATCCAGGGTGCATTGAGCCTGTTGGCCATACCCAGGGTGCACTGAGCCTCTTGGCCACACCCAAGGTCCACTGAGCCTTTTGGCCACACCCAGGGTGCACTAAGCATCTTGGCGACACCCAGGGTGCCTGAACCTCTTGGCCACACCAGGGGTGCACTGAGCCTCTAGGCCACACCCAGAGTGCACTGAGCATCTTGACCACATTCAGGGTGCACTGAACCTCTTGGCCACATCCATGGTGCACTGAGCCTATTGGCCACACCCAGGGTGCCTGAACCTCTTGGCCACACCAGGGGTGCACTGAGCCTCTAGGCCACACCCAGAGTGCACTGAGCATCTTGACCACATTCAGGGTGCACTGAACCTCTTGGCCACATCCATGGTGCACTGAGCCTATTGGCCACACCCAGGGTGCACTGAACCTCTTGGCCACACCAGGGGTGCACTGAGCCTCTAGGCCACACCCAGAGTGCACTGAGCATCTTGACCACATTCAGGGTGCACTGAACCTCTTGGCCACATCCATGGTGCACTGAGCCTATTGGCCACACCCAGGATGCACAGAACGGAACACCCTAACAAGCATTTTAAATTAACTTCAGTTTTTGCAGAATGGAGGCAGCAATCAGAAGCCACTAAAGGAGTGATTTTTATTTGAGGTTTATCCCCTACAATACTATGTGCTTAGTTTATACTGTCAATTTGATCTAACATGCTCCTTTTAACCCCTTCATCCCCAGGTGATTTTTTTCATATTTAGTTTTAGTTTTTTCCTCTCCTTCTTCCAAGAGGCATACCTTTTTTTATACTTATGTATATATAGCCATATGAGGGCTTGTTTTTTTTGTGGGACGAGTTGTACTTTTGAATGACACCATTGATTTTATCACATAGTGTACTGGAAAATGGGGGGGGAAAATTGCACGTGTGTTGAAATTGCAAAAAAAAAAAAAAAAAAAACAATTCCACAATTGTTTTTTTGTTTTTTTTAATTTCCTGTGTTCACTTAAAGGGAATCTGTCACCCCAAAATCCGCCTATAAGCTAAGGCCACCGGCATCAGGGGCATATCTGCAGCATTCTGTCATTCCCATCTTCTTACGATGACGTCCTCTTCTTTTCTTCCTGCCGTGGCTCTGGCGCAGGGGTACTGTGTCTGTCCTGTTGAGGGCAGAGCAAAGTACTGCAGTGCGCAGGTGCCGGGCCTCTCTGACCTTTCCCGGCGCCTGCGCACTGCAGTACTGAGCTCTGCCCTCAACAGGACAGACACAGTACCCCTGCGCTGGAGCCACAGTGTGAAGACCAGAAGAAGATGCCATCGTATGAAGAAAGGAGGCGCTGGACCGGACCGCGACGCCCATCGGACCCGAAACGAACCAAGAACGCCCCTGGGTGAGTATAATATAATGTGATTTTCTTATCTTTCAGGATACATTGGGGGCTTATCTACAGCATTACAGAATGCAGCAGATAAGCCCCTGATGCCTGTGGCCTTAGCTTATAGGCGAATTTTGGGGTGACAGATTCCCTTTAATGGTAAAACTGACCTGGCAGTATGGGTACATAGACACCAAACATGTATAGGTTCTTTTTTGCTTAAGTAGTGACAAAAAATTCAAAAATTTGTATGAAAAAAAAGTTTTTGTGTTTGGCACCATTTTCTGAGACCCGTAGTGTTTCCTTCAACCATCAAGTGCAAGGAAAGATGCAGGTTCGGCGCGTGAGCCTGCATTAAAGGCAGGGACATAGCTAATGACTTAAATATACATCATTGGTCATGAAGGGGTTAAGGGTATGGTTTTATTTAAAAAAAAAATACATTTGGGGATTCGAGATCAGATATTTATCCTTTTCAATGATATCATTTTTGGGTACATATAATGTAATAATTTTTATATTTTTGAAGGGATTTGCTTATATAGCATCCACTTTAAATATGAAAAAAAGAGACAAACTAGCACCTTCTAACAAAATATATCAAGTGTGAACAGGTGAAGCTGCCATGACAGCAAAATATGCAAAAAAGATATTCTGTAAGAAATAAGATGTCTGTAAACACTGAATATATGAAATTTAGACTATGAAGAATCTATATATATAATTGTCTAAGATCCACTTTCGTCTGTTTGTCTGTAACTTCCGTCTGTCTGTAACGGAAATCCCGCGTCGCTGATTGGTCGCTCCCGGCTGGCCGCGACCAATCAGCGATATTGGGGCGGGATTTAAATACTGCTCCACTTTTTACTATTGATGCTGCCTATGCAGCATCAATAGTAAGAAGAAATAATGTTAAAAATATTAATTGAAAAAAAGCAAACATTATATTCTCACCTTCCGGCGTCCGCGCCAGCCTTTCCCGCTCCTCACAAGACTCTGGTCCCAAGAATGCATTGCGGCAATGACCCCAGATGACACAAGACCGCTACATGATCACGGGTTATTGCCGCAAGGCATTACTGGGAACTGAGCGTCGCGAGGAGCATCGCTAAAGGCCTGGGCTGGATCCGGGGGTCGCCGGAAGGTGAGTATATAACTAATTTTTATTTTAATTATTTTTTTCACAGGGATATAGTGCCCACATTGCTATATACTACATGGGCTGTGTTCTACACTACGTGGGCTGTGTTATATACTATGTGGGCTGTGTTCTATACTGCGTGGCCTGTGTTATATACTATGTGGGCTGTGCTATATACTACATGGCTGTGCTATATACTACGTGGCTGTGCAATATACTGCATGGGCTGTGTTATATACTGTGTGGCTGTGCTATATACTACGTGAGCTGTGCTATATACTACGTGGCTGTGCAATATTCTACGTGGGCTGTGTTATATACTGCATGGGCTGTGTTATATACTGCGTGGGCTGTGCTATGTTCTACATGGGCTGTGCTATATACTACGTGGCTGTTCTATATACTACGTGGCTTGTTGTGAATTCTGTGGCTGAGTTCACTCCTGTGGTCACAAGTGGTATTACAGTCTCTGGGCTTCCTCCCTCAGGTGTTTTGGTGAGCTCGTTGGCTGCCTTGCTATTTAGCTCCACCTGAGTCTGTCTTCCTTGCTCCTTGTCAATGTTCCAGTGTTGGATCTGAGCTACTGCATCTTTCCTTGGGCCTGCTGCTCTGCTAGATAAGTGCTTCTAGTTTGTTTTTTGTTTTTTCTGTCCAGCTTGCTATTAACTTTTGCTGGAAGCTCTGAGAAGCAAAGGGGTGCACCGCCGTGCTGTTAGTTCGGCACGGTGGGTCTTTTTGCCCCTTTGCGTGGTTTTCGTTTTAGGGTTTTTTGTAGACTGCATAGTTCTCTTTGCTATCCTCGCTCTGTCTAGAATATCGGGCCTCACTTTGCTGAATCTATTTCATTCCTACGTTTGTCTTTTCATCTTGCTAACAGTCATTATATGTGGGGGGCTGCCTATTCCTTTGGGGTATTTCTCTGAGGTAAGTCAGGCTTGTATTTCTATCTTCAGGCTAGTCAGCTCCTCAGGCAGTGCCGAGTTGCATAGGTAGTGATAGGCGCAATCCACTGCTGCTTATAGTTGTGTGAGGATAGATCAGGTACTGCAGTCTACAGAGATTCCACGTCTCAGAGCTCGTCCTATTGTTTTTGGTTATTGCCAGATCTCTGTATGTGCGCTGATTACTGCACGCTGTGTTGCCTGATTGCCAGCCATAACAGTGGCTGTTCTATATACTATGTGGGCTGTGCTATATACTACGTGGGCTGTGTTGTATGCTACGTGGGCTGTCAGACTCTTCGCCTGGGGTCCTTAAGAACCTGGAGCTGGCCCTGGCTTCACTAATTGGTTGCGCCCACCCAGGCGCAAACAATCAGCGACAGATGCAGTCCGGCTGCGAATTCGCACGGGATTTGAACCACGCTTTGCTAATTGGTCGTGCCCGGCTGGCCGAATCCTGTGTATTCATTGCATTATTCTGAAATCTTCATAAATAAACTACATACATATTCTAGAATACCCGATGCGTTAGAATCGGGCCACCATCTACTATACTTATACGAGTATAATGAAGGTACTTAGTGCACAAATTGGCCAATTCATGTGAACCGACCAGCCAAAACAAGTACGGTAGCTCTTAATATACAGTATATATATTTTTATTTTGTTGGACTTTACAATTACAGTGATATCAAATTTCTACTTTTAGTAACATAGTAACATAGTAACATAGTTAGTAAGGCCGAAAAAAGACATTTGTCCATCCAGTTCAGCCTATATTCCATCATAATAAATACCCAGATCTACGTCCTTCTACAGAACCTAATAATTGTATGATACAATATTGTTCTGCTCCAGGAAGACATCCAGGCCTCTCTTGAACCCCTCGACTGAGTTCGCCATCACCACCTCCTCAGGCAAGCAATTCCAGATTCTCACTGCCCTAACAGTAAAGAATCCTCTTCTATGTTGGTGGAAAAACCTTCTCTCCTCCAGACGCAAAGAATGCCCCCTTGTGCCCGTCACCTTCCTTGGTATAAACAGATCCTCAGCGAGATATTTGTATTGTCCCCTTATATACTTATACATGGTTATTAGATCGCCCCTCAGTCGTCTTTTTTCTAGACTAAATAATCCTAATTTCGCTAATCTATCTGGGTATTGTAGTTCTCCCATCCCCTTTATTAATTTTGTTGCCCTCCTTTGTACTCTCTCTAGTTCCATTATATCCTTCCTGAGCACCGGTGCCCAAAACTGGACACAGTACTCCATGTGCGGTCTAACTAGGGATTTGTACAGAGGCAGTATAATGCTCTCATCATGTGTATCCAGACCTCTTTTAATGCACCCCATGATCCTGTTTGCCTTGGCAGCTGCTGCCTGGCACTGGCTGCTCCAGGTAAGTTTATCATTAACTAGGATCCCCAAGTCCTTCTCCCTGTCAGATTTACCCAGTGGTTTCCCGTTCAGTGTGTAATGGTGATATTGATTCTCTCTTCCCATGTGTATAACCTTACATTTATCATTGTTAAACCTCATCTGCCACCTTTCAGCCCAAGTTTCCAACTTATCCAGATCCATCTGTAGCAGAATACTATCTTCTCTTGTATTAACTGCTTTACATAGTTTTGTATCATCTGCAAATATCGATATTTTACTGTGTAAACCTTCTACCAGATCATTAATGAATATGTTGAAGAGAACAGGTCCCAATACTGACCCCTGCGGTACCCCACTGGTCACAGCGACCCAGTTAGAGACTATACCATTTATAACCACCCTCTGCTTTCTATCACTAAGCCAGTTACTAACCCATTTACACACATTTTCCCCCAGACCAAGCATTCTCATTTTGTGTACCAACCTCTTGTGCGGCACGGTATCAAACGCTTTGGAAAAATCGAGATATACCACGTCCAATGACTCACCGTGGTCCAGCCTATAGCTTACCTCTTCATAAAAACTGATTAGATTGGTTTGACAGGAGCGATTTCTCATAAACCCATGCTGATATGGAGTTAAACAGTTATTCTCATTGAGATAATCCAGAATAACATCCCTCAGAAACCCTTCAAATATTTTACCAACATCTTTTTCACGATGGAAATATTTATTTAGAAAAAATACCATGAAGGTGAATTCAGACGGATATTATTTTTACTTCTCTACTATCGGAGAAGTATGAGGGTTTGTTTTTCTGTCACAGAATTATTCATTTGTACAATTCTGTGATAGATATGGCTTTTTGATCACTTTTGTATTTCACTTCATGCGAGGAAGGATGAAAAAAAAAATACCATCTTCGGATTGTTTTGTCGAATCTTCTCTTTTCATGCTCAACTGTAGAAAAAAAGACATGGAGCGGCGCACATCAAAAAGTCATTGGTGTTTTTTATGCTTATAATTCAGAATAATCATTTTTTGACCAGGTCGTTTGGAATGTGGCTAACCCAATTATATCAAGTTTTTACTTTTTTTATTGTTTTCTGAAAATAAAGGACTTTTTTATGATCTTTTATTTTATTTTTTTACATACATATCTTTTTACTAATTTTTCTAAAACTTTTCTTACTTTTTACTTTTCTTCCGCTATTACATTTTTTAATCCCCTAGATATAATGTATTGTCTACTATATAAATGTCTAAGGGTCACTTCCGTCTTTCTGTCTGTCCTTCTGTCTGTCACGGATATTCATTGGTTGCGGCCTCTGTCTGTCATGGAATCCAAGTCGCTGATTGGTCTTACCAGCTGCCTGTCATGGCTGCCGCGACCAATCAGCGACGGCCACAGTCCGATTAGTCCCTCCCTACTCCACTGCAGTCAGCGCCCGGTGCCCGCTCCATACTCCCCGCAGTCACCGCTCACACAGGCTTAATGCCAGCGGTAACGGACCGTGTTATGCCGCAGGTAACTCACTCCGTTACCGCCGCTATTAACCCTGTGTGACCAAGTTTTTACTATTGATGCTGCCTATGCAGCGTTAATAGTAAAAACATCTAATGTTAAAAATAATTTAAAAAAATAAAAAATCATTATATACTCACCTTTCGCGATGCTCTGGTGACCGCTCCATGCAAGCGGCAGGTTCCGGTGCCAAGGATGGTATGGGAGAAGGACCTGCCATGACGTCACGGTCATGTGACCAAACTACAAGGGGCCCTCGGAAGTTGAGTATATGTTTATTTTTTATCCTGTGACATACGTGGCTGGGCAATATACTACGTAGCTGGGCAATATACTACATGACTGGGCAATATACTACGTGGCTGGGCAATATACTACATGGCTGGGCAATATACTACGTGGCTGGGCAATATACTACGTGGCTCTATGCTGTATACTATGTCGCTGTGCAATATACTATGTGGCTCTGTGCTGTATACTATGCCACTGAGCAATATACTACGTCACTGGGCAATACACTATGTAACTGGGCAATATACTACGTGCCTGGGCAATATACTACGTCACTGAGCAATATATACGTGGCTCGGCAATATACTACGTGGCTGGGCAATATACTACGTGACTGGGCAATATACTACATCACTGGGCAATATACTACGTGACTGGGCAATATACTACGTGACTGGGCAATATACTACGTGACTGGGCAATATACTACGTCACTGGGCAATATACTACGTCACTGGGCAACATACTACGTGACTGGGCAATATACTACGTGACTGGGCAACATACTACGTGACTGGGCAATATACTACGTGGCTGGGCAATATACTATGTGGCTGGGCAATATACTACTTGGCTGGGCAATATACTACGTGACTGGGCAATATACTAAGTGGCTGGGCAATATACTACGTGGCTGGGCAATATACTACGTGACTGGGCAACATATTACGTGACTGGGCAATATACTACGTGACTGGGCAACATACTACGTGACTGGGCAATATACTACGTGGCTGGGCAATATACTATGTGGCTGGGCAATATACTACTTGGCTGGGCAATATACTACGTGACTGGGCAATATACTACGTGGCTGGGCAATATACTACGTGACTGGGCAACATATTACGTGACTGGGCAATATACTACGTGACTGGGCAACATACTACGTGACTGGGCAATATACTACGTGGCTGGGCAATATACTACGTGACTGGGCAACATACTACGTGACTGGGCAATATACTACGTGGCTGGGCAATATACTACGTGGCTGGGCAATATACTACTTGGCTGGGCAATATACTACGTGACTGGGCAATATACTAAGTGGCTGGGCAATATACTACGTGGCTGGGCAATATACTACGTGGCTGGGCAATATACTACATGACTGGGCAATATACTACGTCACTGGGCAATATACTACGTGGCTGGGCAATATACTACGTGGCTGGGCAATATACTACATGACTGGGCAATATACTACGTGGGCTGTGCAATATACTACGTGGCTGGGCAATATACTACGTGGCTGGGCAATATACTACGTGGCTGGGCAATATACTACTTGGCTGGGCAATATACTACGTGACTGGGCAATATACTAAGTGGCTGGGCAATATACTACGTGGCTGGGCAATATACTACGTGGCTGGGCAATATACTACATGACTGGGCAATATACTACGTCACTGGGCAATATACTACGTGGCTGGGCAATATACTACGTGGCTGGGCAATATACTACATGACTGGGCAATATACTACGTCACTGGGCAATATACTACGTGGCTGGGCAATATACTATGTGACTGGGCAATATACTACGTGGCTGGGCAATATACTACGTGGGCTGTGCAATATACTACGTGGCTGGGCAATATACTACGTGACTGGGCAATATACTATGTGACTGGGCAATATACTACGTGGCTGGGCAATATACTACGTGGCTGTGCAATATACTACGTGGCTGGGCAATATACTACATGCATATTCTAGAATACCTGATGTGTTAGAATTGGGCCACCATCTAGTTATAACATAATTCAATACTTTCATATTGCAGGGTGCTCTGGTACCAATTGTAAAACTATCAGGCAACCCATGAGGCCCTGCCTCTACAGATCTAGTGACCATTGCAATGCCCCTCCCCAGAGCACAGACAGAAAAGGGCCCCTCTACAAGAACAATATATGGGCCCTTTGCAGTCCAATAGCTCCCCATAATGCAATTTTTTTGTAAGTGCATCTTGCTGAGGGGGACAATGCAGTTGGAAGTTGTCATTTCCAATAACACTATATATATTGGCATTCATATAGTGGAGCGGTGCATTTTTATACATATCTTGTAGTCACTCACTACAGCTTGCACCTATTCACACTTAAGAGGTGCTGGTCTGTTTTTTCGTATAGCTGATTTGGAGGGTGTGACTCCCTCTGCTCTGACACTGCACTCCTCCCATGGCAAATTCTACTTGCCCATTCAAACTGTAGACTTGCAGCCCAGGATTCGAGACGTGTTTGTCCATTATTGTAGGCTTTTTAGCCCGAAAGTGGCATATACAGCAGGATAGGGAAGGGTTATGATAGGACCCGTCAGAGAAGTGTCACCTTGCCGTGGTTGATGGACACACATGAATTGGCCAATTTATTTGCTAAGAACCTTTGTGTTTTTTGTAAGTACATCTTGCTGAGGGACAATGCAGTTGGAAGTTGCTGCTGTGCTTTTTTAGACATACTTTGCAGTCACTACAGCTTGCACCACACTTAGGGTAAGTTCACACAGGGCATTTTTATAGGGTTTTTTTCTGCAGCAAAACCTGATTTCTTGCCAGGAAAGAAACTGCGTCAAAAACGCAGGTTTAGGTGCGTTTTTGGTGTGGTTTTTTTCATGCTTTTTTTGTCTCTTTGTGCATGCTAATAAAGTTGAGTGCCAGAGGAAAAAAATAACTGCTTCCTGTAGAACCACCCATATTTCACTGTGAGTAGAAAATGGAGACTGAAAAGCCATTGCGATTGATGTATATAAAGATATTTTTCGGACTATAACAAGCACTTTTTTCCTCCCAAAATGTGGAGGAAAATGGGGGGTGCGTCTTATAATCCAGATATATTGGCTCAGGCTGTGGTGGGGAGGTGGGGGAGTGGTATCGGATGAGCAGCGGGACACAGAGGCAGGAGCCGGCGGCTCCGGCTAACTCCTGTGCTCGCTGCTAAAGAGAAATGAATATGCACTGCATTCCACGCCCATGGGCATGGAGGGCAATGAATATTCATGTCTTCCTGGCATCCTGGTATGATTGATTGGCCCAATCCCCTTGCTGGTATGTTTGGCCCCATCCCAGTCCTGGTATCCATGGCCCCATCAGAAAAGATTAAACAAACCTTATATGCAAATTGCCTCTTCTGAGAAAAAGAGGACTTAAACTCTATAGCACCACCTATTGGAAGTAGCGATCCTACAAGTCACAATCAACTCTTTAACGAGTCGTGCAATATGACTTAGGATTAAAGCCAAATCAGTATCTCAATTCGCAGACACGGTGTTTCGGGCTGTTGGCCCTCGTCAGTGCGAAGCATGAGAACTGATTTGGCTAGGTGAGAGGCTCTGGACTGGGGATAAACAAACCTTTACACTTACCTTCCTCCGCTCCCTTGCAGTTGCAGCGTCCTGCTCCAGTGCCAGCAGCTGATTAATGCTTGTAAGTAGTGCATGGCAGGAACATCATGTGCTGCTCACAAGCAGAGCACAGCTGCCAGAATACTCACCGGGTGTTCATCAGAGATCACTCTTCAGTAGCGCACACTGTCAGCCGCCTGCTTCCTGCTGCTGCCGGCGGTCACGTGTGCCGATACTTAAGAGAAATTAATATTCTGAATGTGCGCACACATGTGACAGATGTGACAGAGTCTGGAGACGCCATGGAGAGCCATCTGCTGCCTGCAACATCCTTCAGCATGACCAGTTTGGCAGTGGGTCAGTAATGGTGTGGGGTGGCATTTCTTTGGAGGGCCGCACAGCCCTCCATGTGCTCACCAGAGGTAGCCTGAGTGCCAATAGGTACCGAGATGAGATCCTCAGACCCCTTGTGAGACCATATGCTGGTGCGGTTGGCCCTTGGTTCCTCCTAATGCAGGACAATGCCAGACCTCATGTGGCTGGAGTGTGTCAGCAGTTCCTGCAAGATGAAGGCATTGAAGCTATGGACTGGCCCACCCGTTCCACAGACCTGAATCCGATTGAGCACATCTGGGACATCATGTCTCTCTCCATCCACCAATGTCACGTTACACCACAGACTGTCCAGGAGTTGGCGGATGCTTTAGTCCAGGTCTGGGAGGAGATCCCTCAGGAGACCATTTGCTGCCTCATCAGGAGCATGCCCAGGTGTTGTAGGGATGTCATACAGGCACGTGGAGGCCACACACAATACTGAGCATCTTTTCCTTGTAATAAGGCATTTCCACTGAAGTTAGATCAGCCTGCAATTTGATTTTCCACTTTGATTTTGAGTATCACTTCAAATCCAGACCTCCATGGGATATTCATTTTGATTTACATTGATAATTGTTATGTTTTATTGTTCTGAACACATTCCACTATGCAATGAATAAAAATTTGCAACTGGAATATGTCATTCAGAGATATCTAGGATGTGATATTTTAGTGTTCTCTTTAGTTTTTTGAGCAGTGTATATCTACTATATAATTGTCTCAGGGTCACTTCTGTCTTTCTGTCTGTCTGTCCTTCTGTCTGTCTGTCACAAATATTTATTGGTCGCGGCCTCTGTCTGTCATGGAAATCCAAGTCGCTGATTGGTCATGGCAAAACAGCCACGACCAATCAGCCACAGGCACAGTCCGGCGGCAACATGGCTGCTCCTTCTTCCCCGCAGTCAGTGCCCGCCCCGTACTCCCCTCCAGTCAGCGCTCACACAGGGTGTAACGTGTTGTGAATTCTGTGGCTGAATTCACTCCTGTGGTCACAAGTGGTACTGCAGCTTCTGAGCTTCCTCCCTCAGGTGTTCTGGTGAGCTCGTTAACTGCTTCATTACTTAACTCCGCCTGATGCTGCTATCCTTGCTCCTTGTCAATGTTTCAGTGTTGGATCTGAGCTTCTCCTGATCGTTCCTGTGACCTGCTGCTCTGTATAGCTAAGTGCTTTTTGCTTTTTTGTTGCTTTTTTTCTGTCCAGCTTGTCTTTTGTTTTGCTGGAAGCTCTGAGACGCAAAGGGTGTACCGCCGTGCCGTTAGTTCGGCACGGTGGGTTTTTTTTGCCCCCTTTGCGTGGTTTTGCTTTAGGGTTTTTTGTAGACTGCAAAGTTCGCTTTACTGTCCTCGCTCTGTCCTAGAATATCGGGCCCCACTTTGCTGAATCTATTTCCTCCCTACGTTTTGTCTTTTCATCTTACTCACAGTCATTATATGTGGGGGGCTGCCTTTTCCTTTTGGGAATTTCTCTGGGGCAAGTCAGACCTATTTTTCTATCTTCAGGCTAGCTACTTTCTTAGGCTGTGCCGAGTTGCCTAGGTAGTTGTTAGGCGCAATCCACAGCCGCTTTTAGTTGTGTTTAGGATAGGATCAGGTGTGCAGTCTACAGAGTTTCCACGTCTCAGAGCTCGTTCTTGTATTTTTGGGTATTTGTCAGATCACTGTGTGCGCTCTGATCGCTAAGCACACTGTGTTTCTGGATTGCCTTCATAACACCTGTCATTAGCAAACATAACAGTACAAGGAGCCTAACTAATGATTCTCAATAGAGGGAAAGAAAAAGTTCTGACATCATTTTTTTTTTTTTTTTTCTGCTCTGTGTTCACTTTTTTTTTTTTTCCCCTAGACATTTGGGTGATTCTGGACACAGGTGTGGACATGGATATTCAGGGTCTGTGCTCTTCAATGGATAATCTCGTTATAAATGTACAAAAAATTCAAGATACTATTGATCAGAAATCTATGTTAGAACCAAGAATTCCTATTCCTGATTTGTTTTTTGGAGATAGAACTAAGTTTCTAAGTTTCAAAAATAATTGTAAGCTATTTCTGGCCTTGAAACCTCATTCTTCTGGTAATCCTATTCAACAGGTTTTGATTATTATTTCTTTTTTGCGCGGCGACCCTCAAGACTGGGCATTTTCTCTTGCGCCAGGAGACCCTGCATTGAGTAGTGTCGATGCGTTTTTCCTGGCGCTCGGATTGCTGTACGATGAGCCTAATTCAGTGGATCAGGCTGAGAAAGATTTGCTGGCTTTGTGCCAGGGTCAGGATGATATAGAAGTATATTGTCAGAAATTTAGGAAATGGTCAGTACTCACTCAGTGGAATGAATCTGCGCTGGCAGCTTTGTTCAGAAAGGGTCTCTCTGAGGCTCTTAAGGATGTCATGGTGGGATTTCCTATGCCTGCTGGTTTGAATGAGTCTTTGTCTTTGGCCATTCAGATCGGTCGACGCTTGCGCGAGCGTAAATCTGTGCACCATTTGGCGGTACTGCCTGAGGTTAAACCTGAGCCTATGCAGTGCGATAGGACTATGACTAGAGTTGAACGGCAGGAATACAGACGTCTGAATGGTCTGTGTTTCTACTGTGGTGATTCCACTCATGCTATTTCTGATTGTCCTAAGCGCACTAGGCGGTCCGCTAGGTCTGCCGTCATTGGTACTGTACAGTCCAAATTCCTTCTGTCCATTACCTTGATATGCTCGTTGTCGTCGTTTTCTGTCATGGCGTTTGTGGATTCGGGCGCTGCCCTGAATCTGATGGATTTGGATTATGCTAAACGTTGTGGGTTTTTCTTGGAGCCTTTGTGGTGTCCTATTCCATTGAGAGGAATTGATGCTACACCTTTGGCCAAGAATAAACCTCAATACTGGGTCCAGCTGACCATGTGCATGGCTCCTGCACATCAGGAAGTTATTCACTTTCTGGTGTTGCATAATCTGCAAGATGTGGTCGTGTTGGGGTTGCCATGGCTACAAACCCATAATCCAGTATTGGATTGGAATTCCATGTCGGTATCCAGCTGGGGTTGTCAGGGGGTACATGGTGATGTTCCATTTTTGTCGATTTCGTCATCCACCCCTTCTGAGGTCCCAGAGTTCTTGTCTGATTATCAGGATGTATTTGAAGAGCCCAAGTCCGATGCTCTACCTCCGCATAGGGATTGTGATTGTGCTATCAATTTGATTCCTGGTAGTAAATTCCCTAAAGGTCGATTATTTAATTTATCCGTGCCCGAACACGCCGCTATGCGCAGTTATGTGAAGGAATCCCTGGAGAAGGGACATATTCGCTCATCGTCATCACCACTGGGAGCAGGGTTCTTCTTTGTAGCCAAGAAGGATGGTTCGCTGAGACCGTGTATTGATTACCGCCTTCTTAATAAGATCACTGTTAAATTTCAGTATCCCTTGCCATTGTTATCTGACTTGTTTGCTCGGATTAAGGGGGCTAGTTGGTTCACTAAGATAGATCTTCGTGGTGCGTATAATCTGGTGAGAATCAGGCAAGGAGATGAATGGAAAACTGCATTCAATACGCCCGAGGGTCATTTTGAGTATCTAGTGATGCCGTTCGGACTTGCCAATGCTCCATCTGTGTTTCAGTATTTCATGCATGACATCTTCCGTGAGTATCTGGATAAATTCCTGATTGTTTACTTGGATGACATTTTGATCTTCTCAGATGATTGGGAGTCTCATGTGAAGCAGGTCAGAATGGTTTTTCAGGTCCTGCGTGCTAACTCTTTGTTTGTGAAGGGATCAAAGTGTCTCTTCGGTGTGCAGAAAGTTTCATTTTTGGGGTTCATCTTTACCCCTTCTACTATCGAGATGGATCCAGTTAAGGTCCAAGCCATCCAGGATTGGATTCAGCCGACATCTCTGAAAAGTCTGCAAAAGTTCCTGGGCTTTGCTAATTTTTATCGTCGCTTCATCTGTAATTTTTCTAGCATTGCCAAACCATTGACCGATTTGACCAAGAAGGGTGCTGATTTGGTTAATTGGTCTTCTGCTGCTGTGGAAGCTTTTCAGGAGTTGAAGCGTCGTTTTTGTTCTGCCCCTGTGTTGTGTCAGCCAGATGTTTCTCTTCCGTTCCAGGTCGAGGTTGATGCTTCTGAGATTGGAGCAGGGGCGGTTTTGTCACAGAGAGGTTCTGATTGCTCAGTGATGAAACCATGTGCTTTCTTTTCCAAGAAGTTTTCGCCCGCTGAGCGTAACTATGATGTGGGCAATCGAGAGTTGCTGGCCATGAAGTGGGCATTCGAGGAGTGGCGTCATTGGCTTGAAGGAGCTAAGCATCGCGTGGTGGTATTGACTGATCATAAGAACTTGACTGATCTCGAGTCTGCCAAGCGCTTGAATCCTAGACAGGCCCGTTGGTCGTTATTTTTTGCCCGCTTCGACTTTGTGATTTCGTACCTTCCGGGCTCTAAAAATGTGAAGGCGGATGCTCTGTCTAGGAGTTTTGTGCCCGACTCTCCGGGTTTATCTGAGCCAGCGGGTATCCTCAAGGAAGGAGTCATTGTGTCTGCCATCTCCCCTGATTTGCGGCGGGTGCTGCAAAAATTTCAGGCGAATAAACCTGATCGTTGTCCAGCAGAGAAACTGTTCGTCCCTGATAGGTGAACTAATAAACTTATCTCTGAACTTCATTGTTCGGTGTTGGCTGGTCATCCTGGAATCTTTGGTACCAGAGAGTTAGTGGCTAGATCCTTCTGGTGGCCATCTCTGTCACGGGATGTACGTACTTTTGTGCAGTCCTGTGGGATTTGTGCTAGGGCTAAGCCCTGCTGTTCTCGTGCCAGTGGGTTGCTTTTGCCCTTGCCGGTCCCAAAGAGGCCTTGGACACATATTTCGATGGATTTCATTTCTGACCTTCCCGTTTCTCAAAAGATGTCAGTCATTTGGGTGGTCTGTGATCGCTTTTCTAAAATGGTCCATCTGGTGCCCTTGGCTAAATTGCCTTCCTCCTCTGATTTGGTACCTTTGTTCTTTCAGCATGTGGTTCGGTTGCATGGCATTCCTGAGAATATTGTTTCTGACAGAGGTTCCCAGTTTGTTTCAAGGTTTTGGCGAGCCTTTTGTGGTAGGATGGGCATTGACCTATCCTTTTCCTCGGCTTTCCATCCTCAGACTAATGGCCAGACCGAACGAACCAATCAGACCTTGGAAACATATCTGAGATGTTTTGTTTCTGCAGACCAGGATGATTGGGTGTCCTTTTTGCCGTTGGCTGAGTTCGCCCTTAATAATCGGGCCAGCTCGGCTACCTTGGTTTCTCCATTTTTTTTGCAATTCTGGGTTCCATCCTCGTTTCTCTTCAGGACAGGTTGAGTCTTCGGACTGTCCTGGTGTGGATTCTGTGGTGGATAGGTTGCAGCAGATCTGGACTCAGGTAGTGGACAATTTGATCTTGTCCCAGGAGAAAGCTCAACTTTTCGCTAATCGCAGACGCCGTGTGGGTCCCCGACTTCGTGTTGGGGATCTGGTTTGGTTATCTTCTCGTCATATTCCTATGAAGGTTTCCTCTCCTAAATTTAAACCTCGTTTTATTGGTCCGTATAGGATTTCTGAGGTTCTCAATCCTGTGTCTTTTCGTTTGACCCTCCCAGACTCCTTTTCCATACATAATGTATTCCATAGGTCGTTGTTGCGGAGATACGTGGCACCTATGGTTCCATCTGTTGAGCCTCCTGCCCCGGTTTTGGTGGAGGGGGAATTGGAGTATATTGTGGAGAAGATTTTGGATTCTCGTGTTTCTAGACGGAAACTCCAGTATCTGGTTAAGTGGAAGGGTTATGCTCAAGAAGATAATTCCTGGGTTTTTGCCTCTGATGTTCATGCTTCCGATCTTGTTCGTGCCTTTCATGCGGCTCATCCTGGTCGGCCTGGGGGCTCTGGTGAGGGTTCGGTGACCCCTCCTCAAGGGGGGGGTACTGTTGTGAATTCTGTGGCTGAATTCACTCCTGTGGTCACAAGTGGTACTGCAGCTTCTGAGCTTCCTCCCTCAGGTGTTCTGGTGAGCTCGTTAACTGCTTCATTACTTAACTCCGCCTGGAGCTTCTCCTGATTGTTCCTGTGACCTGCTGCTCTGTATAGCTAAGTGCTTTTTGCTTTTTTGTTGCTTTTTTTCTGTCCAGCTTGTCTTTTGTTTTGCTGGAAGCTCTGAGACGCAAAGGGTGTACCGCCGTGCCGTTAGTTCGGCACGGTGGGTTTTTTTTGCCCCCTTTGCGTGGTTTTGCTTTAGGGTTTTTTGTAGACTGCAAAGTTCGCTTTACTGTCCTCGCTCTGTCCTAGAATATCGGGCCCCACTTTGCTGAATCTATTTCCTCCCTACGTTTTGTCTTTTTATCTTACTCACAGTCATTATATGTGGGGGGCTGCCTTTTCCTTTTGGGAATTTCTCTGGGGCAAGTCAGGCCTATTTTTCTATCTTCAGGCTAGCTAGTTTCTTAGGCTGTGCCGAGTTGCCTAGGTAGTTGTTAGGCGCAATCCACAGCCGCTTTTAGTTGTGTTTAGGATAGGATCAGGTGTGCAGTCTACAGAGTTTCCACGTCTCAGAGCTCGTTCTTGTATTTTTGGGTATTTGTCAGATCACTGTGTGCGCTCTGATCGCTAAGCACACTGTGTTTCTGGATTGCCTTCATAACACCTGTCATTAGCAAACATAACAGTAACGCACTCAGTTAACGCTGCTATTAACCCTGTGTGACCAACTTTTTACTATTGATGCTGCCTATGCAGCATCAATAGTAAAAAGATCTAATGTTACAAATAACCAAAAAAATAAAAAAATCGTTATATACTCAACATCCGTTGGCCCCCCGGATCAGGAAACGGCCATTCCCGCTCCTCGTGACACCCCGGTGACCGCTCCATGCATTGCGGTCTCACGAGATGATGACGTAGCGGACCGCAATGCACTCTTCAGACCGGAGCGCGCGAGGAGCGTCGGTAACCGCTTTGATCCGGGGGCCAACGGAGGGTGAATATATAACTATTTTTTATTTTAATTCTTTTTTTTTAACAGGGATATGGTGCCCACATTGGTATATACTGGGTGGGCTGTGCAATATATTACGTGGGCTGGGCAATATACTACGTGGGCTGTGCTACATACTGCGTGGGCTGTGCTATATACTACGTGGGCTGTGCTATACACTACGTGGCCTGTGTTATATACTGCGTTCGTGGTACTGCGCGGGCTGTGCAATATACTACACGGGCTGTACTATATACTCCTCGGGCTGCGCTATATACTCCGTGGGCTGTGCTATATACTATGTGGCTGTGCTATATACTACGTGGCTGTGCAATATACTACGTGGCTGTGCAATATACTACGTGGCTGTGCAATATACTACGTGGCCGGCCACGAACAATCAGCGACAGGCGCAGTCCGGCCGCGAATTGGCGCGGGATTTGAACCATGCTTCGCTAATTGGTCGCGCCCGGCCGGCCAAATCCTGTGTATCCAATGCATTATTCTAAAATCTTCATAAATAAACTACATACATATTCTAGAATACCCGATGCGTTAGAATCGGGCAATCGGGCTACCATCTAGCATATATACATATATATATATATTTAAATATATATATATATATATACTAGATGGTGGCCCGATTTTAACGCATCGGGTATTCTAGAATATGTATGTCCACGTAGTATATTGCCCAACCATGTAGTATATTGCCCAGTTACGTAGTATATTGCCCAGCGACGTAGTATATTGCCCAGCCACGTAGTATATTGCCCAGCCATGTAGTATATTGCCCAGCCACGTAGTATATTGCCCAGCCACGTAGTATATTGCCCAGCCACATAGTTCACGTATTATATTGCCCAGTGACATAGTATATTGCCCAGTCACATATAGTAGATAAGGAGTCTAAGGGGTTAATGGTGGGGCGGTGACATCAGAGGACAGGGCTGTGTGGCCGCCGCTCCTGTCTGTCTGGGATCATTGATGATTAGCCGCGGTCACGTGGTTACCTGGGGAGGAGGTGAAGTTCCGGCCAGCGCCGCTCACAGCCTGGATGTGGAAGTGTCGGACGGGCAGGGTGATGTCCGCCTGCAGCCCCGGCCCCCACACCAGGCTTCACTCCGGGCTCACAGCCTCCGGACACCCGGCAGCACGGAGGCTCCCTGCACAGAATAACAGGAGCAACGGCGTCATCCTCCTCCTGGTTGCATTGCGGTCTCGCGAGATGATGACTGTTGTGAATTCTGTGGCTGAATTCACTCCTGTGGTCACAAGTGGTACTGCAGCTTCTGAGCTTCCTCCCTCAGGTGTTCTGGTGAGCTCGTTAACTGCTTCATTACTTAACTCCGCCTGATGCTGCTATCCTTGCTCCTTGTCAATGTTTCAGTGTTGGATCTGAGCTTCTCCTGATTGTTCCTGTGACCTGCTGCTCTGTATAGCTAAGTGCTTTTTGCTTTTTTGTTGCTTTTTTTCTGTCCAGCTTGTCTTTTGTTTTGCTGGAAGCTCTGAGACGCAAAGGGTGTACCGCCGTGCCGTTAGTTCGGCACGGTGGGTTTTTTTTGCCCCCTTTGCGTGGTTTTGCTTTAGGGTTTTTTGTAGACTGCAAAGTTCGCTTTACTGTCCTCGCTCTGTCCTAGAATATCGGGCCCCACTTTGCTGAATCTATTTCATCCCTACGTTTTGTCTTTTCATCTTACTCACAGTCATTATATGTGGGGGGCTGCCTTTTCCTTTGGGGAATTTCTCTGGGGCAAGTCAGGCCTATTTTTCTATCTTCAGGCTAGCTAGTTTCTTAGGCTGTGCCGAGTTGCCTAGGTAGTTGTTAGGCGCAATCCACAGCCGCTTTTAGTTGTGTTTAGGATAGGATCAGGTGTGCAGTCTACAGAGTTTCCACGTCTCAGAGCTCGTTCTTGTATTTTTGGGTATTTGTCAGATCACTGTGTGCGCTCTGATCGCTAAGCACACTGTGTTTCTGGATTGCCTTCATAACACATGTCATTAGCAAACATAACAGTACAAGGAGCCTAACTAATGATTCTCAATAGAGGGAAAGAAAAAGTTCTGACATCATTTTTTTTTTTTCTTTTCCCCTAGACATTTGGGTGATTCTGGACACAGGTGTGGACATGGATATTCAGGGTCTGTGCTCTTCAATGGATAATCTCGTTATAAATGTACAAAAAATTCAAGATACTATTGATCAGAAATCTATGTTAGAACCAAGAATTCCTATTCCTGATTTGTTTTTTGGAGATAGAACTAAGTTTCTAAGTTTCAAAAATAATTGTAAGCTATTTCTGGCCTTGAAACCTCATTCTTCTGGTAATCCTATTCAACAGGTTTTGATTATTATTTCTTTTTTGCGCGGGGACCCTCAAGACTGGGCATTTTCTCTTGCGCCAGGAGACCCTGCATTGAGTAGTGTCGATGCGTTTTTCCTGGCGCTCGGATTGCTGTACGATGAGCCTAATTCAGTGGATCAGGCTGAGAAAAATTTGCTGGCTTTGTGCCAGGGTCAGGATGATATAGAAGTATATTGTCAGAAATTTAGGAAATGGTCAGTACTCACTCAGTGGAATGAATCTGCGCTGGCAGCTTTGTTCAGAAAGGGTCTCTCTGAGGCTCTTAAGGATGTCATGGTGGGATTTCCTATGCCTGCTGGTTTGAATGAGTCTTTGTCTTTGGCCATTCAGATCGGTCGACGCTTGCGCGAGCGTAAATCTGTGCACCATTTGGCGGTACTGCCTGAGGTTAAACCTGAGCCTATGCAGTGCGATAGGACTATGACTAGAGTTGAACGGCAGGAATACAGACGTCTGAATGGTCTGTGTTTCTACTGTGGTGATTCCACTCATGCAATTTCTGATTGTCCCAAACGCACTAAGCGATCCGCTAGGTCTGCCGTCATTGGTACTGTACAGTCCAAATTCCTTCTGTCCATTACCTTGATATGTTTTTTGTCGTCGTTCTCTGTCATGGCGTTTGTGAATTCGGGCGCTGCCCTGAATCTGATGGATTTGGATTATGCTAAACGTTGTGGGTTTTTCTTGGAGCCTTTGCGGTGTCCTATTCCATTGAGAGGAATTGATGCTACACCTTTGGCCAAGAATAAACCTCAATACTGGGCCCAGCTGACCATGTGCATAGCTCCTGCACATCAGGAAGTTATTCGCTTTCTGGTGTTGCATAATCTGCATGATGTGGTCGTGTTGGGGTTGCCATGGCTACAAACCCATAATCCAGTATTGGATTGGAATTCCATGTCGGTATCCAGCTGGGGTTGTCAGGGGGTACATGGTGATGTTCCATTTTTGTCGATTTCGTCATCCACCCCTTCTGAGGTCCCAGAGTTCTTGTCTGATTATCAGGATGTATTTGAAGAGCCCAAGTCCGATGCTCTACCTCCGCATAGGGATTGTGATTGTGCTATCAATTTGATTCCTGGTAGTAAATTCCCTAAAGGTCGATTATTTAATTTATCCGTGCCCGAACACGCCGCTATGCGCAGTTATGTGAAGGAATCCCTGGAGAAGGGACATATTCGCCCATCGTCATCACCACTGGGAGCAGGGTTCTTCTTTGTAGCCAAGAAGGATGGTTCGCTGAGACCGTGTATTGGTTACCACCTTCTTAATAAGATCACTGTTAAATTTCAGTATCCCTTGCCATTGTTATCTGACTTGTTTGCTCGGATTAAGGGGGCTAGTTGGTTCACTAAGATAGATCTTCGTGGTGCGTATAATCTTTTGAGAATCAGGCAAGGAGATGAATGGAAAACTGCATTCAATACGCCCGAGGGTCATTTTGAGTATCTAGTGATGCCGTTCGGACTTGTCAATGCTCCATCTGTGTTTCAGTCTTTTATGCATGACATCTTCCGTGAGTATCTGGATAAATTCCTGATTGTTTACTTGGATGACATTTTGATCTTCTCAGATGATTGGGAGTCTCATGTGAAGCAGGTCAGAATGGTTTTTCAGGTCCTGCGTGCTAACTCTTTGTTTGTGAAGGGATCAAAGTGTCTCTTCGGTGTGCAGAAAGTTTCATTTTTGGGGTTCATCTTTACCCCTTCTACTATCGAGATGGATCCAGTTAAGGTCCAAGCCATCCAGGATTGGATTCAGCCGACATCTCTGAAAAGTCTGCAAAAGTTCCTGGGCTTTGCTAATTTTTATCGTCGCTTCATCTGTAATTTTTCTAGCATTGCCAAACCATTGACCGATTTGACCAAGAAGGGTGCTGATTTGGTTAATTGGTCTCCTGCTGCTGTGGAAGCTTTTCAGGAGTTGAAGCGTCTTTTTGTTCTGCCCCTGTGTTGTGTCAGCCAGATGTTTCTCTTCCGTTCCAGGTCGAGGTTGATGCTTCTGAGATTGGAGCAGGGGCGGTTTTGTCACAGAGAGGTTCTGATTGCTCAGTGATGAAACCATGTGCTTTCTTTTCCAGGAAGTTTTCGCCCGCTGAGCGTAATTATGATGTGGGCAATCGAGAGTTGCTGGCCATGAAGTGGGCATTCGAGGAGTGGCGTCATTGGCTTGAAGGAGCTAAGCATCGCGTGGTGGTATTGACTGATCATAAGAACTTGACTTATCTCGAGTCTGCCAAGCGCTTGAATCCTAGACAGGCCCGTTGGTCGTTATTTTTTGCCCGCTTCGACTTTGTGATTTCGTACCTTCCGGGCTCTAAAAATGTGAAGGCGGATGCTCTGTCTAGGAGTTTTGTGCCCGACTCTCCGGGTTTATCTGAGCCAGCGGGTATCCTCAAGGAAGGAGTCATTGTGTCTGCCATCTCCTCTGATTTGCGGCGGGTGCTGCAAAAATTTCAGGCGAATAAACCTGATCGTTGTCCAGCAGAGAAACTGTTCGTCCCTGATAGGTGGACTAATAAACTTATCTCTGAACTTCATTGTTCGGTGTTGGCTGGTCATCCTGGAATCTTTGGTACCAGAGAGTTAGTGGCTAGATCCTTCTGGTGGCCATCTCTGTCACGGGATGTACGTACTTTTGTGCAGTCCTGTGGGATTTGTGCTAGGGCTAAGCCCTGCTGTTCTCGTGCCAGTGGGTTGCTTTTGCCCTTGCCGGTCCCAAAGAGGCCTTGGACACATATTTCGATGGATTTCATTTCTGACCTTCCCGTTTCTCAAAAGATGTCAGTCATTTGGGTGGTCTGTGATCGCTTTTCTAAAATGGTCCATCTGGTGCCCTTGGCTAAATTGCCTTCCTCCTCTGATTTGGTACCTTTGTTCTTTCAGCATGTGGTTCGGTTGCATGGCATTCCTGAGAATATTGTTTCTGACAGAGGTTCCCAGTTTGTTTCAAGGTTTTGGCGAGCCTTTTGTGGTAGGATGGGCATTGACCTATCCTTTTCCTCGGCTTTCCATCCTCAGACTAATGGCCAGACCGAATGAACCAATCAGACCTTGGAAACATATCTGAGATGTTTTGTTTCTGCAGACCAGGATGATTGGGTGTCCTTTTTGCCGTTGGCTGAGTTCGCCCTTAATAATCGGGCCAGCTCGGCTACCTTGGTTTCTCCATTTTTTTGCAATTCTGGGTTCCATCCTCGTTTCTCTTCAGGACAGGTTGAGTCTTCGGACTGTCCTGGTGTGGATTCTGTGGTGGATAGGTTGCAGCAGATCTGGACTCAGGTAGTGGACAATTTGATCTTGTCCCAGGAGAAAGCTCAACTTTTCGCTAATCGCAGACGCCGTGTGGGTCCCCGACTTCGTGTTGGGGATCTGGTTTGGTTATCTTCTCGTCATATTCCTATGAAGGTTTCCTCTCCTAAATTTAAACCTCGTTTTATTGGTCCGTATAGGATTTCTGAGGTTCTCAATCCTGTGTCTTTTCGTTTGACCCTCCCAGACTCCTTTTCCGTACATAATGTATTCCATAGGTCGTTGTTGCGGAGATACGTGGCACCTATGGTTCCATCTGTTGAGCCTCCTGCCCCGGTTTTGGTGGAGGGGGAATTGGAGTATATTGTGGAGAAGATTTTGGATTCTCGTGTTTCTAGACGGAAACTCCAGTATCTGGTTAAATGGAAGGGTTATGCTCAGGAAGATAATTCCTGGGTTTTTGCCTCTGATGTTCATGCTTCCGATCTTGTTCGTGCCTTTCATGCGGCTCATCCTGGTCGGCCTGGGGGCTCTGGTGAGGGTTCGGTGACCCCTCCTCAAGGGGGGGGTACTGTTGTGAATTCTGTGGCTGAATTCACTCCTGTGGTCACAAGTGGTACTGCAGCTTCTGAGCTTCCTCCCTCAGGTGTTCTGGTGAGCTCGTTAACTGCTTCATTACTTAACTCCGCCTGATGCTGCTATCCTTGCTCCTTGTCAATGTTTCAGTGTTGGATCTGAGCTTCTCCTGATTGTTCCTGTGACCTGCTGCTCTGTATAGCTAAGTGCTTTTTGCTTTTTTGTTGCTTTTTTTCTGTCCAGCTTGTCTTTTGTTTTGCTGGAAGCTCTGAGACGCAAAGGGTGTACCGCCGTGCCGTTAGTTCGGCACGGTGGGTTTTTTTTGCCCCCTTTGCGTGGTTTTGCTTTAGGGTTTTTTGTAGACTGCAAAGTTCGCTTTACTGTCCTCGCTCTGTCCTAGAATATCGGGCCCCACTTTGCTGAATCTATTTCATCCCTACGTTTTGTCTTTTCATCTTACTCACAGTCATTATATGTGGGGGGCTGCCTTTTCCTTTGGGGAATTTCTCTGGGGCAAGTCAGGCCTATTTTTCTATCTTCAGGCTAGCTAGTTTCTTAGGCTGTGCCGAGTTGCCTAGGTAGTTGTTAGGCGCAATCCACAGCCGCTTTTAGTTGTGTTTAGGATAGGATCAGGTGTGCAGTCTACAGAGTTTCCACGTCTCAGAGCTCGTTCTTGTATTTTTGGGTATTTGTCAGATCACTGTGTGCGCTCTGATCGCTAAGCACACTGTGTTTCTGGATTGCCTTCATAACACCTGTCATTAGCAAACATAACAGATGACATAACGGTCTCGCGAGACCGTACGTCATCATCTCGTGAGACTGCAATGCATGCAGCGGTCACCAGGGCGTCGCGCGGAGCAGGAAAGGCCGGTTCCTGATCCGGGGGGGCCACCGGAGGGTGAGTATGTAACAATTTTTTATTTTTTTAATTATTTTTAACATTAGATATTTTTACTATTCATGCTGCATAGGCAGCATGAATAGTAAAAAGGTGGTCACACAGGGTTAATAGCGGCGGTAACCGAGTGCGATACACCGCGGTCAACGCTGCCATTAACCCTGTGTGAACGCTGAACAGAGGGGAGTGTGCGGATGCCGGGCACTGACTGCGGGGAGGAAGGAGCGGCCATTTTCTTCCGAACTGTGCCCGTCGCTGATTGGTCGCAGCAGCCATGACAGGCAGCTGCCGAGACCAATCAGCGAATGAATAACCGTGACAGACAGAAGGACAGACAGACAGACGGAAGTGACCCTTAGACAATTATATAGTAGATATATACAGTACAGTTTAAAGATTTTTTTGCATTTTCATAACTATGAAAATTGTACATTCACACTGAAGGCATCGAAACTATAAATTAACACATGTGGAATTATATACTTAACAAAAAAGTGTGAAACAACTGAAATTATGTCTTATATTCTAGGTTCTTCAAAGTAGCCACCTTTTGCTTTGATGACTGCTTTGCACACTCTTGGCATTCTCTTGATGAGCTTCTAGAGGTAGTCCAAAGATGAATAAAGAACCAGCGCTCCATCCAGGTGTAGTATTCCAAAGTAGAAATTTATTGAGCCATGTTACAGCAACGTTTCGACCCGAAGGTCTTTTTCAAGCATAACAAACCATGTCAGGGGTCAGCTTTAAATAGCATCAATGCCACACAGTGCACCAATCGCAATCAAGCCACCTCCCACCATACAATATATCACAATTAAAATATAAAAACAAACATCAAATATACATATAATAAAAATCCACCACCGCAGATATAATCACCACATACAAAGTATGGAAAACATGTATATATACTTAAAGTTTCATAGGTTGTTTACATTTCTACTAGCCAATCAGCATAATGTGTCAGTCGTTACCATGAGAACAGTAGCCCAATCCAGAGAAAGCCATATACTATCTCATATGATGGATTAAGCCAATTGGTTACCTCCGAAAACGGCCCCTAAATGTACCTAATACCTATCAAAAGTCACATTACAACAATAGGTTCACAACCCAACCAATGAACCACAGTGTCTCATAACTCGCCACTCACGTCATATCCCTGCACTCAGGCTGCGTCATCCAACGCGGTCTAACATCCGCCTCCAGTCATGCAGACGTCACCGCAAGAGTGCGCACGCGCACAAACAGCCGGGAGAGAACACCGCTGTAAGCGGTGAAACCCAGCCGGCAGGAGTGCCCGCCCACACACACAGTGGCAGCATCACATGACCGTGGCCAGGAAGGGTTACCTAGGCGATACCAATAAACAAAAATCACTCTAGCTGCATCATCCAACGCAATTGGCTTCGAAACGTATATACAGTAAAGACCAAAAGTTTAGACACACCTTTCATTTAAAGATTTTTCTGTATTTTCAGGACTATGAAAATTGTAAAATCACACTGAAGGCATCAAAACTATGAATTAACACATGTGGAATTATATACGTAACAAAAAAGTGTGAAACAACTGAAAATATCTCTTATTTTCTAGGTTCTTCAAAGTAGCCACCTTTTGCTTTGATGACTGCTTTGCACACTCTTGGCATTCACTTGATGAGCTTCAAGAGGCAGTCACCGGGAATGGTCTTCCAACAATCTTGAAGGAGTTCCCAGAGATGCTTAGCACTTGGCCCTTTTGCCTTCACTCTGCGGTCCAGCTCACCCCAAACCATCTCGATTGGGTTCAGGTCTGGTGACTGTGGAGGCCAGGTCATCTAGCGTACACCCCATCACTCTCCTTCTTGGTCAAATAGCCCTTACACAGCCTGGAGGTGTGTTTGGGGTCATTGTCCTGTTGAAAAAAAAATAATGGTCCAACTAAACGCAAACCGGATGGAATAGCATGCCGCTGCAAGATGCTGTGGTAGCCATGCTGGTTCAGTATACCTTCAATTTTGAATAAATCCCCAACAGTGTCACCAGCAAAGCACCCCCAGACCATCACACCTACTCCTCCATGCTCCACGGTGGGAACCAGGCATGTAGTGTCCATCCGTTCACCTTTTCTGCGTCGCACAAAGACATGGTGGTTGGAACCAAAGATCTCAAATTTGGACTCATCAGACCAAAGCACAGATTTCCACCGGTCTAATGTCCATTCCTTGTGTTCTTTAGCCCAAACAAGTCTCTTCTGCTTGTTGCCTGTCCTTAGCAGTGGTTTCCTAGCAGCTATTTTACCATGAAGGTCTGCTGCACAAAGTCTCCTCTTAACAGTTGTTGTAGAGATGTGTCTGCTGCTAGAACTCTGTGTGGCATTGACCTGGTCTCTAATCTGAGCTGCTTTTAAACTGCGATTTCTGAAGCTGGTGACTTGGATAAACTTATCCTCAGAAGCAGAGGTGACTCTTGGTCTTCCTTTCCTGGGGCGGTCCTCATGTGAGCCAGTGACAGTGAACACCTGTGAAGTGAAAACCATTCCTGGTGACTACCTCTAGAAGCTCAAGAAAAAGAAAAAGACTGACAGCACTCACTTATTGGGGCGCCCGGAACAGATCCAGAGAACCTTACTGGATATTCCACATAGTCCAAAGATGAATAAAGAACCAGCGCTCCATCCAGGTGTAGTATTCCAAAGTAGAAATTTATTGAGCCATGTTACAGCAACGTTTTGAATCTCATCAAGAGAATGCCAAGAGTGTGCAAAGCCGTCATCAAAGCAAAAGGTGGCTCCTTTGAAGAACCTAGAATATAAGACATAATTTCAGTTCTTTCACATGTTCTTGTTAAGTATATAATTCCACATGTGTTAATTCATAGTTTTGATGCCTTCAGTGTGAATTTACAATTTTCATAGTCATGAAAATACAGAAAAATCTTTAAATGAGAAGGTGGGTCCAAACTTTTGGTCTGTACTGTACCAATCAGCCTAATATTGTAAACCTCCATGTGCCGCCAGAGCAACTCTAGTCATTTGCGGATTTGGCTGCCACGAAGAATGGTGTTGGGTTTGCACATATTTATGTAGGTGGTAAATGTCAGATTCACACTAATGCCAGGACTAAGGTTTCCCTGCAGGACATTGTCCCATCTCAATGCCTCCGTCAGTTTATCTTCTTTCTAATCTGGTGCCATCTATTTCCGGGGTAAGTGATGCACGTGCAGCCATCCACATGAAGTTAAAAAAATTTTTTTTAAATCATCGGAATATTTCTAGTTCTTTCCTAGCTCTATGTCCAGTTGTGATTCGCACGTGTCCATTGCAGGTACTTTCGGGGATGGAAATGGTCAACATGGACATTCCGAACATTGGTCTATACACAGCAATCCTCAGTTCGTCCACAGAATTTCTTTTATAGCCAGTATTTTCTATTTCAGGAATTTTCGTGGCATACAGCCTAGCTTTCTCCATATTAATGAGCCTGAAGCATCCATGACCCTGTCGCTATCTCACCACTATTCCCTTCTTGGACCACTTTTGGTAGGTACAACAACAAACTAAGAACACCCCAAAATACATGCCATTTTGGACACTCCGCTATTGTCGAAGTCGTTCAGGTCCTGTGATCCATCATTGTTCTGCCTCCAACACAACAACTTCAAAAACTGTTTACATGCTTCCTAATATATACCACCCCTGGTGGATGCCATTGTCGCAAGATATGGATTTATTAAAGGGAATCTGTCAGTAGAGTTTCACTCGCTCCAAACTATTTATATGTGCATGTAGCTCTTTCATAGACAAGTCCAGCAATACCTTTACATGGTCAGTCTGTTCTTCCGATACTGAGAAATCAGCGTTTCAATTAATATGCAAATAAGTATGAGAGACTATAGTAGATCTGAAGCCTCTGTCACTCCAGCTCTAGTCCCCACCCAACAACACCTCTTCCTGCTTGATTGACAGCTCCTTTGCCTGAAGTCACACAGCAAAGAGACTGTCAGTCAAGCAGGAGGAGTCGGCACTGGGAAGGGAATAGAGCTGGAGTGACAGAGGCTTCAGATCTACAAACAGCTCTTCAGCCTCAATTTGCAGCTCAATTCAAACGCTGATTTCTCACTTACAGAGGAATGGACAGTGGACTTGTCTTTGAAAAAGCTGCGTGTGTATATAAATAGTTTGGAGGGTAAAGTCCTGCTGACAGATTCCCTTTAAGAAAGTATAAGTGTTTTCATTCTTTGATGCCAATTTCTACATTAGTTCCAGTTTCTTTATCCCTTAGAAACCTCCTTTAAATTTAGTATTGAGAGCAGAAAATCACTTTTTAATTCAAGCAACGGCACTCATTGCACTCTTGATGTGGCTAAGTAGTAAAGTGCATGTTACATACAGAGGGCTCACTCAGTGAGGCAAATCCTCTAAGGTCTGGGTGGGAACACGGGGCTCGGAGAAGCAGCCAGATGGTCCACGTGGAACACAGACACATAGAATACAAACGAGAAGATTAACAAAATCCTGGAAACCACAAGCGGACAGGAGATATCCTGAAACCACAGGCGGACACAAAAAAGGCAAACTAAAAGTCCGCATAAAGTACTGGAAACCAGAAAGTAGCAGGCAGAGTGGAAGACATCCAGGAGACCACAGGTAAGCAGGCAGGATCCTGGCAACCTCTGGCAGGCATGAGACATCCAGGAAACCAGAGACAAGTAGGCGAGATGCTGGAAACTGCTGGCAGGCAGGAGACATCTAAGAGACCACAGGCAAGAAACAGATGGTAAGCAGACAGGATGCTGGAAACTGCTGGGAAGCAGTGGACATCCAGGAGATCCAGGCAAATAGTAGAGTTACTGAAGACCTCGAACAGATAGCGGAGTAAATGAACAACGTTGGCAAACAGGAGGTGTTATGGAGATGCAGACAGGTAGCAGACAAAACTCCAGAGAATCAAAAAAGTCTAATACCATGGAAGCAACAGAAAGCCAAGAAGACATCCTGAATACCGCAGGTGGACACATAGAAGAGGTCCTAGAAGAAAGGAGACAGAAAGAAGACAGAGTATAAGAGAGAAACCGTAAAGTCTGAATACCTTGGAAGCTGCACACAGCCAGGATACTGGAAACTGTAGACAAATAGTTAGCAATACTGGAAACCGCAGGCAGGTAGGTAACTGGAACTGGAAGACATCCTAGAATCAGCAGGCAGATTGATCAGAGTTACTGAAGAATGTAGGCAGACAGGAGGCATCATTGAAATGCAGAAATGTAGTAGACTAAACAGGCAAAAAAAAGTCTAATATTATGGAAGTCGCACATAGCGAGGAAACATCCTGAAAACCACAAGCAGGCACACAGAAGAGTTCCAAGAAGACAAGGGACAGGTAGCAGACAAAACTCCGAAGTGACAAAACATTCTAATATAGAAGCCACAGACAGCCAGGAAGACATCCTGGAGACCACAGGCAGATGGATACTGGAAACCCAAACAAGTAGGTTAGCACTACTGGAAACAACAGGCAGGTAGGTGACTGGAACTGGAAGCAGTAGACAGCCAGTCAGATGTCCTGGAAACCACAGGCAGGTTGATACTGGATGCCGCAGGCAAGTAGGAATCAATACTGGAAACTGCAGACAAGCAGGTGAAGTCCTTTACTGACAGGTAACAATATTACTGGAAACCACAAACAAGCAGATGAAGTCCTCCATTGACTGATATGTTACTGGAAACTGCAGACAAGTAACTCTGGAACTGGAAACCACAGACAAGCAGGAGACATCCTGATGACTGTTGACTGGAACTGCGCACAGAAAACTGAAAGAGTTACTAGCAAGTTGTAGAGCAATACCAAGATACAGGTGTGAGCAGTGTCGCATTGGGGTGCCAAGGGCCCACCACTAACTGACTTCAGGGCCCCACTTTTCACTTACATGCAAACGTGACATCATCCTCAATCACAAATTTATATGAAAATAAATTGGGTAGATTTTTAAATGAATAAGATGCTGCCTTTGTCTATACATAGTGATTAGTGATGAGCGAGTAAACTCATTGCTCGGGTTTTCACGAGCACGCTCGGGTGGTCTCCGAGTATTTATGACTGCTTGGAGATTTAGTTTTCCTTATCGCAGCTGGATGATTTACGGCTACTAGCCAGCCTGAGTACATGTGGGGGTTGCCTGGTTACTAGGGAGTCCCCACATGTAATCATGCTGCCTAGTAGCAGCAAATCATCTAGCTGCGGCAAGGAAAACTAAATCTCCGAGCAGTCATAAATACTCGGAGACCACCCGAGCGTGATACAAGTATATTGCGCCAAGTACTGCTCATATAAGAGGGTGGTGACCCACTCCTGCACCGGAGGATTCTCCTGTTCTCCTGTGGGCCATTCCAAGCCTAGATGTGAATCTAGGGAGTCTTAAATCACAGAGTGATCTATTTCAAGTGTTTATTTCTGTTAATGTCGATGATTATCGCATACAGCCAATGAAAACCCAAAAGTCATTATCTCAGTAAATTAGAATAATTAACAAAAAACACCTGCAAAGGCTTCCTAAGCATTTAAAAAGGTCCCTTAGTCTGTTTCAGTAGCTCCACAATCATGTGGAAGACTTCCGACTTGACAGATGTCCAGAAGGCGGTCATTGACACGCTGCACAAGGAGGGGAAGCCTCAAAAGGTCATTGCTAAAGAAGCTGGCTGTTCACAGAGTGCTGTATCCAAGCATATTAACGGAGAGTTGAGTGGAAGGAAAAAATGTGGTAGAAAAGGGTGCACAAGCAACCGGGATAACCACAGCCTTGAAAGGATTGTTAAGATTAGGCAATTTAGAAATTTGAGGGAGATTCACAAGGAGTGGACTTCTGCTGGAGTCATTGCTTCAAGAGCCACCACACACAGACGTATCCAGGACATGGACTACAAGTGTCACACTCCTTGTGTCAAGCCACTCATGACCAATAGACAACGCCAGAAGCGTCTTACCTGGGACAAGGAGAAAAAGAACTGGACTGTCGTCAGTGGTCCAAGGTGATGAAAGTAAATTTTCCATTTCATTTGGAAATCAAGGTCCCAGAGTCTGGTGCAAGAGTGGAGAGGCCACAATCCAAGCAGCTTGAGGTCTAGTGTGAAGTCTCCACAATCAGTGATGGTTTGGGGAGCCATGTCATCTGCTGGTGTAGGTCCTCTGTGTTTTATCGCGACCAATGTCAGCTCAGCCATCTACCAGGAAATTTTAGAGCACTTCTTGCGTCCCTCTGCCGAAAAGCTTTTTGGAGATGGAAATGTCATTCTCCAGCAGGACTTGGCCCCTGTCCACACTGCCAAAAGTACCAATACCTGGTTTACAGACAACAGTATCATTGTGCTTGATTGGCAGCAAACTCGCCTGACCTTAACCCCATAGAGAATCTATTGTCAAGAGGAAGATGAGAGATACCAGACCCAACAATGCAGAAGAGCTGAAGGCTGCTATCAAAGCAACCTGGGCTTCCATAACCCCTCAGCAGTGCCACAGGTTGATCACCTCCATGCACCCCGCAATGTTGCAGTAATTGATGCGAAAAGAGCCCCAACCAAGTATTGAGTGCATTTACTTTTTGTATTCGAGAACTGAAGTGAAATAACTTTTTGATGATATTCTAATTTAGTGAGAATCACTTTTAGGCCGGGATCACACATGCGAGAAATACGTTGGAGTCTTGCATGGTAATACCCGGCATTGCCGCCGTCACTCAGGAGCGGAGAGTGCGGCCACATATCAATACATGCGGCCTCACGCTCCGCTACTGAGTGACAGCGGCAATGCCGGGTATTGCCATGCGAGACTCGGACGTATTTCTCGCATGTGTGATCCCGGCCGTATACTTGTTCTCCTTTTCCTTGATTGACAACTATGACTTTATAGGGGTCAGAGGATGGTGGAGAAAGAGGGAAAACAATTAGGTGACAAAGTTGTACATGCCAAGGGTACAGCGAGTGCACGTGCTTGGTTTGAACAGTCATTTTGTTCTGACAGACTCCCATTCATTTTTTACGGTGGAGCTTCTTGTCCTGTCACTTGAAAAGTGAACTACTGCCAAACATTTTAGAGCGGACATCAACATTACGCTCTTCCTATGCGTTTGTTTCCTAATGTGAATCAAGATATTGCTGAGGAAGTTCATGAATTCGTCAGTGGTTGATTCATGACGAGTCCACCCGATTGTCACTTTCATATTCTACAAGGGCAATGCTCACATTTCTTTCTTTTACTATTTAGTGCAAATCAGTGTTTTTAAAATATTCCTAATGTTCTTAACTTTTCCGCTTGTCGTCACAAGCAACACCCAAGGAGGACATTTTCTTGGAAGGAATGTGCCCATTGTGACAATAGGAAGTCAACCTACAAGTATGTTTTTGGATTTAAAGACAAAGCCCCTATAAGGGTCAGCAGAGAAATAACGAGGGGCCCCAGTGAGAAAAATGATAAAGATTCTGGTGGGATCCTGTGGAGCCTTGATTTGTAGACAGTATCTTTATTAAAGAGGACCTGTCACCACTACTCCTCCTTGAGTATTTTTTTTTATTCAGTTATATGCTTCTAGAACTATGGGTCTAATTATTTAGTGCTCATTTTTATGGTCTTTACTAGAGGGGAGCGGATCGCTTCATGGGACTACAGCCCAGTGTCCAGCTCAGTGATATCTGTTAGCAATGTACGGTAAGTAGTGTGTGAAAAAAAATGAAAATAAACTTAAAATCAGAGTTTTAAGAAATAAAAGATAAAAAAACAAAAACAAACACAAACTACATGTACAGTTATATGAAAAAGTTTGGGCACCCCTATTAATCTTAAGCTTAATGTTTTATAAAAATTGTTTTTTTTGCAACAACTATTTCAGTTTCATATATATAACTGTTGGACACAGTAATGTTTCTGCCTTGAAATGAGGTTTATTGTACTAACAGAAAATGTGCAATCTGCATTCAAACAAAATTTGACAGGTGCATAAGTATGGGCACCCTTATCATTTTATTGTTTTAAATACTCCTTCCTACTTTTTACTGACTTACTAAAACTCTTTTTTTGGTTTTCTAACCTCATTGAGCTTTGAACTTCATAGCCAGGAGTATGCAATCATGAGAAAAGCTACTTAAAGTGGCCACTTGCAAGTTGTTCTCCTGTTTGAATCTCCTCTGAAGAGTGGCATCATGGGCTCCTCAAAACAACTGTCTAATGATCTGAAAACAAAGATTATTCAACATAGTTGTTCAGGGGAAGGATACAAAAAGCTGTCTCAGAGATTTAACCTGTCAATTTCCACTGTGCGGAACATAGTAAGGAAATGGAAGAACACAGGTACAGTTCTTGTTAAGGCCAGAAGTGGCAGGCCAAGAAAAACATCAGAAAGGCAGAGAAGAAGAATGGTGAGATCAGTCAAGGACAATCCTCAGACCACCTCCAGAGAGCTGCAGCATCAACTTGCTGCAGATGGTGTCACTGTGCATCGGTCAACTATACAACGCACTTTGCACAAGGAGAAGCTGTATGGGAGAGTGATGCGAAAGAAGCCGTTTCTGCAAGCACGCCACAAACCGAGTCGGCTGAGGTATGCAAAAGCACATTTGGAGAAGCCAATTACTTTTTGGAAGAAGGTCCTGTGGACTGATGAAACCAAGATTGAGTTGTTTGGTCATACAAAAAGGCATTATGCATGGCGGCCAAAAAACACAGCAATCCAAGAAAAACACTTGCTACCCACAGTAAAATTTGGTGGAGATTCCATCATGCTTTAGGGCTGTGTGGCCAATGCCGGCACCGGGAATCTTGTTAAAGTTGAGGGAAGCATGGATTCCTCTCAGTATCAGCAGATTCTTGACAATAATGTTCATGAATCAGTGACAAAGTTGAAGTTACACAGGGGATGGATCTTTCAGCAAGACAATGATCCAAAACACCGCTCCAAATCTACTCAGGCATTCATGCAGAGGAACAATTACACTGTTCTGGAATGGCCATCCCAGTCCCCAGACCTGAATATCATTGAACATCTGTGGGATCATTTGAAGAGGGCTGTCCATGCTCAGCGACCATCAAACTTAACTGAACTGGAATTGTTTTGTAAAGAGGAATGGTCAAAAATACCTTCATCCAGGATCCAGGAACTCATTAAAAGCTACAGGAAGCGACTAGAGGCTGTTATTTTTGCAAAAGGAGGATCTACTAAATATTAATGTCACTTTTCTGGTGGGGTGCCCATACTTATGCACCTGTCAAATTTTGTTTGAATGCAGATTGCACATTTTCTGTTAGTACAATAAACCTCATTTCAAGGCAGAAACATTACTGTGTCCAACAGTTATTAGATATATGAAACTGAAATAGCTGTTGCCAAAAAAACAATTTTTATAAAACATTAAGCTTAAGATTAATAGGGGTGCCCAAACTTTTTCATATATTTGTATTTGACATTCCCTCATTCGTAACGACCCTTTCTATAAAGCTATATCATTTTTAATCACGTACCGTAAATTCCGTAAAAAAAAAAAAAAATTATCAAACACTTTACCATAATTGTCATTTTTTTCTGTTAACCTTGGCTCAAAAAAAAAATATTCATGTGTTCCAAAATGTTACCAATAAAAACTGCAGCTCTTATGGAAAAATTTTTTTTTTAAAAAATCCACATACAGTTCTGTAAACAGAAAAATGAAAAAGTCCGATCTCTTACTATATGATGACCAAAAAAACTCAATTTTTTATTTAAAAAAAGTTATTTTTGTGACAAAGTAGTTAAATGTAAATAATGTATAAATTGGATATCGACCCACATAAACTCTGTAAAAAATGAAATGTAAAAACAATGACATATTTACTGCTTTTTTTTTTATCAACCTCCCTGCCACAAAAAGTTAAACAGTGATCGAAAAGTTGGATGTCAATCAAAAATGGTTCCAGTAAAATCTGCAACTAACCCCACAAAAAAAAACAAGCCCTCATACAGGTCCGTCTATGGGAAAAAAAGAAATAAAAAAGTTATGGGTGTCAGAATATAGTGACAAAAATAATTTTACTTTAAAAGTCTTGGGTAAAAGTAGCAAAACATAAAAAAAAAACATGTAAAACATAAAAAAACAAAAAATAAAAATAAAATATAAAACAGTTTTTATTGTTTTTTCCTCCCTAAGAGTAAATAAAAAGTGATCATAAAGTCACAGGTAGCACAAAGTGGGACCACTAAAAATTGCAGCTTGTTGCGCACAAATAAGTCCACGTCCAGCTCCTCTGGTAAAAAATTGTGAAACTTACGTCTTTGTGAATACAACGACCCGAGGACAATTTTTTTTTTTTTTTCAAAAAATCTATCAATTGTACCAAAGTAATAAAACATATATAAAACTATATCCACAAAATAATAGCGCAAACTTTAAAACACAAAAAATGACTTGTAGCAGAATTATTTTGTTTATATTACTTTCCATGATGAGTTAATAAGTTTGGGAAAATGAAGCCATGGACTAACAGAACTTGTACCCCCCCCCCCCCCCCCAAAAAAAAAAAGTTAAATAAAAAAGTTATGGCTCTTGGAAAGTTACAATTAAAAAGTGGAAAAAATAAACTGTGATAAAAGTCAAAACTGGCTATGATGCCAAAAGGGTTAGAGGCCCTTCTTATTCGTGTACGAGTCATTTTATATTTTTACAGCCAGATAAAGGTGTTCGGACCGGAGATGAGAGCGATCTTCTAGCCATATAAGACAGGCGATACCATAAAAACAAAAAGTGCATTCCGAAAAAAAAATTAAACTTTCATATTACTCCATAAAGTTGTATAAAAGTTTATAAACTTTTATGTAACTTTTTTCATAACGTCACCATTAACCCTTCAGTGGATGATATGTCAGACGGGGTACACTGAATTCTCAGCTCCACAATTTTTTTTTTTTTCTTTTTTTTTCTCTGACCTTGCTTTGCGAGGATTTTTTTTTTTAATCTGAGGTGCATCTTTTTTTTTTAAACCCCTTAATCCCCGGGCAATTTTCCATTTTTGTTTTTTTTTGCTCCACTTCTTCCCAGAGTCATAACTTTTTTATTTTTCAGTCAATATGACCATGTGAGGATTTTTTTCTTTGCAAAACAAGTTGTACTTTTGAACGACAACATTGGTTTTAATATATCATGCACTGGAAAATGGGAAAAAAAAATCCAGGTGCGGTGAGATTGCCCAAAATGTGCAATTTCACAGTCGTTGTTTTTGGTTTTTTTTTTACCGTGTTCACTAAATGCTAAAACTGAAGCGCAATTATGATTCTCCAGGTCATTACGAGTTCACAGACACCAAACATGTCTAGATTCTTTTTTATTTAAATGGTGAAAGAAAATTCCAAAATTTGTTTTAAAAAAAAAAAAAAAAAAAAATTACCGAGACACATAGCATCTCCATTTTTTGTGATCTGGGGCTGGGAGAGGGTTTATTTTTTGCGCACCAGACTGATGGGGTTTTTTTTTTTACAATTTTGGTGTACATACTGTACAATGTTTTTATTTCCTGTTATTGCATTTTAATGCAATGTTACGGCGACCAAAAAAAACGTAATTCTGGGGTTTTGAATTTTTTTCTCATTACGCCGTTTAGCGATCGGGTTAATTCTTTTTTATATTGATAGATCGGGCGGTTCCAAATATGTTTACTGTATTTTCTGGCGTATAAGATTACTTTTTAACCCCTGAAAATCTTCTCAAAAGTCGGGTGTCGTCTTATACGCCAGGTGTCGTCTTATAGGGCAGATGCAGAGTAATCTGCGGTCGCCGCATATTGTGGGGGGAGTGGTCCCAATGACGAGGTGAGGGGGCACCTCACCGGGAAGGTGTAAGTGAAGCAGAGGCAGAGAAGGAGATAATAGGATACAAGGGTGAGCCAGATTAGTGAAAGAGGAGTGTTTTTCTAGGCACAGCACCGCTCTCTCTCTTTTTTGCATACCCCTGGCATCCCAGACGCTGACAGTTTGCTTCACTTACACCTTCCTGGTGAGGCGCTCCCTCACCTCGTCATCAGGACTACTCCCCCCCACTATATACGTCGACCGCAGATTGCTTCGCACCCACCCTATAAGACCACACCCGGTATTATAAGACAACCCCCGACTTTTAAGAAAATTTTATATTTTAACTGGAAAAGTTGGGGGTCGTCTTATACGCCGGAAAATACGGTATATATTTTTTTATTTACTGTCCCCATACCCCAGTCTCAATACATCATCTTTTACTCCCTCCACCCTCAAAATTCATCGTCATTTGCATTCCCCCAGTCCAAAAGTCATCATTTACAGTCCCCCTTCCACCACTTCATCATTTACAGTCCCCCTACCACCACTTCATCATTTACAGTCCCCCTCCCCTCCCTTACTTCATGTGTAGTCACCCTTCCCCCCACTCACTTCATCATTTGCATTCTCCCTCCCCCATTTAATTCATTTTATAAAGAAAAGGGGAAAAAAACAAAACTTTTTCATACTTATCTGACGATCTCCTGCAGTCGCAGCTCTGCTTCTGGTGTCCTCGTACACGTCGTCACCTGACCGCAAATCTAGAGGTGGCAGGAGTTGGATCTGCACAGCCGTTGAGGTTAGTCGGTCGTGCAGCTGCGGGAAAGCTCCCAGCGCCGAGGTGTGCACCACCCACAGCACTTTATTACACGATGGGGCCCGGTGAGCAGAAGGACAAGGGGTGGGGCTCGGGCCCCCCTCTGTACTGCTGCTCACCAGGCCCCATACAGCAGTAAGGCCAGTAATGCCCCGATGGTGGCCCTGGATAAACATGCAAATTAGGAAGGGAGCAAACACTTTTTCACAACTGTATATGTAGGCTTTGTATTAGGCAGCTTTCAAGACATACATCAGGGTATGCTCCTGCAAGAACTAACACAGGACAGTCTTGGGGACCTGTGATAGAATCCAAGGTTGTTTGTTATAATTGTTTGCTATTGATTGTGGTCCAAAAAGGAATAAACAGCCACTCCCTCTGTTGTAGGTGATAGCAACAAGCGCACCAACAGCTCCTCCAAATCACAGTACCAAAATGCATATTGCTGATTCTCGGAGACGTACATTTAGAGTGTTTGGCGCCAAATGGGTATAAAAACTTCCCTTGTGACATCTCTACTGCATAGGGGGCAGGACTGCAATCCTGGATCCTTGTGTCATGCACCGCCCCTTCGGCTTTGCACTCGTACGCTATGCCGTAATAACTGGAACCATCTGTTGTGTTCGGTGACATAAATACAGTAACATTTAGTGCAGTGTCAGACTTTTACTGTAAGAGCACTGGGGACATTCAGGGTTTGCAGAGAAGTCGCTCTGGTTCCAGCCGCTGGTTTCCTGTTTGGGATATTTGCATACATTTTACTATTGCTGACTGGAACCAGATGTTTGTTATACGTTACATGGGAAAAAGTAAGGAACCATTACAGAACGTAGGAGTTAAATGTATCCAAAAGGTGTATGAAATAAAAAAAAAACTATACTAGGGGCCCTCGTTGGTGCAATGATTTGTAGGATCTAAACCAAGTATAGAAGTAAATACAAGTGATCGATTGAATTACCCTTGATTGCCATTCATTTATCACCACCCTGCACAAGATGCCGATTTCCCATCTCGATTTCCATCTGTGGCCGGACTTTGCAACCACTTTGTGGCCTTCTAGAAAAAAAAAAAAGCCTACCCAGAAAAGCCCCACCACCACACATAAATGTGAAGATTAGTGTAGTGTACCCAGTCCCAGACCCTTGGTGCGCCTAATCCCACCATGTCAATCTTTAGCTCTTTCTCTTTCAGCAGATTCCATTTCCACCACTAGATAAACACACAACCCCATTTTCTTCGGCTCAGCATTCCGCATCTACACACCATATGCTCGTTAGTTCTTGCGGTTCAGACTCTTTCAAGGGACTTTTAACATTTTCAGCAAATTTTGCAATATTTTTACAAATCACATAATTCTCTTGCACAAATACTATATAATGGTGGTGGGGCAAGTAAATAGGGTCTATAATAGTAAAAGATATCCCTTTGGGGTGCTTTCAGACTGCGATTTTTGTCCTAGATTCGTAGATCCCGTCAGGACTTATGTCCAAACTCCCCCGCAGAACCAGAATAGGGCATATGCGCCGATGGGGCCATTGACTATTACCGCGTTCTCTGATGTGCTTCATTTTTGCTTGTGTATGACTACTGAAGGAAGATACCCAAAAGCAGTCTACTATGTCCGAGTGTTCGTCTCCAGTAGGGGTACATGCCTCAAAAATGATGCACAACAGAGCACACAGTGACTCCGACCATTATAGTCAATGGTCCCATTAGCGCACATGCCCAAAAACAGTTGATGGGACCAACGAACTTGTCGAAGAACGCATTGAGAAAAGACCCTTAGTGTTCGCTCGCACTTTGTATTCCATACCTATAAGATCAAAGGCAAGTCAAAATCGTTCTCCATAGTTATTTCAGAACGTAAGCCTTGTTAAGCCCAGGAAGACTGAAAAAAGGTAAATTGAAAAACTAGTTTCGTTTAATTTCCTTGAGACCCCTCTCCACCCTCTGAGCATCTACTACTTTTGGGTCTACACTCAAAGTGAAACTCAGCTTTGACTCCTCCATTTGCGATTAATAGATGTGATTTCTTAAAAGGTGACTGATCGCAAAATTTGGGCCTTTTTGCTTTAACAACTTAGTAGTTAAAGAGGATTTTTCACCAAATATTTCTTGCTGAACTGGACACGTCTTAAAAAAATTTCCCCTCTCTGTTGGGAAGATATTCGCAATGAAAGCATTTGATAACTAATGAGTTCTTTTTTGTTAAGTCCATGACGGCTCAACAGAATTTTCAATGGGGGGGGCGTTACCTTTTCTCCTGTATGATGTTGACCAATCATAAGCAGGCAGTAACACACAGGAGAAAGAACACAACTCCACCATTGCTTAGAGCTGGCTACTCCTGTGTGAGACATATCACAGAAAGGCCGGCTTCACACTTGCGAGTTTTACGGACGTAAGAGCGCAGAAACTACGTCCGTAAAACTCGCAAAAAATACGGCACAATTATTCTCTATGCCCCTGCTCCTATCTGCCGTATTTTACTGATCAGTATTATACGGCTTTCTACGGCCGTAGAAAATCGCAGCATGCTGCGTTTGTCACCGTACTGCGCAAGAAATACGCCAATGAAAGTCTATGGAAGCGTGAAAAATACGGATTACACACGGACAAGCAGTGTGACTTGCGAGAAATACGCAGCGGTGTTAGAGAGAAAAGCCGGCAATTCAGTGCGGTGTACAGTAAAATCACACTGACAGCTTCCAGTCCAATAGGTAGAATAAATGTGAACACATAGAATAGATATATATATATATATATATGTCAGTGAGACACATATATGTATATATATTAATATTTATTCCAGCGCTATACAGCTTGAAAGCCAGTAATTCAATTACCGGCTTTTTCTTTCTCCTTCCTAAACCCGACATGATTTGAGACCTGGTTTACATACAGTAAACCATGTCTTCTCTCCATTTTTTTTGCAGATTCCACACTACTAATGTCAGTAGTGTGTATCTGCAAAATTTGGCCGTTCTATCTACTAAATTAAAGGGTTAAATGGTGGAAAAAATTGGCGTGGGCTCCCGCACAATTTTCTCCGCCAGAGTAGTAAAGCCAGTGACTGAGGGCAGATATTAATAGCCTGGAGAGGGTCCATGGTTATTGGCCCCCCCCTGGCTAAAAACACCTGCCCCCAGCCACCCCAGAAAAGGCACATCTGGAAGATGCGCCTATTCTGGCACTTGGCCACTCTCTTCCCATTCCCGTGTAGCGGTGGGATATGGGGTAATGAAGGGTTAATGCCACCTTGCTATTGTAAGGTGACATTAAGCCTAATTAATAATGGAGAGGCGTCAATTATGACACCTATCCATTATTAATCCAATTGAATGAAAGGGTTAAAAAACACACACACATTATTAAAAATTATTTTAATGAAATAAAAACAAAGGTTGTTGTAATATTTTATTTAACGCCCAATCCAATCACTGAAGACCCTCGTTCTGTAAAAGAAAAAACATAATAAACCAACAATATACTTACCTTCCGCAGATCTGTAAAGTCCAACGATGTAAAGCCTGCGAGAAAACCACGCAGTACGGATGCCATACGGATTACATACGGAGGATGCCATGCGCAAAAAACGCTGACACACCCTGCCTACGGAGGAGCTACGGACCACTATTTTCGGGACTTTTCAGCGTATTACGGCCGTAATATACGGACCGTATTTTCATACGCTGAGTGTGAAGCCGGCCAAAGGCTGATCTCGCTGCAGAGGGATGACAAGCTTGTGTGAGCACAGCAAACCTGTGATTACTAACACTTGAGCTTTCATATGGCAGTCTGGGTGGGGGTTGGAACAAAACAGCTGAGTTTAGCTGTGTCAAATTATAAACACTCCTATCAGCACTGTCATCTTTGCTAATATGCAGGTCATCATCCGACATCTCAGCAGAAGCAGATGCGGTTGATATAGCATACAGGCACGAGGGTGGTCCTACACAGTACTGAGTCACATTATGAGTTGAACTACTGAAATTCATGCAAACTGGATCCACCTGTAATTTAAACTTTCACCGCTTTTTGGGGGGTGGTTTGGAACCCAGCTCAGTAGGTTAATTAATCTTCTTTCCATTGACCATCGATATGTCTTTTTTCATCTTGAATCTTTTGTTCACGATCCGATGTGTGTTTTCAAAGTTCCTTTAATTTTTTTGAGAACTCTATTTGTGGAAGAACTTTTATTTTTTACTTTTGAAAGTGGAACAAAATAGAAAAATAGTAAAAAAAAACTCCACCATTGATTTTTGGGTTTGTTTCTCCAACATTCACAGGTAAGTGTGTATGATAATTTAATCAGGATGATAATGAAAGCCAATTTGGCTATAAAAAATGTATTTATTTTTTTTTTTTTTTTTTTTTTTACATTTTATTGCCTTTATTTACATCTTTTTTTATGTTTCCATTTTGTGAGAACCAGAACACTTGTTTATTTGCATGACTAGTTTTATTTTTTACTGGTACAATTTGGGTGTGCATCAGACATTTTCGGCAATTCCGCCGTGTATGGGATAAATTTTGCTTTCAGTTTATGGGTTAACAGTACTGATGAGCGAATATACCCGTTACTCGAGATTTCCTGAGCACGCTCGGGTGACCTCCGAGTATTTTTTAGTGCTCGGAGATTTAGTTTTCTTCGCCGCAGCTGAATGATTTACAGCTACTTGCCTGCTTGATTACATGTGGGGATTCCCTAGCCACCAGGCAACCCCCACATGTACTTACCCTGGCTAATAGCTGTAAATCATTCAGCTGAGGCGAAGAAAATCTCCGAGCACTAAAAAATACTCGAAGGTCACCCGAGCGTGCTCGAGAAATCTCGAACAACAAGTATATTCGCTCATCATCACTAGTTAGCAGCATGGTGGCTCAGTGCTGTGGTCCTGGGTTCAAATCCCAGCAAGAACAACATCTGCAAGGAGTTTGTATGTTTTCCCCATATTTGTGTGGTTTCCTCCCACACTCCAAAGAAATAATGGTAGGGAATCAAGATTGCGAGCCCAAATTGGGATGGTGATGACCCCACAAAGAAAGGTAGCATCAGATGTGCACACTCAACACCATTCACTTCAATGAAACTGAACTGTAATTATAGACAACTTATGGATTGGGGGTGGCACTGTATTTGGAACAAGTCAGCCATGTTTTTCTCCCCCTAGACAACTCCTCTAAGCTAGTGGTTAACTTGTAAACGTCACCCAATCTTCTCAGCATTCTTACTTTTTTTTTTTTGAACCACTGTTTCTTTAAAGGGTATGGAAATCTTCAGGTCTATTTCCCCCAAGAATACATGAATTTTGCGCTAAAAATCATTTCTGCATTAGGATTTACGAAAAATTTCACAGTTTGGCTTTTTACGTGCGGTTTTGTTTCCCAGCACAATGTGTTAACTAAGAATCAGTCTCTCCGCTCATCCTGACAGGACATTTGTAACCCTCTGACCTGTCTTTTTCTGAGCTCCTCTCAGCTGATCTATGGCCACATGGAAGTTGAATTTACATGTAAAGCGCCATGGAATAAATGGCGCTAGAATGATAAATAATAATAATAATTATTCAACTTTGTGGTCAGAAATCAATAGAGGGGAGCTAAGAAAAAAATAAAGATAATTTCTAATTTTTTTAGAAAACCTGTAATTTCTGGAATGAAAAAACAAAAATCAGACAAAGGAGATGCAATGCAAATTCATTTTTTTTTATTTATTAAAGGACAAAATGCCTTCTATTGCTGAGGGTGTGACCTTTTCCTGTGGAATTGATCATTACTTTACAAAGTCCCTGTCTAAAGTTCAAGTGCTCCAATACATTCTTTTTCCTTTGAACATAAAAAAAAAAAAAAAAAAAAAAAAAAAGAACAACAAAAAAAAACGTAGTAATGACCTACGAGGCATGTAACTACTCGTACTTATAAATGCGCACAATGCAAAAAAAAAAATCATTGCTTTGTTCAAAGGTAAAAAAAAAATAAAAATAAAATACCCAATTAAAGAAGCCAAGTTTGCAGGGAGCTTTTCTTTCCCTCATTAACCCTTTAAGGTCACTAGGTACATCTTTATTAACGTACATAAAAAAACGGAAAAAGTTGTACATAGTTCTGTAACCGCATTATTTATATATATATATATATATATATATATATATATATATATATATATATATATATATATATATATATATATATATATATATATTGCAGTTAGTTTTGGTATTTTGGACCAAGTGTAAATGCTAGACGACATCTTAAGTCGACTATTTTGTCTTTTTTTTTTTTCTTTTTTATTATTTTTCCTGTAGAACTTTAAGTTCTTTTTTCTTTTTTTTTTTTCAAATATAGATCATATACCTGCACCCGAATCACGGCAGACAGATTGTATATTATAGAATGCCCTTCTGAAAAATTCATTCAAAATAGAGATGCCTTTTATTTTTTCCAGAACTGTAAAAGCCATAGAAATGCAAAAAAATACCTATTTTTTTAATTATTTTTAATTTATTTTTTGTAATTTTTTTTTTTTTATAAATGTTTCCTTGAAACGCTTCTGCTGTCTTCTCTGACATATAGCAACCTAGTATGTGCGACGTGCGCAAAAGTAAACAAATTGTACTCACTGAGACTAACACACCCCGCAAAAAGTGAGGTTGTATAATTACGAAACTAGCTTAAAATAGTAGTCTCCTTTCCCTCCCGCCCCTCACCCTACCCTATGTATTGAGCAAAAAAAATATATTTAGGCACTCGCTGTCAGCACTTGTAAATACAATTTCCCTTCCCCTCCTTTCTATAGGAAACCTGTTGAGTACATTCACATCTATTTAGCTTTGTACGGATAGCCCCACATACTAGGCCGCGCAGCAAATACAGCCAAGGTTGAAACTTTTTAATGCTCAGTCTTTATCTTTGTCCGTTTTATGAACTAAACAGGTGAACTAAGCCGCAACTCTTTCCACTGGGCTCCTCAAAAGAGGGCAATGGCAACAGAAGGCACGCATCTACCAGGGAGGACACCTTGTCCTACTGAGGCAAAGAGATTCAGTTGTTCTCTATTTCTTCCAGATCCAGCTCCTCGCAATCTATAGGAAATGTGGCGCTCTCACAGTCACTTAGGTCTTCCTCGCTTTCGCTCACGGTCGCCTCCCTCGAGCAGCCGATGAGGCAGGTTCCTCTTCCGTCTGGGGTCTCCTTGATGGGGCTGGAGCCAGGAGTGATGATATTCATATGGTCGTTGGAATCACATGGGGAGGAGACGATGGTTTTGAGGTGGGGATCATCTTCATCTTCATAGTCCAAAGAGCACAGGCTTTTCGAAGTCTATAAAGAGAATAGAAAGGAACATTAATACAAAATGTCCATAGACTTGAGCTTAATTGATTCTGCCAATAAGTTCTGGGAAGTCGGAAGGTCACATCTAAAATTCAAGCATAGATAAATCACCATTCCACTTGATTTACAGTCTTTGGTCCAGCAGAAGAAAACTGGGCACTGATCAAAGTGTGTGAACAGCAGCTCATGGTCTGGAACTTTTTGCTGGAGGGGAACAAAGGTCTACCCATTGTAAAATATGGTGGAAGATCCAACATTAACAACCACGAAGATCAAATACCTTTCTGATAATTAGAAATGGGAGAATCGATTTGCAGGACTCCGTTCCATCAGCCAGGTCAGTAGTGGGAGGCCTACAAATCGACTTACCTTCTTAGCTTTACATTTGATTTGCCGGGTTGGTATGATGTGTGTACGTCATGCCACAGTAATGCAATGCCAGTCCGGCTAATCAAAAGAAGAGCAGGTAAGACCCGGAAGTAAGGAAATTTACAGGCTTTCCCTTCAGTGGTCACAAATTACTGACCTGGACGATGGACCTGAGTCCTGCAAATCAACTCTCTTTAGAGAGTTTAGAAAATGAAAAGCTAAATGGGTTTGGAGTTTGACAACTTTCTTTTCTAAATCAGAAATATGCTTAGAGCAGTTGTCACTTTTGTTCCGGCACCACATAAGGGGGCCATGATGACTTTTGAGGGTACAACACATACGTGGTACGTAAGATGCCACTACTACTACTAAGGGTATCACTTACTTCTTGATTTCCACAGACCTTGTATAACAGTATTATTCCGACAACGTATAACATTGGCATTAGCGTACATTTGTGGCGCTATCACTTTATCGCTGTATGTCGTCATTCTGTGCCACTTTGATTTATGCACTGTACAGTATATTTTTGTAGTAGTTTAGAAGCGTTATAATTTTCCTTCCACCTGCTGACGCTTTCTATAGAAGGGCATTTAGGTTCATGTTTATTCTCCTCATATGTAGACGGTAGCTGGCATCGGCATCCTTAAAGGCTGTTGTTGCCATTTTAGCCTAAATTAGCTTATAACGTTTACATTGAAGACAGAATTAATTAATTTCCAGATTAATTCTAACCAACTTTTATTTGATGTGCTGCCAGATTTGCTGAAATGGTGGAGCTTTTCAAGGGAATTCTTATAAAGCGCAAAAAAATTGAATGACTTGCCGGCCAACTCGAAACATAAAAAAAGATTTAGTACTTGTACAAGTGCTTCTGTCAAATTATGCGTTCACGTATATATATCTTGTGTGCATGTTAAAACTGAAAATTTTGACAAAACGGTGCTTAAACAAAAATACTATCACACTCTCTCAAAGATCATGACGTCCAAACACTCATACAGACATCTTTGCAAATCGGTTCAATCTCAGACCACAATGCATGGACCAGAGTGTGAAAGTCTCATAGAAATACAAGAAGAGGTCATGCTCCGGTCAGGAGACTCGCAGCCAGTCCATGCATTAGCGGTCCGAGACCAAACAGAGATCCACAGACATCTGAAAGAGCCCTAATCTCTTCTAACTGCCCCATACACATGGACATTCGACTTGACCGAGCATTCATGTATTTTCACTGTGGAGAAAGCTGCTGCTAGACATATCTCGTTGTGGTTACCTCCTGGTAGAACAAAAAGATCAGGTGCCCAACTCTAAACTGCCTGATCCTCATCAGACGTCTCATACAAACTAGATGATCAGTGGATTCTGCCAACCTTCAAGTGTCTAGGGGCCAATAGGCAGCCCGTAAATATTCAAAAATCGCATTTTCACATTGTAGAGACTCTATCATCAGTTTATATTCATGTGGTTTAACTGTGAGTAGTAGACATCCTTTGGAGTAAAATTAAGTGTGGTGAGCTGCCAGAGAAATGAAACTAGATGGACATAAGTCCATCTAAAGTTTTTGTTCAAAACATGAACCTCTTGCGTAAAGGTAGCCCAAAGACAAGCAGATAGCTCACCAACAATCTTCTGTATCTAGTAAGACACTGGCTCAGGCTTAGCCCAGGGAATTAACTAAATCTTCAAGAAAGATGATACACCATCGAATGTGTCGTCTACTGTCGAAAGCCCAGGTGATTTGCCCTCACACTACTGTCCATTCTAAAGTTAACATTCGGCTGGGTATTGATGTTGCCGTTGTCTCCGAATAAGTAAACTTTTTGTGGTGTGATTTATCCACTCTAGAAACACCAAGGTCTGATGTTGCTATTGCTCTACCTCTCATCTTGAAAGATGTGGTCAACAGGTGGAGAGCCACGTTCGCAGCAAACTACGGTTATCTTTAACTTTTTACTGCACACAATAAGACAATGTTGGAACAAATCTCTCTAAACAGAACATCTAAACAAGCTGGGCATGTACCAACAAGAACACAACATAGCTAATGTAAAGCAGAGCAGGCCAAACCAAAGAAACAAAAGCCGACAAGTATCGGGAAGAAATGTGCTGAACTGGCATTTTCTTCTGAAGTACTCAGTTAAGTGTGTTCAACACATTAGGATATAGTAGATCTATCCCATTTAAAGGGAGCCTGTCAGCAAAAGATAGAGCTGTCAATCAAGGAAGACGTAGGAGATAGACGAAACAAGTAGGTTGGAAGGCACACTGGAGTTTTTGGAAAGGGGTGCACCTGTGCTTGGGTTGAAAAGTGTTTTTTTCCCTTAACTCTAAGATGGACTCTTAATTTCTTCCCACTTTTGCTCCTCCTGACTCCTCACAGCAATTTCCAAAATAAAATAAAAAGTCCATAATGAATTTTAGGGGGCTAAGAAGTTTTCTTAACAGTTGTAAAGAACGGTCGGAGAAAGGGGAACTAAAATTCAAGTATATGCCTTGATAACCTAAATATAAAAGGTGGAATCTGACTTTAGAGACTTAAAATTAATTCTTAAAACGCTTTTTGCTACATCTCAAACAGAATGGACAACTTTATGATCCTCGCCGGACTGGGTAGCGCTTCAACATTTCGTCCTGCATCGGATCACACAAAAATAAATACTTGTTCAGAAGGGAAGAATTTAACAAAAAAACAACAACCTTGCAGTGAGTTCAAGACCAGCTGGGTGTGGTAGCGATGTCTGGGTTATTTTTCACTTTATCGGTGACTGTCTATCTCTACCATAGTCAATGTTGTATGGTGTATGTTTTCTATTCATTCTTCATGTCCCACCAGACTAAAGTCCTAGTCCATTGTCAAGTTAAGCTTCCTGAAGCTGGAGAAAACCATTCTTTACAGTCAATAAGATGATGAACTTTTTTGGTCTATGAGTGATGTTGGCAGCCTGCACACAAAATAAACATAGTGCTCCCCAGGTCTACACAACAGAAGAGAGCCCCAGACTCTATTCAGCTCGGAGGAACTGCAGTCTCCACTGCAACTGCAAGCCGAGGCAAGACACAGTCTAAAGACCGCAGGCATATTAGTCTTCGACAGCCAAACAGCATTTTATCAATAGGCCCGGATTACATTCTTCATCGTGACAGCGAGTTACAAGTGCATCTACTGTTGGCTTTTTAGTGGAATGTCTGGGTTAAAGTGCAAGTCAGAGAAGATAGATTGAATGTGCTAAAAAATTTTTTTGCAAAGCCAGCTGTTATGACTTCTTAAGGAAAATGACTGTTCTAGAAAGCTGAGAAAGCAGAACCAGCATGTTCTTATATATTAACTGCTTGATTATTTAAAGGGCGTGCTCCGATCTGGTCGATTGTTATATTTTTGAAGAGTTCCTTCACAAGAAAACTTTAACATTTTTATCTTTCTGGAACTTCCATCTGGAACCAATTGTACTCTATGAGGACACTTGCTAGTAAGTGATCCATTTCCCTGCAGCACTCCCAGAGGTCAAGTTAAGCATTACAGCGCTAATTAAAGTCAGGTCCTCCAACACAAAAGGATGCTTTATGTCAGGGGTCCCCAACTCTAGTCCTCAAGGCCCACCAACAGGTCATGTTTTCAGGATTTCCTTTGCATTGCACAGGTGATGCAATTATTACCTGGGCAAGACTAAGGAAATCCTGAAAACATGACATGTTGGTGGGCCTTGAGGACTGGAGTTGGGGACCCCTGCTCTATGTGACCACATTTCTCTCAGGTCAAATGAGGATGCTGAACGATGGACCCATTCCATTTATTAACATATACTTGCCTATAAATGGGTTCTCTAAATTAAAATGCTTTAATGAAGAAATTCCATTTCCTAACCATTAAAATTTACATAATACATCAGGTCTTCATTAGAGTAGAGGTGGTCATTTGTTTGTGCCACTGTACAATTTTCTCATTAGCTATTGCAGGTCTACAAAAAATTAAGGAGGTATGTCACCAAATCATAAGTGGTCATTTTTTTTACTCTATTTTATCCTCATTGTTCTCTTGAGTATTTTTTTTTTCCAACACACGATTATAGAGAAGTGGGACTTTTGATTCGGTGATCAATTTTATGGTCTTTGCCAAGGGGGGCAGGGCTCTCAGGATTCCCCGGAGGCGTCTTTAAGCTGCTATTCATTATTACACTGTGAGTGATGCCCACTTGCTAAGACCATAAAAATTAGCATGAAATAAAAAGGCTCATAACTCAGGAAATGTATGGCGGTTCAGGGTAGCTGTCGGAAATAAAGCATAAAAATTAAGTGTACATATTGTTTCCCGATTAGGAGTCCACTTTAAGACCCTTTCAAAAAAGGCCAATAACGCTTGTTTCCCAACAAACATATTGAAAAAGAATCTTTTTGCAAAAGATTCTTTTTGCAAAAGATTCTTTTTTCAACGCTGGTTGGTGGGTTTATTAAAGATTTATTATTAAAATTATTTATTACACGGATATACACTGTAGGATTGAAAAAAAACAACAACAATTGGCCGAGAGAGCAAAGTCTAACGGGATTGAATACAGGAGCAAATTTGCCTTTTTTTTTTTTTTTTTTTTTTTTTAATTATGCTGAAAAGTTTCAGAAACAGATATATTAGATAACCACTTTCCAAGCATGTACAAGCCACCAACCATAAAACATCTACTCACCTATATTAGAAAATAAATAAAAACATTTTTTTACCCAATATAACAAAGATGGACTAAATTATTAGTCCATCTTTATTATATTGGGTACTTTTTTTTTATAATTCTTTGGCCTTTTTGAACATTTTGAAAAAGCAAAACTGTTGGCAACATGTTATGTTAATGGCTAAATTAAATTCCAAAAAAGAAAAATGAGAAGCTCATTTTGGGTTTATCAAGTCTAAAGGTATTGTCTGAAAAGAAAAATCTAAAGTTTGCGCATATAAAAAAAAATAAATAAAAAATCTCCAGATGGAAGAAGTCCAACCTTCACGGCACACAAAAAAAACGTTCTTTGCTTGTATGGAAAGAAAAAAAAAAAAAATGAGACATCTAATGAGATGTATTTTCTTGTGCAAACCCCAGAAGCTCTCACCCTGGAGCCTTTCATTTACTGTGAACACACAAAAAAAAAAAAAGTACAGAGCACAGAGGCTCACTTCATTAAATGCCATTTTGGGCCTAATTTCACATTGTGATCTCCTCCTCTGCTGTTTCTAAAGGCTACGGAGCAGCAGATGCTCGATGTGGATGCCACCTCCAGAAGCGGTTTTTATTCAATGTTCCGCAAAGAAAGAGGCTTCAAGCTTTCATTCAGAGCTAAGTGCCCCCAGTGTGTTTGTTCCTGTCAGAGCACAAAGTGCTGGCTTGTCTACAGATCACTTTTGATTCCCGATTATTATCTCCGAGACCGGCCATAGTGCTATCGGCTTTCGGGGTTTTTTTTTTTCTCTCCAAAGCCTGCTGGAATTTGAACTCCAAATGGGTATCCCTCCTAGGCAACAATAGATAAAAAGGAGGCCTTTGACTGTTTATGCGTTGCCAAAAAGAATGGGCCCGAGTCTATCCTAGCAGGGACCTGTCAAGCACAGCACACTTCTCGTTTCGGCATGTCCCCATTGCAAAATAGCCACTTATTCAACATGGACAGCGTCTACTTGGCCTTTCGAGAAATAAAAATAAAAGTGGGGGTGTGAAAGGATTCTATCGGTTGCTGCGAATGGATAGGCTTACTAAACCACTAAATAGCACTAGGGGCCCTCGAAGCCTTGGAGGGATTTATGAGGCTTTTTTCTATTCAAAGAATGGAGAATAAACATTAACATTCGGACCCGCGCTCGGCATAATTATTGGCACATGCCATCTGTGTTCCAGTTTGACGTGCTTTGTGTAAAGGGGCAGGAACCGGAACAACCCATACTATCCCTCCTCTGCCGCCATCCTTGTTCAGTCAGGGTAATGATGCAGATATAACCGTGAACTTCATTGATAGATGCTCCCGACCGTATAGCATCTCAAATGCTTATCAAAAGGACTGACTGCCCCATTACTAGTAAGCTGTCCAAACTCGGAAAGCCAAAATAATCTAAAATGGCCTGCGGCAAACCAGAAAAACTTTGCAGAATTTTACGGATAGGCTTGGGTACTACTTTATCATGTGTGTAGGTCTTCCCGACTCTACCTCCGACAAATAGTTTCAGGAAAATAGAAGGATCGGACATGCTAAACTTGAATGCCCGACTAGGCTTTTGTTCTCGAAGAGGGTAATCAATTATCTGGCAGCAGCTTAACGCCCCATTTTCCCCCTTGCAACCCATGCACACTCAAGCCTACTCGAGGGTGCATATGTATAAAAATGGAGCAGCAAATAGATGTCAGCCCATACCAAACCCACAAGAATGGCTTTTAAAGTGGTCAACTTATGAAAACATGTTCTAAGAAAAGTTTTTATGGGTTCTGAGCCTCCCTGAGCAGAGAAAGTGTGTTTATTACTAGGGCTTGTCGATATATCCAACGGATGGTCATGCATTTTAAAGGCTGCCATGTAAAACTATACACCCTCCCCCAGTAGTGGACATGTGAATAAAGTTAACAAGGATCAATTGATGGACAGCTTCAGCTTCCAAATGAAAAAGGGACTGTTCATGGTGAAACACCCCCAATAAATACGGTCTTATCCACTACTTTTTATTACTTGAAAAGTAAGCCCATGGTGGTCCTAAAAAAAAAATATAAAAAATACATTTATCTTCTAGGCTCCCACCACCTTTTCTGAACTGCTGGCTGTGTCTCCCGCTAGCCTCCTAGCTTCCTTTGCCAGCGGAATGCCATCACATGACCGCTGCAGCCAATCAGCAGCCTCGTGCCGTAGGAGCCTAATAAGAGATAAACTTTCTTCCCTTTTAAGCTGAACATTGGCATTGGTAGTTTACTGCGTAATCCTAAAGATTGTGGGAGGGAGCCCATCGTTCCTCATTTTAGGTCTGATGTCAGGTCTTTTTATTGTTTTTTTTCCTAACACTACCTTTGTGGAAAACTTAATAATTTGTTTTCATATTATAATATTTATATTATTTTATTAATTAATAGGACCATTATTATTTCCAAGTACCCCAAAGAAATTTGGGGAACTGGCCAGAGAAGAAAAAAAAAATATCTAGGCCTTGAAATAATGTCCATGCAAGAACATTATTAAAAACTTTTAATGTTCACTTTAGAAAACATTTTCTAATACTGACGGGGTTATTTCAGAACAATGAATATTCAATTCAGAGACACAAGCAAGAAAAAAAAAAAAAATAAGAAATTTCCAACAAATGATACAGTCCCCCCCTGGAAGGGAACGCGCCAAGTTTCCCCCTCATTAAACCCATAGATATTTTGTAACAAGCGCACTCTGTCAGGCCACACCACTTTTCTATAGGGGATGTGACAAGTGTCGGCAGCTGCTAGATCAGGCACTTTGCTGCACAAGAGGTGAGATGAAAGGACAGCTGCTGTCCGGGGAAAGGAACGCCCCTCCCCCCCCCAAAAAAAAAAGTTAAAATAAAAAAAATTAAAATCGTCAAATTAACTCTTCAAGCACGCATTAATATTCTGCTCTTGGCAGGAGACCCAATACTGGTGGCGGCGGCCCCCTCCCCTCAGCGCGACAAGAGGACAATGAATGAGGAGACGGCAGGTCTTTTCAATTCTGCTTGGAGTATCGCTTTGATTACTGGCATACTAATTAAAAAAGACGGCGGACAAAGCAGAAAAAAAAAATGGAAAGTGGAATTGTGACAATTGGCATTAAAAAAAAAACCCCGCAAGATTCGAGGGTTAACACGGGTCCACAGCTGGAGGATGGACAAAAGTTTAATACAAACTTTATAAACTTTCTAAGCCCAAATCTGCTTCTGACCTGATCGATCGTTTGAGGAACCATAATTAGTAGCGATACTCTCATCGCTCTGTCACCGAGTCCCTGAGGCTTCATAGAAATGCATCGTTCCTCTATATAAAGTTTGACAAGTCTAAAATGAAGATTTAGAAGGAGGAGAGAACGCTCCTTCTAAGTCTTCATTTTTAGACTTGTCGAACTTTATATATATTCCTTAACCCCTTCACCCCAAAGCCTGTTTTCACCTAAGTGACAGGGCCAATTTTTACAATTCTGACCACTGTCACTTTATGAGGTCATAACTCTGAAACGCTTCAACGGATCCCGGTGATTCTGACATTGTTTTCTCGTGACATATTGTACTTCATGATAGTGGTAAAACTTCTTTGATATGACTTGCATTTATTTGTGAAAAAAACAAAAATTTGTCGGAAATTATGAAAATTTAGCAATTTTCAAACTCTTAGTTTTTATGCCCTTAAATTAGAGAGTTATATCACATAATATAGTTAATAAACAACATTTCCCACATGTCTGCTTTACATCAGCACAATTTTGGAAACATAGTTTTTTTTTGTTAGGACGTTATAAGGGTTAAAAGTTGACCAGCGATTTCTCATTTTTGCAACAAAATTTGCAAAACCATTTTTTTACGGACCACCTCACACTTGAAGTGACTTTGAGGGGTCTATATGACAGAAAATGCCCAAAAGTGACACCATTCTAAAAACTGCACCCCTCAAGGTACTCAAAACCACATTCAAAAAGTTTATTAACCCTTCAGGTGCTTCACAGGAATTTTTTGAATGTTTAAAAAAATTGAACATTTAACTTTTTTTTCACAAAATTTTTACTTCAGGTCCAATTTGTTTCATTTTACCAAGGGTAACAGGAGAAATTGGACCACAAAAGTCGTTGTACAATTTGTCCTGAGTACGCCGATACCCCATATGTGGGGGTAAACCACTGTTTGGGCACATGGCAGAGCTCGGAAGGGAAGGAGCGCCATTTGACTTTTCAATGCAAGATTTGCTGGAATTGAGATCGGAGCCCATGTCACGATTGGAGAGCCCCTGATGTGCCTAAACAGTGGAAACCCCCCACAAGTGACACCATTTTGGAAAGTAGACCCCTTAAGGAACTAATCTAGATGTGTGGTGAGCATTTTTAACCCCCAATTGTTTCACTAAAGTTTAGAATGTAGCATTGTGAAAATAAAAAAATCATTTTTTCTTTCCACAAAATGATGTTTTAGCCCGCAATTTTTTTTTTCCCAAGGGTAACAGGAGAAATTGGACCATAAATGTTATTGTCCAATTTGTCCTGAGTACGCTGATACCCCACATGTGGGGGGGAACCACCGTTTGAGTGCATGGCAGAGCTCGGAAGGGAAGGAGCACCGTTTGAAATGCAGACTTAGATGGAATGGACTGCAGGTGTCATGTTGCATTTGCAGAGCCCCTGATGTACCTAAACAGTAGAAACCCACCACAAGTGACCCCATATTGGAAACTAGACCCCCCAAGGAACTTATCTAGATGTGTTGTGAGAGCTTTGAACCAACAAGTGTTTCACTACAGTTTATAACGCAGAGCCGTGAAAATAAAAAATATTGTTTTTTCCACGAAAATGATATTTTATCCCCTATGTTTTTATTTTCCCAAGGGTAACAGGACAAATTGGACCCCAAAAGTTGTTGTCCAACTTGTCCTGAGAACGCTGATACCCCATATGTTGGGGGGAACCACTGTTTGGGCACACAGGAGAACTCGGAAGGGAAGGAGCACTGTTTTACTTTTTCAAAGCAGAATTGGCTGGAATTGAGATCTGACGCCCCCTGATGTGCCTAAACAGTGGAAACCCCCAATTATAACTGAAACCCTAACCCCAACCCCAACCCTAGCACTAATGGGAAAATGGAAATAAATACATTTTTTTACATTTTATTATTTTTCCCTAACTAAGGGGGTGATGAAGGGGGGTTTGATTTACTTTTATATCGTTTTTTTGGCGGATTTTTATGATTGGCAGCTGTCACACACTAAAAGACGCTTTTTATTGCAAAAAATTGTTTTTGCATCACCACATTTTGAGAGCTATAATTTATCCATATTTTGGCCCACAGAGTCATATGAGGTCTTGTTTTTTGCGGGACGAGTTGACGTTTTTATTGGTAACATTTTCGGGCAGATGACATTTTTTGATCGCTTTTTATTCCGATTTTTGGGAGGCGGAATGAACAAAAACCAGCAATTCCTGAATTTCTTTTGGGGGAGGCGTTTATACCGTTCCACGTGTGGTAAAATGGATAAAGCAGTTTTATTCTTCGGGTCAGTACGATTACAGCGATACCTCATTTATGTAATTTTTTTTATGTTTTGGCGCTTTTACACAAAAAAAACTATTTTATATAAAAAAATAATTGTTTTTGCATCGCATTATTCTGAGAGCTATAACTTTTTTATTTTTCTGCTGATGATGCTGTATGGCGGCTTTTTTTTTGCGGGACAAGATGACGTTTTCAGCGGTACCATGGTTATTTATATCCGTCGTTTTGATCGCGTGTTATTCCACTTTTTGTTCGCCTGTATGATAATAAAGCGTTGTTTTTTGCCTTTTTTTTTTTTTTTGCGGTGTTCACTGAAGGGGTTAACTAGTGGGATAGTTTTATAGAGCGGGTCGTTACGGACGCGGCGATACCAAATATGTGTACATTTATTGTTTTGTTTTTTTTACATAAATAAATGGATTTATTGGGAAATGTTTTTTTTTTTTAATTTGGGGATTTTTTTTATTTTTTTTTACACATTCTATTTTTTTTTTTTTTTACCTTCTAACATTGTCCCAGGGTGGGACATCTCTGTATTAGATCAGATCGTTGATCTGACAGTGTGCATAGCACACTGTCAGATCAACGATCTGACAGGCAGCTTAGCTGGCTCTCCAGCGCCTGCTCTCAGCAGGCGCCGGCTAGCCAGGTCACTTCATGACCCGGAAGGAGTCCGGCGGCCATCTTGGATCCGGGGACTCCTTCCGGGTCACCGGAGCAACGCGATCTCATTGCGTTGCTCCGGTGGGAGAGCGCAGGGAGCCCCCGTCCCTGCGCGATCCCCCTCTATGCCGCTGTCACTACTGACAGCGGCATCAGAGGGGTTAAATGCCCGCGATCGGCGATAGCGCCGATCGTGGGCATTGCTGCGGGGTGTCAGCTGTCGTATACAGCTGACACCCGCACCCGATCACCGCGGCGCTCAGCGCGAGACCGCGGTGATCGGTGCGCCGTACTAGTACTGCTGCTGGCACTAATGCAGTGCCGGCAGCGCAATACTAGTACGGCGCATGTCGCGAAGGGGTTAAAGCGTGACCTTCGCTTTATTTTTTATATCATACATCAATTGCATACGTGAAAATATGCAATTTTGTAATATATCTTTATCGTAGAAATCGGCTTCTTTCTCCTCCTGGGCTGATCCTTCTTTCTCAAAATCATATAAAATCTGTCGTCGGTGAAGACAGATTATCCCATTCCTGAGATAGGAGATGACAGCTGGTGCTCATAAAGTTCTATGGAAGTAGAGGAGACAGAGGCCGACACAGACATTCTGCTGCAAGTTCTCCTGAAATGGAACTTTATGATCAACTGTCATCTCCTATCTCAGCAATGGTAAAAAAAAAAATCTGTCTTCACCGAAGACAGATTTTACATGTGAATTTGAAGATTTTGAGAATGAAGGATCAGTCCAGGAGAAAATGGTGGACTGAAATTTTTTTCTCTTATCCAAAAATAAAACTGACGTTTGAATGAAGATTGAAAGAATAATCATTAAAACTTTTATCCTTTTTTCATAGATAAATAGTACACGTGAAAATAAGAACATTTATAGTATTTTTTTTTAGACAAGTCCACCATTTTCTCCTCCTGGACTCATCATTCATTCTCAAACTCTTCAAATTCACATGTAAAATCTGTATTCAGTGAAGACACATTTTTTTTACCATTGCTGAGATAGGAGATGACAGTTGATCATAAAGTTCCATTTCAAGAGAACTTGCAGCAGAATGTCTGTGTCGGCCTCTATCTCCTCTACTTCCATAGAACTTTATGAGCACCAGCTGTCATCTCCTATCTCAGGAATGGGAAAATCTGTTTTGCTTCAGGGTTAAAATAAAACAAAAATTACATATAAAACTGCTCAGATATACTAAAAAAGAAAAGAATGATATTGAATGAAAAATGATACTCACTGGCACCTCCCTTTCTGGCGCTTACCCGGCCCATGCTGATTTATGCTTCCTGGCACCGCCCTCAACACACAGCCAATCACTGACTGAGGTGAGCCACTGCCGTAGGCAATGATTGGCTTAGCAGACATTACTGATGTGTCGAGGACATGACCAGAAAGCAGGGACCAAAGGGGACTACATATGAGAAAGAACAGTAGATGCAGGGGGAGTATCATTTTATAATTCGTCTGAATCCTATCCCAAAAAAAAATATATATAAATATATTGTAGTGAATGGAAAGCCCCTTTAGGTATGTTGACCAGACATGGACTGTAAAAGCAAACTAGGGCAGGTCAAATTAGTTTCCGAATTAAAAAAAAAATAGTGGCAAATTAAAGAATAGAATTTGCTGCAGTTACGGAGCTAAATAATAGATCTTGAGGACATTAGTGAAGGAGACTTAGCATGTAAGTATAGGAAGTGCCCATGACCCTGCCCGAGCTTGAGATGCTATAGTTTGGCATGAGCTCAAGACAGAAAAATCGGTCCACGTAAAAACAAGGGACGTTTACACACTAATCGGTTTTACACAATATTCCTGGGGACGGAGTCATCTCAACGCTCTGCTGTACGTGAAAACTCAGCATTTTCAGCTCCTCCAGAGGGCTGCATTTTGCAAAGTCTGGTATTTTTGTGCAAAATGCACTGGGATAGCATCTAAAGGTTGTAATCGCACTCATTTCCTGAAAACAAAATAGTAACTTGCACAGAGGCCTCGTAAAATCGATATCCAGATAACACGTGTTACAGGCGCAGCAGGGCTCAGCTGCTTCTTAAAAGTGTTTACTACTTGCCCTAAATGAGTGCTTCCCCCCCCCTTTCTTACCAAGGGTTCTGGGAACTTATAATAGGCTTCTATTTCCCCTCTTCACTACGTGTAAGAAATTCACCACCGACGCATCCCTCTAAATTGAGCTCTGGGTAATAAAGAAAAACACAGGCCGCCCTGTCAATATAATACTGGGCTTGGAGGTGTTCCTGTCAGGAAGGTTTGTTATGGTCACTGTTATGGCAACGGGCTTTCCTTCCAAGGTCTCCAGTGAGAGATCCTGTGACTGACATCTTGCTTCATCTGGTCGTTAATGCTTGTTATTACTATTGCGTTTCTGTGTAGTCATGATAAATTAAATAGAAGGCTGTCAGGGCTGTGAAACCGGAGCGGATCAAGTCCTAGCAGAGGAGATGGGTGGCATCCATCTGCTAAGACGGGCGACACATTCTCAGCTTCCACGTGTCGTCTCGCGGCCATGATCGGACCCTCCTGAGGAGCATCAATTCGCTGCTGCAAGACAATATCCTCTTCGTCTATCATCCATATGTGAAGCATACGTAGATGCTTAATACCGTGAGAAGGTGCCCATAGCAAAAAGGGGTATCCCACTGTGGTGGCCTCTTCACCGCACAAACCTTCATTTTAAGGCCATGAGCTACTAAACTTTCCTCCTCATCTCCTTTGAACTTTTTGTAATCATAGATGGAAGGCATGACTGATCCAGCCCCGAAGAAAATTGAGACAAGCAAAGCTGGGCATCTACTTGCAATGGGTCCCGTACCACCACATTATCAAATTAGGATATGAAATGGAATAAAACCGGGCACCCAATTCCCTCTCAAAAAAGCTGTTCTATCTGGATTCTAAGGTGATAAGAACTTATTTCCCCATATAAAAGCTGACCATAAACATGAGAACTCTCCGACAACTGACAGCCATCTTTTTATCTTACTTGACTTCCCCCTCAAACACTTCAGTTGATTAAGTCTTTTCAAAAAGGAAAAAGCAAAAACTCCCGCCATGCTTCCCTGGCAGCGGCTTATCTACCCTGGAAACTAAACGTGTTGAAGTTCCAACTGCTCAATCTTTTGCTTCCCCAACATCAGCTGTTTGGGGAGAGTGGAAAGGCCCCCCATATATCAGGTTGGGCAAAACTCATCTAATATGTATGGGAGCCTTAAAGGGTTATTACCAACATATAGTTATCCACTAACTTATTCATAGCTAAGGAAATAATACTCTCCACCCCCAATTCCAAGCTTGGGGTTCCGGAACATGGCAGAGATCTTCGCTCCATTCACCATCTAATGGAGAAAATCGAGCTCAACCCCACAAAAATAAGTACCTTTCAATAGCAGTCATAATTCTGCACTAGGGCATGGGTCTGTGCCTAAATAAGATAAAAATGGTCCGATTACAGTAAATACTGTACTATGACTACCAATCTGGGCGAACACATGGTTCTCCAGCCTGGGTCCAGCTGCAGAACCCGGGTATAGGGCAGAACAGAAGGCAGGGCATTAGGCAGGGGGTAAATCAATTTTGTTATTCACATTTCGGTTCACAAATCTGACCATGCAGGGGTTGACATTTGGTATAAAATAAGCAAAGAAGGTGGTGTTAATGATGAAGCACGTTTCTCATTGCCAGACTATGGCAAGCGGGACACAAACTAAACTTAGAAGTTTCCTTCAAAAGCTGGAAGTCCATGTTTTCAGCATAGATACAATAGAATTGCAGACAGCAGACCGTGCATGTCAGAGATCAGGAAACGAGGGGCGAAGCACTGTCCGTGCCAACAACCTGTCAACAGCATCTATAGTGTTTAACTCTTTGGATGAATTTATTTGAAAAAAAGAATGGCTGTAATGGTAGAAGCGACAGCCAGGCTCCGAAATGTGTTGGCTACCTGGAGAATGCCACGCCATTGCTCTTCAAGTCGGGGGTCTGTAATGTCTGTTTAAACCAAGCAGGGCAACCTTGGGACGGTCGAACAGTTCAGCGCCCCTGCATCATCCTATCTACTCACTTCTGTCTGCTAAAAAACCAGTGCGGTCAATGGAAGAATTGGGCAGAGACAGATTGAAAACATGGAGGTGGAAAGGTGTCCTAATCTGTTCGGCCACAACAAGGGTGTTCAGAGCGCCGATGCTTGGTTTGAACAGTTATTTTGTGCCTCCAGAGTCCTTTCTAAGAAAATTCTGAGAGGTTTATTTCATCAGATTTAAACAGTGTTGGCGAACATATAGTGTAACTTGGCCCTGAAACGCGTGCACCGTACTGAAAAGCCGTTTAGCCTGAAATCCACCATGATTAATGAATTTTGGCAAAATCTACAACAATTGCAAATGTTTCACACAGATCAAATGCAAACGTTGCTCAACCCCATCACCCACCAGCTTCAAAAACAGAGCAGCAGGTGTGAGAAGCAAGCACTTAAAATGCGTTTCCACCTTACATCAAATATTCCTTCAGCCATGACAGCCTTCATTCCTTAGTCGGTTTCTCGAAGAGTTAGGGACACTGTATTAGTGTCTAGAAAAACTGCTTGACACCTCCTACAGAATATGCGATGGCAGCCACATGTTTTTTTCCCCAGGTTTTCCAGAAATAACTGGAAGACGACTTTTCAACTTAATTTGAGATTTTTTTAATTGATTCAATTTTTGAAAGCCCAGTATGCTCCAGGCGAAGCTAACACTTTATCATCTCAGTGGTTTAAATTGATGGACTTTATGCCACTTCCAGAATGGGCTCATTGTTTACGCTCGACAGGCTAGAGCATTCAGAACAAAAACTATGGAAAATCACAAGATCGACTGCGCCAGTAATCTTATTTGTTTATCACTGTCAGAAATAGAGATACAAGGACATGGCGGAGGTGGTGGTGGAGGGGGGACACTTAACACTGTAGTTGTTGCTGGAACAAAAGCAGGAATAGTGAAGAAAACGTCAGCTGGGTCACGGCCATGAGCATGCTCTGACCTGGGTCACCACAGCATATGGTGTGGATCTGTGCCTTTCCACAGTTAAATGGGAAGATCATCTTAATGAGGTTGTCCAGTGAGGAGGAATCATCTATCCACATGATCTGATGAGGTCCGACCAAAGGAATCCCCACCGATCCGCAAAATGAGGCACTTTTATCCCCGTGTTAGAACACGCATTGCCCCACCACGCTCCATACATTCTCTATGGGGTTGCTGAGCTCTGCACTCAGGCAGCCCCATAGGTAAAGAAATGGAGCGGCGTTCATGAGCACTGCTGCTCCTTTCTAATTGGGATAAGATTACCAATCCCAGCGGTCGGACCCCCACCAATCCATAAATTACCAGCTATGCTCTGCATAGGCATATACTTATTTTCACAGGCTAACCAGTGGTCTTACGAAACATTCTTAGGAAATAACCAATATCTGCTAGATGCAGGTCTCACATTTGCTTCCTATATTGGGTGCCCCCAGCCCGATTTCTCTTCGGGCTTCGTCCAGCCAGCAGTGAGTGATTGTGTGCTCACCTGTATTCAGATCTCACGTATCAATGAATGGAGGGAGACGGCAGATGGCCACCTCTCTGTGACTGCTAGTCGGCTGCCATCTGGAAAAGTGGATCAGGGGAACCCCATTTATGAAAAAAGGGGTGGAACAGTTGACAGACCATTATCAATGGATAAACCATGAATATCTCTCATAAAAACTCATTTTATGCTGTCTGTACAGTTTAAAGCAGTTGTCCAGATTTAGAAAAACATGGAAAAAAAAAGAACTTTATGAAGCAGTAGGTCCAGTTATAAGGTTCTTCTTACAGTTATTAGATTCTTTAGAAGGACATAGATCTGGGGCTTTAGTCTGACGGAATATAAGCTGAACTGGATGGACAAATGTATTTTTTCGGCCTTGCTAACTTTGTTACTATGTAGGTCAGGACAGTCTAATTGGGTTAAAGATCTTTCCACGTGAGTGTCCTTCAACTGGGATATTGAGATTCAACATGTAAGACTCAGTAGGTTTGAAATATATACACAATAGATAGCTGTAGGCCAAATGATTGTTTGGCCGACAGCTGACTCCTCTATACACAGGAGCGCCCAACTCTGCCCTTTTTAACGAGACAGCTTATCTCTCTGAGAACAAAAGGTTAGTCAGACCGAAAGTGGACATGCTGGATACTTACCACTCCTCAACATCGTGTCGTGGGAGAGACAGGAGGCCCTCATTCACATAAGGGTACCGTCACACTATACGATTTACCAACGATCACGACCAGCGATACGACCTGGCCGTGATCGTTGGTAAGTCGTTGTGTGGTCGCTGGAGAGCTGTCACACAGACAGCTCTCCAGCGACCAACGATGCCGAGGTCCCCGGGTAACCAGGGTAAACATCGGGTTACTAAGCGCAGGGCCGCGCTTAGTAACCCGATGTTTACCCTGGTTACCAGCGTAAAAAAAAACAAACAGTACATACTTACATTCCGGTGTCTGTCCCTTGCCGTCTGCTTCCCGCACTCACTGACTGCCGGCCGTAAAGTGAAAGCACAGCACAGCGGTGACGTCACCGCTGTGCTCTGCTTTCACTTTACGGCCGGCAGTCAGTCAGTGCAGGAAGCAGACGGCAAGGGACCTGACGGACACCGGAATGTAAGTATGTACTGTTTGTTTTTTTTTACATTTACGCTGGTAACCAGGGTAAACATCGGGTTACTAAGCGCGGCCCTGCGCTTAGTAACCCGATGTTTACCCTGGTTACAAGCGAATGCATCGCTAGATCGGTGTCACACACACCGATCCAGCGATGACAGCGGGAGATCCAGCGACGAAAGAATGTTCCAAACGATCTGCTACGACGTACGATTCTCAGCAGGATCCCTGATCGCTGCTGCGTGTCAGACTCAGCGATATTGTATGGATATCGCTGGAACGTCACGGATCGTACCGTCGTAGCGACAAAAGTGCCACTGTGTGACGGTACCCTTAGACTGTTGTCCCAGCCAGTCTATAACGGAGGATTCAGCCATTGTTAGTGGGAGATGTAGATTTGTTGACCTACTCCTTTAAGAAATGGAACAAATAGAGCAGAATGGAGGCTCTGTGGTTAGCACTGTTGCGTTGCAGGGCTGAGGTCCTCGGTTCAAATCCCACCAAGGACAACATTTGTAAGGAGTTTGTTCGCCCATTGTTTGCGTGGGTTTCCTTCGGGGTCTCAAGTTTCCTCACACTCCGAAGACATACTGATAGGGAACGTAGATTGTGAGAGCTGTAAAGTGCTTTGGAATATGATGGTGCTATGTAATCAATGCATAATAAATAATCTCCTCTTTGAACCAGTAGGTCATGATAGTCTAGTTGGGTGAGAGATCTTACCACATGGGAGTCCTTGAACTGGGATCTACATATTCATGATGCAACCCATGAGGAAATTATGGCGGTTTAGACTGTCAAGTCATCGGTTGTATATACAACTATGTTGGTTCCATCGCCTAGAAAATGGCTAAAGGTACAATATTCGGAAGCGAGGAATGTTGATTTTGTCGACCCCTGACTTACTCGGTTTTGCTGTGCCTACAAAGTACAGGAAGAGGATGATCAGCGATTATATAATGAACAGAAAGGAAATTGGCCTCTGACACATCTGACTCACATTTTAGATATTTTTACAAAGTCTGTAAAATTTCCAAACTGGAGAAAGCAAGCGCTCGACTCTTCTTTCCTGGCACAAACTATCCCAATATGAAACACAGGCATCTTACACACGCCACCTGGCTCTGCCGTGACAAAGCCCCGGCCAAGGCTACTACTCTTTCAGTGCAGAGAAGTTTAAAGGCCAAGAAGCAGAGTCGTGTTACACCTGTCTATGTACTCAAGACAAGCTCTGCAGTTACAGGGCCAGATGAGGTTTGCGTATGGAGAGTTGAAGGCAGATCTGCATGTCTCAGATCTGAAGACTGGAGGGGTGAAGGCATGCCAGAAAATACTCTGGACATGTACTCATTTTACTGGGGGAGGAAAGAACATAAACAGTTATGGTTTGGATTACCAACACTCGTTAAACCTAAGGAGTCATGACTCCTGCCATTACTACAGAACATTAAAGGGCAATTCTGGTTACTATCGATATTCACGTCAATGATGCACGAAAAGCTGATCAGATTTCCAAAAAACAGATTTAACAAAAGGCAATTTTTAAAACGTGAATGTTGCTGCATTTATACCTGAAGAGGAGGGGAGGAGCTTTCTGCCATGCCCTTTGAGGATCCATGTTGAGTAAATATTTGGGAAGGAACCTTTTTTTTAGGGTCAGTGGTTGTCACATTCAAAACCCTATTAAACATTGATCTGGTGAATACTACCCCCCCCCCTACGGTCAGAAAAGAGATAGAGGGGGAAGGAGCTTGCAAAAAGTCGAAAAAGTGGCATACACTAATTCCTTAAAGGGTTTCTCCACTACTTTGTGACAATCTTCATGGACCATCCTGTTGGGAGGCATCACATGCTGGCTGCTGCATTGATATTAAGCCTGAGTAGAAGAAGATAGTGTGGTGGATTGTGAAGGCTGCAGCCAATCATCACCTGCTGCCTCATACCAGCAGGGGGGACACAGCACAAGAATGTAGAGGAGACGCGCCAATCCCAGTAAGGAGTATAGACTTTATTCACTTTCCTACTTCAAACTGGACCGATCAAATTATATGGTGGATTAGAACCACTTTAAAACAAAGCTCAATTTTAAAAAGGTGCAAGGAACGGCCATTTAGTATGGTCAACACTTTCTCAAGTAATTTTTTTTTTTTTTTAAATACCAGTGGTTTATGTTGTGGGTGTATTCCTGATGTATACCTCTGATGGAAGCTATAAAAAATTATATGTGAACAGAGCCTTATATGGGCTGAGCGCCACTAAGAGAGAAGTGCTCATTCATACAGACCTCATTAGGAATCACCTGTAGGAAAACGTTATTTAGAGGTAATGGCGTTTATCGCTTTAAAGTGGTATAATAACAGGGCAATAATCTGCAAAGTCAAAGGAAATCATTTCAGGAAATGCGCAATCTGGTGCCCTAGATCTCTCCTTACAACTAAGGTGTGTGTGTGTGTGTACTGATCAAAGGGAAGCCGGAGATAAAGACGCAGCAGCTGCTTCACTGAAGAAAAGGCAGGTGTGTTCACGTACAACTTTTAACCCCCTCGAGTCAAAATACCCAGTGTCTTTACACTTGTAAGATAAAAATTATTTAAAAAAAACCCAAATTTTACACTATCCTTAAATATATTTAAAAAAAAAAATGAGATATCTTCCCTGGTACCATGGAAATCTATATAAATATAACAGAATATCAATATTTTACCATCCAGTTGGGACACAAAATGGTGATGGGTATCAGATCGCTCAGCCAAGAACTACCCTTCTCTGACACTAAATATCTCTACTGACCGCTAAAATGGTGGAACCAAAGAGTTCAGGCGAGAATGGCCCTTTTCTCAGACTAAAGAGATCTGTACTAACCGCTAAAATGATTGAACCAAAGCGCTAAGTTGAGAACCGCCCTGTTCCAAGACTAAAGAGATCTCTATTGATCAGTAAACCTATGGAACAGAAGAGGTTAGCCAAAATCTGCCCTTCTCCGAGACTAAATAGATCTCTACTGATCGCCAAAATGATGGAACCAAAGCTCTCAGCCAAGAACTGCCCTTCTCCAAGAATAAAGATACTTCTACTGATTGCTAAAATGATGGAACAGAAACTCTTAGCTGAGAACTGTTGTTCTCTGAGACTAAAAACATTTTTACGGATTGCAAAAATGATTTAACAGAAGAGCTCACCCAAGCACTACTCTTCTCCCAAGACTAACATTGGCTTCTGAATTTCACAGTCCATGTCCATATGGCTGTTGAACTTGGGTCTGGTGAGTCAGACAATGACACTCAAGATATTTAAGGTCAGCCTTAGACAAAATCTTCAGCCAGTCTTCAGTCTCGATGAAAGGGATGAGAGCTGTTGCTTTAGCAAATCTTCAAAAGGTTTCACACCACTGTTGGAAAATCACAACTTGTAGGCATTTCTAACAAAAGAAAAGGTAATCATTTCAGGATTCAATGTCTTTGAAACACCAGTTTCAAAGAACTAGGAGGCAACCTAAATTTGAGAGGCCGGAGCAGTTTCATTGGTATCTATGGAATGTTTTTTTGTGGCGGTGAAAAGTGGTACTGCAAATGAAAATTAATGTAAATTGTATTTCCAATATATTCTGAGATACGATTTCTGCTTTAAGTAATGCCTAACCCACAAATAGACTTTCCTTACATCTGCACAACATTATCTACGATATTGTAGATGATTCAACGTTGTGCAACACTAAATGGTTTTGCGTTTATGAATTCCATAACCATGTACAGTCCGATCCGACTATTTAAGCCTTGCGTCAAATGGGGCTTAGACCGATGCTATATGTAGTTTGATTTAATTCCATGCAAAACTTAAACTTCTCACCCACTAAAGACAGTGTTTGGACTGTGCTCGTCATTACAAAAATACTGCTACGAGGACTGTCTCTGTATTATAAACACAGACATTTGCTCTGTGAAAGCATAAAAAGGAAATCTCACATGTTCGGGGTCACAGACATCGCAGCATTTCCTTCATGGAGTCTAAACATGAAGCTGATGCATGAGGAGAAGAATTAGGTAATGCAACAAAGAAAAGTCAAGCGAGTTCATCTGATCAGATGCCAAAAAAAAAGTTCTTATAGGACTGAAGAACTTTACATTTCACCCTATAGATGCACGACCCTTACCAAACATGGAAGAGAACCCATGGATTTGGCTGCTAGTTGGAGCAAAGTGACTATATGGACAATAAGAGTGGCCTACTCATTACGCGAGAGAGTCCTCTGACCCTAGGAAAGAACTCCTCATACATGATCTTAGTGACAACCAAAAATTTCGTAAAAGAAAAAAAAAAAAATTGTGGCACCTCCTTCCAATCCTAAACAGGGTGTGATGGGAAAACTATTAGCAAAATGAGCTGGATCACTACCAAAAATCCAGATACCAGCTGCTTTTTTGGGTGGTGGCAACTTTTCATGGTGGTAACAAGTCATGATCAGAAAAATACAGGACCAGCAAGAGCCTGAGGGGTTTGACCAGATAGATAGATAGATATTTTTGCTTTCCCAGTTTGGTTTTAATTTTATAGCCCACCACTGAAAAGGAGAAAAAAAAACATGGATTACATAGTCAATGGCTTATGTAATACATGGGACTTTTATGAAAATTATCAAACCTATAAATATTCTTATATCATGCATTGTAAGATTTCTGGTTAATTTGTGCAATTTTCTTGAAACAATCGCTCACTTTGGATCCATAGTAGAAAAGGAATAAACGCACAGCTGTGGGGAAAATTGCAGAATAAGCTAAGAATTTGTCAGTGAGCGCCTTCTGACCAACAGCTCCACTTTCTTTTTTTACTGAATGCTTCTGTGCCGATTTAAGACCACATCAAAGTTCATCTCAACATTAATGTAGAATAAAATCATAAATGAGGACTTTTTTCTGCACTACTCTGTGCTGATTTAAGACCACATCAAAGTTCATCTCAACATTTATGTAGAATAAAATCATAAATGAGGACTTTTTCTGAACTCCTCTGTGCTGATTCATGACCACATCAAAGTTCATCTCAACTTTTATGTAGATTGAAATCATAACCGAGGACATAGGAGTTAAGTAAAACATTGATAAACGAGTTAACTAAGAATCCATCAGTTCTGACAGAGTTTAAATAATTCTCTGCACAATGCCAGCAACAGAATGAGTTAACGCAGAATCCAGTTGAGGCAAATAACTTAAGGGTAGGTTCACACGACCAATTTGACCACATAAATGAAAAATTGATGATTCTGATCATCGTTTGACCAAAGTTGCATCAGTTTTTCTCATATATGAAGAGGGGGAAAAAAAAAAAAAAAGATTCTACGCTCTTCTGAAAGCCCATGAAAATTGGACCCATAGACTTGCATCACCAATTTTGATCCAAACGTTTGGATCAAAATCAGACAGGTCTCAAAATTCTTTCCACACACCTCTTGGTCGGAGGAAAAAAATCAGACAAGTGCACAGCCCAATAGAATCTCACAGGCACGAGTGCTTCACCATGGATAGCTCTCGTATGAGAAAATCAGTCATGTGAAGAGCCTTCACTCTTATCTTTTACTTAACTGCTGTCCCCTCATTCATGACCACATCAAAGTTGAGCTGAACTTAGATGTGGTCATAAATTAATACAGTAGTTCAGAAAAAGAATATAGAGAAGCTGACTAACCGATTCTTCGTTAATTCATTCTGCAGGCTGTAAGAGGCAAATAGTGCAAAAATTTTTAATGAAACCAAATTTAAAATGTTACATAGATGTATTATTGGGCTAGAGTTAAGTAAAAGGAAACTTTCCCCGAGGGTGTGGATTTCCTTTAAAGGAATCTAACTTTTTTTTTCTCTATGAAGTAACTTATTACATGCACACTATAACGAAACCTAAGCTACTATAGCAACATATTACTGTTTTTTTCTACGCTGGTGTTTTGCAAATCAGAGATGAAGAGGAAGTAAGGTTTAGTGGTTAGAGCTCTCCGAGCCATGATGCGTTTACAGCCAAATAAACAGCCTCTGGATTAAGACCCACATTCCCTTACAGGGTGGCAGAAAATAAACATATTGCGGTAAGAGAGTAAAGTTTCATTTTTAAAGTCCAGCGCTCGTTTTTGGCAACCTGTTCAAGCCCATAGAAGAGCTACTAGAGTTGGTATTGATAGTCTTTGGGGAGAGTTTTTGTTTCGACTAAAGGGATGGTCTTCACAAAAAAAAAATATATATATATATATTGCGTGAATGGCTGTTTGAAGACTTGGCTTATTGCAGAATTCACCTAAATAAGCCAATATAGGAAAAATGTAGTGCGACGAGCCGACCACTTAAATGTTAATGTCGCTTCTCTTCTAAGTGGAGGGTTTCTAATTGTAGACGTCTTATCTCCATATATATGCCCATTAGTAGTAGTGGCATTCTTTCACTATTTTTAACCCCTTCATGACCCAGCCTATTTTTACCTTAAAGACCTTGCCGTTTTTTGCAATTCTGACCAGTGTCCCTTTATGAGGTAATAACTCAGGAACGCTTCAACGGATCCTAGCGGTTCTGAGACTGTTTTTTCGTGACATATTGGGCTTCATGTTAGTGGTAAATTTAGGTCAATAAATTCTGCGTTTACTTGTGATAAAAACGGAAATTTGGCGAAAATTTTGAAAATTTCGCAATTTTCACATTTTGAATTTTTATTCTGTCAAACTAGAGAGTTATGTGACACAAAATAGTTAATAAATAACATTTCCCACATGTATACTTTACATCAGCACAATTTTGGAAATAAAATTTTTTTTTGCTAGGAAGTTATAAGGGTTAAAATTTGACCAGCGATTTCTCATTTTTACAACGAAATTTACAAAACCATTTTTTTAGGGACCACCTCACATTTGAAGTCAGTTTGAGGGGTCTATATGGCTGAAAATACCCAAAAGTGACACCATTCTAAAAACTGCACCCCTCAAGGTACTCAAAACCACATTCAAGAAGTTTATTAACCCTTCAGGTGCTTCACAGCAGCAGAAGCAACATGGAAGGAAAAAATGAACATTTAACTTTTTAGTCACAAAAATGATCTTTTAGCAACAATTTTTTTATTTTCCCAATGGTAAAAGGAGAAACAACCACGAAAGTTGTTGTTCAATTTGTCCTGAGTACGCCGATACCTCATATGTGGGGGTAAACCACTGTTTGGGCGCACGGCAGGGCTTGGAAGGGAAGGAGCGCCATTTGACTTTTTGAATAAAAAATTGGCTCCACTCTTTAGCGGACACCATGTCACGTTTGGAGAACCCCCGTGTGCCTAAAAATTGGAGCTCCCCCACAAGTGACCCCATTTTGGAAACTAGACGCCCCAAGGAACTTATCTAGATGCATAGTGAGCACTTTGAACCCCCAGGTGCTTCACAAATTGATCCGTAAAAATGAAAAAGTACATTTTTTTCACAAAAAAATTCTTTTAGCCTCAATTTTTTCATTTTCACATGGGCAACAGGATAAAATGGATCCTAAAATTTGTTGGGCAATTTCTCCTGAGTACACCAATACCTCAACATGTGGGGGTAAACCACTGTTTGGGCACATGGTAAGGCTCGGAAGGGAAGGAGCGCCATTTGACTTTTTGAATGGAAAATTAGCTCCAATTGTTAGCGGACACCATGTCGCGTTTGGAGAGCCCCTGTGTGCCTAAACATTGGAGATCCCCCACAAGTGACCCCATTTTGGAAACTAGACCCCCCAAGGAACTTATCTAGATGCATATTGAGCACTTTAAACCCCCAGGTGCTTCACAGAAGTTTATAACGCAGAGCCATGAAAATAAAAAATAATTTTTCTTTCCTCAAAAATGATTTTTTAGCCTGGAATTTCCTATTTTGCCAAAGGTAATAGGAGAAATTGGACCCCAAATGTTGTTGTCCAGTTTGTCCTGAGTACGCTGATACCCCATATGTGGGGGTAAACCACTGTTTAGGCGCACGGCAGGGCTCGGAAGGGAAGGCACGCCATTTGGCTTTTTAAATGGAAAATTGGCTCCAATCATTGGCGGACACCATGTCACGTTTGGAGAGCCCCTGTGTGCCTAAACATTGGAGATCCCCCAGAAATGACCCCATTTTGGAAACTAGACCCCCAAAGGAACTAATCTAGATGTGTGGTGAGGACTTTGAACCCCCAAGTGCTTCACAGAAGTTTATAACGCAGAGCCATGAAAAAAAAAAAAAAAAAATTATTTTCTCAAAAATGATCTTTTAGCCTGCAATTTTTTATTTTCCCAAGGGTAACAGGAGAAATTTGACCCCAAAAGTTGTTGTTCAGTTTCTTCTGAGTACGCTGATACCCCATATGTGGGGGTAAACCACTGTTTGGGCACATGCCGGGGCTCGGAAGTGAAGTAGTGACGTTTTGAAATGCAGACTTTGATTGAATGCTCTGTGGGCGTCACGTTGCGTTTGCAGAGCCCCTGATATGGCTTAACAGTAGAAACCCCCCACAAGTGACCCCATTTTGGAAACTAGACCCCGAAAGGAACTTATCTAGATGTGTGGTGAGCACTTTGAACCCCCAAGTGCTTCACAGAAGTTTATAATGCAGAGCCGTGAAAATAATAAATACGTTTTCTTTCCTCAAAAATAATTATTTAGCCCAGAATTTTTTAATTTTCCCAAGGGTAACAGGAGAAATTTGACCCCAATATTTGTTTTCCAGTTTCTCCTGAGTACGGTGATACCCCATATGTGGGGGTAAACTATTGTTTGGGCACATGCCGGGGCTCGGAATTGAAGTAGTGACGTTTTGAAATGCAGACTTTGATGGAATGCTCTGCGGGCGTCACGTTGCGTTTGCAGAGCCCCTGATGTGGCTAAACAGTAGAAACCCCCCACAAGTGACCCCATTTTAGAAACTAGACCCCGAAAGGAACTTATCTAGATGTGTGGTGAGCACTTTGAACCCCCAAGTGCTTCATAGAAGTTTATAATGCAGAACCGTGAAAATAATAAATACGTTTTCTTTCCTCAAAAATAATTATTTAGCCCAGAATTTTTTATTTTCCCAAGGGTTACAGGAGAAATTGGACCCCAATAGTTGTTGTCCAGTTTCTCCTGAGTACGCTGATACCCCATGTGTGGGGGTAAACCACTGTTTGGGCACACGTCGGGGCTCAGAAGGGAAGTAGTGACTTTTGAAATGCAGAATTTGATGGAATGGTCTGCGGGCGTCACGTTGCGTTTGCAGAGCCCGGGGAGCACGGGGAGGGTGATTGGAGCACGGGGGTGAGCGGACAAGAGCACGGGGGGGGAGCGGAGCACAGGACGGAGGGGAGCGGGGCAGTGTACCGGGCAGATCGGAGGGCTGTGGGGGCGATCGGTGGGGTGGGGTGGGAGCACATTAGTATTTCCAGCCATGGCCGATGATATTTCAGCATCGGCCATGGCTGGATTGTAATATTTCACCCGTTATAATAGGTGAAATATTACAAATCGCTCTGATTGGCAGTTTCACTTTCAACAGCCAATCAGAGCGATCGTAGCCACGGGGGGTGAAGCCACCCCCCCTGGGCTAAACTACCACTCCCCCTGTCCCTGCAGATCGGGTGAAATGGGAGTTAACCCTTTCACCGGATCTGCAGAGACGCGATCTTTCTGTGACACAGCATATGCGTCACAAGTCGGATTGGCACCGACTTTCATGACGCATACGCTGTGTCACAGGTCGGGAAGGGGTTAAGGGGCGATAGAAAATATATCTGCCAACTTTAGCCAATTGGCATCACAAGTACTAGATATCAACGGTATGCAAGGTGTTCAGACAAAAAAGTTTTGGCTAAAGTTCCACCCCACTTACAATCATTCCCCACCCATTTTCTGCCCAGGATCCCTCGAAGCAACATAGCACTGGAAACCTTCAAAGATGGTTGAGTTTCCGAAAATTTCAACAGGGAGAACTTTGCCGATACTTCCTAGAGGTCTCAAGTATGATGAAAATTTCACAAGTCTTACAAAAATAAAATTCTTGGCCATTGAACAGTATGGGGAAGAGTTATACGGTTCTATATCCTAGCTTCGGTGTGGCAAATTATTTACTAAGCCACTGGTTTCATCTAAAGTCCATCGTCTCTTACAATAATCGGACATTATATGATTTCCAGTAAACCATCATAGAAAAGATAACGTAGAACGACTCTCAAAGCTATTCGCATGACGTCAAGGTGAAAGTCCACATTCCTCAGGATGATCCTACCGAAAGAAACGTTAATATAAACCACCCTGTAGTCACGATGGCAAGAGTGGCAACCGGTTCAAGGAAAATGGATTACAGACGCCTCTTTCTTTGTATCACATTGTGAAAGTTGAGCTCCTCCAATAGTTGTGCAAGTTGCCAAGGATCTCTAAAAGTCAGCCAGGGTGATTCATTGTCTTCTCAGTCTGATAGTAGACCACTAATTTATGTAAATTAGTTTGCAGAGAGTTGAGGGTAGTCACATTTTTGGAGTGTAAAATTGAAAAAGGCAATACTCACTAAATAAACTACCTGAAGTTAAGATGTTCAGTGCAGGTGAAAAAGGAGGTGAAGAATTTCTCCAGGACCCTTCTTAGAATCTGGTCTTCATTGGTGCAGATGAAATATAGCATTCACCTAAAAATATTTTAGTTGTTTACACTCCTATAAAGTATTTTAAGGTCACCGTAACAATGTCATGGAGGCCATCCTTAGGCTATACTACATATTTTCGACAGGTATGTAACACATTGTCATGCTCGTCAGCCAAAACACTTAAACAACCAGGACCTGGACTGAGATGCACCAGACAGGGTTATGTAAAGTGTGATTAAGCCTACGCCAGCCACGTCACATCTACAGAAGTTTATCGGTTGGATCAGTTATGACAGTGACAAACTAAGTGACCCTGTTCTTAAACACTTCAAAGCCTTTCCAAAGCTATGAACACCTTTCTGACCCACCTGTCTAAGTGGATAAAAAAGAACAGAATTGTGACCAGAGTCACATAATTGAGTTTGAAATGAAGATGAAGATGATGAAGCCACCACTACTTGGCCAAAGGTTAATACCCAGCTGCATTGAAAGCTTGGCAATTCATAAGTGAAGCGGTGTGTCGTTTGCTTGAGTCCCCCTCCTACCGCCTTCCTATGTAACAAATGAGTGTTGTCATTGATGGACTGGCCCAAAGAGAGAGGATCCCCCACTCAGGATTTATTTTTCTGACCAAGAATGAAGTCCTACTTTTGTTGACTCAATCCATAGAATCATAGAATGTTAGACTTGGAAGGGACCTCCGGGTCATCGTGTCCAACCCTCTGCTCAATGCAGGATTCACTAAACCATCTCAGACAGATGTTACATAGATAACTATAGTCGTTTGAATGTCCACCATATACTACCCCTTCTTAATATCGGACCGAGAGCCGGGTATAAAAAAAAAAAAAAAAAAAAACAAGACAGAGCTGGCTGCCTAAAGGTTCTCTCAGATGTTCCCATTCAATAAAAGCAACTCCGCACCTTCAATCACAAAAACAGGGATCCGTCCCATGGTTCACAGTAAGTATGAAGCAACACTGCACATGTATGATCACTCGTTTGTTAACGGTTTGTAGTAGTGGTTGCTGGTCGCACAAGCTCACTGTAGCTTCCATTCACGCAGGGGACTCTGGGCCCTCAGGATCAGTGGGGCTCTCGGTAGCGAGACACCCAGCATCATACAATTGGTAACAAATGTTGCTTATGGGACAACCCCTTTAGGTAGGCGACGGTGAACTTAAGTATTAATAGGTCATGTGAGCCAAAAATGGGGGCTTACCAAGGTTTAAAGTTATCATCTAGCAGAGCCCCATTCTACGGATCGTTAGGAGTCCCAGCAGTTGGACCAAGAGCAATCAGCAAGTATGAACATGTGGTGACTAAGGCTTGATCTTTTTTGCCAACTTCGGCCATGAATCAGGTGGTGCTTCCAAAGATATGCCACTGCTAAATAGCAGCATAATGCAGGAGAATGATGCAAGTTGAAAAAAAGTTAAAAGCCGTTAGATTCTTTGCAAATTGCTCTTGGCATTAGCTTGAGATCTTATTCACTTGCGCTATGCCTTCAATGTAGCGGCGGCAGCAATCTGTCAACTTCGGCTACGCGGCCTGTGTCACAGCCCAAGTCAACGTGTAGCCCTAGCCTAAAACTTGGTACAACACTTCAATAATTGTAGGTGTAGGACACGGGACTCTCTGCATATGGACCCCAGTACATGAACTATGGCCTGCAGTTATAACCACCATTTATCTTTCCAATCATGCCATGCCTAAATGATGCCCCAATTTAAAGGGGTAACATTTTAATTCATCTGCTGCCAGTGTTTCGGGAGAGACCAGGGCAATGCATGCTGCTGAACACAGCTGACAGACTTGGTATTCTTGCGTTACAAGCCGATGTCATATTCAAGTGACCACAACCGTGCTGTCATCGGTCACTCATTCTGGAAAGGAGTCACAAGGAACCATATCTAGGTCTCCTCTGCTCTGTACATTTTCTATGGCGGAAGAGTCATTTCCATCATTGATCTCTGGGTTTAATAACCAAATATTACATATACATGATGCCGGGCAAGAATAAGAGCTTAAAAGACAGCACAGAACTTTGTTCCGAGTGACGACTAATATGGTTGACCAAGTTACGAGACGAGAGAGCTTGTTCCGCAAAACTTTTTTTTTTAATAACTATTTAATAAAGGTAGAAGAGGTTTCACCTTCCACATTATCCGCTTTTTACGAGAGAACGTGTGTGTGTAGATGTCTATATATATCCAACTCCGGGTCAAAGATCTTTTACTATACACTATGGTAACGCACTTATCTCAGTTCACACACGTCTCACCCAAGTAAAGGGAATGAAGGCATAAGGACGCCAGAGGGGCTCACTGTATGCCGAAAAAAAGCGCCAACAAACATTAGTATATTCACGTCTAATAACTGTATTTTATCAATTCGCTAGACAAATTTGCCCGAACCCAACCAATTACTCAACCTTCAGTAAAAAAAAATAATAAATAAATAAACATTTTCCCCAATTTTTTGGGATTGTTGGGTGCAGCTTAGAATTCAACAAGCCAATGAAACACAAGCTATGTGAGAATTCAAGGGGCTGTTCGCTACTTTCGTCATTAAGATAATGTTGCTTATAAAAAAACAGGTCTTGCTGCGTTTTTTTGTCCCTTTAAGAGGGCCTGTTACTTCCTATAAATGGGTATTTTTATCGCCTGCTGTAAGAGCAGCTATTCTCCTGAACCAAGTGTGGTTTTTCTTTTTTTTTTCTGCGCCTCTGCATTCTTGAGATATGGCCCCCTCTGTTCTGTATATATATCTTGACTTGCTAGTCAAGTAGGTGTGGTCTTTAACTCTTCTCTGTGAGAGTCTTTTCAGGACCTGGCCTAGTTGGCTAAAAGACTAAATTTAAAGATGGTGAAGAGAGGCCGACATCTCAGGAACGGAGAGGCGCAGAAACAAAAGAAAAACGGTACCGAATTCAGGAGAACGGCGGCATTTACACCAGGCAAAAAAATATATATATTTATGGCAAACGACAAATCAATTCCGCTTTAAAGAGGTATAGGATATCCAATGCCAAATATATACAGCAGAGTATGCCGCAGTTATGTTTTGATTCAATAGGAGCCGATGATTGTGAACATGATTTTCTGAGCCCTATATATAAAAAATCTGATAGAAAAAAGATCCAGCTCCTTCTGGTCGCCACCATCTTAGGCTGTAGATTTGTAGATTGGGTAGAGCTTTACGTAAAGGGTCAGGATTAGATTTTTGAGGTTTCCACCGCAGACCAATCAGAGAAATCTCTGCTCCATTCCAAATCATGATCGGAGTGACGTAATATGAAAAGTAAATCAAAAAGTTATGACTATTAAGACGAGAAAGCAAGAATGATCTGTGCTAGGAAAGAAGAACTCGAGAACAGGATATTTACTTTTCCCATGTGGAGAGATAAGTTCTCCGATTCTGTAAAACAGTGGTGAACATCAGAAAGGGCGGAACGTGAACCGTCTCCGTCTGTAAGACCATTCATGCATGAGCTGCCATGCTTATAAAAAAACAAAAAACAAAAAAGCATTAGCTTTTCAGAGGGTGAAACTTCTCAAACCTTCAGAAATGTTGTATAACAGGACAAATCCCAAGGGAAGTGCCACATTTTCCGGAGAGGTCGAACAGCTGTCTAAAAAATTAGCAGAATATTTTTTTTTCACTAAACCATTAGCTGGGGAAAGTATGAACGTCTTTCATTCACAGGGTCGTGTTTGCCTGAAACCCGATCCGCACCTTGGCTGACATTTCGCTGAAGATACAGGTGGCAAGTACCAACTGCAAAAACCCTCACATTTTCCTACACAAAGTAGAATTTTACTCACGTCACGTAGGCAAATCTGTGAAGAACTCAACAACGGCTGTTAACCCCCTCACCTCATGTATCAAGCTCCGAAACAAATTCCAACAAAGGGACATTTACATTACTAGTGAAAGAGCCTAAGTCGGCGTTCACGTAGTGAATGGTAATAGGAAAAACATGTCTCTTTTCTTACAAAAACAGCCGAATCCGGCCACAGGTTGTGTCAGGTATTGCGGCTCCATTCCATCTACATCAAATATACGGTAACCATAAAAGTCACAATCAAATGGCAGGTGTGGCACTTTGTGGCGAATTCTAGGGAAAGACCTCACTGGAGGAGAACAATCCTGTAATGGTGCTAAGATAGTACAGATATGTAAAAAGATTTGCAGGACCCTGGTCCAGTGGCCATGTCAGTGGATCGTGGCTGATGGACCAGAGCTTTGCGAAACTCCTTTTACTTTCCGGCAATCCTGGTGCCTCTTCTGATTAGTAGGCCAGCAGGACATCAACAATGCCAAGACATTGTGCCAAGGCTAAAGGACACCGGCAAGTAGAAGGTGGTTTGCAGGGCTCTCATCAGTCGGCCACAGACTACAGAGGTACCTACAAATCTTCCTGTTCAACTCTACCATGCAATAAATATAATTTAATTTGATCTATGGTTATCTCTCAGGCTACATCTTACCTGGAGAAAATCAAAATTACCACTCTTCCTGAGAGAGCTGACTTACTTCAGAATTTCTAGATCAATACATAGCATGCTGAAGATTTTTGATTCAATTAAACAAATCTACAATTATTTTTTTTCCCCAAGATGCCAAACAACTGTCGGCTAACAGATTGTTGGCCGCTCCTGTCAAAATCGGATGGTAGTAGCCTAAAAGCTGACCATACACGAAACAGCTGACGGACAAATTTTCATTCGGTTGATCGATATATCTTCCGATTGGTCTATATATGTGAGCACTCAGATGAGTGTTCATATGTTTTCAATGCCGGGTGGAAGAATAGAAAGCCACTGCCAAACTCCTCTGGTGGCAGCATATCTCCTCAGAGGGAAAAAACAAGGATTGGACATTGAACGTCCATCAGCCCAATTCTACTATTATACTACATCATCTGTCAGGGGCGAGTTGAGAGGTCCCCATACACATCAGATGGTTTGTTGGTTCGGTTGACTCGTGTTGTGTCTCTAGAGATCTAATAAGTGTTCAGGAGAGACCTCATTGGTAGACCCCCTCTACTACCCTTGGAAGTTCCAAGAGGCCATATGAAAACTGCTGTATTATACTGACTTCCAATTGACCAAGTTCCAACCACGGCAATAAATGGGTGCACGCCACTGCCACTAACAAGCTCGAAAAACTTACTTTGACTTAGTTTTTTGCTCCCCCTCCCCAACTTTTATATGTACCGTATATACTCGAGTATAAGCCGACCCGAGTATAAGCCGACCCCCCTAATTTTGCCACAAAAAACTGGGAAAACTTATTGACTCGAGTATAAGCCTAGGGTGGAAATGCAGCATTTACCGGTGAATTTCAAAAATAAAAATAGATCGTTATTTCCCCATAGCTGTGCCATATAGTGCTCTGCACCGTTCATATTGCCCCATATCTGTGCCCCATATATGCTCTGCACCGTTCATTTTTGCCCAATATCTGTGCCCCATACAGTGCTCTGCACCGTTCATATTGCCCCATAGATGCTGCACAGATGCCCCATACAGTGCTCTGCACCGTTCATATTGCCCCATAGATGCTGCACAGATGCCCCATGTATTGCTCTGCACCGTTCATACTGCGCCATAGATGCTCCACATAAATCTGTGCTGCTGCTGCTGCAATAAAAAAAAACAAAAACACATACTCACCTCTCTTGATTGCAGCTCCCGGCGTCCGGTCCCGGCGCCTCCATCTTCCCGGCGTCTCTGCTCTGACTGATCAGGCAGAGAGCGCAGCGCACACTATATGCGTCATCGCGCCCTCTGCCTGAACAGTCAGAGCACAGACGCCGGGAAGATGGAGGCGCCGGGAAGATGGAGCGACGCCCGGCGGCTGGAACGTGGACAGGTAAATATGCCATACTTACCTAGTCCTAGCGATCCTGGCGCTCCCCGCCTTCCTCCCCGTCTTCTGTGCTGCAGCCTCTTCCTGTCAGCGGTCACCGGCACCGCTGATTAGAGAAATGAATAGGCGGCTCCATCCCTATGGGAGGTGGAGCCGCCTATTCATTTCTGTAATGAGCGGTCCCACGTGACCGCTGAAGAGGGGAAGAAGCTGCAGCACAGAAGACCGTGGGACGGCAGAGGGAGCGTCAGGATCGCTGGGACTAGGTAAGTATACCTCAGCGCCCTCACCCGCCGACCCCACCGCTACCGTGACTCGAGTATAAGCCGAGAGGGGCACTTTCAGCCCAAAAATTTGGGCTGAAAATCTCGGCTTATACTCGAGTATATACGGTATTTCTAGAACCGAAAACAATATGGCCAAATCAGAAGCATTGGCTACGAGTTCCCTGTAAATCTGCATGTTGCTTCACCTCTGAGACTTGGTGACCGTTTTTAGATATTGGAGCAGTGATGGGAACGCTGACGCACGAGAACCAATGCCAGCTTCCAGACTTAGAAAGCGTATCACTCACTGTCCCAGGACTGACAAAGGGACTCCATGTTGCTATAAAGTGAATAGAATGATGCCTCCTCAAACACTTACTGTGAATGGGGACAACATGTAATCCCTACGCAAGGCCAACAACAATTTAAACTGCCTTGTAGATTGTGAGCCCTCGCGGGCAGGGTCCTCTCTCCTTATGTACCAGTCGTGACTTGTATTGATTAAGATTATTGTACTTGTCTTTTATTATGTAAACCCCTCCTCACATGTAAAGCGCTATGGAATAAATGGCGCTATAATAATAAATAATAACAATAAACTACAAAAATTTGGAAGGTCTTAAAAACAAAAAAAAAAAGTTTTGTGAGCCAAGGAGTTCGACCAGAGCTAAGAAACAATGACCAATCCTTATAACAGGTCATCAATATCAGACTGGTGGGGGATCAGACACAGGTCATCCTTACAATCATGTTTGGAGTGCACAGTGTATGGAGCGAGCACCGCACACTGTGTAAGGGCAGTTCTCAGGTACTGACGCTTTGCTCCCTTCCATTCAATAGGAACCGACCTGTAGGGACCAAGAACAGTTCTGGAGATCTGCGGTTCCAGCTCCATATACTCCATGTACATCCAGCCATGGTAGGACCTGTACACAGTGGCTCCAAGTAACCCACCCCCTCTGATCTGATATTGATAACCAATCATAATGATACAGCAGGCCAATTAGTCCTGGAAAATCCCTTTTATAGGCTACCGTTACAGTGAGAAGGGGTTAACTTGTAGTAAAAAAGTGCCATATCAATCCATCAACCTGCGCCGCTGATAAATTTGGCACGTCTTCAGCCTGCCTACCCCCAAGTTTACGCTAAGAGGTTGCGTTAATAAATGTTGGCCATTATTTTGTGTAGTAAACAAGATAGAGGTTACGTAAAGGAAAATCTAATTTAATACTGGTCAAGTTTCGACAAGTTCAGAGCTGAGAAACTCAGAAACCTCTGCCACATTACAGAGAAGACTCGGACCGGATGGGATAAAGTAAAGGAGACTCGTGGGTGAGCTATGCGACTCTTGGCACGCTGCTCTACTGCATGAGAAAGGGACTTTCCTATTTAATCACTATTCTCAGAGTGGAACTCGCCGAACGTGTCTCCGAGGGGTAGAGAAATGGATTCATTCTCAAGTTCTGTGAGGACACTGTATGAGCTCATGACAGAAGTTTCCACTTATATCTGCAACTGTTTAGGGGCAGGTTTTCCAGCGAGGATCAGAAACCGTAGATTGCTACGAACACCCTATAAGCAAATCCCCATGTTAGGTACTTAAAAGAAGGCGACCTTGTTAACCATACAAGGGCATAATCAGCCAAAAAGGTCCTACAGTATTCTAGGGAACCTGGTCTATAAATATTCCTTAGGTGGCATACACTTTAGATCAATTTTGACCAAAACTGCAAATTTAAGTAGGCTAAGCATACCATGTTGTGTATGAGGATGTCCTAAGACAGGGGTCCCCAACCTGTAGCTCGGGAGCCACATGTGGCTCGCGGTCCCATGAATTGTGGCTCGCGGCTGTCTGCCAGCTTGGTGCATTAGCTCCAGATATAGTAAACTGGTATGAAGAGCACATCTCAAAATGGTGAACTTTGTGAGTAGCCGTGCACAGAAGGGCAGATTTGGGTACACTTCTACTGGTCTTGGGGGTTTAGAGATAATTTACGGTAAGTATGGTATGCTGGGGACAGGATGATACTACCGGTCAGAGGAGGTGCTTGAAGATGGATGTGACTGTGTTGGGAGTGCGTGATGGGAAAATGCTGAATGTGGTGGGAACCCCTGGATCTTGGTATATTGCTTCGGGGTGATTTGTGTGGAAAAGCTTTAGTTATCATTGAACCCGTAATAGGGGCTTTGGTTGCCACAACTGTGAGGGGGGACAGGAGCTGGACGTGGCTCGCGACCCTCTTGGAGAGCTGAATGTGGCTCTCAAGGTCAGAAAGGTTGGAGATCACTGTCCTAATATTTCTTTTTTTTTCTCATTTTTTTCAGTGGCTTTCTCGCTCCTGTACGGAACATGTTCCAACCCGACCATACAAGTGTACTGTAGGTGATCGCAAGGAAAAGTTTCTGGCTAAACGAGCATTTAGGTAACCATTACCTAACGTGAAAGACCACTTACGAAGAGACAATAATTGGAAAATGAGGATCAAAAAGAAAGCCCTTTCCTGATCATTGCCTCATTTAAACATGCTGCTAATCAGCTGACAAAGGAGCAAAACACTATTTTGTCTGCTGATGTGTTAATTGATGCCTGCATAAAAATTAACACTGACGGCAGTACATTGCCTCTAGTAAATAACAGATGTGATGCTGACAACATGGGGTAAAACCGATGGCTCTGTCACCATACAGTTTTGTCTGTCCATGTGAAGAAAGTCATAAAATAGTATATAGCTGATCGGCGCTCATTTATGGGCAGAAATGGGTCTTAAGGCTATATAATACAAATATCAATTCAACCGAGAGCCTCATCCAAATGGAGGTAAAAAAGTAAATTGTTAAAGAGGACTTCTCACCAGCTCACAAAACTTGCAATAAAATACCTTGTACAAATCCTTAAGCTCCCCTGATTCTGCAGCTCTTTTCCGTTTTACTCTGCGTGGCTCCATTGCAGAGATAATCACATTTGATGCTGTTGGAGGGCAGTATTTGAAATCTCTGATTTTAACTGGGCGTTTCTTCAGAGTCTTCTCTGGGGGGGCGTGATGCTCAACAGCTGATCTCGCAGACTATCAATCTCAGACACAGCTGAGCTGTGACTGGCAGTGTCTGGGAGAGAGAGGTGAAAACACCCCCAGGGAAGACTGACGGCAAGGCCAGTTGGTCTGCAAGCTGAGATTTCACATAGTTCCCTTCAGAAGAAACAAATGTGAATATCTCTGCAATGGAGTGACGCAAAGCAAAACAGAAAAGAGCGTCAGAATCAGGGGAGCTAGAGGATTTTTACAACTATATTTTTGAACAAGTGACAGGTCCTCTTTAAACAGGAAGGACCACCACTATAATATAGGTGTTGGTCAAAGTTTATTTATATGCAGATATAAATAAAGTACACCACCCCATGGTTTATAAGTTCTTCATTCAGTCATGGGAATAACCAGGGAACCAAACTTATTTTTACAGACCTTTCCCCACATGGTGTTCAAACCGTACTGTGATTAATATGACCCTTTGCAAATTAGAAACTAGGGGGACTCAACTGCTGCCATCTTCCTACAGTTAGAGCTCCCAAGTCATGGTGGACAATATTTCAAGACCATCTCATTGCACAATTAGTGCATGGTTGTCCATGAGTGTCCATCATGTGGTAAAAAGTGTACAGAGTGGATAACTCCATAAGAACTTCCCCGTAGCTCACAGAAATGCAATTATAACAGGGATTTGCTATTTTTGCAGTAGCCTGATGTTCTACAAGTTTCTTTAAGTGTGGACTTTCCATCTAAGAGTTCAAAACATCTACTGAAAAAATAACCTTTTTTTGGTTTGAGAAAAAACTTTAAGATAGAGCTGACTTGTGCATCCGTCCTAAGCTTGCTTTCGTTTCCTGAACTGAGCGTTATGAATGGCAAAGCTTCCCATCTTCCCACAGCTCCACCTTAGACCGAGATAAAATGGACAAAAGAAAAGGAAAACTCCATAACAATGTGGACATATCTTCCCACCAGGTTGGAACAAACAGAACTACTAGTATCCCGATCGTATCATTACCATTTCCACTCAGGACGTACAAACATAGAAGATGGTTCTAATAAAGAACGGGTGAGAAGTCATGGACTACAGGGAGATATAAGGTAAACACCATTTAAGACAGAATTAAATTAACTCAATTTTACATCTTGGGTTGGGGCTACATGGCGGCTTTGGTCAGGGCCACAGATCGCATTATCGCTAAATAATTAAAGCGGGTGTGGTCCCGTTGCGGCCGCCAAGACACTTGAAGTCAAGCAGGTGTGTCGTAATAAGACAACATTCAATTACATTTTGGCCCATGTGGCATCGAGAATATTCAATGTCATGGCCAAAATTGCCGTGTAGCCCTGGTCTGGCGACAAGCACTTACCCGTGTCATTTTAAAGAAATCTAGAGATGGACGATTCCACCGGACGTCTTCGTCGCGCCTCCGCTTTAGTCGCGTTTTCCTCTCGTTTAACACACATGGCTGGGATCGGCACCTTAGCAATCCTTGGCGCCTTCTCAGCTCCGGGGTAGAGGTTGGAGTGCTGTTCGCAGAAGGCAATACATCTCCTGGTTCTGTGATGTGCTCCTGAGACAGAGATAGGCGCCTTCTTGGGTCGAAGTCGCAAGAACCTCCCGAGTTCCAGCGGATGCAGGAGTTTGTGCTTCCTTCACTACTGTCCACAAAGCCGCTGCTGGCAGAAGAAGGCCTTGGGATGGGGGACGTGTTACAGGTGGGGATTGTGAAGATATTGTTGTTTATAGATGGGGCATTCTGAGGCAGGCTGACGCTTGTGCTTCTCTGCAAGGTGGTGCTGCCGTGACTGTTACAGCGCTGTAAAGTGGCGCTGCCACCGCTGTTGCATCGTCTTTTTGACACGGGAGTCCAGACTTTGGAATTGCCTGGTTTCCAGGGGGATCGACAGCGAGACAGTTCATCTGGCTCAGACAATGACCTGCAATGTCTTTTCGTAGGGGGAGCCAGCGGCTGGCCAAGGCTATCATTGAGGTTAAGTTTGTTTATCAAACCAGATACCAACGCCCGATTTGAGGATTCGTTCTGCCATTGAAGATTAAAACTGCCGGGAGTGCCACCGGTGAAGGGGCACATGGGGAAAGCGAAAAACGTATTCTTGTTCAGTTCTGCCTGGACTGGACAAGCCCTGTCGATCACTTTCCAGCGACTGTGCTCTGTTAGGAAAAAGAAAAAGGAGAAGAGAGGGGGACAAAAAAAAAAAGAGAAAAAAAAAAGATTAAAACAATAGTCTCATTCTGAAAATGTCATATGTTACATAAAATAAAGCTCTCGGGGAGGAACTGACAGGTAATGGCACAGTCATATCAGTAGAGTCAGGTTTATTTTTAGTGATGGGAAACTGCCGAGCAGACAGATAACACTCCGCACGGGTCTACTCAAATAACACAAGAGGCTGAAAAAAGGGGAATTCTCAAAAGAATAGTTTGCCCTGTGAAACTATTATTTTTGGCTTCGTTAAACCATCATGTTGTAAGAGAAAACCATTCTCCCCTCAGTATTCTGTTTTGTATAGATGGAAATAAATCTCAAAGGACCAAGTAACTTTAACTTCCAAAATGATTTAAGAACAAAGATTTCTGGAATTTAAAGAAAAAAAAGTACAGGATAAATTTGTAGTTTGGGGGAGGCCTTGCGCAGTGGGTCACATCCCGGGGAGCCCGCGCCCAGTGGGTCACATCCCGGGGAGCCCGCGCCCAGTGGGTCACATCCCGGGGAGCCCGCGCCCAGTGGGTCACATCCCGGGGAGCCCGCGCCCAGTGGGTCACATCCCGGGGAGCCCGCGCCCAGTGGGTCACATCCCGGGGAGCCCGCGCCCAGTGGGTCACATCCCGGGGAGCCCGCGCCCAGTGGGTCACATCCCGGGGAGCCCGCGCCCAGTGGGTCACATCCCGGGGAGCCCGCGCCCAGTGGGTCACATCCCGGGGAGCCTGCGCCCAGTGGGTCACATCCCGGGGAGCCCGCGCCCAGTGGGTCACATCCCGGGGAGCCCACGCCCAGTGGGTCACATCCCGGGGAGCCCACGCCCAGTGGGTCACATCCCGGGGAGCCCGCGCCCAGTGGGTCACATCCCGGGGAGCCCGCGCCCAGTGGGTCACATCCCGGGGAGCCCGCGCCCAGTGGGTCACATCCCGGGGAGCCCTTACCCAGTGGGTCACATCCCGGGGAGCCCTTACCCAGTGGGTCACATCCAGGGGAGCCCTTGCCCAGTGGGTCACATCCAGGGGAGCCCTTGCCCAGTGGGTCACATCCAGGGGAGCCCTTGCCCAGTGGGTCACATCCAGGGGAGCCCTTGCCCAGTGGGTCACATCCAGGGGAACCCTTGCCCAGTGGGTCACATCCAGGGGAGCCCTTGCCCAGTGGGTCACATCCAGGGGAGCCCTTGCCCAGTGGGTCACATCCAGGGGAGCCCTTGCCCAGTGGGTCACATCCAGGGGAGCCCTTGCCCAGTGGGTCACATCCAGGGGAGCCCTTGCCCAGTGGGTCACATCCAGGGGAGCCCTTGCCCAGTGGGTCACATCCAGGGGGAGCCCTTGCCCAGTGGGTCACATCCAGGGGAGCCCTTGCCCAGTGGGTCACATCCAGGGGAGCCCTTGCCCAGTGGGTCACATCCAGGGGAGCCCTTGCCCAGTGGGTCACATCCAGGGGAGCCCTTGCCCAGTGGGTCACATCCAGGGGAGCCCTTGCCCAGTGGGTCACATCCAGGGGAGCCCTTGCCCAGTGGGTCACATCCAGGGGAGCCCTTGCCCAGTGGGTCACATCCAGGGGAGCCCTTGCCCAGTGGGTCACATCCAGAGGAGCCCTCACCCAGTGGGTCACATCCTGGGGAGCCCTCACCCAGTGGGTCACATCCTGGGAAGCTCGCACCCAGTGGGTCACATCCCGAGGAGCCTGCACCCAGTGGGTCACATCCCGGGGAGCCCGCACCCAGAGGGTCACATCCAGGGGAGCCTGCACCTAGTTCTTCACATCCCGGGGAGCCCATACCCAGTGGGTCACATCCCGGGGAGCCCATACCCAGTGGGTCACGTCCCAGGGAGCCCGCACCCAGTGAGTCACATCCCGGGGAGCCCGCAACCCGTGGGTCATATCCCAGGGAGCCCGCACCCAGTGGGTCATATGCCGGAGACCCCAAAACCCGTGAGTCATATCCCAGGGAGCCCGCACCCAGTAGGACATCTAGGGGCTCAAACATCTACGGGCATGTATGGGTATCATAAATAGAATAAGTCATGCTCATTTTCATACACTTTCTATCACTGCAGTATCTGTTCTCTCGTATACCGCAAATTTGTGGCCATTATTAGTATGACCAAAAGAAAAATAACACTTAAAAACTTCCTCAAACAAAGAAAAAATACTTAATAGGGAAGTAGATTTCATCATTTACGGGCAGTATCTGAACATTAAGAAGGGATTTCACTTTTTGTCTGGGAGTCTCGGCTGACACTTGCTGGTCCATTGAAACATCAGACGGATGGGACAAAATCTGCCGTCCGTCTCTACCAGCCAATGATTTAGACCCGGATTTATTATGCAAAGCCCTTTACAGGCATAAAATCACCATCAGCCCTGGATTCGAGGACATTGTTCTAGGACCAGTTTGAGCCAGCGGGTTCTCGAGCCACATTTTCAAGCCTATTTCTAACCTTGCATCTGTTTTGCAACAGAAAAGGATTCTTCTCTTTATCAGACACCTTGCTTTTTTGGAATTTAAAAAAAAAAAAAACCCTAAAGCAAAAAAAAACCGCTGCTTACGTTTCTTTTAAAAAAACAAAACTTACCATTGATTTCGTAAGGGAACAAGCTGCCTTCATTGTTCAGCTTCTCAGATGAGCGCTGAAATTAACCAAAGGGAAAGAAACTTCAACACCATACAACAAAGCACATGGTGTGAAAATATATAACATAAATCATAAATGTGAGTAGTAGGGATTATATATAAAAAAAAATATTCACTGGTATATGACTGTCCATTTCTAAGGGTAAAACTCCACAATTGCGGTATCCCAAATATTGGGGTAACATATCACACTCGTATAACAACATAACATTACAGAAGTAATAGATTCTTATATACACATTTCTAGAAAAATCAATCTGTATTATTAATCAGATTTTTCCCAAAAATACATAAAGAAAGAACTATGAAGGAAATTGAAATTATTGGGTCGTAGTTATCCTTTAGGTTGAGTCATGAAATGTTATCAGTCTGTAAATTAATCAAGAAATGTCATCAAACACCAGAAATCAACATTCATTACAAAACATTTTGTATTAAATGCTCCCCTTTGCTATTAAAAATCATACTATTTTGTGTATACAGCTCCCATGCAGAGTTATGTGTCGTCAGTGTTCATGCTACTCAGTTCCTTCTCCAACAGCTTCATGCTAACCCACATCGTAGAAAAAGGCAGAGAGAGCGAGGAGTAACATGGATCTGACTACACAGGGTTCGTCTGTAGTCTGTAACCATGGATACGAAACAGCAGTTTTTTAATCGACACTGATTGCAAAGACACTTTTTTTCATATGCTTCGAAGGAATACATTCATTTAGTTAGCGTATACATGACCTACACATTTCAAAATAATTCTTAAGGTCGTGGTGTAATAAGTATGAATATTTATCAGATTTAGAAGAGATGAAGGGGTTGTCCGGTAAAAAGACATCACCTATCCACGGTCTGACCGCAGGGACCTGCACCGATTGGCAGGACGGGGAACTTTCCTCCCGGTAAGTATAAAGCGGCAGTGCGCATGCGCAACCTCAGCTCCGCCCAATCTTTAAGGAGCTGCCGGGCGCTGTACTACGCTTTTTTTTTTTTTATGGCAGCCCAATTGGGACTGAATGAAGTGGCAGATAGGAGTCCGATCTGCTGCGCCATCTTGTAACGGGGACAAAAGCTCCCAGATCTGCCAAATCGGTGAGGAACTCAGCAGTGGCACACCCAACAATCAGCAAGTTATCACCTATTCGGCAGATAGGCGATAACTTGTTTTAACTTGACAACCCGTTAAAAAAAAAAATAACAGTGGTCTAGAGATGGCTCCTCTGAACAGACTCTCATCCAATCTGTCACTTCATGTGATCCCTTTCAACACAGCCGAGTGGCCAAGGTGGCAAATATAAGGGATGGACTTTTGATCTTTGCTGGTCTATACGTTTGAAGGCAAAATGTAAGGTCTGGGGCCCCAATGCAAAATTAGGCAAGATGGTTCCCATGCACCATTTGTCATTTATAATACTGGCACCTTCATGTGTGGCTTTACGCCTTGGTGTGCCCTCAGGAGCCTCTGCAACCTCCTAGAGCTACCGCTCCGCTCGGCACTGTCGAGTCCCCTACAATTGTGCCGTTTAGCTTGAATTTACAAGCGTTTGAGTCTATATTGATTTATGCAACAGAGCGAAACGTGCTTGATTAACAAACGTCCTTGCTCAGATGCCTTCTGGTTTCTGATTTACTCTTTGCTCCGCAAAAAAGATACCATTGTTCAGATGCTTCCTCTGAAATGATAGGAGAATTGTATTTTTTCTCCGCTGTGAACGTAAACATCCTTAAATACACTCTTTCGGCACTTAAAGGTCAGGGAGGAACCACAGAGTGTTCAGAGGTGGCCCTACCCATTGTACAAATTAACAAAAACATGGGGCAATAAGGCCCTAGGCATCCAACTATTCTGCCTAACCTTTGTCCTGGCCTTGATTGTCTCCAATAAATTATATAGTAATAAACACATTGTTCTGAACTCATGGGCCCTGATTCATTTTTGCCTTTGCCCCTGTTTTTTGTCTAGTTTTGTGCCTTTCAACTCGTTTGCACTCAAATATTCTGTTTTCGCATTTAAGTCTATTTCACACGTGTTCGCCATTTTTCTTGTTGTTTTTCGCTTTGTGGTCAGAGTTTAGCATTTCCCGATGTTTTTGGCCGACTTGCCGAATTTGGTGCAGGTCCACTGCAGTTTCACCCCCCCCCCCCCTCCCTTCCCAGGTGTATTTTTGAGTACGCCAGAATTTCAGCTCAATTTTTGTGCCCTTTGGTGTGATGAAATACTTTTGATCGCTAAAAACAGTTCAAGACAGAAAGAAAAGACCACTTCTTACTTTGCGACAAATTCATGAATCACATGCACCATTTTGAAATTATTGGCGTCGAAAACGTCATCTGATACTACAAAGACAAAAAAGGAAAGTGACTTCTAAAAAAACCAAAACACTAATGACAAATTGGGGCCATGGAGTTCATGAATATGATTTCCCCCGATTGTAGGATGATGACCCATTTTCACCTAGGTCGAATTCAGACATCTGTAGATCATGGTCCAAGTATGTTCCGTAATGCATGGAGCAACCACACGTCTCCTGACCCAAACACGACAACCTCATAGGCATATGGCAAGCTGTCGGATTCAACGACCAGTCCCGTACTTGGACTTTGATGTCTGAATTTGGGCCTGACCGTAAAAGCCCATTGGGTACATCAACAATAAATTGCCTAATTGGACTTTCTTGTCTATGAGCGATTCATGATCATTATTAGTGATGAGTGAACGGGTTGGGATAAGGTGTTATCCTCCATGATCGGGTGCTAACCGAGTGTCTTCGGCGTGCTCGAAAATCCCTGCATGTGTTGCAGCGGTTGAACAGCCTTGAGACATGCAGGCACGGGGACTCAAACTTAATCGAACCCGCCGAAGACAAACGGATAGCACCCGATCATGGCGGATAACACCTTATCCGACCACGTTCGCTCATCACTAATCATTACCCATGATACACATGACAGCGGAGGGAACAACAGGACAAAAGTTTGCTAATTTGCCATAGACCGCAGCAAAAAATGTAATTATTCAAGTCCCAAAAGAAACTTTTTGAAATTGAAATCATAAATTAAAGATTAATGTTTCCATTGTCTTTTTGCCAAAAAACATTTACACGCCTAATGGGATGTATAATTTTATTAGGAGAAAGTCATGAAAAAAGTTTCACATGTAAAACTGTGAGTGAGGAAGATAGTAAAGAGTGAAGATAATTATAAAAAAAAAGTCTCCTGCCTAAGCAGCGAACGTTCCCACGTAGGTAAGAACCGCATTGTTTTCAGATACTTTGCTACGAGGTGAATTAAAAAAGGGACACAAATTGCAGTCTGGCCTCGTTTTGCAATAGAGTGCATGCTATTGTTCTTTGTTACCAGCCGCAGCATAGGGGCGAGGCTCACTGGAGTATTTCTCAACGTCAAAAAATCTCAAGTCAAAAAACATTATATATAACTAGCTGTTGGCACTAGATTGTACCATCAAAGGGTGACCAGCATGGACCTATGTGTGGTACAGATGAGTAGGATTACCTGCTAGGTTATAAAATGTCTAGTAGTGCCATAGGGACACCTCAGTCCAATATTGTGGCCTACTAATACAGGGGTGTTAGCAGTCGGACCCATGGCTACCACTTTTGGCAGATGATGACCATTTTTCAACCAAAGTCAAAACCACTGAAGGTAAAGATGGCCATACACATGGGATAGCGGTCAGGCAAATGTTTGTTCGACAGGTAGCCCTCTCTCCGCACCTTGCCATATACAAGAGCTTGGCATAGCAAATAACCGTAGGTCACCCCATGCTGGCTACCTCATCTTCCCTGAAAGCAAAAATGTAGGGCGATTAAATTTCTTTTCCTCCATGTCGGGGAAGAATCAGGAGAAACTGATACACACTGGTTGGTCAACCGGTCCAAGCCAAAATCAGAGGTTTTGATCAACTTGTCCTGTGAAAAGAAGTTATCACCTTATAGGTAAGTAGGGGGGGATACAACTGCTGGGACCCCCCACCAAAGAGAATGGGTCACATATCACTGATAGAAAGGGTTGGGAGTCGCTCAGCCGATAGCCATCTCCGCAGACTCTGGTGTACACGATAGTGCTCGTTCAGTTGAGTGTTCCAGTGTTCTCTATGAGAAAGCCACCGACTGACATGTCGGCCAGTGACTTATCTCAGGAGAACAATGCAATCAACATCTCTTCCGACCATTAGTCAGCCGGCAACCCCCTACACGAGACCATAGTCCAAGCTAGTTGATATTGGCCGGTTCAGATGTCTAATGTTTATGGGCAGCTTAAGGGACTGTCGAATGCTTTGCTCGGGGTCATCCGGCAGCACCATATAGGATGAATAGAGCGGTACTCCAATATATGTGCTGATAAAAGTGCCCCGATCGGCCAGTCGGTGCGCGTCCCAGTGGTCAGACCCTCACCAATGTACCGTGAGGATCTGTCATTACTTCTTTACACTGGACAACTACTTTAAGGCTTTCCTAAGATTTAAAGATGAAGCCCCCTATAGAACACATGTCTAAGAAAAAACTGCAAGTATGTAAAAGGATCCAGAAAACTCTCGATCTTGTGAGCATTACCACAAACATAAAGGCAAAAAAAATAACAAAAATCAACAACCTATGTAGTGCATGCAAGATAAACGCTGTAAAGATCGGCGGGACCACGGCTCAGCGTCATCACAACAGGCTGGGAGTTGTAGTTATGCAGCTAGGAAGAAACAGGTTGCACACTACGGTTTTAACAGAGGAAAAGCGCCGTAGCTAGAGGCAAAGGGTTTTTAACAGTAGGACTATTCAGAACATATAGGATCCTCCCTATACGTTCATAGCGTCTCCACCGCACCCATCATATCACCATCCTGCAGACTCCCGAAGGGCAAGGTCACTGCAGTGAGTGCTGTTAACCAGTTCAGAACCAAAGCAATGACAAGCGTTCAAGCTTGTATGGTGGGGTGTCGTAACAATAAATAAAACCGTTATAATAAGACGCTACTATTTCCAGTGTGTATAGCTTCACTTTTATTGAAGACGGGCTGGTACTACAAAGTAGCCAGGCATTTTCAGGACTTTTTTTGTTGCTTCCAAAATAATACTATGCATAATAATAATATGCAGTATTCATCCAGTTCACTCCCTAAGAGAACCTGCATAATACTGCAATGATTTGCTGATATAATACAGCTATACAAAACTCATTTCAGTATTAATTTCTATTGTTGGGCAGAGATGTCAATTTATATGTGGGCTCTACTGGCCATGTAATGACAAATTCTATACACTATTCATAAACTTATCTCTTTACAGTCCACATAATACTGCCATATAGTTTCTAAATAGCGCTATACAATACTTAATTCCAATCTTGGATTGAACATAGTGATCAGTGTAAATTAATGTTTTTCCGGCCTCCTAACCACCACAATACGCAGTAGCCACATAATTATCTCTGAACCCACATAATGGTACTGCCATATAGTTTCTACATAATATTGCAAATATATGCTCAAATAATACCGCCATACAACATTAATTTCAATCTTTTGGCGGGCAGAGTTATCAGTTTAAATGACCACTTATGTCATTCTCCTAATTCCACTAAATATAAAAATATGCAATCACCATTATAGTTCCAAATGTGCAGTATTCTTATAGTACTCGCTTGAAGAGCTCACATAATACTGCCATACAGTTTCCGAATCATCCCGCAATTCTAGAGTTAATTTCAACCTATTTTTGATTACAAGGTCCGACTGGGAAATGGAATGTTTTTCCGCTCTACTCACATGGGTCCAAAACTTGGCAACCCCCATAGGAAACGGGAACCCTGGGCAAGTGCCCAGCTTGCCACACCATGAACTGGCCCTAGTATACATGGACTCAAGCTTATTTTAGCAGAGGGTCCTCATTACTTACATCTAATAGCTAGAGGGTCATTTAGGGTGAGGGAGTCAGTTTGGGCAACACCACCGCAGAAGGCTAATTTCTGACTGATAAAGGGACTGTACAGAAGTTTACAAGTTTAAAGACGTCTGGACGATGTGATCTTGACAAGATACCAAGAAAAAAAAAAAAAAAAAAGAACTTGAAATGTCCCCAAATTTCATGTGCAAGTCAGACACACAGTGTTCCCATTTATTAAACGATCTCGTCTGATTATCTCAATAGACGTGACCTCATGGCATGGAGTCCAGGGAGCTCATCTCACCGGGTATTACTGAGCCTTCTAATCCTATCCACCTAAAAAAATTGCAATGACTTGTAAATTAGGTCACTTGAGATCATCAGCTTGCCAATAAATCCCTAAACTGATGCTACTTCAGGAAAAACAATGGGTGGGACCAGTTATAATTTATATATTATAAAAGCTGATTAGCATAGGACACCAACCAGGCAGAACCCAGAGACTTCACAGGTGGTTACGTTCCCGGCAAAAGCTGCACCCCTGGGCTAATGAGATAATGATCGCTGACTGAAAACTAGATGGGGGAAAAAAATAACTTATTTTCCCATAAAGATGAATGTTAAAGCAACGCTCCAGCCTTGGGTTATTGTAGATAAATCTTAAAAACGAGTGGGGAAAAAAAGACCTTGCTTCAGGGGCCACATCTGTAGTCCATGGCTGCTGGATTGGAGCATTACATACCACCTCCGACCTGATGAAATCCTTGGCGCCTCTTCTGATTTGTAGGCCCAGCGTGACATCATGTGCGCAGAGCATGAGATCGCAGTGAGCCTACTACTTGGAAGTGAAGCAAGTGAGTAGGAGATGGTTCATAGGTTTCCCATCCGATGGTCAAAGATGACTAAAATGGTCACTGGATGGGAGATCCAGGAACAGTCTCCGAGCTGCTGGAATCCACGGAACGTCTTCTGATTTGTAGGCCCAGCATGACATCATGTGTGCAGAGCATGAGATAACAGTGAGCCTACTACTTGGAAGTGAAGCAAGTGAGTAGGAGATGGTTTATAGGTTTCCCATACGATGGTCAAAGATGACTAAAATGGTCACTGGATTTGAGATCCAGGAACCGTCTCCGAGCTGCTAGAATCCACGGAACGTCTTCTGATTTGTACGCCAAGTGCGACGACTTGTATGCATGACACTGTACCGAGCCTACTATTCAAAAAAGAAGGTGGTCTCCCAACTGGTGGTCAGACTGTAAAGGGAGTTAGTGGACAATATTCTGCGCTGCCAACAGAATGGAGACGTATATCCCAGTAAGTACAGTAAGGTGGTGGTGGTTTATTTCAACGCGTTCCGAAGTATAGAACTTCTTCAGGAAAAACCACATGTATCATACATGTGGCTTTTCCTGAAGAAAAAGTTCTATTCTTCAAAACGCGTTGAAATAAACCACCACCTTACTGTTCCATACTGGGATATACGTCTCCATTCTGTTGGCAGAACGGAATATTGGCCACTAACTCCCTTTAAAGTCTGACGCCTGATGGTCGCTTGCTGACCCGTGGATCTGCTGCGGATGATTTTCTACTTTATATGCGTTTTTAACAGATTGAATAAGTGAGTTTAATCTGAGTGCTAAACTAACTATTTCTCGGATAAGACCATATTTGAGGTGATCTCTCCTACAGTTTCTTGGTTTACTGGTGGTCAGGGAATACGGACATGGCCTCTGGACAAAAGCTCTACAAACCGCCTCAAACCTGCTAGAATTACCAGGGTCTCTTCTGGTTTGTAGGCCCAGTGCAACGTTGTGGCGTGATGCATCCAAAACGTTTAACCTGGGCTCGGAAGCGATGTCAACGAGTAGTTGGTGGTTTGCAGGGCTAATAACCGATGGACACAATACTGATGTGGCTACTGGACGGGAGCCCTACGAATCACTTTCGACCTGCCGGATTCCCTCACGTGTCTTCTGATTTGTAGGCCCAGGGTGAAGTCATTCTTAAAGCATCAAGTATTCATGAGGAGGCAAGGATGCCAGTAAAAAGTAGGCAGCTCACAAGACTCGCGTCTAGCGATCACAGACCACCTTGACCGCTGGACAGAGATCCTGGAAATCAATTACCGTATATACTTGAGTATAAGCCGAGATTTTTAGCCCATTTTTTGGGGCTCAAAGTCCCCCTCTCGGCTTATACTCAAGTCATACCCAGGGGTCGGCAGGGGAGGGGGAGCGGGGGGCTGTCTAATTATTCTCACCTGCTCCTGGCACGATCACTGCAGGTCCTTGGTTCCCTGGCGCCGCAGCTTCTTCCTGTACTTAGCGGTCACATGGCACCGCTCATTACAGTAACGAATATGCGGCTCCACCTCCCATAGGGGTGGAGCCGCATATTCATTACTGTAATGAGCGGTAACGGTGACCGCTCGATACAGGAAGAAGCTGCGGAGGTGGGGAACCAGGGACCTGCAGGGATCGCGCCAGGAGCAGGTGAGTATAATGGGGAGCACGATAGTCACCTTTCCTCGTTCCGGTGCCGCTCAGTCTTCAGCATCTTCTGCAGTGACGCTCAGGTCAGAGGGCACGGTGACGTGGTTAGTGCGTGCCCTCGGCCTGAACGTCAGTGCAGAAGACGCTGAAGACGGAGCGGCACCGGAACGAGGAAAGGTGAATATAGCAAGTGCCTGGGGGCCTGAGCGACGAGAGGTGAGTATGTGATTTTTTTTTTTTATCGCAGCAACAGCAAATGGGGCAAGTGTCTGTATGGAGCATCTTATGGGGCCATAATTAACATTTGTGCAGCACTGTATGGGGCAAGTGTCTATATAGAGCATCTTATGGGGCCATAATTAACGTTTGTGCAGCACTGTATGGGGCAACTGTCTGTATGGAGCATCTTATGGGGCCATAATCAACGTTTGGGCAGCACTATATGGGGCAAATGTGTCTATGGAGCATCTTATGGGGCCATTATTAACCTTTATGCAGGATTATATGGGGCATATTTTAATATGGAGCATCTTATGGGGGCCATCATAAACTTTATGGAGCATTATATGGGGCTCTTGATTCAATGTCAATATTCAAAAACACTTAACCTACTGATGTCTCAATTAATTTTTACTTTTATTGGTATCTATTTTTACTTTTGACATTTACCGGTAGCTGCTGCATTTCCCACCCCAGGCTTATACTCGAGTCATTAAGTTTTCCCAGTTTTTTGTGGCAAAATTAGGGGGGTCGGCTTATACTCGGGTCAGCTTATACTTGAGTATATACGGTAGATTAAGTCTAATATATTCTTGTGTATATCATGGAAGATACTCGCAGAACAGTAGATGCTCAGGATCAAAAGACAATAATGCCGGATTCAGGAGAACAGAGGAATTTACACCAGGGAAATAAAATATTACTTATGGCAAGTGACAGGTTCTCTTTAACTTAAAGGATTAGTTTGAAAAACATCACCTATATTGACCATGCTAACTATGAATGCACAATTTACCTTAGTAATTTGCTAGAAAACTGACCTGCAAACCACTAAGTGTAGATATTTTGTACTGCTGTTACTTTCATTATCTTTTTTTATTACATTACATTTTAATGACTATGAAATCATCTGATGGGATCCTTCTAGTCAAGCCAAAATCCAGGACTGCTTCACTAATCCTAAACAATGCCTACTCACAAGAAGTTGTTTGCCGAGTTAGAAGTCTCAATTACTTCCACGATGGCCACACACTCACATACTCCCATAATGCAGTGTAGTCCATTGAAAAAGCACTAGCTCATTTACTTTATTAAGGGGCTGTCCTTTAATCCTTTAAGAACAAACCCGTTCCCTATGCCCAATAATGGCATACTGATATCAGAGGAAGGATCCCAAACTTAGGACTCGGCACTATGTACCATAAAAAGTCACAAAAAAAGCCAATGTGTTACTTTGATCTGAAGGTCTTCCTGGGAATCGCTCCAATTGGGAAAACTCAAGACACTCAACAAGACTTATTCGACAACCTTTTAGGGTCAGCTTCCGACTACGAAAATTGGTCAACTGTTTTCCAAAAAGTTTTACGTGTAATTTCAATGAGGAATATTTAACCCAAGAACACTACTCCCACCAAAACCAACAAATGGCCAGAAACATGGAAATTTTCCCATCTGGAAACTTCCAGTGACCACTTCAGAACACATAGCTATAGGTCAAGAAAAAGTAGTCAACACATCTGGAAGAACCATAAGCCAGGTAAGTACAAGAGAAAAACATAAAAAAATAAAAATAAATGAATGGCTTTAAAATATGTAAACATAAAAATGTTTAACACAACACTCATTGTGTAATATCTCTACGCGAAGACCCCCAAATAATACAAGACGTACCAGATTAATATTATACGTTTTGCAAGACAGGTCATCCAAGCTTTGGTTCTGCAGCTTCTCTGTGATTAGTGTCACCATGGTAGGCCCCACTTCCGCGGTTCTCAAGCCGACGAGCATTGATCCTCTTGAATTAATACTGTTCAGACATTTCCGTTGTTTCCAGACTCGGGCTTTTCTTGTAGAGCGTTGTTTAGTTCATTTTAGCGTTGAAAGTCATGGTTTTCATCTGCAAGAAGAGGAGGGAGCCGGTTACGGTCATGTGTTCAGTGTACGCTCATCGCGCCTCTCTAATTTTCTTATGACATTACAGAGAAAATTACAAGGAGATACGAGACATTTACAACTTTGTGGCCTCGGCAGTAATCACAGAATATGTGAAATGTGTCGAGTTTCACTCTGACAGCTGCCGAACGCCAGAAACACCCACACCCTACTGTAGCAAGAGGCCTCAATGAGAACGGAAAAATATATTCTCACAATTATGAAATGTAGGACAGCTAGCTGATGTTGACCAAGGATTAGATAGCCGTGATCCTCAGATATAGGGCTTCTTTGCTTTTTTATATTTTTTGGGGTATGTACAGTAAGATCGGAATAAGGAAAGGCAGCAAGGAGCTCTAAAAGGTTAGGAATTTTCAAAGTCAAACTGAAGGACTACCAAGGAGATGACCACCTTACCTTAGACTAGTAACACGGATTTCATTTTTCAATTTGGGCTTATTTATCAATTCTGTGATAGATAAGAATATATATAACGACAACTGGATATCTTCAATAGGGTCCCGAGTTTTAAAGTGGGTGGTTTGAGTCTGCTACTATGGGCTCATAACCGAGGACTCCCCTCCATAACATCCACATACATTGATAGAGCATGAAGACTGCAGTTATCTTCAGGAGACAACAAAGATGTGTTCCTAGAATGGGTGTTGCAGATGGACCCAAAAAGTCCCTTACGTGAAGACTAGAGTTGATAAAAACTATTTGCAAAAAGTTGGCCCATCGCACATCTCGGTCCTCGATGGTCACCAGTTGAGCACAAACCACCTCCTAACCTCCAGGATCTCCAATGACTCTTCTGATAAGAAGGTCTGGTGAGACTTCGTAGAAGTGTGACACCACTGGTCCTAATAATCAGAAGAGAAGCCAGGAATGCTGGAAGGTAGCATGAAGTTCCAGACCCTTGCAGATCGTTTTCTCAACTCTATTGAAGACCCATGTTGGCGATTTTGAATTGAGAACAACGATCTTCAAGTTTTGACACAGACAACCCTTTCAATCAGACGGCTCTACTATATTACTAAGGATAGTAGAGTCAACCTGGGCAAATGCTGTACGGCACCATCTATGTATGGTATCTCCATACGGAGTAGAGTTATGTAGCTATTCTGTGTTACCTGCAGAAAATTCTTAAAAATGTAACCGCCAAATCAAAAAATGAAATACGGTACACATGTGAAATAAAACTCCAACCATCAGGAAATCAATGCCACATCTGATAAAGTAGCTTTAGGTGCCACCTCTTTCAACACCGCAGTCTTTCATATTAAACTCACTCGTAAAATCCCATTTTGTGGGAAACTTTAAATTCAGAAGGCGCTGCACAAAGTAGACACAGTTCCCTGATGTGGTCTTGGACTTTTGAATGACTACATGAAACGTGAAGAAATGACACTTTCCAGCTATAATGAATGCCTGGCTACGATCCCACACAACCCACTCATCCCTACTGCTTAGAGGTGTCAGCGGCAAACGGATAATGGTAAACTTTTCCACTCTCACAAAACTTGGTAATGCCAGAATAAATTCCAAAATGGCACGTAGATAAAAAATAAAAAAAAAAACTTTTGCGTTTCGGAATTCTTTAAATATTTAACTTAAGATTCTATTTTATTTTCTCAATTTTATGGGGGGGCAATATTGCTCTCTACTCCCCATTTACAACTTTATATTTGTACTTTTTTTCACTACCTTTTTAAGACTATTATTCATTTTTCTTTTTTAAAAAAAAATGGATAAAAAGTTTTATTCGATATTTTTTTTAAGATCTCAATGTATACAGCAATAAAAAAGGAACGGTATTTAAAAACAATAGTCAATAAATCCATTAGGAAAAAAAAATGTATACAAATATAAATGCCAAAAAAGGAGGACCAGGGAATGGCGCTGTCTTTACCACCGAGAAAAATCAAGGTGCAGAAATTTAAGGCTGCTTGTAAGTAAAATTTTATTCAAAGCGATAAAAGAAAAATTTGCACATTTCTGAATGTGAATGATTCAACGAACCATATTAAAATTCCGCTAAGTATTTGCAAGAAGCGATTTACAAAGCCGCTTTTATAAATCCGAGAGTGATAAACCAATATGCAAACAATGGACTGTATTGCACAATATCCAAATGGCAGTAAAATTTGAAAAAGAAAAACATTTGCTTTTCAGGGTAATTTAACAGGTAAATCATATTTTTTTTTTTAGACTTCAATAAAAATTTGTTTTGACGTTTGTCAGATGTATGTACAATGGTGGAGATTCCTGAGGGCATAGTGTAACATTCAAATATACGAGGAAACCTGCTTAGAACCACAGCAAGAACCTGTATGGGAATAGACGTCTTCGCCATACCGGAGCCATTTGAAAGAGGACCACTAAATATATATATTTATATATATACACATACACTAGATGGTGGCCCGATTCTAACGTATCAGGTATTCTAGACTTTGTAGGTAGTATATAGCACAGGTACTATATTGCACAGTGACGTAGTATATAACACAACCGACGTAGTATATAACAGAGCTACGTAGTATGTAACGCAGCGTACGTAGAATATAGCAGAGCTACATAGTATATAACACAGCCACGTACTATAGAACATAGCCACGTAGTATATTACACAGCTACGTAGTGTATTGCAAAGGCACGTAGTATATTGGTCAGCCACGTATTATAGCAGATCCACGTAGTATATAACATAGCCACGTCATATATCGTAGTATATTGCACTGCCACATAGTATATAACAGAGCCACGTAGTATATTGCACAGTCGACGTAGTATATAACACAACCGACACAGCCACATAGTATATTGCACAGCTACGTAGTGTACAGCACAGAGCATGTAGTATGTTGCACAGTCACGTAGCATATTGGACAGTCACATAGTATATTGGACAGCTACATAGTATATAGCACAGAGATGTAGTATATAACAGAGCCCACGCAGTATATAGCAATGTAGGCACTATATGCGTGGTTAAAAAAGACTTTAAATAAAAAATAAACATATACTCACCTTCCGAAGTCCCCTTGAAGTCCTGGCGCCTGTGTGCGGTGCACGCGGCAGCTTCCGGTCCCAGGGTTGGTATGAGCGCAGGACCTGTGATGACGTCGCGGTCACATGACCGTGCCGTCATGGCAGGTCCTTCTCGCATAGCATCCTTGACATCGGAACCTGCCACTTGCACTGCCGAGGACAGCATGCGACGTCGGAGGGTGAGAATAATGTTTTTTTTATTATTATTATTATTTTTAACATTAGATCGTTTTACTATTGATATATATATATATATATATATACACATACATATATATAATTTTTTTTCCCTACCTGGTGTACATGCCTCCGCTCTGAATCTGGCACAATTTTTCTTTTTTTTCCCTGTGACTCTCTATGCCTGAGATATAACCTGCTCATTTCTATACAAAAATCTATTGTTTTAGCCAACTGGGAGTAGAACCTAAGAACATGCCCACAAAGATCACTTCAAGAGCCTGCCCAGTTGGCTATAGATATTAGACTTAGAGAGGGCCATATATCAGGAACTAAGGGTCGCAGGAAAAAAAAGAAAAACAGCATCGGATTCAGGAGAACTGCGGCGATAACACCAGGTAAAAAAAAAAATATATATCTGAAATATTTTTTAAAAATATGCATCATTTCCCCATAGTTTGTAAGCTTGCGAGCAGGGCCCTCACTCCTCCTGGTATCTGTTTTGAACTGTATTTCTGTTATGCTGTAATGTCTATTGTCTGTACAAGTCCCCTCTATAATTTGTAAAGCGCTGTGGAATATGTTGGCGCTATATAAATAAAAATTATTATTATTATTATTATCATTTCAGTCAATAATAATGGCTACAGAATGAAAATACCCGCACAAAGACAAATAAAATAGATTTCAGAGAATATATATCTCTGATAGATTTTTAGTATGGATCCTGACTGATCCCAACACTACAGTATTAATGGAGGCCTGAAGATCCTGCCATTTTTTGTCAGCAAGACTATTCACAGGCCCGTGTGACAAAGTGAACGACGCAAATGGGAAAAAAGCTATAGAAATAAAAAAACGAATCTAAAATTTTATTAATTGGAGAAATATTTTATTTCCCGGGTATTACTTTACACTGATGTGCCTTCTGCAGACGTTTAGTAGGCAGTATGTGATATAGCGATTCAATAAGAGCACCGCACTGTGTCAAGATTCGACTTGTTAGGCCCAAAGAGGTTTTTGAAGTCTAGCAAACATGGCTCCTTTTAAAAATAATAAAAAAAAATAAAAAATAAATCGACTCCACAACACCACCCCTGCCTACAGGTTGTTCGTGGAACTGCAGGTTCTACTGTTGAAAACATGGACAAATCTGTTTCTGGAAGAAAGTAGTAGACTGTACGCTTTTAACTGAGTGTTCCTTTAAAGCCAACTAAGGCCACGCAAGGGTATCAAGGTCAAGACCCTCAGAATATGCCAGCTTTTGGAATACATGTCCTCAATGAATGAGGAAGTCTGCTCGGAGCAGATCGCCGCGTCTAAAAATACTGCACAGAGCAGAGAGGAAGCCTGTTTAAAAGCCATCGTGAGTTCTACCATATATATGTATATACACCAGGGGTGTCAAACTGTATTCCTCGAGGGCTGCAAACAGGTCATGTTTTCAGGATTTCCTTGTACTGCACAGGTGATAATTTAATCACCAACTCATTATTTGTGTAGGTGATTAAATTATCACCTGTGCAGTACAAGGAAATCCTGAAAACATGACCTGTTTGCAGCCCTCGAGGAATGCAGTTTGACACCCCTGATATACACACATACACGTGTGAACGTCTGTGTGTGTGTACCTGTGTATGTATGTGTGTGTGTGTGTGTGTGTGTTGGGGTCTCAAATTGTTGCGCCACAGCAGTTGCTGCTGTCTTGATGCCCCTGTGAAGTCCAGCCATAGCCTGGGCTTTGTAGAAGATCATTCATTTGAAAATACGCTGAAATAATGAGAATATAGTAAAAGCAATCAGTTGATAGCAGGTTCAAATGCCCAAATGGGAGACTAAAACAAATAAATAAAATAAAAACAAAGCATAAAAATCTAAAATACCAAATCAACTTAGATTGTGAGCCCTCGCGGGCAGGGTCCTCTCTCCGCCTGTACCAGTTGTGACTTGTATTGTTCAAGAATTATTGTACTTGTTTTTATTATGTATACCCCTCCTCACATGTAAAGCACCATGGAATAAATGGCGCTATAATAATCTACTATATAATAATATAATATATATAATATATATATATATATATATATATATTTATATATATATCTATATCTATATATATATATATATCTATATATATATATATATCTATATATATATATATATATATATATATCTATATATATATATATATATAGATATATATATATATATATATATAGTATATTTTAGCTATATACTATGTGGATGCTATATACATAAATACATATTCTAGAATACCAGATGCGTTAGAATCGGGCCACCATCTAGTATATACATATACACATGCATGTATATAAACACTTTTTTACAAATTAAAAAAAAATATCTTGGCTGACACGTGTTTCGCTGCAGCAACGTCAGCAGATTGTTATAAAAAACAGAAGTGAAAGTTGCCCTCCCCTGCCCCATAGTCCTCCCCATTGTTGGAGAGTGGCAGGCGAGGACGGATATTACGCCCTGCAGTAAAGATTACTGAGTAACACGGGGGCAGGTGATTTTTGGCAGGTTCTCCCTTTGTCAGGAGCGGTTACCTGTCCAGACGTTTGGCTGACAGGGTAAATACGTCAAACAGATGGAGCATTGTACACACCGGATTATGGGAAAAGGGGGAGAGGGACAGGGGGAAAAAAATGGTTGAAGACAGATTGGGAATGTTCAGAACTATCTGAAAAAGTCTAAACTACTATTTTTATTTTTTTTTTACCATACTCCCTGTTTTGTATGACAAAAAAAAAAATTCTTTGCCAAGTAGAATACTTTTGGCCATTTTTAGTTTTTATTTTTTACCAGAAATTTGACATTAATGGTTTGAAAGGTGCAAATTTTACGCCTTTTTGCGTTTTTTTTTTTTTAACAATACGACAACTCCGCCTAGTTTTAGAAGTGTGTGGAGATTAGAAGTACGGAGGGGGGTTGGGGGGGGGAACGGACGAGAACGATCAACAAATTTGTCATAATTTATTCCACAAAAGTGGTGGCCTTGATTGGCGCACATTTCTGAAGTCGGTGAGCCGAAATCATTAAGAGACGCACGCCTCTCAACGAATTTGAGGCATCTTACGCTAAGCGAGGCCTTTATCAGTCTTCGTGGCAAAGATTCACATATTTACTAGAAAAAATAAAATGGCTGAAAGGGCAGATTTATCATCGTCGCTGTCTTTGTTGCCCATAGCAACCAATTATAGCGCAGCTTTCATTTCTCCGGACCTGGGTAAAAAAAAAATGAAAGCTGTGCTGTGATTGGTTGCTATGAGCAATAAAGTTTTTCTCCTACACTGAGAAGGCCCATAAAATAAAAATGGCGGGTTTCGCGATAACATACCATCGGCCTTTGAGACGAGCACCCCTAGCGTTATCTTAGGGGCTCCCACAGAGTGCAGAATGGCGACGTTGCACTTTTCCTGACGAAGGCGAAAATGAATGAGCAGAGTAATCTCTGAATACAGCTATCTACAATTTTATAACTTGGAAAATACCTGTGGGGGCATTTTTTTTTTCCCAAACACGCTAAATATGTCCTTACTTCATGTTATCCCCCAAGGAAAATTCTCTCACCATTTATCTTTATGACAGAGAGCGCGTTTACCACATATCAGGCTTTTTAGGCCCTATGTGCAGCACTAATAGGAAAGACAGTGTAACGCATCATGGCGCCTCGCGAAATGTAGCTCCCTAACTACCGGAATATCAGAATACAGTACAACCTAGTGCCTGTCGGGATATATGGCAGCACAGTGTTGTATAATACCGTACAGTGTAGTAGAGTGTGGTAGCGAACAATATTACCTCAGATTTATTAAGTGTAGCACAGTACGGCGCAGTATATTGAAGTATACTACTAACGTGTACTACAGAAAAAAGTAGTATAGAAAATCGTATAGGATACAGCCCTCCGTAACTCCCGGCGGCCCTCCGTAACTCCCGGCGGCCCTCCGTAACACCCGGCGGCCCTCCATAACACCCGGCGGCCCTCCATAACACCCGGCGGCCCTCCATAACACCCGGCGGCCCTCCATAATATACTATTTAGATGGTATTTTTTAGCATAGTATATAGAATAGTGTACTACTGTATAAAATTGTGCACCGTGCTGCACCGCCATTGGTTAGTGAGCACTGCAGCCTTGCAGTACTGGGGTCTTGGGTTCAAATCCCTCCAAGGACAACATCTGCAAGGAGTTTGTATGTTCTCCCCGTGTTTGCGTGGGTTTCCTCCCACTCTCCAAAGACATTGATATGGAATTAGATTGTGAGCCCCAATGGGGACAGTGATCATAATGAGTTGCGGAGTTCATGTCACTATGCGAGTAAAATAGTGTAAAATATAAATTTGTACTGCACTAGTCCGGCATCTGGTAGGCAGCATGGCATATTGGGTGTTTTGATGTTTACTAGATGTCGGCCACCAAAGTGAAGACTGCCCTGATCAGGCTGCCACGGAGGTCCGGATTGGAAGCCAGACCAGGGCAGCAGAAAGTACCGTAGTTTAGAATGGCGTAGTACAGATTAATGCCCCACTGGGCAGCCCAGTGGTCAGCACTGTTTATTTGCGGCGCTGGGGTCCTGGGTTCAAATCCCACTAAGGACAACAACTGCAAGGAGTTTGTAGGTTCTCCCCGTGTTTCCTCTTGGTTCTCTGGTTTCTTCCCACTTTTCACTGATAGGGAATTTAGATTGTGAATGGGGACAGCGATGATGGTGTCTGTAAAGTGCTGGGAAGATGATGGCGCTATATAAGAAATGCATAATAAATAATACTAAATAGTGTAATTTAGCTTAGTAAATAAACACTGTAGTACAGCATGGTGTAGGGTTTGGTAGTAAGTTAGAGGTCACCTATTTGACAGGATGCCATATGCATTCACAGTATTGGGTAACCACATGCAGATTTCTGGCATGCCAAACTTTTTGGATATGGCAAATCCACCAATGCCTTCACACTCACACAAAATTGTATAATGAAAACTAGTGTACTTTAGAATAGAGTAGTGAAGGAGAGTGTAACGTACATCAGTGTACGAGTAGGTTGCTTAGTATAGAAAAGTCCAATAAAGGGAGGTGTAGTACATCATAACATTAAATAGTAATGTATAGAATTGCCATACAGTATGATAGAATAGTGTTGTGTAGTATGATTTAATGTAGTATAACAGTGTTCTCCAGCCTTTCCTGTTAACATACGTTCAACTTAAAGAAACTAACCCAGGGCAGCCATAAAACAGGATCCAACAACAGGCTTGCCAGGTCTTTACCAGCAGAACGAGAGAAGAGGGGAAACTAAATCATGTGCCATCATCTCTTCTCTATTGGCAACAGAGTAATTGGGTCTTACAAGGTCAATTGGTGACATAAGTGACAAGAGGCACAAAGTACCTTATACCTCGCTGCCTCCTAATGAACTGGCTATTGAATAAGAAGCCAAGTGTTCTTTCCAAAAAAAGCCCAAATAAATTCATTTTGGACAGGAAAAGCGTCCTCCGGTGTCATACATCTACTTGTACCATTTTGGGTAGACGTCAACCGTAATCTCCCTAAATGTCACATCCTAATTTGCCCCTAAAGGTCAAAAAATAATGAACGGCCCGGGCCTGATATTTGTTTTTCCTCCATTTCTAAGACGAAAAGAGCGGGGTTGAGATCGGTCCGGCTTCCTCCTGTTATTGGAACATATTTTGGATTCATGACCTGCTATGTATACTACTACTGAATGGAATATTTCAGCACAGATTTGACACGTCGCTCTCAGCTCTGCAAGTCAGAACCACAAAGTAACTCGCGGGAAGATGAAGGGATCTCGAGTAAATATCTCATCCGGACTTCTACATGGAGGTGTAAAAAAAAAATGCTCCAACTTGGCTAAAGGCTTCGGAGTTTCAAATTTTTTTTATATAAATTTTTCTAAAATACTATTCAATTTCTCCAATTGTAGGGCGCTAGAGGACGTAAAACTATGCAAAAACTAAAACATAAATGAATATTTAAAAATATAAAAAAGGTACTTTCTAATTTTATGTAAAAAAAAAAAAAAATTATGGGAACAGTCAGGGTTACACCTGGAAACCTACTGATGTTCTACAGAGCTGAGGGTATGTTGAAATGCATCGCTCTAGGCTCAAAAGGTACAGCAAAACTCAACTGGGTCGGGCGATGATAGATTTTTGCTGCAAATTTTTAAGGATTTTGCAAGGAAGAGATGCAGACCGCTTATTTATGCAAAGCAGCCTAAAGACAAGCCCCCAGGGAACTCTGAGCCATGCCCCATGGAAAGAGCATAAAAATTAGAACTAAAAAAGGCCCATACCTATGGAAATTTATGGTGGATTTACCAAAAAAAAACCTCAGGAGAAGCAGGAATAGAATAAGTAAAACAGGCCACTTCTAATCTGGTGACTGGGTCCTCTTTCAAGGGGATCTTCTCTGTTTTTTGTAAAAGTTAGAAAAGACCTTGACTACATGTAAGAAGAACTCCGAGTGATTGCCATTGACAGAAGCCTCAATTTTGTCTAATACATCAGGTGGGCAAAATCTCATCCATCAGCGAAAGCTAAACACGCTGTTCCAGAAGCTTCATAGACCAACATCGAAATTAATCAAGGTCTTCAAGGAGATTAATTTATAATATCATTGAGATACCTTTAAATGACGTATTGTTAAGTTGTTATCTAAAGAACAGTAGACCAAAGGGCAATACATCAACATGGCTGGAGAGCAAGTCATACAATGGAATGTTCAGAGGGAAAGGAACTGTCAATTACACCGGGGGAATTCCGAATGACTCTGGAAACTAAGGACCGGTGACAAACACATGAGGATCTGCACATTGACCCTTGAAACAAATTTTCAGCTTAGGAGGATTACAGTACCTCCCGGTTTTGGGTGCTCTTCCGAAGGCTAACCAAGTAAGGACATTTTCATGCAATGATGCATCTCATCTGCCTGGTAGGATTTTCAATTTATGGTCAATTCTACACGCAATATATTTTTTTCTACTTTGGATTAAAAGGCCGTGTGACACTATCGAGTCTTTGAACTACCTGCAAGAACGAGGTTGGTTCTGGTTCTTGCGGAAGTATGTTAGGTATTTCTGAAATAACTTGCATCCAAGGGACTACTTCTAATAGTGGGCTTCAGAAAGCAGGAGTTTGCGGGTGTAGGCCATAGACCACTGAAGTCACTAAACTAGAGCAAGTCTTACTACAAGTAGCCATATAGCCCTTACCTTAGATATGGATCAAGGACTAAACTGGGCAACGTTGGGACCACTAAAAAGGAAATGGAGGCTTAACCTTCTAAGTTCTTCAGGACATGTCTTGATATCGTGGGCCTTTCTGTTGTGGTTAAGGCCCACCAATATATCCTCCTATCCTCTTGACTGGACCAGCCCAACCCCAGCCTTAGCAAGAGGAGTACTCCAGTCACAACTCAAAGTAGTCATGCTCAAGCTGGAGTCCACAGAAGTTGTCTGAAGACCACACACATTTTCTTACTGAACAGGAGAAACGAAAAGAACACCTGGATCATTCATATAGTTCTGTCCAAAAACGTCAAGAACGGCTTACACAAGGAATGGGCAAATAATGCGGATTTCACAAGCAGAATAAAAAGGTTTAAAGGCCAAACAGAAAATGTGGTAGACCTTAACAGGTAGTGCCAAAAATATTAAGTGGTTTCTAATCCAACATTGGTGTTCTGAAACCCTGTAAGCAGTTCTGAAGAGCCCAGTATAGAGCGGAGTATGGGTGTCCCATTAATTGTCTAAGGATCTGCCAAAAATGGCCAAGTGCCCTGTAGACACGTGTTCCTGGATTCTAGAACTCGGGGTGGTGGCAGTTCCCATCAATCAGTAAGTTGTCCCCTATCCTGTGGCTAAGGGAGAACATAAGATTTTGAGGAAAATATACCTTTAATAAATGACTCAAAAAGTTAGGCACAAGTTGCAGAACTTATTGGCCACATGGCACCTTGGATTTCTCCACCCTTGGCTAAAAGTGCCCAAAAGGCATATGCCATTCTAAAAAAAGACTTGGTGGCTGTAAAATTTGTGTTTTCAAACTTTTTATTAATAGTGTTAAACTATGGCCCTAGTTAAAGGGAGTCTGTCAGTACAAAGCGTCTGTTCAAGCATAGGAGCTCGGACAAACATTTCAGTGCACCTTCCCAGCCATTTGCTTTTCATCCTTCTCCCCTCACTCGTCTTCCTTGAGTGACAGCTTTGGTCTTACATTAGAATGGCAGAGATAGATGAAAGACAAGTAGGTAGAAAGGTTTGAACAGTCATTTTGTGCTGACAGACTCCACATTATGACATTATTACATGGGTCCGACAACCTGTTTAAAGACCAGAACGAAAAGCATCATGGAGAATATATTGGCCTGATAGTTCAGGCTGGGATGTTGTCCCGCTTTGTTACGGTGAATTTGGGCATAAAGGGGACCTGTCAACTCCCCTGACAATAAAATCTTGCATTCCCTAAAAAAAAAAATCCAAAAGAGTCTTTTCTTAAAACAATGCATTGTGCCATTCCTCTGTAATTCCTCCTGCAAATATATAGGACTACATTGATAACTGGGTGTTACCAACTGGAGGCGTGTCTCACCTCGTCCAATCAGTGCAGAATGTGTCCGACTATGTAGGGACACACCCCTTTCGACAAAGAAAAGCACCCAGTAGTCAATTTACTGACAAATTTCAAGGAGGAATAACGGAGGAACAGCCCAATTCAGAGTTCCAATAAAATGTTCCCCAGAACTGCATTTTCACGGAGAATATAAGTATTTACTAAAACAGACGTTTCAGGAGGACGGATAGGATTCCTTTAAGGCCAGATTCGCTGTCATAATGCAACAGAAGACCCCAGAATTTTTTTTTTGACTCACTGTCAATGCAGAAACTTTTTATTTCAGGGAAAATATAAGTATTTTCTAAAACCGACCTATCAGGAGAAATGATAATTTCTCTTTAAAAGCACGCCCACAACCAAAGTACAAGTTATAAACCAACCCAAAACATACAATTCTAAAATCATTAAAAAAAAAAAAAGTTTGAAATTTTATTCCAAATGTACGGTATTTCATAATGAAATTAAAAGTTCAGATTAACAAAGCAAAAAAAAAAAAGTAAATAAAAAAAATAAAATAAAAGCATTACAAAAAATACCAGAAAATCAGAAATTAAATCACTATTGTTTGGCATGAAGATGTGGGGTCATCATATGAATGATTTTACAGAGTTATGGCAAATCCTTCAGTAAGAAAGGAGGGGGATTGCAGGCAAATATCCAATTTTTTTAGCACACTTTTTTTTTTTTTTTACAAGGTGATACATAGGGCTCGATGCCATGCTCGTAAAATAAATGAAAAAAACGGTATTGGAAAAGGGGTAGATTTCATACAAACTAAGGATGTTAAAAAAAACAAATAAATAAATAAAAAATGACAACCAAATAGCAATGGAAAAAAATATATATATTAAAAAAAGTATATATATATATATTTTTTTTTTATTATTATTTTATTTTTTTTCCTCTTTTTTTTTTCCTTGGCACCCACAGTGTCATTTACTCTTAGGCAAAAAGCCAGAATAAGTTTAACAATACCCAACCAGCCTCTCGCCCCCCTCCTCCATCCATAAGTGCGAACACATGTCCCAACCTAACATGCTCCTGAAAAAACGTGGTCTCCATGCCGAACATGGATGAAATTAGAGCGCTCTTTAGTGAGCTCTTAATGTAAACAGTTTCCATTCTCCCCCCATTCCTTTATGTCGATCCATGGCTTCTGCTTTATATTAAACCTCCAAACATTCCCGCCCCCCCCCCCCCGGGGTATAATATACTATTTAAAAAGTCCTTTTTTTAATAATAAAAAAAAAACTGTGCCCCTTTAAAGCTGTTCAAAAACAGAGGATTCTATTTAAAAAAAAATAAAAAATATACATAAAAAAAAAAAAAAATTCTCAGCAATGACAAAAACTGCGAAATCACAGGGGCGTTAAAACCCCGAAAAAACAGCCTGAGGAAAGGCCGAGTTTGCTCAGCAATCGCAAAGCACTTATTAATGGCTGCCTGGGCAAATCAGCTCGGCTGTAGGAAAAGCACGCGGCCGACGGAAGCAGCTGTTGTTTTCGTGGCCGTCCTGAGGCCTAGAGGAAAAACTAAAAAAAAAACTAAAAAAAAAAAAAAAAATCCTACAAGCCACCCTAGACCTTCCTTCATGTCTTACAGGTTTTCTTTGCCATTGCCTCCGAGAGGTTGCTATTAATATACAGCATGGGAGCTGCGTACTGTCAATTTCATGATGTCACGTCTCACCCAGCATAACCCCTCTGTCGAATAAAAAAAAATAAAAAAAATCAGCTGCCGCTTGCATGTGCCTGCACCGAAATCCCCCCTCCTGGTGGCACAAGGTGGACAAAAAGTGTTATGACGAGGCCTGGAAGAAGAGGAGCAGCGCCACCACGGTACAGGAGCCTCCCAGCACACCGGGGGTTAAGCAGAGAGGGGATCGTGAATCCCTCGGAGTCTAGGTCGCCTAACTGGTTAACCGTTCCCAAGGCAATATTTTATTTTTTTGGTTTTTTTTGCCTTTTAATAGAAATCCTTCTGCTTCCTCCCACATCTCGACACAACGGCAGAGTGGAAAAAAAAAAAATTACAATTCTTGACTCTCGGCCCGAGCATGATCAAAAAAATTAAATAAAATTATATATAAATTAAAAAATAATAATAAAAAAATATATATATAAATAAAAAAAAATGAAAAAAATTACAAGCAATAGTCATCAAAAAAATTAAATAAAAATTATATATAAATTAAAAAATAATAATAAAAAAATATATATATAAATAAAAAAAATGAAAAAAATTACAAGCAATAGTCATCAAAAAATTAAATAAAAATTATATATAAATTAAAAAATAATAAAATATATATAAATAAAAAAATTTTTTAAAAAAATTACAAGCAATAGGGAACTACGGAAGAGGGTCCAAAATCGAAGCGCGTCAGCAGCTGGATGTCAAAATTTCGTGCTTTGACGCTCCTTGTATTTGCTCTGGTGATTGTTTTTTTTTTTTCGAGGGGTGACAGATTGCCAAAAAAAAATAATAAATAAATAAGAAAAAAAAGGGACTGGGGTAAAAAGGAGCTTTTTTTTCTTTTTTACACAATTAAATTCGACAGGCGCAGATAGAAACGCTACAGAAGGCGTGACGACGAGTTGATAGAGGGGGGGATAAAAGCACAAAATTTAGGAGCGGAGAAAGGAAGAGACAAGGGTTAAAGGAAGGGATAGGGGGTTTTTGTTGCAAGCACTAGGAGGGGTAGTCCATATAGTCTATGTCCAGGCTGTCTTGGTAGTAAGGTGTACCTGTGCAGCACGCTCGCCTTCCCCCGGCTGCTGCTTCCATGCATATGACCACACAGCCTCAGCACAGGGAACTAATAAAGAGCACTATTCACCAACACATGCCCCCTCCCCACCCGGCTCCAGGGACGCCCACCACCCACTCTGATTGGCCAACGACACTCCTACGTAACTTTGTTCTTTTTTTTGTTTTTTTTTTTTACTTTTCAAAAAACTTTATCGTTCCTAACAGAACAAGCATGAATCCATCATCCAGTTCAGGATGTGCATGCACGTTACTCAGCATTTGCAAGAGCGATCGCTGCAACAGGGAACAAGGGTTAAAAGGCAAAAAAAAATTCCTTTAATCCAGCATTTAATAGTCTCAGAACGACAATTTTCGAAAGTCCTAAAAAATGGGGAAAAATAGAGGGGCTGAGAATAATGTTGGCTCATTTAGGGTAGATACGTTTTTGTTTTAAGCGACTTTTTTTTAATATTATTATTCCATATAGTGTTGTAAAAAAAAAAAAAAAAAAAGATTCCCCCCCCAAAAAAAAAATTTTTCAAGTCAGAACGATTATGGCGATATCAAACTATTGTTTTGTGATTTTTTTACTTTTTTTTTTTCTACTTAAAAAAAATCGGAACTTTGTAAAGAAAAAAAAAATAGTTTTTTTTGCCGTCGTTTTCCAGGATCGCGATTTTTTTTATTGTTTTTTTTTTTTTTTTCGCATGCAGAGTTGTAGTTCTTTATTGATACCGTTTTGGGGTACATAGGACAATTTTTTTTTTTTTAACCATTTTAGTCATTTTAGGGTATTGTTCACACACGTCTGTTTTGTAACCATTAGACGGTTCAAAAATCACTTTTTCGTTAGAGTTTGTCAAACTGCAGACTTCTTTCCACCCTACAGATTATTAGGACCTTTCTGGGGATAATTTTGCTGCGGCTTTCCCCACCATTTTTTTTTATAGGAGGACAGATGAAAAAGAAGTGTGAACAGACCCTTACGGGACTTGGACCTGCGCTCAATCATGCGTATGATATACGGCCTCATTATTGCAGTATATAGTGCAAATCACCGAGTCCTAGGAAATGATACGGAACAAATGTCCTTTAATCCGGAATCTAATAAACCAGCATTATACGGCGTATTTTTTAAATATATATATATATATTTTATGTAGATGTATAAAAAGCTGGAGGCCGTCACATGTACACTATACGCTTCGCCTAAACTTTCTCACGGTCTCCTAGTCGGAATATCCCCTGGAGACGAGAAAGAAAATAGCGCGTCTGTCTATAAATATATCAACAGGACAGTATTAAAGCGCCACATGGTGGAAAGAGGAGAAGGGAGCGCCCGGCCACACTGCTCCATGTGCACCAGGCCATAAGGAGGCCATGAAAGATTTACTAGGAGGGAAGAGATCAAAAAATCACCAATGTGGAGGCAGATATGGCAACACTCGCAACGCTATAGGAGTCATACAGCACCGAGCAAGAGGGAATATACATACTGCCAACAGGATAGATACATATACAACGAGAGAGGGAAAGAAAGAGCTAAAGAAAAAGAGAAAAGGGAAAGGAGGAAGGGAGAGAGGAAGGGAGAGAGAGGAGGAAGGGAGAGAGAGGAGGAGGAAGGGAGAGAGAGGAAGGGAGAGAGAGGAGGAAGGGAGGGAGAGGAGAAAGGGAGAGAGAGAGGAGAAAGGGAGAGAGGAGGAGGAAGGGAGAGAGGGGAGGAAGGGAGAGAGGGGAGGAAGGGAGAGGGGAGGAAGGGAGAGAGGGGAGGAGGAAGGGAGAGAGAGGAGGAAGGGAGAGAGAGGAGGAAGGGAGAGAGAGGAGGAAGGGAGAGAGAGGAGGAAGGGAGAGAGAGGAGAAATGGAGAGAGAGAGGAGAAAGGGAGAGAGGAGGAAGGGAGAGAGAGGAGGAGGAAGGGAGAGAGAGGAAGGGAGAGAGAGGAGGAAGGAAGGGAGGGAGGGGAGGAAGGGAGAGAGAGGAGAAAGGGAGAGAGAGAGGAGAAAGGGAGAGAGGAGGAGGAAGGGAGAGAGAGGAGGAAGGGAGAGAGAGGAGGAAGGGAGAGAGGGGAGGAAGGGAGAGAGGGGAGGAGGAAGGGAGAGAGAGGAGGAAGGGAGAGAGAGGAGGAAGGGAGAGAGAGGAGGAAGGGAGAGAGAGGAGGAAGGGAGAGAGAGGAGGAAGGGAGAGAGAGGAGGAAGGGAGAGAGAGGAGGAAGGGAGAGAGAGGAGAAAGGGAGAGAGGAGGAGGAAGGGAGAGAGAGGAGGAAGGGAGAGAGGGGAGGAAGGGAGAGAGGGGAGGAAGGGAGAGAGGGGAGGAGGAAGGGAGAGAGAGGAGGAAGGGAGAGAGGAGGAGGAAGGGAGAGAGGAGGAGGAAGGGAGAGAGAGGAGAAAGGGAGAGAGGAGGAGAAAGGGAGAGAGGAGGAGGAAGGGAGAGAGAGGAGGAAGGGAGAGAGGGGAGGAAGGGAGAGAGGGGAGGAAGGGAGAGAGGGGAGGAGGAAGGGAGAGAGAGGAGGAAGGGAGAGAGGGGAGGAAGGGAGAGAGGGGAGGAAGGGAGAGAGTGGAGGAAGGGAGAGAGTGGAGGAAGGGAGAGAGGAGGAAGGGAGAGAGAGGAGGAAGGGAGAGAGAGGAGAAAGGGAGAGAGGGGAGGAAGGGAGAGAGGGGAGGAAGGGAGAGAGGGGAGGAAGGGAGAGAGGGGAGGAAGGGAGAGAGGGGAGAAAGGGAGAGAGGGGAGGAGGAAGGGAGAGAGGGGAGGAGGAAGGGAGAGAGGGGAGGAGGAAGGGAGAGAGAGGAGGAAGGGAGAGAGGGGAGGAAGGGAGAGAGGGGAGGAAGGGAGAGAGGGGAGGAAGGGAGAGAGGGGAGGAAGGGAGAGAGGGGAGGAAGGGAGAGAGGGGAGGAGGAAGGGAGAGAGGAGGAGGAAGGGAGAGAGAGGAGGAAGGGAGAGAGAGGAGGAAGGGAGAGAGGGGAGGAAGGGAGAGAGGGGAGGAAGGGAGAGAGGGGAGGAGGAAGGGAGAGAGTGGAGGAAGGGAGAGAGTGGAGGAAGGGAGAGAGGAGGAAGGGAGAGAGAGGAGGAAGGGAGAGAGAGGAGGAAGGGAGAGAGGGGAGGAAGGGAGAGAGGGGAGGAAGGGAGAGAGGGGAGGAAGGGAGAGAGGGGAGGAAGGGAGAGAGGGGAGAAAGGGAGAGAGGGGAGGAGGAAGGGAGAGAGGGGAGGAGGAAGGGAGAGAGGGGAGGAGGAAGGGAGAGAGAGGAGGAAGGGAGAGAGGGGAGGAAGGGAGAGAGGGGAGGAAGGGAGAGAGGGGAGGAAGGGAGAGAGGGGAGGAAGGGAGAGAGGGGAGGAGGAAGGGAGAGAGGAGGAGGAAGGGAGAGAGAGGAGGAAGGGAGAGAGAGGAGGAAGGGAGAGAGGGGAGGAAGGGAGAGAGGGGAGGAAGGGAGAGAGGGGAGGAGGAAGGGAGAGAGTGGAGGAAGGGAGAGAGTGGAGGAAGGGAGAGAGGAGGAAGGGAGAGAGAGGAGGAAGGGAGAGAGAGGAGGAAGGGAGAGAGAGGAGAAAGGGAGAGAGGGGAGGAAGGGAGAGAGGGGAGGAAGGGAGAGAGGGGAGGAAGGGAGAGAGGGGAGGAAGGGAGAGAGGGGAGGAAGGGAGAGAGGGGAGAAAGGGAGAGAGGGGAGGAGGAAGGGAGAGAGGGGAGGAGGAAGGGAGAGAGGAGGAGGAAGGGAGAGAGGGGAGGAAGGGAGAGAGGGGAGGAAGGGAGAGAGGGGAGGAAGGGAGAGAGGGGAGGAAGGGAGAGAGGGGAGGAAGGGAGAGAGGGGAGGAAGGGAGAGAGGGGAGGAAGGGAGAGAGGGGAGGAGGAAGGGAGAGAGGAGGAGGAAGGGAGAGAGAGGAGGAAGGGAGAGAGGGGAGGAGGAAGGGAGAGAGGAGGAGGAAGGGAGAGAGGAGGAGGAAGGGAGAGAGAGGAGGAAGGGAGAGAGAGGAGGAAGGGAGAGAGGGGAGGAAGGGAGAGAGGGGAGGAGGAAGGGAGAGAGGGGAGGAGGAAGGGAGAGAGGGGAGGGAGAGAGGGGAGGAAGGGAGAGAGGGGAGGAAGGGAGAGAGGGGAGGAAGGGAGAGAGGGGAGGAAGGGAGAGAGGGGAGGAAGGGAGAGAGGGGAGGAAGGGAGAGAGGGGAGGAAGGGAGAGAGGGGAGGAAGGGAGAGAGGGGAGGAAGGGAGAGAGGGGAGGAAGGGAGAGAGGGGAGGAAGGGAGAGAGGAGGAAGGGAGAGAGAGGAGGAAGGGAGAGAGGGGAGAAAGGGAGAGAGGGGAGAAAGGGAGAGAGGGGAGGAAGGGAGAGAGGGGAGGAAGGGAGAGAGGGGAGGAAGGGAGAGAGGGGAGGAAGGGAGAGAGGGGAGGAAGGGAGAGAGGGGAGGAAGGGAGAGAGGGGAGGAAGGGAGAGAGGGGAGGAAGGGAGAGAGGGGGAAGGGAGAGAGAGGGGAGGAAGGGAGAGAGGGGAGGAAGGGAGAGAGGGGAGGAAGGGAGAGAGGGGAGGAAGGGAGAGAGGGGAGGAAGGGAGAGAGGGGAGGAAGGGAGAGAGGGGAGGAAGGGAGAGAGGGGAGGAAGGGAGAGAGGGGAGGAAGGGAGAGAGGGGAGGAAGGGAGAGAGGGGAGGAAGGGAGAGAGGGGAGGAAGGGAGAGAGGGGAGGAAGGGAGAGAGGGGAGGAAGGGAGAGAGGGGAGGAAGGGAGAGAGGGGAGGAAGGGAGAGAGGGGAGGAAGGGAGAGAGGGGAGGAAGGGAGAGAGGGGAGGAAGGGAGAGAGGGGAGGAAGGGAGAGAGGGGAGGAAGGGAGAGAGGGGAGGAAGGGAGAGAGGGGAGGAAGGGAGAGAGGGGAGGAAGGGAGAGAGGGGAGGAAGGGAGAGAGGGGAGGAAGGGAGAGAGGGGAGGAAGGGAGAGAGGGGAGGAAGGGAGAGAGGGGAGGAAGGGAGAGAGGAGGAAGGGAGAGAGAGAGGAGGAAGAGAGAGAGAGGAGGAAGAGAGAGAGGGGAGGAAGGGAGAGAGGGGAGGAAGGGAGAGAGGGGAGGAAGGGAGAGAGAGAGGAGGAAGAGAGAGAGAGGAGGAAGGCACAGAGAGGAGGAAGGCACAGAGAGGAGGAAGGCACAGAGAGGAGGAAGGGACAGAGAGGAGGAAGGGACAGAGAGGAGGAAGGGACAGAGAGGAGGAAGGCACAGAGAGGAGGAAGGCACAGAGAGGAGGAAGGCACAGAGAGGAGGAAGGCACAGAGAGGAGGAAGGCACAGAGAGGAGGAAGGCACAGAGAGGAGGAAGGCACAGAGGAGGAAGGGACAGAGAGGAGGAAGGGAGAGAGGAGGAAGGGAGAGAGGAGGAAGGGACAGAGAGGAGGAAGGAAGAGAGAGAGAGGAGGAAGGAAGAGAGAGAGGAGGAAGGAAGAGAGAGAGAGGAAGGAAGAGAGAGAGAGAGGAAGGGAGAGAGAGAGGAGGAAGGGACAGAGAGAGGAGGAAGGGACAGAGAGAGAGGAGGAAGGGACAGAGAGAGAGGAGGAAGGGAGAGAGGAGGAAGGGAGAGAGGAGGAAGGGAGAGAGGAGGAAGGGAGAGAGGAGGAAGGGAGAGAGGAGGAAGGGAGAGAGGAGGAAGGGAGAGAGGAGAAAGGGACAGAGAGGAGAAAGGGACAGAGAGGAGAAAGGGACAGAGAGGAGAAAGGGACAGAGAGGAGGAAGGCACAGAGAGGAGGAAGGCACAGAGAGGAGGAAGGCACAGAGAGGAGGAAGGCACAGAGAGGAGGAAGGCACAGAGAGGAGGAAGGCACAGAGAGGAGGAAGGCACAGAGAGGAGGAAGGCACAGAGGAGGAAGGGACAGAGAGGAGGAAGGGAGAGAGGAGGAAGGGAGAGAGGAGGAAGGGACAGAGAGGAGGAAGGAAGAGAGAGAGAGGAGGAAGGAAGAGAGAGAGGAGGAAGGAAGAGAGAGAGAGGAAGGAAGAGAGAGAGAGAGGAAGGGAGAGAGAGAGGAGGAAGGGACAGAGAGAGGAGGAAGGGACAGAGAGAGAGGAGGAAGGGACAGAGAGAGAGGAGGAAGGGAGAGAGGAGGAAGGGAGAGAGGAGGAAGGGAGAGAGGAGGAAGGGAGAGAGGAGGAAGGGAGAGAGGAGGAAGGGAGAGAGGAGGAAGGGAGAGAGGAGAAAGGGACAGAGAGGAGAAAGGGACAGAGAGGAGAAAGGGACAGAGAGGAGAAAGGGACAGAGAGGAGAAAGGGACAGAGAGGAGAAAGGGACAGAGAGGAGAAAGGGACAGAGAGGAGAAAGGGACAGAGAGAGGAGGAAGGCGCAGAGAGGAGGAAGGGGTAGAGAGAGAGGAAGGGGCAGAGAGAGGAGGAAGGGGCAGAGAGAGGAGGAAGGGACAGAGAGAGGAGGAAGGGACAGAGAGGAGGAAGGGACAGAGAGGAGGAAGGGACAGAGAGGAGGAAGGGACAGAGAGGAGGAAGGGACAGAGAGGAGGAAGGGACAGAGAGGAGGAAGGGACAGAGAGGAGGAAGGGACAGAGAGGAGGAAGGAAGAGAGAGAGGAGGAAGGAAGAGAGAGAGAGAGGAGGAAGGAAGAGAGAGAGAGGAGGAAGGGAGAGAGAGAGAGGAGGAAGGGACAGAGAGGAGGAAGGGACAGAGAGAGAGGAGGAAGGGACAAAGAGAGAGGAGGAAGGGAGAGAGAGAGAGAGGAGGAAGGAAGAGAGAGAGAGGAGGAAGGGAGAGAGAGAGAGGAGGAAGGGAGAGAGAGAGAGGAGGAAGGGACAGAGAGAGGAGGAAGGGACAGAGAGAGGAGGAAGGGACAGAGAGAGAGGAGGAAGGGACAGAGAGAGAGGAGGAAGGGACAGAGAGAGGAGGAAGGGACAGAGAGAGGAGGAAGGGACAGAGAGAGAGGAGGAAGGGACAGAGAGGAGGAAGGGAGAGAGGAGGAAGGGAGAGAGGAGGAAGGGAGAGAGAGAGAGGAAGGGAGAGAGAGAGAGGAGGAAGGGACAGAGAGAGAGGAGGAAGGGACAGAGAGAGAGGAAGGGAGAGAGGAGGAAGGGACAGAGAGGAGGAAGGGACAGAGAGGAGGAAGGCACAGAGAGGAGGAAGGCACAGAGAGGAGGATGGCACAGAGAGGAGGAAGGCACAGAGAGGAGGAAGGCACAGAGAGGAGGAAGGCACAGAGAGGAGGAAGGGACAGAGAGGAGGAAGGGACAGAGAGGAGGAAGGGACAGAGGAGGAGGAAGGGACAGAGGAGGAGGAAGGGACAGAGGAGGAGGAAGGGACAGAGGAGGAGGAAGGGACAGAGGAGGAGGAAGGGACAGAGGAGGAGGAAGGGACAGAGGAGGAGGAAGGGACAGAGGAGGAGGAAGGGACAGAGGAGGAGGAAGGGACAGAGGAGGAGGAAGGGACAGAGGAGGAGGAAGGGACAGAGGAGGAGGAAGGGACAGAGGAGGAGGAAGGGACAGAGGAGGAGGAAGGGACAGAGGAGGAGGAAGGGACAGAGGAGGAGGAAGGGACAGAGGAGGAGGAAGGGACAGAGAGGAGGAAGGGACAGAGAGGAGGAAGGCACAGAGAGGAGGAAGGCACAGAGAGGAGGAAGGGACAGAGAGGAGGAAGGGACAGAGAGGAGGAAGGGACAGAGAGGAGGAAGGGAGAGAGAGGAGGAAGGGAGAGAGAGGAGGAAGGAAGAGAGAGGAGGAAGGAAGAGAGAGAGAGGAGGAAGGGAGAGCGAGAGGAGGAAGGGAGAGAGAGAGGAGGAAGGGACAGACAGAGAGGAGGAAGGGACAGAGAGAGAGGAGGAAGGGACAGAGAGAGAGGAGGAAGGGACAGAGAGAGAGGAGGAAGGGACAGAGAGAGAGGAGGAAGGGACAGAGAGGAGGAAGGGACAGAGAGGAGGAAGGGACAGAGAGGAGGAAGGGACAGAGAGGAGGAAGGGAGAGAGAGGAGGAAGGGACAGAGAGGAGGAAGGGACAGAGAGGAGGAAGGGACAGAGAGGAGGAAGGGAAAGAGGAGGAAGGGAGAGAGGAGGAAGGCACAGAGAGGAGGAAGGCACAGAGAGGAGGAAGGCACAGAGAGGAGGAAGGGACAGAGAGGAGGAAGGCACAGAGAGGAGGAAGGGACAGAGAGGAGGAAGGGACAGAGAGGAGGAAGGGACAGAGGAGGAGGAAGGGACAGAGGAGGAGGAAGGGACAGAGGAGGAGGAAGGGACAGAGGAGGAGGAAGGGACAGAGGAGGAGGAAGGGACAGAGGAGGAGGAAGGGACAGAGGAGGAGGAAGGGACAGAGGAGGAGGAAGGGACAGAGGAGGAGGAAGGGACAGAGGAGGAGGAAGGGACAGAGGAGGAGGAAGGGACAGAGGAGGAGGAAGGGACAGAGGAGGAGGAAGGGACAGAGGAGGAGGAAGGGACAGAGGAGGAGGAAGGGACAGAGGAGGAGGAAGGGACAGAGGAGGAGGAAGGGACAGTGGAGGAGGAAGGGACAGAGGAGGAGGAAGGGACAGAGGAGGAGGAAGGGACAGTGGAGGAGGAAGGGACAGTGGAGGAGGAAGGGACAGAGAGAGAGGAGGAAGGGACAGAGAGAGAGGAGGAAGGGACAGAGAGAGAGGAGGAAGGGACAGAGAGAGAGGAGGAAGGGACAGAGAGAGAGGAGGAAGGGACAGAGAGGAGGAAGGGACAGAGAGGAGGAAGGGACAGAGAGGAGAAAGGGAGAGAGAGGAGGAAGGGACAGAGAGGAGGAAGGGACAGAGAGGAGGAAGGGACAGAGAGGAGGAAGGGACAGAGAGGAGGAAGGGAAAGAGGAGGAAGGGAGAGAGGAGGAAGGGACAGAGAGGAGGAAGGCACAGAGAGGAGGAAGGCACAGAGAGGAGGAAGGCACAGAGAGGAGGAAGGCACAGAGGGGAGGAAGGCACAGAGGGGAGGAAGGCACAGAGAGGAGGAAGGCACAGAGAGGAGAAAGGCACAGAGAGGAGGAAGGCACAGAGAGGAGGAAGGGACAGAGAGGAGGAAGGGACAGAGAGGAGGAAGGGACAGAGAGGAGGAAGGGACAGAGAGGAGGAAGGGACAGAGGAGGAGGAAGGGACAGAGGAGGAGGAAGGGACAGAGGAGGAGGAAGGGACAGAGGAGGAGGAAGGGACAGAGGAGGAGGAAGGGACAGAGGAGGAGGAAGGGACAGAGGAGGAGGAAGGGACAGAGGAGGAGGAAGGGACAGAGGAGGAGGAAGGGACAGAGGAGGAGGAAGGGACAGAGGAGGAGGAAGGGACAGAGGAGGAGGAAGGGACAGAGGAGGAGGAAGGGACAGTGGAGGAGGAAGGGACAGTGGAGGAGGAAGGGACAGAGGAGGAGGAAGGGACAGAGGAGGAGGAAGGGACAGAGGAGGAGGAAGGGACAGAGGAGGAGGAAGGGACAGAGGAGGAGGAAGGGACAGAGGAGGAGGAAGGGACAGAGGAGGAGGAAGGGACAGAGGAGGAGGAAGGGACAGAGGAGGAGGAAGGGACAGAGAGGAGGAAGGGACAGAGAGGAGGAAGGGACAGAGAGGAGGAAGGGACAGAGGAGGAAGGGACAGAGAGGAGGAAGGCACAGAGAGGAGGAAGGCACAGAGAGGAGGAAGGCACAGAGAGGAGGAAGGGACAGAGAGGAGGAAAGGACAGAGAGGAGGAAGGGAGAGAGGAGGAAGGGAGAGAGAGGAGGAAGGGAGAGAGAGAGAGGAGGAAGGAAGAGAGAGAGAGGAGGAAGGGAGAGCGAGAGGAGGAAGGGAGAGAGAGAGGAGGAAGGGACAGAGAGAGAGGAGGAAGGGACAGAGAGAGAGGAGGAAGGGAGAGAGAGAGGAGGAAGGGACAGAGAGAGAGGAGGAAGGGACAGAGAGAGAGGAGGAAGGGACAGAGAGAGAGGAAGGGACAGAGGAGGAAGGGACAGAGAGGAGGAAGGGACAGAGAGGAGAAAGGGACAGAGGAGGAAGGGACAGAGAGGAGGAAGGGACAGAGAGGAGGAAGGGACAGAGAGGAGGAAGGGACAGAGGAGGAAGGGATAGGAGGGATAAAGGAGGAAGGGAAAGGAGAAAGGGAAAGGAGAAAGGGAAAGGAGGAAGGGAAAGGAGGAAGGGAAAGGAGGAAGGGAAAGGAGGAAGGGAAAGGAGGAAGGGAAAGGAGGAAGGGAAAGGAGGAAGGGAAAGGAGGAAGGGAAAGGAGGAAGGGAAAGGAGGAAGGGAAAGGAGGAAGGGAAAGGAGGAAGGGAGAAAGGAAGGAAAGGAGGAAGGGAGAGAGGAGGGGAGAGAGGAAGGGAGAGAGGAAGGGAGAGAGGAAGGGAGAGAGGCAGGGAGAGAGGCAGGGAGAGAGGAAGGGAGAGAGGAAGGGAGAGAGGAAGGAAAGGAGGAAGGGAGAGAGGAAGGTTTCTTTTGACACCTATAGTCGATTTTACCATGTGAGCTGCAGGGACAGAGATAACTATTGGTGGCTGTAGAAGCAGTAGATAAAGAATCATGTACACAGAGATATTGCTGATAGACAGGAGAGATACATCTAGAATATCGTCCTTAATTTTGCAACGCACCAACTAACAGGACGCAGATACCAGTGATTACACGCTTCCGGGAGACGTGGGACACGGTGCAGGGTCCAGCTGTAGGATGAATAGATTGTGAGCTGTTCAGGTAAATTCAATAATACAATAACCAAACTTCTAAGGCAAATTTTTGCAGCAATTATCCCGGATTCTAGAAATCTATGCAGCCCATCTGTAATTAGGAGCGGCTGGGATTACAGTGGCCATGCCCCATCCATATGCTCCTGCCCTGCCCGCTGCTGTGAGATTAGAATAGTGGAGCAGGGCACAAACCACCAGGCCGAGAGATGACAAGCATAAAGGCCGGGAGCACGGGCCGTGCTGTTATGATGCAGCATGGTGAGGGTTAAGCATAGGTGTGTGGTGACCCCGCCACCATTCCTGTGGGCCCAGGAGAAGAGTTTATGAAAGCAGCTGCTCAGGCGTTGGGTTACACGCAGTAATTCAAGCCCTGGTGCTTAATACTCAGGAAGTAGCTGTGCAATCCACTGACTGGGCAGGAGGAGGCATGAATGGAGGGCCGAGGGGGCGCAGAGACCGGCCACAAACCGATGGAGACATTAGATGTGGAATCATACCTCTATGGGGCTAGGAGGAGTCCGCAGAGCGCAGGCCGGGACCGGCGGGAATGTCACACATCACAAGATAGATATTGGATGATAGGCAGATATTAAGAGGTTTCCCAAAAAAATATGCAGAGCAGCGGTCAGGTCAGTAGCCCATCACTGCCGGGCCAGAACCCTGCGAAACCTCCGACCCATCGCGTCATATTGGCGCAACATTTGAATCCAATTTATACCACCTCACGTCATCTCCCAGGCCCAATATCTACCTATACTAGTGCATAGAGGCAGGGGTGCAAGGGTTACACTCACACCCGGGCCCTGGAGCCTACGGGGCCCTAAAAGAAAAAAAAAAGACTACTGCTATTAAAGATTTAAAATATTTGGGGGCCCCGTTGGAGCTTTCGCATCAGGGCCCATGAGTTTCGAGGACAAATAAGGAACAGATCGATATATTTATGTTAGAACAGGAGGAAAGAAAACATCTGCAAGCAGAGAGCTCCGCACCTGGCGTGCACCCAGATATAGAGAGTAGACCCAGATATAGGGTGCACAGAGATATAGAGAGCATATGCAGAGTGCACAGAGAGAGTAAACCCAGATATAGGGTGCACAGAGATATAGAGAGCATATGCAGAGTGCACAGAGAGAGTAAACCCAGATATAGGGTGCACAGAGATATAGAGAGCATATGCAGAGTGCACAGAAAGAGTAGACCCAGATATAGGGTGCACAGAGATATAGAGAGCATATGCAGAGTGCACAGAGAGAGTAAACCCAGATATAGGGTGCACAGAGATATAGAGAGCATATGCAGAGTGCACAGAGAGAGTAAACCCAGATATAGGGTGCACAGAGATATAGAGAGCATATGCAGAGTGCACAGAGAGAGTAGACCCAGATATAGGGTGCACAGAGATATAGAGAGCATATGCAGAGTGCACAGAGAGTAGACCAAAGATATAGGGTGCACAGATATAGAGAGCATATGCAGAGTGCACAGAGAGTAGACCCAGATATAGGGTGCACAGATATAGAGAGCATATGCAGAGTGCACAGAGAGACTAGACCCAGATATAGTGTGCACAGATATAGAGAGCATATGCAGAGTGCACAGAGAGAGTAGACCCAGATATAGGGTGCACAGAGATATAGAGAGCATATGCAGAGTGCACAGAGAGTAGACCCAGATATAGGGTGCACAGAGATATAGAGAGCATATGCAGAGTGCACAGAGAGTAGACCCAGATATAGGGTGCACAGAGATGTAGAGAGCATATGCAGAGTGCACAGAGAGTAGACCCAGATATAGGGTGCACAGAGATATAGAGAGCATATGCAGAGTGCACAGAGAGTAGACCCAGATATAGGGTGCACAGAGATATAGAGAGCATATGCAGAGTGCACAGAGAGTAGACCCAGATATAGGGTGCACAGAGATATAGAGAGCATATGCAGAGTGCACAGAGAGTAGACCCAGATATAGGGTGCACAGAGATATAGAGAGCATATGCAGAGTGCACAGAAAGAGTAGACCAAAGATATAGGGTGCACAGAGATATAGAGAGCATATGCAGAGTGCACAGAGAGTAGACCCAGATATAGGGTGCACAGAGATATAGAGAGCATATGCAGAGTGCACAGAGAGAGTAGACCCAGATATAGGGTGCACAGAGATATAGAGAGCATATGCAGAGTGCACAGAGAGTAGACCCAGATATAGTGTGCACAGAGATATAGGGAGCATATGCAGAGTGCACAGAAAGAGTAGACCAAAGATATAGGGTGCACAGAGATATAGAGAGCATATGCAGAGTGCACAGAAAGTAGACCCAGATATAGGGTGCACAGAGATATAGAGCATATGCAGAGTGCACAGAGAGTAGACCCAGATATAGGGTGCACAGAGATATAGGGAGCATATGCAGAGTGCACAGAGAGAGTAAACCCAGATATAGGGTGCACAGATATAGAGAGCATATGCAGAGTGCACAGAGAGAGTAGACCCAGATATAGGGTGCACAGAGATATAGAGAGCATATGCAGAGTGCACAGAGAGAGTAGACCCAGATATAGGGTGCACAGAGATATAGAGAGCATATGCAGAGTGCACAGAGAGTAGACCCAGATATAGGGTGCACAGAGATATAGAGAGCATATGCAGAGTGCACAGAGAGAGTAGACCCAGATATAGGGTGCACAGAGATATAGAGAGCATATGCAGAGTGCACAGAGAGTAGACCCAGATATAGGGTGCACAGAGATATAGAGAGCATATGCAGAGTGCACAGAGAGAGTAGACCCAGATATAGGGTGCACAGAGATATAGAGAGCATATGCAGAGTGCACAGAGAGTAGACCCAGATATAGGGTGCACAGAGATATAGAGAGCATATGCAGAGTGCACAGAGAGAGTAGACCCAGATATAGGGTGCACAGAGATATAGAGAGCATGTGCAGAGTGCACAGAGAGACTAGACCCAGATATAGGGTGCACAGAGATATAGAGAGCATATGCAGAGTGCACAGAGAGAGTAGACCCAGATATAGGGTGCACAGAGATATAGAGAGCATATGCAGAGTGCACAGAGAGTAGACCCAGATATAGGGTGCACAGAGATATAGAGAGCATATGCAGAGTGCACAGAGAGTAGACCCAGATATAGTGTGCACAGAGATATAGAGAGCATATGCAGAGTGCACAGAGAGAGTAGACCAAAGATATAGGGTGCACAGATATAGAGAGCATATGCAGAGTGCACAGAGAGTAGACCCAGATATAGGGTGCACAGAGATATAGAGAGCATATGCAGAGTGCACAGAGAGAGTAGACCCAGATATAGGGTGCACAGAGATATAGAGAGCATATGCAGAGTGCACAGAGAGTAGACCCAGATATAGGGTGCACAGAGATATAGAGAGCATATGCAGAGTGCACAGAGAGAGTAGACCAAAGATATAGGGTGCACAGATATAGAGAGCATATGCAGAGTGCACAGAGAGTAGACCCAGATATAGGGTGCACAGAGATATAGAGAGCATATGCAGAGTGCACAGAGAGAGTAGACCCAGATATAGGGTGCACAGAGATATAGGGAGCATATGCAGAGTGCACAGAGAGTAGACCCAGATATAGGGTGCACAGAGATATAGAGAGCATATGCAGAGTGCACAGAGAGAGTAAACCCAGATATAGGGTGCACAGAGATATAGAGAGCATATGCAGAGTGCACAGAGAGAGTAAACCCAGATATAGGGTGCACAGAGATATAGAGAGCATATGCAGAGTGCACAGAGAGAGTAGACCAAAGATATAGGGTGCACAGATATAGAGAGCATATGGAGAGTGCACAGAGAGTAGACCCAGATATAGGGTGCACAGAGATATAGAGAGCATATGCAGAGTGCACAGAGAGAGTAAACCCAGATATAGGGTGCACAGAGATATAGAGAGCATATGCAGAGTGCACAGAGAGTAGACCCAGATATAGGGTGCACAGATATAGAGAGCATATGCAGAGTGCACAGAGAGAGTAGACCCAGATATAGGGTGCACAGAGATATAGGGAGCATATGCAGAGTGCACAGAGAGAGTAAACCCAGATATAGGGTGCACAGAGATATAGAGAGCATATGCAGAGTGCACAGAGAGTAGACCCAGGTATAGGGTGCACAGAGATATAGAGAGCATATGCAGAGTGCACAGAGAGTAGACCCAGATATAGGGTGCACAGAGATATAGAGAGCATATGCAGAGTGCACAGAGAGAGTAGACCCAGATATAGGGTGCACAGAGATATAGAGAGCATATGCAGAGTGCACAGAGAGAGTAGACCCAGATATAGGGTGCACAGAGATATAGAGAGCATGTGCAGAGTGCACAGAGAGTAGACCCAGATATAGGGTGCACAGAGATATAGAGAGCATATGCAGAGTGCACAGAGAGAGTAGACCCAGATATAGGGTGCACAGAGATATAGAGAGCATATGCAGAGTGCACAGAGAGACTAGACCCAGATATAGTGTGCACAGAGATATAGAGAGCATATGCAGAGTGCACAGAGAGAGTAGACCCAGGTATAGGGTGCACAGAGATATAGAGAGCATATGCAGAGTGCAGACCCAGATATAGGGTGCACAGAGATATAGAGAGCATATGCAGAGTGCACAGAGAGACTAGACCCAGATATAGTGTGCACAGAGATATAGGGAGCATATGCAGAGTGCACAGAGAGACTAGACCCAGATATAGGGTGCACAGATATAGAGAGCATATGCAGAGTGCACAGAGAGACTAGACCCAGATATAGTGTGCACAGATATAGAGAGCATATGTAGAGTGCACAGAGAGACTAGACCCAGATATAGTGTGCACAGATATAGAGAGCATATGCAGAGTGCACAGAGAGAGTAGACCCAGATATAGTGTGCACAGATATAGAGAGCATATGCAGAGTGCACAGAGAGAGTAGACCCAGATATAGGGTGCACAGATATAGAGAGCATATGCAGAGTGCACAGAGAGACTAGACCCAGATATAGTGTGCACAGATATAGAGAGCATATGTAGAGTGCACAGAGAGACTAGACCCAGATATAGTGTGCACAGATATAGAGAGCATATGCAGAGTGCACAGAGAGAGTAGACCCAGATATAGTGTGCACAGAGATATAGGGAGCATATGCAGAGTGCACAGAGAGAGTAGACCCAGGTATAGGGTGCACAGAGATATAGAGAGCATATGCAGAGTGCACAGAGAGTAGACCCAAATATAGGGTGCACAGAGATATAGGGAGCATATGCAGAGTGCACAGAGAGACTAGACCCAGATATAGTGTGCACAGAGATATAGAGAGCATATGCAGAGTGCACAGAGAGAGTAGACCCAGGTATAGGGTGCACAGAGATATAGAGAGCATATGCAGAGTGCAGACCCAGATATAGGGCGCATATAGAGGGCGCACACAGATATAGGGAGCATATAGATATAGAGAGTATACACAGTTGAAGAGCACACATATGAAGAACACACCTAGATAGAGGGAGCAAACACAGATATAAGCCGCAAATAGATATAAGGTGCATACACAGATGCAGAGCGCACAGATATAGAGAGTACACACAGATGAAGAGCGCACATAGGCACATAGAGGGTATACATATACAGAGAGTACACACAGATGAAGAGCACACATAGGTGTAAAGTATACACAGATGTTGAGTGCACACAGATGCAGAGTATTGCTACAAAGATGTATAGTGCACATAGATGCAGCATACCCATACATGTACAGTACATAGATGCAGCGTACCCATACATGTACAGATGTATAGTGCTCATAGATGTACAGTACATAGATCTATAGTGCTCATACATGTACAGTACACAGATCTATAGTGCTCATACATGTACAGTACACAGATGCATAGTGCAGACAGATGCAGGGTACCCATACATGTACAGTACATAGATCTATAGATGTATAGTGCACACACATGTACAGTACAGAGAGCACAGTGCACAGCTCTATAGATGTACAGGACACAGATGCACAGTGCACATAGATGCAGGGTACCCATACATGTACAGTACACAGATCTATAGATGTATAGTGCACATACATGTACAGTACAGATCTATAGATGTATAGTGCACATACATGTACAGTACAGATCTATAGATGTATAGTGCACATACATGTACAGTACACAGATCTATAGATGTACAGGACACAGATGCACAGTGCACATAGATGCAGGGTACCCATACATGTACAGTACACAGATCTATAGTGCACATACATGTACAGTATATATATAGTGCACATACATATACAGTACACAGATCTATAGTGCACAGACATATACAGTACACAGATCTATAGTGCACATACATGTACAGTATATATATAGTGCACATACATATACAGTACACAGATCTATAGTGCACAGACATATACAGTACACAGATCTATAGTGCACATACATGTACAGTATATATATAGTGCACATACATATACAGTACACAGATCTATAGTGCACATACATATACAGTACACAGATCTATAGTGCACATACATGTACAGTATATATATAGTGCACACACATGTACAGTACACAGATCTATAGTGCACATACATATACAGTACACAGATCTATAGTGCACAGACATGTACAGTACACAGATCTATAGTGCACATACATATACAGTACACAGATCTATAGTGCACAGACATGTACAGTATATATATAGTGCACATACATATACAGTACACAGATCTATAGTGCACATACATGTACAGTATATATATAGTGCACATACATATACAGTACACAGATCTATAGTGCACATACATATACAGTACACAGATCTATAGTGCACATACATGTACAGTATATATATAGTGCACATACATATACAGTACACAGATCTATAGTGCACATACATATACAGTACACAGATCTATAGTGCACATACATGTACAGTATATATATAGTGCACACACATGTACAGTACACAGATCTATAGTGCACATACATATACAGTACACAGATCTATAGTGCACATACATGTACAGTACACAGATCTATAGTGCACATACATGTACAGTACACAGATCTATAGTGCACATACATGTACAGTATATATATAGTGCACACACATGTACAGTACACAGATCTATAGTGCACACACATGTACAGTACACAGATCTATAGTGCACAGACATGTACAGTACACAGATCTATAGTGCACATACATATACAGTACACAGATCTATAGTGCACATACATGTACAGTATATATATAGTGCACACACATGTACAGTACACAGATCTATAGAAGTACAGAGCACAGCTGGGCAGCAGCTCTGCACACAGAGGACGGTGCAGGTGACAGCAGCAGTTTGTGGCCTGAGGTTACTTTGCCATCCTCTGGTATTATTGATAACCCCGCTGCTATGTGCCGCTCTGGCCGCTAGAGGTCGCCTCACAGCCCCCGTGTGTGACTAGCGCTCCTGACATGAGGTCTCCACAACAATGGGCGCCGGGCACCGGGGTCCTCACAGCGCACGGAGCAGATCCAGACCCTTCCTGCACTTATACCGGGACACTACGGAGGAAACGGACTAAGAAAGCACAACAAGCAGACAGACCAGCGAGCGCCCATCCCCCTGCTGTCTACACACCTCTGCCTCCACTGCTGTCTGTGAACTTCTGAGCTGCAGGCTTACCAGGCAGGGCGTTATAAAACTTCCGGCGATACCATAGTGAACTAGGGGAGGACAACTGAAAATGAGGTAAAATAATTAACCTTACGTAGACAAATCTGTGCTTCTTCATATAGGATTCCACTATAAAACAATACGTGGGTCACAGTCCACCGGTAGAGAAGAGGCCTCACCTTACTGGTGTCAGCAGCGAAGCGCTGGGGAGGAAACTATACACCCCTATACTGGAAATACAATAGTACGTCCCGGTCTGCAGATTATAAACAAAGAACCTCGTGGGAACCTGGGAGTCAGTAAGTGAGTGAGGAGTCAGTATGTGGGAGAGGAGGAGGAGAGGAGAGGGAGGAGGAGAGGGAGGAGGCTGCACTAATACTACTGATACTGCAGTACTACATACTGATACTACTGCTACACTAATACTACTGATACTGCAGTACTACATACTGATACTACTGCTACACTAATACTAATACTACTGATACTGCAGTGCTACATACTGATACTACTGCTATATTACTACTAATACTACTGATACTGCAGTACTACATACTGATACTACTGCTACACTAATACTACTGATACTGCAGTACTACATACTGATACTACTGCTATATTACTACTAATACTACTGATACTGCAGTACTACATACTGATACTACTGCTACACTAATACTACTGATACTGCAGTGCTACATACTGATACTACTGCTACACTAATACTACTGATACTGCAGTACTACATACTGATACTACTGCTATATTACTACTAATACTACTGATACTGCAGTACTACATACTGATACTACTGCTACACTAATACTAATACTACTGATACTGCAGTACTACATACTGATACTACTGCTATACTAATACTACTGATACTGCAGTACTACATACTGATACTACTGCTATATTACTACTAATACTACTGATACTGCAGTACTACATACTGATACTACTGCTACACTAATACTACTGATACTGCAGTACTACATACTGATACTACTGCTATATTACTACTAATACTACTGATACTGCAGTACTACATACTGATACTACTGCTACACTAATACTAATACTACTGATACTGCAGTACTACATACTGATACTACTGCTACACTAATACTACTGATACTGCAGTACTACATACTGATACTACTGCTATATTACTACTAATACTACTGATACTGCAGTACTACATACTGATACTACTGCTACACTAATACTAATACTACTGATACTGCAGTACTACATACTGATACTACTGCTACACTAATACTACTGATACTGCAGTACTACATACTGATACTACTGCTACACTAATACTAATACTACTGATACTGCAGTACTACATACTGATACTACTGCTACACTAATACTACTGATACTGCAGTACTACATACTGATACTACTGCTATATTACTACTAATACTACTGATACTGCAGCACTACATACTGATACTACTGCTATATTACTACTAATACTACTGATACTGCAGTACTACATACTGATACTACTGCTATATTACTACTAATACTACTGATACTGCAGCACTACATACTGATACTACTGCTACACTAATACTACTGATACTGCAGTACTACATACTGATACTACTGCTACACTAATACTAATACTACTGATACTGCAGTACTACATACTGATACTACTGCTACACTAATACTAATACTACTGATACTGCAGTACTACATACTGATACTACTGCTACACTAATACTACTGATACTGCAGTACTACATACTGATACTACTGCTACACTAATACTAATACTACTGATACTGCAGTACTACATACTGATACTACTGCTATACTACTACTAATACTACTGATACTGCAGTACTACATACTGATACTACTGCTATACTAATACTACTGATACTGCAGTACTACATACTGATACTACTGCTACACTAATACTAATACTACTGATACTGCAGTACTACATACTGATACTACTGCTATACTAATACTACTGATACTGCAGTACTACATACTGATACTACTGCTACACTAATACTAATACTACTGATACTGCAGTACTACATACTGATACTACTGCTACACTAATACTACTGATACTGCAGTACTACATACTGATACTACTGCTATATTACTACTAATACTACTGATACTGCAGCACTACATACTGATACTACTGCTATATTACTACTAATACTACTGATACTGCAGTACTACATACTGATACTACTGCTATATTACTACTAATACTACTGATACTGCAGCACTACATACTGATACTACTGCTACACTAATACTACTGATACTGCAGTACTACATACTGATACTACTGCTACACTAATACTAATACTACTGATACTGCAGTACTACATACTGATACTACTGCTACACTAATACTAATACTACTGATACTGCAGTACTACATACTGATACTACTGCTACACTAATACTAATACTACTGATACTGCAGTACTACATACTGATACTACTGCTATACTACTACTAATACTACTGATACTGCAGTACTACATACTGATACTACTGCTATACTAATACTACTGATACTGCAGTACTACATACTGATACTACTGCTACACTAATACTAATACTACTGATACTGCAGTACTACATACTGATACTACTGCTATACTAATACTACTGATACTGCAGTACTACATACTGATACTACTGCTACACTAATACTACTGATACTGCAGTACTACATACTGATACTACTGCTACACTAATACTAATACTACTGATACTGCAGTACTACATACTGATACTACTGCTACACTAATACTACTGATACTGCAGTACTACATACTGATACTACTGCTACACTAATACTAATACTACTGATACTGCAGTACTACATACTGATACTACTGCTACACTAATACTACTGATACTGCAGTACTACATACTGATACTACTGCTATATTACTACTAATACTACTGATACTGCAGCACTACATACTGATACTACTGCTATATTACTACTAATACTACTGATACTGCAGTACTACATACTGATACTACTGCTATATTACTACTAATACTACTGATACTGCAGCACTACATACTGATACTACTGCTACACTAATACTACTGATACTGCAGTACTACATACTGATACTACTGCTACACTAATACTAATACTACTGATACTGCAGTACTACATACTGATACTACTGCTACACTAATACTAATACTACTGATACTGCAGTACTACATACTGATACTACTGCTACACTAATACTACTGATACTGCAGTACTACATACTGATACTACTGCTACACTAATACTAATACTACTGATACTGCAGTACTACATACTGATACTACTGCTATACTACTACTAATACTACTGATACTGCAGTACTACATACTGATACTACTGCTATACTAATACTACTGATACTGCAGTACTACATACTGATACTACTGCTACACTAATACTAATACTACTGATACTGCAGTACTACATACTGATACTACTGCTATACTAATACTACTGATACTGCAGTACTACATACTGATACTACTGCTACACTAATACTAATACTACTGATACTGCAGTACTACATACTGATACTACTGCTACACTAATACTACTGATACTGCAGTACTACATACTGATACTACTGCTATATTACTACTAATACTACTGATACTGCAGCACTACATACTGATACTACTGCTATATTACTACTAATACTACTGATACTGCAGTACTACATACTGATACTACTGCTATATTACTACTAATACTACTGATACTGCAGCACTACATACTGATACTACTGCTACACTAATACTACTGATACTGCAGTACTACATACTGATACTACTGCTACACTAATACTAATACTACTGATACTGCAGTACTACATACTGATACTACTGCTACACTAATACTAATACTACTGATACTGCAGTACTACATACTGATACTACTGCTACACTAATACTAATACTACTGATACTGCAGTACTACATACTGATACTACTGCTATACTACTACTAATACTACTGATACTGCAGTACTACATACTGATACTACTGCTATACTAATACTACTGATACTGCAGTACTACATACTGATACTACTGCTACACTAATACTAATACTACTGATACTGCAGTACTACATACTGATACTACTGCTATACTAATACTACTGATACTGCAGTACTACATACTGATACTACTGCTACACTAATACTAATACTACTGATACTGCAGTACTACATACTGATACTACTGCTACACTAATACTAATACTACTGATACTGCAGTACTACATACTGATACTACTGCTACACTAATACTACTGATACTGCAGTACTACATACTGATACTACTGCTACACTAATACTAATACTACTGATACTGCAGTACTACATACTGATACTACTGCTACACTAATACTACTGATACTGCAGTACTACATACTGATACTACTGCTATACTACTACTAATACTACTGATACTGCAGTACTACATACTGATACTACTGCTACACTAATACTACTGATACTGCAGTACTACATACTGATACTACTGCTACACTAATACTAATACTACTGATACTGCAGTACTACATACTGATACTACTGCTATATTACTACTAATACTACTGATACTGCAGCACTACATACTGGTACTACTGCTATACTAATACTACTGATACTGCAGTACTACATACTGATACTACTGCTACACTAATACTACTGATACTGCAGCACTACATACTGATACTACTGCTATACTAATACTAATACTACTGATACTGCAGTACTACATACTGGTACTACTGCTATACTACTACTAATACTACTGATACGGCAGTACTACATACTGATACTACTGCTATACTAATACTAATACTACTGATACTGCAGTACTACATACTGGTACTACTGCTATACTACTACTAATACTACTGATACTGCAGTACTACATACTGATACTACTGCTATACTACTAATAATACTACTGATACTGCAGTACCACATACTGATACTACTGCTATACTAATACTAATACTACTGATACTGCAGTACTACATACTGATACTACTGCTACACTAATACTACTGATACTGCAGTACTACATACTGATACTACTGCTACACTAATACTAATACTACTGATACTGCAGTACTACATACTGATACTACTGCTACACTAATACTAATACTACTGATACTGCAGTACTACATACTGATACTACTGCTACACTAATACTACTGATACTGCAGTACTACATACTGATACTACTGCTATACTAATACTACTGATACTGCAGTACTACATACTGATACTACTGCTACACTAATACTAATACTACTGATACTGCAGTACTACATACTGATACTACTGCTACACTAATACTAATACTACTGATACTGCAGTACTACATACTGATACTACTGCTACACTAATACTAATACTACTGATACTGCAGTACTACATACTGATACTACTGCTACACTAATACTACTGATACTGCAGTACTACATACTGATACTACTGCTACACTAATACTAATACTACTGATACTGCAGTACTACATACTGATACTACTGCTACACTAATACTACTGATACTGCAGTACTACATACTGATACTACTGCTATACTACTACTAATACTACTGATACTGCAGTACTACATACTGATACTACTGCTACACTAATACTACTGATACTGCAGTACTACATACTGATACTACTGCTACACTAATACTAATACTACTGATACTGCAGTACTACATACTGATACTACTGCTATATTACTACTAATACTACTGATACTGCAGCACGACATACTGGTACTACTGCTATACTAATACTACTGATACTGCAGTACTACATACTGATACTACTGCTACACTAATACTACTGATACTGCAGCACTACATACTGATACTACTGCTATACTAATACTAATACTACTGATACTGCAGTACTACATACTGGTACTACTGCTATACTACTACTAATACTACTGATACGGCAGTACTACATACTGATACTACTGCTATACTAATACTAATACTACTGATACTGCAGTACTACATACTGGTACTACTGCTATACTACTACTAATACTACTGATACTGCAGTACTACATACTGATACTACTGCTATACTACTAATAATACTACTGATACTGCAGTACCACATACTGATACTACTGCTATACTAATACTAATACTACTGATACTGCAGTACTACATACTGATACTACTGCTACACTAATACTACTGATACTGCAGTACTACATACTGATACTACTGCTACACTAATACTAATACTACTGATACTGCAGTACTACATACTGATACTACTGCTACACTAATACTACTGATACTGCAGTACTACATACTGATACTACTGCTACACTAATACTAATACTACTGATACTGCAGTACTACATACTGATACTACTGCTACACTAATACTACTGATACTGCAGTACTACATACTGATACTACTGCTATATTACTACTAATACTACTGATACTGCAGTACTACATACTGGTACTACTGCTATACTACTAATACTACTGATACTGCAGTACTACATACTGATACTACTGCTATACTAATACTAATACTACTGATACTGCAGTACTACATACTGATACTACTGCTACACTAATACTACTGATACTGCAGTACTACATACTGATACTACTGCTATATTACTACTAATACTACTGATACTGCAGCACTACATACTGGTACTACTGCTATACTAATACTACTGATACTGCAGTACTACATACTGATACTACTGCTATACTAATACTACTGATACTGCAGTACTACATACTGATACTACTGCTATACTAATACTACTGATACTGCAGTACTACATACTGATACTACTGCTACACTAATACTACTGATACTGCAGTACTACATACTGATACTACTGCTACACTAATACTACTGATACTGCAGTACTACATACTGATACTACTGCTATATTACTACTAATACTACTGATACTGCAGCACTACATACTGATACTACTGCTATACTAATACTACTGATACTGCAGTACTACATATTGATACTACTGCTATACTACTACTAATACTACTGATACTGCAGCACTACATACTGATACTACTGCTATACTAATACTACTGATACTGCAGTACTACATACTGATACTACTGCTATACTACTACTAATACTACTGATACTGCAGCACTACATACTGATACTACTGCTATACTAATACTACTGATACTGCAGTACTACATACTGATACTACTGCTATATTACTACTAATACTACTGATACTGCAGTACTACATACTGATACTACTGCTATACTAATACTACTGATACTGCAGTACTACATACTGATACTACTGCTATATTACTACTAATACTACTGATACTGCAGTACTACATACTGATACTACTGCTATACTAATACTAATACTACTGATACTGCAGTACTACATACTGATACTACTGCTATACTACTACTAATACTACTGATACTGCAGTACTACATACTGGTACTACTGCTATACTAATACTAATACTACTGATACTGCAGCACTACATACTGGTACTACTGCTATACTAATACTACTGATACTGCAGTACTACATACTGATACTACTGCTATATTACTACTAATACTACTGATACTGCAGTACTACATACTGATACTACTGCTATACTAATACTAATACTACTGATACCGCAGCACTACATACTGATACTACTGCTACACTAATACTACTGATACTGCAGTACTACATACTGATACTACTGCTACACTAATACTAATACTACTGATACTGCAGCACTACATACTGATACTACTGCTATACTAATACTACTGATACTGCAGTACTACATACTGATACTACTGCTACACTAATACTAATACTACTGATACTGCAGCACTACATACTGATACTACTGCTATACTAATACTACTGATACTGCAGTACTACATACTGATACTACTGCTATATTACTACTAATACTACTGATACTGCAGTACTACATACTGATACTACTGCTATACTAATACTAATACTACTGATACTGCAGTACTACATACTGATACTACTGCTACACTAATACTAATACTACTGATACTGCAGCACTACATACTGATACTACTGCTATATTACTACTAATACTACTGATACTGCAGTACTACATACTGATACTACTGCTATACTAATACTAATACTACTGATACTGCAGTACGACATACTGATACTACTGCTATACTAATACTACTGATACTGCAGTACTACATACTGATACTACTGCTATATTACTACTAATACTACTGATACTGCAGTACTACATACTGATACTACTGCTATACTAATACTAATACTACTGATACTGCAGTACTACATACTGATACTACTGCTACACTAATACTAATACTACTGATACTGCAGTACTACATACTGGTACTACTGCTATACTAATACTAATACTACTGATACTGCAGCACTACATACTGGTACTACTGCTATACTAATACTACTGATACTGCAGTACTACATACTGATACTACTGCTATATTACTACTAATACTACTGATACTGCAGTACTACATACTGATACTACTGCTATACTAATACTAATACTACTGATACCGCAGCACTACATACTGATACTACTGCTACACTAATACTACTGATACTGCAGTACTACATACTGATACTACTGCTACACTAATACTAATACTACTGATACTGCAGCACTACATACTGATACTACTGCTATACTAATACTACTGATACTGCAGTACTACATACTGATACTACTGCTACACTAATACTAATACTACTGATACTGCAGCACTACATACTGATACTACTGCTATACTAATACTACTGATACTGCAGTACTACATACTGATACTACTGCTATATTACTACTAATACTACTGATACTGCAGTACTACATACTGATACTACTGCTATACTAATACTAATACTACTGATACTGCAGTACTACATACTGATACTACTGCTACACTAATACTAATGCTACTGATACTGCAGCACTACATACTGATACTACTGCTACACTAATACTACTGATACTGCAGTACTACATACTGATACTACTGCTACACTAATACTACTGATACTGCAGCACTACATACTGATACTACTGCTACACTAATACTACTGATACTGCAGCACTACATACTGATACTACTGCTACACTAATACTACTGATACTGCAGCACTACATACTGATACTACTGCTACACTAATACTACTGATACTGCAGTACTACATACTGATACTACTGCTATATTACTACTAATACTACTGATACTGCAGTACTACATACTGATACTACTGCTACACTAATACTACTGATACTGCAGTACTACATACTGATACTACTACTAATACTACTGATACTGCAGTACTACATACTGATACTACTGCTACACTAATACTAATACTACTGATACTGCAGCACTACATACTGGTACTACTGCTATACTAATACTAATACTACTGATACTGCAGTACTACATACTGATACTACTGCTATACTACTACTAATACTACTGATACTGCAGTACTACATACTGATACTACTGCTACACTAATACTAATACTACTGATACTGCAGTACTACATACTGATACTACTGCTATACTAATACTAATACTACTGATACTGCAGTACTACATACTGATACTACTGCTATACTACTACTAATACTACTGATACTGCAGCACTACATACTGATACTACTGCTACACTAATACTACTGATACTGCAGTACTACATACTGATAATACTGCTATATTACTACTAATACTACTGATACTGCAGTACTACATACTGATACTACTGCTACACTAATACTACTGATACTGCAGTACTACATACTGATACTACTACTAATACTACTGATACTGCAGTACTACATACTGATACTACTGCTACACTAATACTAATACTACTGATACTGCAGCACTACATACTGGTACTACTGCTATACTAATACTAATACTACTGATACTGCAGTACTACATACTGATACTACTGCTATACTACTACTAATACTACTGATACTGCAGTACTACATACTGATACTACTGCTACACTAATACTAATACTACTGATACTGCAGTACTACATACTGATACTACTGCTATACTAATACTAATACTACTGATACTGCAGTACTACATACTGATACTACTGCTATACTACTACTAATACTACTGATACTGCAGTACTACATACTGATACTACTGCTATACTACTACTAATACTACTGATACTGCAGTACTACATACTGATACTACTGCTATACTACTACTAATGCTACTGATACTGCAGTACTACATACTGATACTACTGCTATACTACTACTAATACTACTGATACTGCAGTAGTACATACTGATACTACTGCTATATTACTACTAATACTACTGATACTGCAGTACTACATACTGATACTACTGCTATACTACTACTTATACTACTGATACTGCAGTACTGCATACTGATACTACTGCTATACTACTACTAATACTACTGATACTGCAGTACTGCATACTGATACTACTGCTATACTACTACTAATACTACTGATACTGCAGTACTACATACTGATACTACTGCTATACTACTACTAATACTACTGATACTGCAGTACTACATACTGATACTACTGCTATACTACTACTAATACTACTGATACTGCAGTACTACATACTGATACTACTGCTATACAACTACTAATGCTACTGATACTGCAGTACTACATACTGATACTACTGCTATACTACTACTAATGCTACTGATACTGCAGTACTACATACTGATACTACTGCTATACTACTACTAATGCTACTGATACTGCAGTACTACATACTGATACTACTGCTATACTACTACTAATACTACTGATACTGCAGTACTACATACTGATACTACTGCTATACTACTACTAATACTACTGATACTGCAGTACTACATACTGATACTACTGCTATACTACTGCTAATACTACTGATACTGCAGTACTACATACTGATACTACTGCTATACTACTGCTAATATTACTGATACTGCAGTACTACATACTGATACTACTGCTATACTACTACTACTAATACTACTGATACTGCAGTACTACATACTGATACTACTGCTATACTACTACTAATACTACTGATACTGCAGTACTACATACTGATACTACTGCTATACTACTACTAATGCTAATGATACTGCAGTACTACATACTGATACTACTGCTATACTACTACTAATGCTACTGATACTGCAGTACTACATACTGATACTACTGCTATACTACTACTAATACTACTGATACTGCAGTACTACATACTGATACTACTGCTATACTACTACTAATACTACTGATACTGCAGTACTACATACTGATACTACTGCTATACTACTACTAATACTACTGATACTGCAGTACTACATACTGATACTACTGCTATACTACTAATACTACTGATACGGCAGTACTACATACTGATACTACTGCTATACTACTGATACTGCAGTACTACATACTGATACTACTGCTATACTACTAATACTACTGATACGGCAGTACTACATACTGATACTACTGCTATACTACTACTAATACTACTGATACTGCAGTACTACATACTGATACTACTGCTATACTACTAATACTACTGATACGGCAGTACTACATACTGATACTACTGCTATACTACTACTAATACTACTGATACTGCAGTACTACATACTGATACTACTGCTATACTACTACTAATACTAATGATACTGCAGTACTACATACTGATACTACTGCTATACTACTACTAATGCTACTGATACTGCAGTACTACATACTGATACTACTGCTATACTACTACTAATACTACTGATTCTGCAGTACTACATACTGATACTACTGCTATACTACTAATACTACTGATACGGCAGTACTACATACTGATACTACTGCTATACTACTACTAATACTACTGATACTGCAGTACTACATACTGATACTACTGCTATACTACTACTAATACTAATGATACTGCAGTACTACATACTGATACTACTGCTATACTACTACTAATGCTACTGATACTGCAGTACTACATACTGATACTACTGCTATACTACTACTAATACTACTGATACTGCAGTACTACATACTGATACTACTGCTATACTACTACTAATACTACTGATACTGCAGTACCACATACTGATACTACTGCTATACTACTACTAATACTACTGATACTGCAGTACTACATACTGATACTACTGCTATACTACTACTAATACTACTGATACTGCAGTACTACATACTGATACTACTGCTATACTACTAATACTACTGATACGGCAGTACTACATACTGATACTACTGCTATACTACTACTAATACTAATGATACTGCAGTACTACATACTGATACTACTACTAATGCTACTGATACTGCAGTACTACATACTGATACTACTGCTATACTACTACTAATACTACTGATACTGCAGTACTACATACTGATACTACTGCTATACTACTAATACTACTGATACTGCAGTACTACATACTGATACTACTGCTATACTACTACTAATACTACTGATACTGCAGTACTACATACTGATACTACTGCTATACTACTACTAATACTAATGATACTGCAGTACTACATACTGATACTACTGCTATACTACTACTAATGCTACTGATACTGCAGTACTACATACTGATACTACTGCTATACTACTACTAATACTACTGATACTGCAGTACTACATACTGATACTACTGCTATACTACTACTAATACTACTGATACTGCAGTACTACATACTGATACTACTGCTATACTACTACTAATACTACTGATACTGCAGTACTACATACTGATACTACTGCTATACTACTAATACTACTGATACGGCAGTACTACATACTGATACTACTGCTATACTACTAATACTACTGATACGGCAGTACTACATACTGATACTACTGCTATACTACTACTAATACTACTGATACTGCAGTACTACATACTGATACTACTGCTATACTACTACTAATACTAATGATACTGCAGTACTACATACTGATACTACTACTAATGCTACTGATACTGCAGTACTACATACTGATACTACTGCTATACTACTACTAATACTACTGATACTGCAGTACTACATACTGATACTACTGCTATACTACTAATACTACTGATACGGCAGTACTACATACTGATACTACTGCTATACTACTACTAATACTACTGATACTGCAGTACTACATACTGATACTACTGCTATACTACTACTAATACTAATGATACTGCAGTACTACATACTGATACTACTGCTATACTACTACTAATGCTACTGATACTGCAGTACTACATACTGATACTACTGCTATACTACTACTAATACTACTGATACTGCAGTACTACATACTGATACTACTGCTATACTACTACTAATACTACTGATACTGCAGTACTACATACTGATACTACTGCTATACTACTACTAATACTACTGATACTGCAGTACTACATACTGATACTACTGCTATACTACTAATACTACTGATACTGCAGTACTACATACTGATACTACTGCTATACTACTGCTAATACTACTGATACTGCAGTACTACATACTGATACTACTGCTATACTACTAATACTACTGATACGGCAGTACTACATACTGATACTACTGCTATACTACTACTAATACTACTGATACTGCAGTACTACATACTGATACTACTGCTATACTACTACTAATACTACTGATACTGCAGTACCACATACTGATACTACTGCTATACTACTACTAATACTACTGATACTGCAGTACTACATACTGATACTACTGCTATACTACTACTAATACTACTGATACTGCAGTACTACATACTGATACTACTGCTATACTACTACTAATACTACTGATACTGCAGTACCACATACTGATACTACTGCTATACTACTGCTAATACTACTGATACTGCAGTACTACATACTGATACTACTACTAATACTACTGATACTGCAGTACTACATACTGATACTACTGCTATAGTAATACTACTGATACTGCAGTACTACATACTGATACTACTGCTATACTAATACTACTGATACTGCAGTACTACATACTGATACTACTGCTATACTACTACTAATGCTACTGATACTGCAGTACTACATACTGATACTACTGCTATACTACTACTAATACTACTGATACTGCAGTACTACATACTGATACTACTGCTATACTACTAATACTACTGATACGGCAGTACTACATACTGATTCTACTGCTATACTACTACTAATACTACTGATACTGCAGTACTACATACTGATACTACTGCTATACTACTAATAATACTACTGATACTGCAGTACCACATACTGATACTACTGCTATACTACTACTAATACTACTGATACTGCAGTACTACATACTGATACTACTGCTATACTACTACTAATACTACTGATACTGCAGTACTACATACTGCTACTACTGCTATACTACTACTAATACTACTGATACTGCAGTACCACATACTGATACTACTGCTATACTACTGCTAATACTACTGATACTGCAGTACTACATACTGATACTACTGCTAATACTACTGATACTGCAGTACTACATACTGATACTACTGCTATAGTAATACTACTGATACTGCAGTACTACATACTGATACTACTGCTATACTACTAATACTACTGATACTGCAGTACTACATACTGATACTACTGCTATACTACTACTAATACTACTGATACTGCAGTACTACATACTGATACTACTGCTATACTACTACTAATGCTACTGATACTGCAGTACTACATACTGATACTACTGCTACACTACTACTAATACTACTGATACTGCAGTACTACATACTGATACTACTGCTATATTACTACTAACACTAATACTACTGCTATATTACTGCTATATTACTGCTAACACTAATACTACTGCTATACTACTACTAATACTACTGATACTGCAGTACTACATACTGATACTACTGCTATATTAGTACTAACACTAATACTACTGCTATATTACTGCTATATTACTGCTAACACTAATACTACTGCTATACTACTGCTATATTACAGCTAACACTAATACTACTGCTATATTACAGCATCAATAATGCAAGTGCTACTTCTACTGGTATAATACACCATGAATACTTCACTGCTAACACTATTACTACTGCAACTGCTAAAGCTACTTCTATACTACACCATCATTACTGCTAATACTACTGCTATATTACTGCTAACTCTATTACTACTGCAACTGCCAATACTGCTATACTACAGCATCAATACTGCACCTGCTAATACTATTATTACTGCTAATACTACTGCTATGCTGCTGCTATATTACTGCTAACACTAATACTACTGCTATACTACAGCATCAATACTGCTACTACTACTGGTATAATACACCATGAATACTTCACTGCTAACACTATTACTACTGCAACTGCTAAAACTACTGCTATACTACACCATCAATACTGATAATACTACTGCTATATTACTGCTAACACTATTACTACTGCAACTGCTAATACTACTGCTGTACTACACCATCAATACTACACTGCTAACACCATTACTACTGCAACTACTGAGATAGTACACTGCTAACACTATTACTACTTGCAACTGTTAAAATTACTGCTATACTACACCATCAATACTGTTAATACTACTGATATACTACCCTGCTAACACTACTGCAACTGATAATACTACTGCTATACTATACCATCAATACTACACTGCTAACACTATTACCACTGCAACTGCTAATACTGCTATACTATATATACTGCTTGCTGTCTCCTGCAATATATTCAAATGGTACAACTTCCCACCTCTGATTGCTGTCTCATCTGCTGCTATAGACTCTAATGGTATAAATTCCCTGCCTGCTGTCTGCTGTCTGTCATCCGCCACTCTACCATCTAGCAACATATTTTAATGTGCCTGCTTAATGATTGGTATCATTTATTTGTTGCATTCTACGTTTTACTCATTGTTTGATGTATACCCATGACTGTGGTCACTCTAGATATTACCTGGTTGAAGGTGTTGTAGCATATAGATGTTGCCAGCCCTGGTGTGCTGGCCCCAGCTGCCAAATTATCCCCAACCAGTTTCCACAATCCATCTCTTCTGACCCAGCATTCTGGACTATAAATTTAGAAACATCCTTAGGTGTGCACGCATGTGGGGGTGCACTCAAGCATCCCGAAGCAAAGCATCACGAAGATAAGCTTTGTGATACAGCAGTTATTCCATGGCAGTCAGCCAGGGTAGGAGTCAGGTAACCCACACTCTTCTCTCCCTTCTATCCATGTGCTTTATTTCAATCCTTCTATGTTCCGTTGCAGTCCACATTCACCGCCCAATACCCCTTCCATCACGACTCATATACATCAGTGTTGTGAATTCTGTGGTCAAGCTCCCTCCTGTGGTCATGAGTGGTCCTGCGGCTGGTTCTGTCTATGAGCTTCCTCTGGTGGATGTGAGTGGGGCTGCGGCTTCTGAGTTTCCTTCCTCAGGTGACGAGGTTAAGTCGTTAGGTGCTGCTCTATTTAACTCCACCTAGTTCTTTGTTCCTGGCCTCCAGTCAATGTTCCAGTATTGGTCTTGCTCTCTCCTGGATCGTTTTTGTGGCCTGTCTTCACTGCATAAGCTAAGTTCTGCTTGTGTTATTATTGTTTGCTATTTTTTCTGTCCAGCTTGCTATATTGGTTTTTCTTGCTTGCTGGAAGCTCTGGGACGCAGAGGAAGCACCTCCGTACTGTTAGTTGGTGCGGAGGGTCTTTTTGCGCCTTCTGCGTGGTTGTTTGTAGGTTTTTGTGCTGACCGCAAAGCTATCTTTCCTATCCTCGGTCTATTCAGTAAGTCGGGCCTCACTTTGCTAAAACCTATTTCATCTCTGTGTTTGTATTTTCATCTTTACTCACAGTCATTATATGTGGGGGGCTGCCTTTTCCTTTGGGGAATTTCTCTGAGGCAAGGTAGGCTTATTTTTCTATCTTCAGGGCTAGCTAGTTTCTCAGGCTGTGCCCGAGGCGCCTAGGTCTGGTCAGGAGCGCTCCACGGCTACCTCTAGTGTGGTGTGATAGGATTAGGGATTGCGGTCAGCAGAGTTCCCACGTCCCAGAGCTCGTCCTATGTTATTATTAACTATCAGGTCACTTTGTGTGCTCTTAACCACCAGGTCTATTGTGTTTCTGAATCACCAGTTCTTAACAGTACTGGAGGCCCAAAGTACTAATGCATCTTAATAGAGGGAAAAGAGAAGTTCTGAGACCATTTTTTTTCTCTGCCCTGTGTTTTGCCTTTCTTTTCTCCTAGACATTTGGGTGGTTCAGGACACAGGTGTAGTGATGGACATTAAAGGTCTGTTTTCTTGTGTGGATCATCTCGCTGCAAGAGTACAAAATATTCAAGACATTGTGGTTCAGAAATCTATGTTAGAACCTAGAATTCCTATTCCTGACTTATTTTCTGGAGATAGAGCTAAGTTTCTGAATTTCAAAAATAATTGTAAACTGTTTCTGGCTTTGAAACCCCGCTCCTCTGGTGACCCAGTTCAACAAGTTAAGATTATTATTTCTTTTTTACGTGGCGACCCTCAAAACTGGGCATTTTCCCTTGCGCCAGGAGATCCTGCATTATGCGATATTGATGCATTTTTTCTGGCGCTCGGATTGCTGTATGATGAACCTAATTCAGTGGATCAGGCAGAAAAAAATTTGCTGGCTCTGTGTCAGGGTCAGGATGAGGTAGAGATATATTGTCAGAAGTTTAGGAAGTGGTCTGTGCTCACTCAATGGAATGAATGTGCGCTGGCAGCAATTTTCAGAAAGGGTCTCTCTGAAGCCCTTAAGGATGTCATGGTGGGATTTCCTATGCCTGCTGGTCTGAATGAGTCTATGTCTTTGGCCATTCAGATCGATCGACGCTTACGTGAGCGTAAAAATGTGCACCATTTGGCGGTATTATCTGAGCATAAACCTGAGCCTATGCAATGTGATAGGACTTTGACCAGAGCTGAACGGCAAGAACACAGACGTCGGAATGGGCTGTGTTTTTATTGTGGTGATTCCACTCATGCTATCTCCGATTGTCCTAAGCGCACTAAGCGCTTGGTACGGTACAGTCGAAATTTCTTTTGTCCGTTACTTTGATCTGCTCTTTGTCATCCTATTCTGTCATGGCATTTGTGGATTCAGGCGCTGCCCTGAATTTGATGGACTTGGACTTTGCTAGGCGCTGTGGGTTTTTCTTGGAGCCCTTGCAGTATCCTATTCCATTGAGAGGAATTGATGCTACGCCTTTGACCAAGAATAAGCCTCAGTATTGGACCCAATTGACCATGTGCATGGCTCCTGCACATCAGGAGGATATCCGCTTTCTGGTGTTGCATAATCTGCATGATGTGGTCGTTTTGGGGTTGCCATGGCTACAAGTCCATAACCCAGTATTAGATTGGAAATCTATGTCTGTGTCCAGCTGGGGTTGTCAGGGGGTACATGGTGATGTTCCATTTCTGTCTATTTCATCATCCACCCCTTCTGAGGTCCCAGAGTTCTTGTCGGATTACCGGGATGTATTTGATGAGCCCAAGTCCAGTGCCCTACCTCCGCATAGGGATTGCGATTGTGCTATCGATTTGATTCCTGGTAGTAAGTTTCCTAAAGGTCGACTGTTTAATTTATCTGTGCCTGAGCACAGAGAAGGGTCATATTCGCCCGTCATCGTCGCCATTGGGAGCAGGGTTCTTTTTTGTGGCCAAGAAGGATGGCTCGCTGAGACCTTGTATTGATTACCGCCTTCTAAACAAAATCACAGTCAAATTTCAGTACCCCTTGCCGCTGCTGTCTGATTTGTTTGCTCGGATTAAGGGGGCTAGTTGGTTCACCAAGATAGATCTTCGTGGTGCGTATAATCTTGTGCGTATTAAACAGGGCGATGAATGGAAAACAGCATTTAATACGCCCGAGGGCCATTTTGAGTACCTGGTTATGCCATTCGGGCTTTCTAATGCTCCATCAGTATTTCAGTCCTTTATGCATGACATCTTCCGAGAGTACCTGGATAAATTCCTGATTGTATACTTGGATGATATTTTGGTCTTCTCGGATGATTGGGAGTCTCACGTGAAGCAGGTTAGAATGTGTTCCAGGTCCTGCGTGCGAATTCTTTGTTTGTGAAGGGGTCAAAGTGTCTCTTTGGTGTTCAGAAGGTTTCATTTTTGGGTTTCATTTTTTCCCCTTCTACTATCGAGATGGACCCTGTTAAAGTTCAGGCCATTTATGATTGGACTCAGCCGACATCTCTGAAGAGTCTGCAAAAGTTCCTGGGCTTTGCTAATTTTTATCGTCGCTTCATCAATAATTTTTCTAGTATTGCTAAACCGTTGACTGATTTAACCAAGAAGGGTGCTGATGTGGTCAATTGGTCTTCTGCTGCTGTGGAAGCTTTTCAGGAGTTGAAGCGTCGTTTTTCTTCTGCCCCTGTGTTGTGCCAACCAGATGTTTCGCTCCCGTTCCAGGTCGAGGTTGATGCTTCTGAGATTGGAGCAGGGGCTGTTTTGTCGCAAAGAAGTTCTGATGGCTCGGTGATGAAACCATGTGCCTTCTTTTCCAGGAAGTTTTCGCCTGCTGAGCGTAATTATGATGTTGGCAATCGAGAGTTGCTGGCCATGAAGTGGGCATTCGAGGAGTGGCGTCATTGGCTTGAAGGAGCTAAGCATCGCATGGTGGTCTTGACTGATCACAAGAACTTGACGTATCTCGAGTCTGCCAAACGGTTGAATCCTAGACAGGCTCGTTGGTCGCTGTTTTTCTCCCGTTTTGACTTTGTGGTTTCGTACCTTCCGGGCTCTAAAAATGTGAAGGCGGATGCCCTGTCTAGGAGTTTTGTGCCCGACTCTCCGGGTTTGCCTGAGCCGGCGGGAATTCTCAAAAAGGGGGTAATTTTGTCTGCCATCTCCCCTGATTTGCGGCGGGTGCTGCAAAAATTTCAGGCTAATAGACCTGACCGTTGCCCAGCGGAGAAACTGTTTGTCCCTGATAAATGGACGAGTAGAGTTATCTCTGAGGTTCATTGTTCGGTGTTGGCTGGTCATCCTGGAATCTTTGGTACCAGAGATTTGGTGGCTAGATCCTTTTGGTGGCCGTCTGTCGCGGGATGTGCGTTCGTTTGTGCAGTCCTGTGGGATTTGTGCTCGGGCTAAGCCCTGCTGTTCTCGTGCCAGTGGGTTGCTTTTGCCCTTGCCAGTCCCGAAGAGGCCCTGGACACATATCTCTATGGATTTTATTTCGGATCTCCCCGTCTCTCAAAAGATGTCAGTCATTTGGGTAGTTTGTGATCGCTTCTCTAAGATGGTCCATTTGGTACCCTTGTCTAAATTGCCATCCTCCTCTGATTTGGTGCCATTGTTTTTCCAGCATGTGGTTCGTTTACATGGCATTCCAGAGAACATCGTTTCTGACAGAGGTTCCCAGTTTGTTTCGAGGTTTTGGCGAGCCTTTTGTGCTAGGATGGGCATTGATTTGTCTTTTTCCTCGGCTTTCCATCCTCAGACAAATGGCCAAACTGAACGAACGAATCAGACCTTGGAAACATATCTGAGATGTTTTGTTTCTGCTGATCAGGATGATTGGGTGTCCTTTTTGCCTTTGGCTGAGTTCGCCCTTAATAATCGGGCCAGCTCGGCTACTTTGGTTTCGCCGTTTTTCTGCAATTCTGGTTTTCATCCTCGTTTCTCTTCAGGGCAGGTTGAGTCTTCAGACTGTCCTGGTGTGGATACTGTGGTGGATAGGTTGCAGCAGATTTGGACTCATGTAGTGGACAATTTGACATTGTCCCAGGAGAAGGCTCAACGTTTCGCTAACCATAGGCGCTGTGTGGGTCCCCGACTTCGTGTTGGGGATTTGGTTTGGTTGTCGTCTCGTTATATTTTTATGAAAGTTTCCTCTCCTAAGTTTAAGCCTCGTTTCATTGGTCCGTATAGGATTTCTGAGGTTCTTAATCCTGTGTCTTTTCGTTTGACCCTTCCAGCTTCTTTTTCCATCCATAATGTATTCCATAGGTCATTGTTGCGGAGATACGTGGCACCTGTGGTTCCATCCGTTGATCCTCCTGCCCCGGTTTTGGTTGAGGGGGATTTGGAGTATATAGTGGAGAAGATTTTGGATTCTCGTATTTCGAGACGGAGACTCCAGTACCTGGTTAAGTGGAAGGGTTATGGTCAGGAAGATAATTCCTGGGTTTTTGCCTCTGATGTTCATGCTGCCGATCTGGTTCGTGCCTTTCATTTGGCTCATCCTGGTTGGCCTGGGGGCTCTGGTGAGGGTTCGGTGACCCCTCCTCAAGGGGGGGGTACTGTTGTGAATTCTGTGGTCAAGCTCCCTCCTGTGGTCATGAGTGGTACTGCGGCTGGTTCTGTCTATGAGCTTCCTCTGGTGGATGTGAGTGGGGCTGCGGCTTCTGAGTTTCCTTCCTCAGGTGACGAGGTTAAGTCGTTAGGTGCTGCTCTATTTAACTCCACCTAGTTCTTTGTTCCTGGCCTCCAGTCAATGTTCCAGTATTGGTCTTGCTCTCTCCTGGATCGTTCTTGTGGCCTGTCTTCACTGCATAAGCTAAGTTCTGCTTGTGTTACATTTGTTTGCTATTTTTTCTGTCCAGCTTGCTATATTGGTTTTTCTTGCTTGCTGGAAGCTCTGGGACGCAGAGGAAGCACCTCCGTACCGTTAGTCGGTGCGGAGGGTCTTTTTGCGCCCTCTGCGTGGTTGTTTGTAGGTTTTTGTGCTGACCGCAAAGCTATCTTTCCTATCCTCGGTCTATTCAGTAAGTCGGGCCTCACTTTGCTAAAACCTATTTCATCTCTGTGTTTGTATTTTCATCTTTACTCACAGTCATTATATGTGGGGGGCTGCCTTTTCCTTTGGGGAATTTCTCTGAGGCAAGGTAGGCTTATTTTTCTATCTTCAGGGCTAGCTAGTTTCTCAGGCTGTGCCCGAGGCGCCTAGGTCTGGTCAGGAGCGCTCCACGGCTACCTCTAGTGTGGTGTGATAGGATTAGGGATTGCGGTCAGCAGAGTTCCCACGTCCCAGAGCTCGTCCTATGTTATTATTAACTATCAGGTCACTTTGTGTGCTCTTAACCACCAGGTCTGTTGTGTTTCTGAATCACCAGTTCATAACACATCAGCTCCTCTCTCCTTCCCTCTCCCATGTACAGCTTCCATGCACTTCTCACCTTCCTGAAAAACCTCAGCCCATCTTCCCCAAACACACTGCACAAAATAACTTCATACAATTCCAAAAACTTCTTGCTCTTTATCTTCCTACTCCTACTGATTTCAGGGGACATCTCCCCCAACCCTGGTCCACATCCCCCAACCTCAACCCCTACCCTACCTCACATCGAAACCTTAATAATCTTACTAATATTATTTGCACTCCTTCATCTCCTTCTTTTAATTGTGCCCTTTGGAATCCATGGTCTGTTTGTAACAAGCTTCCTTTCGTACACAATTACTTTCTGAAAAACTCTCTTAATCTGTTGGCCCTCATGGAAACCTGGATTCAGGATTCCGACACTGTCTCTCCTGCTTCCATTTCCCATGGTGGCTTACAATTCTCACATTCCCCGAGACCCACAAACAGACATGGTGGTGGAGTTGGCATACTCTTGTCCCCACAATGCACTTTCCAGGTCATACCCCCAGCTCCATCCCTCTTATTCTCTTCTTTTGAGGTCCACACCATCAGGCTCTTTTGTCCCCTCTCCCTCAGAGTAGCGGTCTTATACCGGCCCTCAGGCTCACCCACCCACTTCCTGGACCATTTCTCTGCCTGGCTGCCGCACTTCATGTCCTCAGAAATACCAACTCTTATCCTGGGAGACTTCAACATCCCCATTAACAGCCTCACTTCCACATCTGCATCCCAGCTTCTATCACTAACCACTTCTCTAGGCCTCTCACAGCTCTCAACCTCTGAAACACACAAAGACGGTAACACCCTGGACCTGGTCTTTGAGAAAATAGATAACATCTGTCAGGAAATCCGCTTCCAGACACCAAGTGCAATGACTCCCATCCCTCCCTGCATCTCCCCTGGCTCACTCTCCACATTCAATCCCATCACAGAAAAAGAAGTCTCCAGGCTCCTCTATTCTTCTCATCCAATTACATGCACTACCGACCCCATTCCCTCTCATGTCCTCTAGTCTCTCTCTCCAGTCGTCACAACTCACCTAACTACAATCTATAATCTCTCCCTCACCTCTGGCATTTTCCTCCCCTCCTTCAAACACTCTATCATTACTCCATTACTAAAGAAACCTGCCCTCGACCCATCCTGCACAAATAACTACAGAGCGGTCTCCAACCTCCCCTTCATCTCTAAACTCTTGAAGCGCCTGATCTACTCCCGCCTTACCCGTTACCTCTCCACTCATTCCCTCCTAGACCCTTCACATTCTGGTTTCCGCCTCCTACATTCAACAGAAATGGCACTCATCAAGGTGACCAATGACCTTCTGACAGCAAAACGTAACGGTGACCACTCTCTGCTCATTCTTCACGACCTTTCAGCAGCTTTTGACCACCCTCTCCTACTCTCTTGGCTCCAGTCACTAGGCATTAAGGACACTGCTCTCTCCTGGTTCTCCTCCTATCTTTCTGACCTCTCCTTCAGTGTTCTGTTCTCTGGCTCCACTTCATCTCCTCTTCCTCTCTCTGTCGGGGTGCCTCAGGGCTCAGTCCTTGGCCCCCTTCTCTTCTCCCTCTACACGGCCCCAATTGGACAGACCATCACCAGATTTGGCTTTCAGTACCATCTTTATGCTGATGACACAAAACTATACACGTCATCCCCCGACCTTACTCCCGCTGTACTACAAAACACCAGTGACTGGCTGTCCGCAATCTATCTGAAACCCAACCTCTCCAAAACTGAACTTCTGCTCCCGTCATCTACTAAGCTCCCTAAACCTCACATTTTCCTCTCCGTGGGTGACACCATAATAACACCCCGGCAGCAGGCACGCTGTCTGGGTGTTATGTTTGACTCCGATCTCTCCTTCACCTCCCATATACAATCTCTTGCCCGCTCGTGCCGCTTACACCTAAAGATCATCTCTAGAATCCGTCCTTTTCTCACCATGGAAACAACAAAACCCCTCACTGTCACCCTGATCCACTCCCGCCTGGACTACTGCACTCGACTTTCCCCTCTCCAGTCCATCCTTAATGCATCAGCCAGGGTCGTCCATCTGGCTAATCGTTACTCGGACGCATCTGCTCTTTGCCAGTCGTTACACTGCCTGCCTATTCATTACAGGATACAATTCAAAGTACTTGTTCACACCCACAAAGCTCTCCACAGTGCGGTACCCCCTTACATCTCCTCCCTCATTTATGTCTATCAGCCTAACTGACCTCTGCGCTCTGCAAACGACTTTCGACTAACCTCTGCGCTAATCCGAACCTCCCACTCCTGACTCCAAGACTTCTCCTGTGCTGCGCCAATCCTCTGGAATGCTCTACCCCAAGATATTAGGACCAGCCACAATTTGCATAGTTTTAGGCGCTCGCTCAAAACACATTTGTTCTGAGTGGCCTACCATATTCAGTAATCAAAGTCATTTTATGTTTGTGTGTAGCCCATTCACTATCCACATCTATCCCCCACCCCCTGAAGATGGCGGGACCATCATTGTAAATACATCATTGTAAATACACACCTGTACTTTGTATCTCCCCCACCTCCTTGTAGATTGTAAGCTTCTCCCCGCTTAGGCATAGTTTTGCCAGCTCTCCCACCTTACTAACAACGTCGCCTCGTACCTTCGCCTACCTTGTGAAATTGTCGGATCTATATGTGCATCTATCATTGACCACATTGCGGCCCCAGCACTACTCCCACTTAAAGTGCCATATTACCAATGATCAATCCTGCGATTCCAGTTCATATTTGATCCAGTGTGGACATACCCATCACATATACCTTTTCCCAAAGGGGATATACAAGTACAACTTGTTAAAGTAACATTACAACGCGACATTGTGATCAAGGCCACAGAGTGGCCGAAATGTCAAATTACCTGTCGCTTATCACCTATAAATTAAAATATTCACTTGAAGCAAGCTTCTATATCACACTACACTGCTGCGCTACAGGCTTCTATATGACACTACACTGCTGCTCTACAGGCTTCTATATGACACTACACTGCTGCTCTACAGGCTTCTATATGACACTACACTGCTGTGCTACAGGCTTCTATATGACACTACACTGCTGTGCTACAGGCTTCTATATGACACTACACTGCTGCGCTACAGGCTTCTATATGACACTACACTGCTGCGCTACAGGCTTCTATATGACACTACACTGCTGTGCTACAGGCTTCTATATGACACTACACTGCTGTGCTACAGGCTTCTATATGACACTACACTGCTGTGCTACAGGCTTCTATACGGCACTACACTGCTGCGCTACAGGCTTCTATATGACACTACACTGCTGTGCTACAGGCTTCTATACGGCACTACACTGCTGCGCTACAGGCTTCTATATGACACTACACTGCTGTGCTACAGGCTTCTATATGACACTACACTGCTGCGCTACAGGCTTCTATATGACACTACACTGCTGCGCTACAGGCTTCTATATGACACTACACTGCTGCGCTACAGGCTTCTATATGACACTACACTGCTGTGCTACAGGCTTCTATACGGCACTACACTGCTGCGCTACAGGCTTCTATATGACACTACACTGCTGTGCTACAGGCTTCTATACGGCACTACACTGCTGCGCTACAGGCTTCTATATGACACTACACTGCTGTGCTACAGGCTTCTATACGACACTACACTGCTGCGCTACAGGCTTCTATATGACACTACACTGCTGCGCTACAGGCTTCTATACGACACTACACTGCTGCGCTACAGGCTTCTATATGACACTACACTGCTGTGCTACAGGCTTCTATACGGCACTACACTGCTGCGCTACAGGCTTCTATATGACACTACACTGCTGTGCTACAGGCTTCTATATGACACTACACTGCTGCGCTACAGGCTTCTATATGACACTACACTGCTGCGCTACAGGCTTCTATATGACACTACACTGCTGCGCTACAGGCTTCTATATGACACTACACTCCTGCGCTACAGGCTTCTATATGACACTACACTGCTGCGCTACAGGCTTCTATACGACACTACACTGCTGCGCTACAGGCTTCTATATGACACTACACTGCTGTGCTACAGGCTTCTATATGACACTACACTGCTGCGCTACAGGCTTCTATACGACACTACACTGCTGCGCTACAGGCTTCTATACGACACTACACTGCTGCGCTACAGGCTTCTATATGACACTACACTGCTGTGCTACAGGCTTCTATATGACACTACACTGCTGCGCTACAGGCTTCTATACGACACTACACTGCTGCGCTACAGGCTTCTATATGACACTACACTGCTGCGCTACAGGCTTCTATACGACACTACACTGCTGTGCTACAGGCTTCTATATGACACTACACTGCTGTGCTACAGGCTTCTATACGACACTACACTGCTGCGCTACAGGCTTCTATATGACACTACACTGCTGTGCTACAGGCTTCTATACGACACTACACTGCTGCGCTACAGGCTTCTATACGACACTACACTGCTGCACTACAGGCTTCTATATGATACTACACTGCTGTGCTACAGGCTTCTATATGACACTACACTGCTGCGCTACAGGCTTCTATATGACACTACACTGCTGTGCTACAGGCTTCTATATGATACTACACTGCTGTGCTACAGGCTTCTATACGACACTACACTGCTGCACTACAGGCTTCTATATGATACTACACTGCTGTGCTACAGGCTTCTATATGACACTACACTGCTGCGCTACAGGCTTCTATATGACACTACACTGCTGTGCTACAGGCTTCTATATGACACTACACTGCTGTGCTACAGGCTTCTATACGACACTACACTGCTGCTCTACAGGCTTCTATATGACACTACACTGCTGTGCTACAGGCTTCTATACGACACTACACTGCTGCGCTACAGGCTTCTATATGACACTACACTGCTGTGCTACAGGCTTCTATACGACACTACACTGCTGCGCTACAGGCTTTTATACGACACTACACTGCTGTGCTTCAGGCTTCTATATGACACTACACTGCTGCGCTACAAGCTTCTATACGGCACTACACTGCTGCGCTACAGGCTTCTATATGATACTACACTGCTGTGCTACAGGCTTCTATACGACACTACACTGCTGTGCTACAGGCTTCTATATGACACTACACTGCTGCGCTACAAGCTTCTATATGACACTACACTGCTGCGCTACAGGCTTCTATATGACACTACACTGCTGCGCTACAGGCTTCTATATGATACTACACTGCTGTGCTACAGGCTTCTATACGACACTACACTGCTGTGCTACAGGCTTCTATATGACACTACACTGCTGCGCTACAAGCTTCTATATGACACTACACTGCTGCGCTACAGGCTTCTATATGACACTACACTGCTGCGCTACAGGCTTCTATATGACACTACACTGCTGCGCTACAGGCTTCTATACGGCACTACACTGCTGCGCTACAGGCTTCTATATGACACTACACTGCTGCGCTACAGGCTTCTATACGACACTACACTGCTGTGCTACAGGCTTCTATATGATACTACACTGCTGTGCTACAGGCTTCTATACGACACTACACTGCTGCTCTACAGGCTTCTATATGACACTACACTGCTGTGCTACAGGCTTCTATATGATACTACACTGCTGTGCTACAGGCTTCTCTACGGCACTACACTGCTGCGCTACAGGCTTCTATATGACACTACACTGCTGCGCTACAGGCTTCTATATGACACTACACTGCTGTGCTACAGGCTTCTATATGATACTACACTGCTGTGCTACAGGCTTCTCTACGGCACTACACTGCTGCACTACAGGCTTCTCAACGGCACTACACTGCTGTGCTACAGGATTCTCTACGGCACTACACTGTTGTGCTACAGGTTCCTCTGTGACACTACACTGCCAGGGGTGAACGTAGCCTCTCTGCTGCCTGTGGCGAACTGCAAAATGGCGCCCCCTCCAACCCCCGTCGTAAAATCAGTACAAATAAGTCTGCTTTACTCTTTACTAGCCTAACCTGATGCACATGTACAATACATACACTTTTAAATAGGAATATATTTAGGAAATAGGAAAGATTTTTTAAGCCTCCACCACGACAAGGCAGACTCTTTTAGCCCAACTCTACTGTTAAAATATCCAATACAATTTAGGTATATTTTTATTTTTCAATTTTTTAAATGATCAATAATATCACATATAGGGGACAAATACCATTGCACCATGACCAAACCATATATTACCACCACATAGTGACCTATAATACCACATACAAAGGAACAAATACCACCACACCATGTCCAGACACCATATTACCACCTCAGTGACAGAATAATACCACATACAAGGAACAAATACCACCACACCATGACCAGACCACATATTACCACCACATACAAGGAACAAATCACGCCACACCATAGCCGAACAACATATTACCACCACATAGTGACAGTATACTACAATACTGATCTGTATATGGCAGTATTGTCTTGATACTATAGGACAGTGTCCTGTAGGCTGTATATGACAGTATTGTCTGGGCACTATATGGTGGTATCCTGTAGGCTGAATATGGCAGTATTGTCTTTGCACTATATAGTGTTATCCTATGCGCTGTATATGGCAGTATTCTGTTGGCACTATATGGCGGTAACCCTTCTGTATGTGGTAGTATTGTCTTGGCATTTTATGGCGATAACCCTTTGGCTGTATATGGCAGTATTGTCTTGACACTATATAGCGGTATCCTGTAGGCTGTATATGGCAGTATTTTCTGGGCACTATATGGCGGTATCCTGTAGGCTGTATATGGCAGTATTGCCTTGACACTATAGGACAGTGTCCTGTAGGCTGTATATGACAGTATTGTCTGAGCACTATATGGCGGTATCCTCTAGGCTGTATTTGACAGTGTTGTCTTGGCGATATCCGGTGGGCTGTATATGGTTTAGGTTTTGTTCGAGAGGAACAAAGGCGCCAGGTGTTTGCTGTAGGCACCTGTTTAGGAAGCAAGTTAAATGTTGATGAAACATGTCTGACTTCTCCAGATGCGTGACACCTTCTGATGAAGAATGCCTGGCAGCATCCTAGGCGGACAACAATGGGATGGGAGCAGGTATTGACACCATTACTAATGTGGGAGGAGGGCCGTATATAGGGCCCCCCATGCTGCCTGTGCCCCCGGAGGTCTCAGTGGAGCTTCCCAAGCCGATTCCTCTTTATTAGACAAATTAATGTCGATTCCCCTCAGTTAAACTCTCTAAAGGTAAACGAGGAAGATTTCCGCCTTCTCGGCAAAAGTTCTCCCTGATCCAACACTTCTGAGCCTTCATGTCTGACAGGAAAAAATCCAATACATCAGAGAAATGTCTGAAGCCCTGGTCAATTTTCATTTGAACGCATTAATTTTTTCCTTCGTCTTCTTCCCAGACTAATAACTTTTTATTTTTCCATAGACATCGCAGTACGAGGGTCTGTTCTTGTGCTCCTAATTTTGAATGACATCTATTACTTTACCATATAAAGTGCTGAAAAACAGAAAAAAAATCCAAGAGTGAGGATATGGTGAAAGAAACAAAAAAGGCACATTTCCTCCATAGCGTTTCAGGTTGGATACTGTTTTTGTTTATATGTCATTTTATTGTGGTGAAATAAAAATGTTAAAAAGAGAATTTTTTTTTAAAAAAAGGGGGTTTTGTGGCAACAGTTTCGGAGATTCGTAATTCCGACTTTTACGTTTTAGGATCGAGTCGGGTTTCGCGAAACCCGACTTTGTCAAAAGTCGGGTCGGGTGAAATCAGCCGATTATTGCGAAAAGTCGGGGATCGACCGAAACACGAAACCCAAGTGCTGTGATCCTTAGCAAGCAGGGGGGGCCCACTTGTTCGCATTGGCACTGGCAAACGGCCCCTCAAAGTACGGCGGTGTGTTTGACGGTGGTGGCGCCTCCCACTGTCAGAGACACTTTTGCGTACTATGAGGGGCCCTGTGCCAGTGACGTCGCCAACAAGTATGCCCCCCCACCTGATGAAGGAACCTGCACTTTCATCTGCACCTTCCTCTTTGTCCCCGTGTAAGGTGGTATAGTATGCGGGAAGGGGAACCTGACTTTCAGCAGGGTCAGATTCTGGCTGTGTAGAGTGCAAGGAGAATGCAGTGGTGTGGGTCAATGTACCAGCAGACTCATCTAGCAGTGGCTTGGCAATGGGCAGGATGAGGAGGAAACACAGATATAGGCCCAAATAATAAAGTAGGCTAAATGCATTTCAAATGTGGTAACAGGACTAAACAGGTGGCATTGCTTTGTTCAGTGGAGAACAACTGTAATGAGTGGCAGACACAGTTAGTAGGCCCAAGTAATAAAGTGGGCCAAATGAAGTTCAAAATTGGTAACAGGAGTAAACAGGAGGCACTGCTTTGTTCAGTGGATGAGAACAACAAGCAGCGGCAGACACCGTTAGTAGTCCCAACCAAACAAGTAGGCCAAATGCAGTTTAATATGTGATATAGGCTGAAAATTGAAGCTCAGCTTTGTTCAGTGGAGGAGAAAAACAAGGAGCGGCAGACACCGTTAGTAGGCCCAACCAAACAAGTAGGCCAAATGCAGTTTAATATTTGATATAGGCTGAAAGCCTGAAAATTGAAGCTCACCTGTGTTCAGTGGAGGAGAAAAGCAAGGAGCGGCAGACACCGTTAGTAGGCCCAACCATACAAGTAGGCCAAATGCAGTTTAATACTTTATATAGGCTGAAAGCCTGAAAATTGAAGCTCAGCTTTGTTCAGTGGAGAACAACAAGCAGCGGCAGACACCGTTAGTAGGCCCAACCAAACAAGTAGGCCAAATGCAGTTTAATATTTGATATAGGCTGAAAGCCTGAAAATTGAAGCTCACCTGTGTTCAGTGGAGGAGAAAAGCAAGGAGCGGCAGACACCATTAGTAGGCCCAACCAAACAAGTAGGCCAAATGCAGTTTAATATTTGATATAGGCTGAAAAGCCTGAAAATTGAAGCTCACCTGTGTTCAGTGGAGGAGAAAAGCAAGGAGCGGCAGACACCGTTAGTAGGCCGAACCAAACAAGTAGGCCAAATGCAGTTTAATATTTGATATAGGCTGAAAGCCTGAAAATTGAAGCTCACCTGTGTTCAGTGGAGGAGAAAAGCAAGGAGCGGCAGACACCATTAGTAGGCCCAACCAAACAAGTAGGCCAAATGCAGTTTAATATTTGATATAGGCTGAAAAGCCTGAAAATTGAAGCTCACCTGTGTTCAGTGGAGGAGAAAAGCAAGGAGCGGCAGACACCGTTAGTAGGCCGAACCAAACAAGTAGGCCAAATGCAGTTTAATATTTTTTATAGGCTGAAAGCCTGAAAATTGAAGCTCACCTGTGTTCAGTGGAGGAGAAAAGCAAGGAGCGGCAGACACCATTAGTAGGCCCAACCAAACAAGTAAGCCAAATGCAATTTAATACTTTATATAGGCTGAAAGCCTGAAAATTGAAGCTCAGCTTTGTTCAGTGGAGAACAACAAGCAGCGGCCGACACCGTTGGTAGGCCCAACCAAACAAGTAGGCCAAATGCAGTTTAATACTTTATATAGGCTGAAAGCCTGAAAATTGAAGCTCACCTGTGTTCAGTGGAGAACACCAAGCAGCGGCACACACCATTAGTAGGCCCAACCAAAGAAGTAGGCCAAATGCAGTTTAATATCTGACACCGGATGAAAATTGAGGCTCAGCTTTGTTCAGTGGAGGACAACTGTAATGGGAGGCAGACACAGTTAGTAGGCCTAAATAAGTAAGTAGGCAATATGCAGTTCAAAATTGGTAAGTGGAGTACACAGGCGGCATAGCTTTGTTCAGCGGAGGACAACTGTAATAAGTGGCTCAGACAGACAGAGTAGGCCTAAAATTAAAAAAGGTGGCTAATTGCAGTTCAACGTTTGTAAGAGGAGTACACAGGCGGCATAGCGTGGTTCAGCGGAGGAGGACAAGTGTAATTAGTGGCTCTGACACACTGAGTAGGCCTAAAATAAAACAGTTGGCTGAATGCAGTTCCAAATTGGTAACAGGAGTACACAGGCGGCATAGCTTTGTTCAGCGGAGGACAACTGTAATAAGTGGCTCAGACAGACAGAGTAGGCCTAAAATTAAAAAAGGTGGCTAATTGCAGTTCAACGTTTGTAAGAGGAGTACACAGGCGGCATAGCGTGGTTCAGCGGAGGAGGACAAGTGTAATTAGTGGCTCTGACACACTGAGTAGGCCTAAAATAAAACAGTTGGCTGAATGCAGTTCCAAATTGGTAACAGGAGTACACAGGCGGCATAGCTTGGTTCAGCGGAGGACAACTGTAATAAGTGGCTCAGACAGACAGAGTAGGCCTAAAATATAAAAAGTAGGCTAGTGTCAGTTCCAAATTTGTTTGAGTAGTACACAGGCGGCATAGCTTTGTTCAGCGGAGGACAGTTGTAATGTGTGGCGCAGACAGACAGACAGACAGAGGCCTAACATAAAAAAAATGGCTTCATGCAGTTCAAAACTGCTAGCAGGACTAACCAGGCGGCCTAGCTAATTTCAGCGGGGGACAGTTGTAATGTGTGGCGCAGACAGACAGACAAAGGCCTAAAATAAAAAAAGGTGGCTTCATGCAGTTCAAAACTGCTAGCAGGTCTAACCAGGCGGCCTAGCTTGTTTCAGGGGGGGACAATTGTAATGTGTGGCGCAGACAGACAGACAGACAGACAGAGGCCTAAAATAAAAATAGGTGGCTTCATGCAGTTCAAAACTGCTAGCAGGACTAACCAGGCGGCCTAGTTTGTTTCGGGGGGGACAGTTGTAATGTGTGGCGCAGACAGACATACAGAGGCCTAACATAAAAAAGGTGGCTAAATGCAGTTCAAAACTGCTAGCAGGACTAACCAGGCGGCCTAGCTTGTTTCAGCGGGGGACAGTTGTAATGTATGGCACAGACAGACAGACAGACAGACAGAGGCCTAACATAAAAAAAGGTGGCTAAATGCAGTTCAAAACTGCTAGCAGGACTAACCAGGCGGCCTAACTTGGTTCAGCTTTGGAGGACAACTGTTATGAGAGCCTGACACAGTTACTAGGCACAAATAAGTAAGTAGGCTACATGCAGTTTCACAATTGGTAACAGGAGTACACAGGTGGCATAGGTTTGTTCAGCGGAGGACAACTGTTATAAGTGGCTGACACAGTTAGTAGGCCAAAATACTAAAGTTGGCTAAATGTCTGCCAAGGAATTGGTCATAAATAAACTGGTGGCATACCGAGGTACAGGGGTGGGCTCCTCTGCTGAGTAGCAGACAGTGGTAGTAGGCGCAAAGTATTAAGGGGTCTAAATGGAGGCCAGGGCCCCTGTATATTTTTACTATCATCTATCATTGCAACAAATTTGTAATGGCAGTGCCATTTAAGGATTTAACAGCACAGACTACACAGTGGTGGGGCAGGGAGAGGTAAGTTTTGCAAGTGGTAGAGCACAGTTTGAGCTGGGGGGGAACACTCTCTCATGGGTACTGGCACAGGGCACATATTATGACGGTGTGTCTGACATTGGTTGTGCACCACCACCGTCAGAGACACTTCATTGTACTGAGGGACCCTGTGCCAGTGGCGTCGCCCCAGAGTGGGCACACCCACCTGTCCAGGCAAACGGCACTCGCACTCACACGAGTGCTTGCACCAAGTTGTGACCACGGCCCTGTGGGGGGAGTCAGCCCATTTAGGGAGGTATACAAATGGCCTATGGTGGACATTCGGCACCTGCAAATGGCGGAATTGGAGCAGTCAGTAAGAGGAGGCCAAAAACAAGAAATTTTTCTGGCAAGCTACGTGTCAGCAGGGGAAGGTGGGGCAAAATAATTCGAAATCCATGATTGGTTCATTTTAATGAAGGTTAGATTATCAACATTTCGGGGAGCCAGACGTGTCCTTTTTTCGGTCAGTATTGAACCAGCAGCACTGAAGACTCTTTCTGAGAGCACACTAGCAGCTGGGCAAGCGAGCTCCTGTAATGCACATTCTGCCAATTTGGGCCAGGTGTCTAGTTTAGATGCCCAGTAATCAAAGGGTAATGACCTGTGAGGGAAAGCATCGATAATGGCGGAAAAATAATTGGTAACCATACTGGACAAATGCTGTGTCCTGTCACTTTGAATCGATGCAGCAGTACCTGTCGTGTCTGCGGGCATTGCAAATCACTCCACAACCTGGTCATAAATCCCCTCTGTCCAACGCCACTTCTGATTTGTGCACCTCTAACACCTCTGCCCTGTTGCCCCCTACAGCTCGTGTGAGAACCATCACCGCCGCTGTGTGCTGGGAATGCCTGAACCAAACGGTCTACAAGAGTTGCTTGTTTGGTAGCCAGTATTTGCTCAAGGTTCTCATGTGGCATGATATTTTGTCATTTGCCCTTGTATCGTGGATCCAGGAGGCAGGCCAACCAGTAATCGTCATCGGTCATCATTTTGATAATGCGGGGGTCCCGTTTTAGGATACGTAAGGCATACTCTGCCATGTGGGCCAAAGTTCCAGGTGTCAATTCACTGCTTGTGCTGGGTTGAGGAGCACTTTCTTGAAAATCTACATCACTTGTGGCCCGCAAAAACCCTGTACCTGACCTTGCAATGCCACCAGTTTCTATTGCCCCCTGAGAAGCATCCTCCTCCCATAAATATTCATCCCCATCATCCTCCTCCTCCTCTTCATCCGCCACCTCGTCCCGGAGACTTCCCTGAGCAGACAATGGCTGACTGTCATCAAGGCTTCCCTCCTCCTCGGCCGCAGACGCCTGTTCCTTGATGTGCGTCAAACTTTGCATCAGCAGACGCACTAGTGGGCTGCTCATGCTTATGATGGCGTCGTCTGCACTGACCAGCCGTGTGCATTCCTCAAAACACTGAAGGACTTGACAGAGGTCTTGGAGCTTCGACCACTGCACACCAGACAACTCCATGTCTGCCATCCAACTGCCTGCCCGTGTATGTGTATCCTCCCACAAATACATAACAGCATGCCTCTGTTCGCACAGCCTCTGAAGCATGTGCAGTGTGGAGTTCCACCTTGTTGCAACGTCAATTATTAGGCGGTGCTGGGGAAGATTCAGCGATCGCTGATGGTTAAGCATACGGCTGGAGTGTACGGGCGACCGGCGGATATGCGAGCAAAGTCTGCGCACCTTCAGGAGCAGGGCTGGTAAATCAGGGTAATTTTTGAGGAAGCACTGCACCACCAGGTTCAAGGTGTGAGCCAGGCAAGGTATGTGTTTCATTTCTGAAAGGGCTATGGCAGCCATAAAATTCCTTCCGTTATCACTGACTACCTTGCCTGCCTCAAGATGTACACTGCCCAGCCATGACTCAGTTTCTTGCTGCAAGTACTCGGCCAGTACTTCCACGGTGTGTCTGCTGTCGCCCAAACACTTCATTTGCAGCACAGCCTGCTGACGCTTACCACTAGCTGTTCGATAATGGGACACCTCGGGTGCAACACTGGCAGCTGCGGATGGAGTGGTCGTGTGACTGCGCTCTGTGGACGAGCTTTCGCTTCTGGAGGAGGAGGAGGGGGGGCGAACGCCTACAGCCAACTGTTTCCTAGACCGTGGGCTAGGCAGAACGGTGCCACTATGGCTGTCCCCTGTGGACCTTGCATCCACCACATTAACCCAGTGTGCCGTGATGGACAGGTAACGTCCCTGGCCATGCCTACTGGTCCATGCATTTGTTGTGAGGTGCGTCTTTCTACTGACCAATTGCCTTAGTGCACGGACAATGCGTTCTTTGACATGTTGGTGGAGTGCTGGGATGGCTTTTCTCGCAAAGAAGTGTCGACTGGGTAGGTCATAGCGTGGTACTGCATAGGCCATCAGGGCTTTGAAAGCTTCGCTTTCAACCAACCGGTAGGGCATCATCTCTAACGAGATTAGTTGAGCAATGTAGCCGTTCAAACCCTGTGTACGCGGATTAAAGGAAGAGTACTTTCTTTTCCTATCGAGAGTCTCTTGTAGGCTGAGCTGGACTGGAGAGCTGCATATGGTGGAACTAGCGGGGGTGGTGGTGGACATGGCAGATTGAGAGAGGCTTGGTGATGGTATTCTTGATGTGGGCCTACCTACAATGTTTCCAACCAAGAACCTTGTGATTCCCTGACTGCTTTGGCCTTGCGACAACACCTCCGCATTTTCTACTGGTGGTGTCATAACCGGTGGGCTTCCAGTGAGGGAATCAATGTTGCATTGCTGACTAGCTTCAATATGAGCAGGTGCACCAATGGTACGGGACGTTTGGTAGTTAGTCCATACTTCCAAGTGCCTGCTGGTTAAATGTCTACGCATGCACGTTGTATTTAAATTTTAAACATTCTTCCCTCTGCTAAAGGTCTTGGAGCACTTCTTACATATAACTTTGGACTGATCATTCGGATCTTGGTTAAAAAATTGCCACACTGAACTCGTCCTACTATGGAATACCTTTTCAGGCTTTGCACGCTGTGCTACTGTCACCCGATGGACACGCTGTCCTACACCTGTCGTGGTTTTTGACACACGTTTTTGGCCTGATATGGGCTTGCCAAATGGCAGCTTTTGCGATGTAGATGGCTGCTGCAGATCATCCTCCTCCTTCTGAGCTACTGGCAGTGGCACCCTCTTCCCCCAATGGCTGCCAATCTGGGTCAACAACTGGGTCATCTATCACCTCCTCTTCAATGTCCCGTGCACCGTCCTCTGTGTCACCGTCTAAGGTGCTATAGCGTTCGGGACTGGGCACCATAGTCTCATCAGGGTCAGATTCTGGCTCAGTACACTGCGAGGGCAATGTAGTGATCTGAGTCAATGGAACAGCATCTGTGCACTCCATGGCCGATTTATCTTGTAATGGGCTTTTAACAATTTCCCTCTCTAACCCAGGCACGGTATGTGTAAAGAGCTCCATGGAGTAAAGTGTAGTGTTGCCTGCCGCATCCTTCACTTTTGTTTTGGGTGAAGGACACAAGGAAGCTACTTTTTCCGGACCAGGAGCAGCCACTGACGACTCGCTGCTTTTAGATTTCGAACCTTCTGAAGAGGAGGCGAAAGAGCTAGAGGCTGAGTCAGCAAGGAAAGCTAAAACTTGTTCCTGCTGCTCCGGCTTTAAAAGCGGTTTTCCATCTCCAAGATAAGGGAGCCTTCGAGGCCTTGTGTAGCCAGATGATGACGCTGGCTCAACACCTCGAGCCTTTGGTTCTATCTTGCTTTTCCCAGTTCCACCAGATGCTCCACCACCACCATCAGTACCAGCTCGCAACGACCGCCCACGGCCTCTTCCACAAGACTTCCTCATTTTTGGGGAAATGTTACCAAAATAACAACCGTTATATGGTACTGTTAAACAAGGTAGAAGGTGTATATTAACTTTTGGAGAATTTATATCTCCCTTTTTTGGTGGGAACACTGCAGCAAAAAACAGGCCCTGTGTATTACACTACACAATGTCAGTGGCAAAAGGTGGCTGCCAGAAATACGACCAACAGAACTGACGTATAGAAACTTGTTGGCAATTTAAATCTCACTTTTTTTGGGGGGAGACAGCAGCAAAAAACAGGCCCTGTGTATTACACAACACAATGTACAAGGCAGAACGTGGCTGGCAGATATACGACCAACAGAACTGACGTAGATCCACTTAGTGGCAATGTAAAGCTCCCTTTTTTTGGGGGGGGCGACTGCAGCAAAAAACAGGCCCAGTGTATTACACTACACAATGTACAAGGCAGAACACGGCTGGCAGATATACGACCAACAGAACTGACGTATAGAAACTTGTTGGCAATTTAAATCTCCCTTTTTTGGGGGGGAGACTGCCGCAAAAAACAGGCCCTGTGTATTACACTACACAATTCAAAAGTTGGAAAATTGCGAAATTTTCAAAATTTTCACCAAATTTCCATTTACAAGGCAGAACGTAGCTGGCAGATATATCAAAAAATACAAGGGCTGTAGTACAATTTCAATCTCCCTTCAATGATCAAAGGACAAGTATGGCAGCAATAAAAAGGACTGCTGCACACAAAAGAGTGTGGACAAAGAAACTGAGAACTGTGCAGAATGGAGCAACAGGATTTTTGCTTTTAAAAAAGCAGTTGGTTTGCTCAGCGGCGTACAAACAGCAATGCAGCTATCAGGGAGCCTTAGGATGCAGCCTAATAAGCTACAGAGCTGAAGCACCGAAAAAAAACTCCACTGTCCCTGCAAAGAAAAGGTGGTGTTGGACAGTGGAAATCGCTACAGCACAAGCAGTTTCGGGGTTAATCTTCCCTCCCTAACTATATCCCTTCTTCTGATGAAGCTGCAGCAACGTCTCCCTATGCTAAGATCGGCAGAAGTAGGATGGCGGTCGGCGTGCACACCCCTATATAGCCCCTGTGACGCCGCAGAAAGCAAGCCAATCACTGCCATGCCCTTCGCTAAGATGGTGGGGACCAGGACCTATGTCATCACGCTGCGCACACTCTGCGTCCTCCTTCATTGGCTGAAAAATGGCACGTAAAGCATCATACGAAACGCGACTTTGGCGCGCAGATCGCCGACCTCATGGCCGATCCCACAGTGGGATCGGGTCGGGTTTCACGAAACCCGACTTTGCCAAAAGTCGTCGATTTTTGAAATTGTCTGGTCCGTTTCGCTCAACCCTAATTGAAACAATTCTGGAACATTTACAACATTTTGACACCTTTTTATGGCCTTTTTTTTTCCAGGGAGGTGCTGTGACCGAAAAACATCAAATCTAACATCTTAATTTTTTTCCCTCTCTTTATGGTGTTTTCCGCTTGAGTTAATAAATTTAGCATTTTGATCTGACTTATGGGCACAATGATGCCAAAAATGTTTATTTTTTTTCCTTTTTTTAAAAAAAAAAAGCAATGTAAAATTAAAGAAAAAAAAATGGGGAAAAAAACTGGGGGGTTGAGTGATGATTCAAGCTTTTCTATTTTTGTTTAACCCCTTTACCCCCAAGGGTGGTTTGCACGTTAATGACCAGGCCAATTTTTACAATTCTGACCACTGTCCCTTTATGAGGTTATAACTCTGGAACGCTTCAACGGATCCCGGTGATTCTGACATTGTTTTCTCGTGACATATTGTACTTCATGTAAGTGGTAACATTTATTTGATATTACCTGCGTTTATTTGTGAAAAAAATGGAAATTTGGCGAAAATTTCGCAATTTTCCAACTTTGAATTTTTATGCAATTAAATCACAGAGATATGTCACACAAAATACTTAATAAGTAACATTTCCCACATGTCTACTTTACATCAGCACAATCTTAGAACCACAATATTTTTTTGTTAGGGAGTTATAAGGGTTAAAAGTTGACCAGCAATTTCTCATTTTTACAACACCATTTTTTTTTAGGGACCACATCTCATTTGAAGTCATTTTGAGGGGTCTATATGATAGAAAATACCCAAGTGTGACACCATTCTAAAAACTGCACCCCTCAAGGTGCTCAAAACCACATTCAAGAAGTTTATTAACCCTTCAGGTGTTTCACAGGAATTTTTGGAATGTTTAAATAAAAATTAACATTTAACTTTTTTTCACAAAAAATTTACTTCAGCTCCAATTTGTTTTATTTTACCAAGGGTAACAGGAGAAAATGGACCCCAAAAGTTGTACAATTTGTCCTGAGTACGCTGATACCCCATATGTGGGGGTAAACCACTGTTTGGGCACATGGCAGAGCTCGGAAGGGAAGGAGCGCCATTTGACTTTTCAATGCAAAATTAACTGGAATTGAGATGGGACGCCATGTTGCGTTTGGAGAGCCACTGATGTGCCTAAACATTGGAACCCCCCACAAGTGACACCATTTTGGAAAGTAGACCCCCTAAGGAACTTATCTAGATGTGTGGTGAGCACTTTGACCCACCAAGGGCTTCACAGAAGTTTATAATGCAGAGCCGTAAAAATAAAACAAAAATTTTTTCCCACAAAAATTATTTTTTAGCCCCCAGTTTTGTATTTTCCCGAGGGTAACAGGAGAAATTGGACCCCAAAAGTTGTTGTCCAATTTGTCCTGAGTGCGCTGCTACCCCATATGTGGGGGGGGAACCACCGTTTGGGCACATGGGAGGGTTCGGAAGGGAAGGAGCGCCATTTTGAATGCAGACTTAGATGGAATGGTCTGCAGGCGTCACATTGCGTTTGCAGAGCCCCTAATGTACCTAAACAGTAGAAACCCCCCACAAGTGACACCATTTTGGAAAGTAGACCCCCTAAGGAACTCATCCAGATGTGATGTGAGAGCTTTGAACCCCCAAGTGTTTCACTACAGTTTATAACGCAGAGCCACGCAAATAAAAAATATATTTATTTCCACAAAAATTATTTTTTAGCCCCCAGTTTTGTATTTTTCCAAGGGTAACAGGAGAAATTGGACCCTAAATATTGTTGTCCAATTTATCCTGAGTACGCTGATACCCGATATGTTGGGGGAACCACCGTTTGAGCGCATGGCAGAGCTCGGAAGGGAAGGAGCATCATTTGGAATGCAGACTTAGATGGATTGGTCTGCAGGCGTCACATTGCGTTTGCAGAGCCCCATATGTACCTAAACAGTAGAAACCCCCCACAAGTGACCCCATATTGGAAACTAGACCCCCCAATGAACTTATCTAGATCTGTTGTGAGAACTTTGAACCCCCAAGTATTTCACTACAGTTTATAACGCAGAGCCATGAAAATAAAAAAATAAAAATTTCCCCCCAAAATTATTTTTTAGCCCCTAGTTTTATATTTTCCCGAGGGTAACAGGAGAAATTAGACCCCGAAAGTTGTTGTCCAGTTTATCCTGAGTACGCTGATACCACATATGTGGGGGGAACCACCGTTTGGGCGCATGGGAGGGCTCGGAAGGGAAGGAGCGCCATTTGGAATGCAGACTTATATGGAATGGTCTGCAGGCGTCACATTGCGTTTGCAGAGCCCCTAATGTACCTACACAGTAGAAACCCCCCACAAGTGACCCCATATTGGAAACTAGACCCCCCAAGGAACTTATCTAGATATGTTGTGAGAACTTTGAACCCCCAAGTGTTTCACTACAGTTTATAACGCAGAGCCGTGAAAATAAAAAATCCTTTTTTTTCCCCACAAAAATTATTTTTTTAGCCCCCAGTTTTGTATTTTCCCAAGGGTAACAGGAGAAATTGGACCCCAAAAGTTGTTGTCTAATTTGTCCTGAGTACGCTGATACCCCATATGTTGGGGTAAACCCCTGTTTGGGCACACGAGAGAGCTCGGAAGGGAAGGAGCACTGTTTTACTTTTTCAACACAGAATTGGCTGGAATTGAGATCGGACGCCATGTCACGTTTGGAGAGCCCCTGATGTGCCTAAACAGTGGAAACCCCCAATTATAACTGAAACCCTAATCCAAACACACCCCTAACCCTAATCCCAACGGTAACCCTAACCACACCTCTAACCCAGACACACCCCTAACCCTAATCCCAACCCTATTCCCAACTGTAAATGTAATCTAAACCCTAACCGTAACTTTAGCCCCAACCCTAACCCTAGCCCTAACCCTAACCCTAGCCCCTAACTGTAGCCCTAACCCTAGCCCCAACCCTAACCCTAGCCCTAACCCTAGCCCCAACCATAACGGGAAAATGGAAATAAATACATTTTTTAAATTTTTTAATTTTTCCCTAACTAAGGGGGTGATGAAGGGGGGTTTGATTTACTTTTATAGCGGGTTTTGTAGCGGATTTTTATGATTGGCAGCTGTAACACACTAAAAGACGCTTTTTACTGTAAAAAATATTTTTTGCGTTACCACATCTTGAGAGCTATAATTTTTCCATATTTTGGTCCACAGAGTCATGTGAGATCTTGTTTTTTGCGGGACGAGTTGACGTTTTTATTGGTAACATTTTCGGGCACGTGAGATTTTTTGATCGCTTTTTATTCTGATTTTTGTGAGGCAGAATGACCAAAAACCAGCTATTCATGAATTTCTTTTGGGGGAGGCATTTATACCGTTCCGCGTTTGGTAAAATGGATGAAGCCATTTTTTTCTTCGGGTCAGTACGATTGCAGCGACACCTCATTTATATCATTTTTTTATGTTTTGGCGCTTTTATACGATAAAAACTATTTTATAGAAAAAATAATTATTTTTGCATCGCTTTATTCTGAGGACTATAACTTTTTTATTTTTTTACTGATGATGCTGTATGGAGGCTTGTTTTTTGCGGGACAAGATGACGTTTTCAGCGGTACCATGGTTATTTATATCTGTCTTTTTGATCGCGTGTTATTCCACTTTTTGTTCGGCAGTATGATAATAAAGCGTTGTTTTTTTGCCTCTTTTTTTTTTTTTACGGTGTTTACTGAAGGGGTTAACTAGTGGGACAGTTTTATAGGTTGGGTCGTTACGGACGTGGCGATACTAATTATGTGTACTTTTATTGTTTGGTTTTTTTTATTTAGATAAAGAAATGAATTTATGGGAATAATATATATTTTTTTTCATTATTTAGGATTTTTTTTTTTACACGTGTGGAATTTTTTTTTAACTTTTCTACATTGTCCCGGGGGGGACATCACAGATCGGTGATCTGACAGTTTGCACAGCACTCCATCAGATCACCGATCTGACTTACAGCACTGCAAGCTTCACAGTGCCTGCTCTGTATATGACACACGCACCGTATACTTCGTACGCACCACACACACACACATGCACTGTATACGTCGTATGCACCACACACACACATATACACACACACACATACACACACACTGTATACGCCGTACACACCACACACACACACACACACTGTATATACACCATACGCAGCCTCTTGCGCAGTGCCACCAGCGGAACACCGTCGCGAACACGCCATAGCCGGGATCAGCCGAATGATTCACTGACAGCCACCATCTTTGTACAGGAGGAACGCATGCCCAATTTTAATGTGACCGCCGCTGTCTGCACAAAGATGGCGGCGGTCTGGTTTATTGCGCCTGCGTGTAGTGAATCATTCGGCTGATCCCGGCGGCATATGCACCACGTGTCTACAGGCAGAGGAAGCCGGTCACATTAAAGGGGTTTTCCCACCAACGAAAGTTAATTTTAAAAATTGTCTGTGTCTGACCGTGTGCAGAGCATACCACATCTCCTGGGCAGGGGAGGAAGCAAAAGACAATACTGACAATACAGCAGGGGATCACAGTGGATTCATTTTGTGAGGTAATATATATTTCACTGACTGTTTTTAAACAATATTTTACCTCACAAAATGTATCCTCTGCAATCTCCTGCTGTAATGTCAGTATTGTCTTTTGCTTCCTCCCCTGCCCACGAGATGTGGTATGCTCCATACACGGTCAGACACAGACAATTATTAAAATGAACTTTTGTTTGTGGGGAAAACCCCTTTAAAAAGCAAATATCAACGCCAACATGGCTCCTCCTAAAAAGTACGCCAATGACAATTAAAGGAAAGTAGTAAAGGCACAACGTCGAAGACAACAAAAGGCAAATGAGACTCTTGAAGAGCAACAGCATCGCTGGGGCAAAAACAATGTATATAAGCGTAGGCGTCAAGCACATGAGGGGAGAACCCGGCACATGAAGGAGAGAGACAGCAGACCCCCCGACAGCACATGAGGCAGACCGGTCAAAGAAGAGAGCACAGACGGGAGAAGTCAGCGCATGGGGAAAGAGAGAGTGGACAGGTGGGTGAGCACATGAGGGGGAGAGATTCTTAACGCTGCAAAGCCTGCCCTCATCGGACATCACCGCCCTTCCGATGCGATAGCATCAGGCCTCCATCTAGTATGCTATAAATGTAAAATCAGTACTGGTTCTACCTCAGAGACACTAACCCACTGGGTTAATGAAGGTTCTTTGTCTACTGCTTTTCTTACTGGTGCCCTTTATAGGGGGTTTGGAGCATTTATATTGGTATATGGTCTCCATCCTGTCATGTGCTGCTCTATCCTGCGTCCCCATCCTGTCATGTGCTGCTCCATCCTGCGTCCCCATCGTGTCATGCGCTGCTCCATCCTGCGTCCCCATCCTGTCATGTGCTGCTCCATCCTGCGTCCCCATCCTGTCATGCGCTGCTCCCATCCTGCGTCCCCATCCTGTCATGCACTGCTCCCATCCTGCGTCCCCATCCTGTCATGCACTGCTCCCATCCTGCGTCCCCATCCTGTGATGCGCTGCTCCCATCCTGTGATGCGCTGCTCCCATCCTGCGTCCCCATCCTGTCATGCGCTGCTCCCATCCTGCGTCACCATCCTGTCATGTGCTGCTCCATCCTGCGTCACCATCCTGTCATGTGCTGCTCCCATCCTGCGTCCCCATCCTGTCATGCGCTGCTCCATCCTGCGTCCCCATCTTGTCATGTGCTGCTCCATCCTGCGCCTCCATTCTGTCATGTGCTGCTCCCATCCTGCGTCCCCATCCTGTCATGCGCTGCTCCATCCTGCGTCCCCATCCTGTCATGCGCTGCTCCCATCCTGCGTCCCCATCCTGTGATGCGCTGCTCCCATCCTGTGATGCGCTGCTCCCATCCTGCGTCCCCATCCTGTCATGTGCTGCTCCATCCTGCGTCCCCATCCTGTCATGGGCTGCTCCCATCCTGCGTCCCCATCCTGTCATGCGCTGCTCCCATCCTGCTTCCCCATCCTGTCATGCGCTGCTCCCATCCTGCGTCCCCATCCTGTCATGCGCTGCTCCCATCCTGCGTCCCCATCCTGTCATGCGCTGCTCCCATCCTGCGTCCCCATCCTGTCATGCGCTGCTCCCATCCTGCGTCCCCATCCTGTCATGCGCTGCACCCATCCTGCGTCCCCATCCTTATGTGCTGCTCCATCCTGCGTCCCCATCCTTATGTGCTGCTCCATCCTGCGTCCCCATCCTTTCATGTGCTGCTCCATCCTGCGTCTCCATCCTGTTATGTGCTGCTCCCATCCTGCGTCCCCATCCTTATGTGCTGCTCCATCCTGCGTCCCCATCCTTATGTGCTGCTCCATCCTGCGTCCCCATCCTTATATGCTGCTCCATCCTGCGTCCCCATCCTTATGTGCTGCTCCATCCTGCGTCCCCATCCTTATGTGCTGCTCCATCCTGCGTCCCCATCCTTATGTGCTGCTCCATCCTGCGTCCCCATCCTTATGTGCTGCTGCATCCTGCGTCCCCATCCTTATGTGCTGCTCCATCCAGCGTCCCCATCCTTATGTGCTGCTCCATCCTGCGTCCCCATCCTTATGTGCTGCTCCATCCTGCGTCCCCATCCTTATGTGCTGCTCCATCCTGCGTCCCCATCCTTATGTGCTGCTCCATCCTGCGTCCCCATCCTTATGTGCTGCTCCATCCTGCGTCCCCATCCTTATGTGCTGCTCCATCCTGCGTCCCCATCCTTATGTGCTGCTCCATCCTGCGTCCCCATCCTTATGTGCTGCTCCATCCTGCATCCCCATCCTTATGTGCTGCTCCATCCTGCGTCCCCATCCTTATGTGCTGCTGCATCCTGCGTCCCCATCCTTATGTGCTGCTCCATCCTGCGTCCCCATCCTTATGTGCTGCTCCATCCTGCGTCCCCATCCTTATGTGCTGCTCTATCCTGCGTCCCCATCCTTATGTGCTGCTCCATCCTGCGTCCCCATCCTTATGTGCTGCTCCATCCTGCGTCCCCATCCTTATGTGCTGCTCCATCCTGCGTCCCCATCCTTATGTGCTGCTCCATCCTGCGTCCCCATCCTTATGTGCTGCTCCCATCCTGCGTCCCCATCCTTATGTGCTGCTCCATCCTGCGTCCCCATCCTTATGTGGTGCTCCATCCTGCGTCCCCATCCTTATGTGCTGCTGCATCCTGCGTCCCCATCCTTATGTGCTGCTCCATCCTGCGTCCCCATCCTTATGTGCTGCTCCATCCTGCGTCCCCATCCTTATGTGCTGCTGCATCCTGCGTCCCCATCCTTATGTGCTGCTCCATCCTGCGTCCCCATCCTTATGTGCTGCTCCATCCTGCGTCCCCATCCTTATGTCCTGCACCATCCTGCGTCCCCATCCTTATGTGCTGCTGCATCCTGCGTCCCCATCCTTATGTGCTGCTCCATCCTGCGTCCCCATCCTTATGTGCTGCTCCATCCTGCGTCCCCATCCTTATGTGCTGCTGCATCCTGCGTCCCCATCCTTATGTGCTGCTCCATCCTGCGTCCCCATCCTTATGTGCTGCTCCATCCTGCGTCCCCATCCTTATGTCCTGCTCCATCCTGCGTCCCCATACTGTTATGTGCTGCTCCATCCTGCGTCCCCATCCTTATGTGCTGCTCCCATCCTGCGTCCCCATCCTTATGTGCTGCTCCATCCTGCGTCCCCATCCTTATGTGCTGCTCCATCCTGCGTCCCCATCCTTATGTGCTGCTCCATCCTGCGTCCCCATCCTTATGTGCTGCTGCATCCTGCGTCCCCATCCTTATGTGCTGCTCCATCCTGCGTCCCCATCCTTATGTGCTGCTCCATCCTGCGTCCCCATCCTTATGTGCTGCTCCATCCTGCGTCCCCATCCTTATGTGCTGCTCCATCCTGCGTCCCCATCCTTATGTGCTGCTCCATCCTGCGTCCCCATACTGCCTCTGACCCGCTCGGCGCCGAGTGCTGGGGGGCCTGAGCCGGCGGGGACACCGGCGCGCTGTGGGGGTCAGGTGCCGGTATCGCCGCCAGCTCAGGCCCCCCCAGCACTTACTATACTCACCTGTCCGGCGTTCCATCGCTGCGCGCCGCCATCTTCCCGGTCTCCTGGCTGTGACTGTTCAGTCAGAGGGCGGTGCCGGCGCGCATTAAGCGCGTCATCGCGCCCTCTGAACTGAAGGTCACAGGCCGAAGACCGGGAAGATGGCGGCGCTCAGCGATGGAACGCAGGACAGGTGAATATAGGCCGATACTCACCCTCCTGGCGGTCCCTGCTTCTCTGTTGGAGATCGCGGTTCAGTGTGAACGCACACCGCGATCTCCCGGGAGCGTCACTCTGTGAGGCCCAGACTGCACCGACGCTTGCGCCTGCGCAGTCTATAAAGGCTTCGGACAGAGTGACGCTCCCAGCGTTATATTATAGATATATATATATTTTTTTTTTCTACTTTTGGCATGCTTCAATAGTCTCCATGGGAGACTGGAAGCTGCCATAATCCGATCGGCTCTGCTACATACAGGCGATGATCAGATCACCTGTATGGAGCAGAAATACTCACTTGGCCAGCGCTCATAATAATCTGGCAGTGATAACCATAGAGGTCTGCTGGAGACCTCTGGTTGTTATGCCAACCCATTGGTGGCCCACGATCACGTGACAGGGGTCACCGATAGGCGGGATTTCCGGCGCCCTTGCTGGAAATGCGACTTAAATGCCTTTGTCAGAAATTGACAGTAGCATTTAACTAGTTAACAGCCACGGGTGGATCGCGATTCCACCCACGGCTGTTGCAGGCACATGTCAGCTGTATATATCAGCTGACATGTGCCCAGAAACGTGCGGGCTCAGTGCCGGAGCCCACACCAAACAGGGGGAGTCCGACATTTGCGTACTATTACTCCCAATGTTGGAAAGGGGTTGTCCACCTTTTCAGCCAGTTTTTTTTTTTACCCGTCAATGCATATATTTTTGGCAAAAGATTATTTTTGCAATTGGGTTTCTTTCCAAATTTTGCACTGTTTTCCTTTTTTAGCCTCTGTGTTGCACGGTCTATTCCTGGCTGCAGAATGAGTTAACTGAGTATCCATCAGCCAGCGGCTATGACAGTCTGATGGATGGGGAGAGCGTAAGGCCGGCGTCACACAGAGCGTATTAAAATACGGTCCGTATATTACGGCCGTAATACGCTGAAAAGTCCCGAAAATAGTGGTCCGTAGCTCCTCCGTAGGCAGGGTGTGTCAGCGTGTTTTGCGCATGGCATCCTCCGTATGTAATCCATATGGCATCCGTACTGCGTGTTTTTATCACAGGCTTGCAAAACCGACATACGGCTATACAAGGGATCCATGTGTTAAAAAAAAAAAAAAACATATATACTGTATATATATATATATATATATATATATATATATATATATATAGTCAGTAGACACATATATGTATATATATTAATATTTCATCCAGCGCGATATAGCAGAAAGCCGGTAATTCAATTGCCGGCTTTTGCTTTCTCCTTCCTAAACCCGACATGATATGAGACATGGTTACATACAGTAAACCATCTCATATCACCATTTTTTTTGCAGATTCCACACTACTAATGTCAGTAGTGTGTCTATGCAAAATTTGGCCGTTCTAGCTAGTAAAAAAGGGTTAAATGGCGGAAAAAATTGGCGTGGGCTCCCGCGCAATTTTCTCCTCCAGAGTAGTAAAGCCAGTGACTGAGGGCAGATATTAATAGCCTGGAGAGGGTCCACGGTTATTGGCCCCCCCCCTGGCTAAAAACATCTGCCCCCAGCCACCCCAGAAAAGGCACATCTGGAAGATGCGCCTATTCTGGCACTTGGCCACTCTCTTCCCATTCCCCTGTAGCGGTGGGATATGGGGTAATGAAGGGTTAATGCCACCTTGCTATTGTAAGGTGACATTAAGCCTAATTAATAATGGAGAGGCGTCAATTATGACACCTATCCATTATTAATCCAATACTAGTAAAGGGTTAAAAAAAAACACACATTATTAAAAATTAATTTAATGAAAAAAACACAAAGGTTGTTGTATTAATTTATTCTACTCTCAATCCACTCACTGAAGACCCTCGATCTGTAAATCAAAAAAAAAATAATAAACCAAGAATATACATACCTTCCGAGGTATGCAGCGGCCGTGTTTTTTTTTAACCCTTTACTAGTATTGGATTAATAATGGATAGGTGTCATAATTGACGCCTCTCCATTATTAATTAGGCTTAATGTCACCTTACAATAGCAAGGTGGCATTAACCCTTCATTACCCCATATCCCACCGCTACACGGGAATGGGAAGAGAGTGGCCAAGTGCCAGAATAGGCGCATCTTCCAGATGTGCCTTTTCTGGGGTGGCTGGGGGCAGATGTTTTTAGCCAGGGGGGGGGCAATAACCATGGACTCTCTCCAGGCTATTAATATCTGCCCTCAGTCACTGGCTTCACTACTCTGGCGGAGAAAATTGTGCGGGAGCCCACGCCAATTTTTTCCGCCATTTAACCCTTTAATTTAATAGCTAGAGCGCCCAAATTTTGCACATACACACTACTGACATTAGTAGTGTGGAATCTGCAAAAAAAATGGGGATATGAGATGGTTTACTGTATGTAACCAGGTCTCATATCATGTCGGGTTTAGGAAGGAGAAAGCAAAAGCCGGTAATTGAATTACCGGCTTTCTGCTATATCGCGCTGGAATAAATATTAATATACAGTGGGGCAAAAAAGTATTTAGTCAGTCAGCAATAGTGCAAGTTCCACCACTTAAAAAGATGAGAGACGTCTGTAATTTACATCATAGGTAGACCTCAACTATGGGAGACAAACTGAGAAAAAAAAAATCCAGAAAATCACATTGTCTGTTTTTTTAACATTTTATCTGCATATTATGGTGGAAAATAAGTATTTGGTCAGAAACAAAATTTCATCTCAATACTTTGTAATATATCCTTTGTTGGCAATGACAGAGGTCAAACGTTTTCTGTAAGTCTTCACAAGGTTGCCACACACTGTTGTTGGTATGTTGGCCCATTCCTCCATGCAGATCTCCTCTAGAGCAGTGATGTTTTTGGCTTTTCGCTTGGCAACACGGACTTTCAACTCCCTCCAAAGGTTTTCTATAGGGTTGAGATCTGGAGACTGGCTAGGCCACTCCAGGACCTTGAAATGCTTCTTACGAAGCCACTCCTTCGGTGCCCTGGCGGTGTGCTTTGGATCATTGTCATGTTGAAAGACCCAGCCACGTTTCATCTTCAATGCCCTTGCTGATGGAAGGAGGTTTGCACTCAAAATCTCACGATACATGGCCCCATTCATTCTTTCATGTACCCGGATCAGTCGTCCTGGCCCCTTTGCAGAGAAACAGCCCCAAAGCATGATGTTTCCACCACCATGCTTTACAGTAGGTATGGTGTTTGATGGATGCAACTCAGTATTCTTTTTCCTCCAAACACGACAAGTTGTGTTTCTACCAAACAGTTCCAGTTTGGTTTCATCAGACCATAGGACATTCTCCCAAAACTCCTCTGGATCATCCAAATGCTCTCTAGCAAACTTCAGACGGGCCCGGACATGTACTGGCTTAAGCAGTGGGACACGTCTGGCACTGCAGGATCTGAGTCCATGGTGGCGTAGTGTGTTACTTATGGTAGGCCTTGTTACATTGGTCCCAGCTCTCTGCAGTTCATTCACTAGGTCCCCCCGCGTGGTTCTGGGATTTTTGCTCACCGTTCTTGTGATCATTCTGACCCCACGGGGTGGGATTTTGCGTGGAGCCCCAGATCGAGGGAGATTATCAGTGGTCTTGTATGTCTTCCATTTTCTAATTATTGCTCCCACTGTTGATTTTTTCACTCCAAGCTGGTTGGCTATTGCAGATTCAGTCTTCCCAGCCTGGTGCAGGGCTACAATTTTGTTTCTGATGTCCTTTGACAGCTCTTTGGTCTTCACCATAGTGGAGTTTGGAGTCAGACTGTTTGAGGGTGTGCACAGGTGTCTTTTTATACTGATAACAAGTTTAAACAGGCGCCATTACTACAGGTAATGAGTGGAGGAAAGAGGAGACTCTTAAAGAAGAAGTTACAGGTCTGTGAGAGCCAGAAATCTTGATTGTTTGTTTCTGACCAAATACTTATTTTCCACCATAATATGCAAATAAAATGTTAAAAAAACAGACAATGTGATTTTCTGGATTTTGCTTTCTCAGTTTGTCTCCCATAGTTGAGGTCTACCTATGATGTAAATTACAGACGCCTCTCATCTTTTTAAGTGGTGGAACTTGCACTATTGCTGACTGACTAAATACTTTTTTGCCCCACTGTATATATATAGGTGTCTCCCTGACATATATATATATATATATATACCTATTCTATGTGTACACATTTATTCTACCTATTGGACTGTAAGCTGTCAGTGTGATTTTACTGTACACCGCACTGAATTTCCGGCTTTTCTCTCTAACAGCGCTGCGTATTTCTCGCAAGTCACACTGCTGGTCCGTGTGCAATCCGTATTTTTGGGGCTTCCATAGACTTTCATTGACGTTTTATTTGCGCAATACGGTGACAAACGCAGCATGCTGCGATTTTCTGCGGCCGTAGAAAGCCGTATAATACTGATCAGTTTAATACGGCAGATAGGAGCAGGGGCATAGAGAATAATTGTGCCGTATGTTTTGCGAGTTTTACGGACGTAGTTTCTGCGCTCTTACGTCCGTAAAACTCGCAAGTGTGACGCCGGCCTAAGCCTTATGTCTCTTTTTCTGAGACCCTCACAGATGATTTATGACCAGAGACCATATTGAAGTTGAAACAAAAAGCCTGTAAAAGCAAAACGGAGCAAAATTTTTAATGAAACCCAATTGGAAAAATAATTTTTTGTCCCAAATATATGCACTTAAGTAGAAAAAAAATCCCTTAAGATAAAATAATTGTTGGTGAACACTCTGGCAATTGTATTTGTATGGGATTAGGCCATGTAGCCCCCAAAATCTTCTGTTAAGGTGCATTTAGACTGCACGAAGTGTTGACAAAAAAAAAAGACTGCCGATCGGCTCCTTGTTTGCACATGAATAGTCTTTTATTTGCCTCTATAGGTAGGTCGACCACACTTTTGATGCGCAAAGAACGTTCAGTAGCGGATAGATCTGTGCACATGCGCTGCCGAGAACAAATGCTTAAAAATCATTCAACCGGACAAACGAGCATGTAGTAATGTCGCTGCCTCTACTTTTAGAGAGCCTAGAAAAAAAGCAGAAACCAGTGTGAAAGCAGACTTATGTCATACATAATTATAGGCTGTATTTCCCCCTCTGGTATCGTTCTCCCTGAGCCGCCTGGCATCAGAATTGATTATTTAGGACTTCTTGCCAACGAGATTAACCCATAAGTCTAAACCCTACCAGCAGTCACAGACCTATGGGGAAGAATTTATCTTTGTTTTGCCCCTTTTTTTTGGCACATTTTGAGATAGTTTTACTGTTTGGTAGTCGCCATTTTTAATGCCCTTTGTACCAAGTTCCTTCATTTATATATATATTTTTTTTTTTTTTCCCCTTTAGTTGTGAAAAAGGTTTTGCAATTTTGGCATTGTTACTCCTCCAAATGTTGATAGAGATCTGGTTAGGGCATGTCTGAACACAGCCCGACAATTCATGAGAACTTGCGCCACCAAAGTGGAATAAATAATGACGGTTCCAGTACATTTCTAACGCCGGCGGGGGGCCGCACTTAAGCTGAAAAATGGGCCAAATTATTTCACTCTCTTCCCAACACAGGATGTAATGGTGCGTCCCTGGCTGTTTGCAGATCCGTGCAGTGGGCTCAGGAGCACCCGCCGCTAACAGTAGAGCCCAAAGCTGTCAATATCGAAAGGACGCAGTTTTCCAGTGGAAACCAGGTGGTCCGCCATGTTTGTACTTCTGATCCATGGGCTTAAAGGGGCTGTTCGGTCTAAAAGTACAAGTCTGCAGTCACTCTATGTGCGCTGTGAGGATTCTCCGGTGCCAGGAGCAGGCGGGCGGTCATGAGACCAGAAGAATGCATTTTGCCTACGTCCGGACACATTCAGACTAGACGTGAGTGTATTGAGTGAGGCCACGCCCATCTAGTCGGCATGTGACCGCATGTGTGCACATATTTAGGGTCACGCACCCATCTCCGGCCCCGGAGAACCCTCACAGCGCACATAGAGTGACCATAGACTTGTAGCCTAGACCCGGATAACCCCTTTTATAGGAGACCACGATTTTTGCAATATACTGCAATGCAATAGTTTAGTAAAAGTGAATAAAAAACTTTTAAAAATCTTTCATTTAAAAACATTATACTGTGAGTCGTTGTCCCTTTTCCCACTTTAATAATAAAGACATTTTGTGCTGTCACCTCCACAGGAGTCAGATTTATCTAATTGTTTCACCCGTACAGTTAATTAAGCCGTAAAGCAAAAAAAAAAAAACTAACCAAATAAGTTTTTTCCATACAGTGAAAGCACAAAAAAGGCAGAATTGTTGTTTTTGGCCAAAAAATAAAAATAAAAAAGACATACAGTACAGACCAAAAGTTTCTCATTTAATGGGGTGCTACGCCAGATGACCTGGCCTCCACAGTCACCAGACCTGAACCCAATCGAGATGGTTTGGGGTGAGCTGGACCGAAGAGTGAAGGCAAAAGGGCCAACAAGTGCTAAGCATCTCTGGGAACTCCTTCAAGATTGTTGGAAGACCATTCCCGGTGACTACCTCTTGAAGCTCATCAAGAGAATGCCAAGAGTGTGCAAAGCAGTCATCAAAGCAAAAGGTGGCTACTTTGAAGAACCTAGAATATAAGACATAATTTCAGTTGTTTCACACTTTTTTGTTAAGTACCATATATACTCGAGTATAAGCTGACCCGAGTATAAGCCGACCCCCCTAATTTTGCAACACAAAACTGGAAAAACTTATTGACTCAAGTATAAGCCTAGGGTGGAAAATGCAGCAGCTACCGGTAAATGTTAAAAATAAAAATAGATACCAATAAAAGTAAAATTAATTGAGACATCAGTAGGGTAAGTGTCTTTGAATATCTATATTGAATCAAGAGCCCCATATAATGCTCCATACAGTTCATTATGGCCCATAAGATGCTCCATATACAAATATGCCCCATATAATGCTCCATGCAGTTCTTTATGGCCCCATAAGATGCCCCATACAAAATAGGCCCCATATAATATCCCCTTTCTGACATCGGACGTACTATCCCGTCCATGTGGGGTGGGCCCCTATGACCATGGACGGGATAGTACGTCCAGTGCGATCGGCGGCGCTCACGGGCGGAGCGCCGCCGATCGCGGCCGGGTGTCAGCTGCCTATCGCAGCTGACATCCGGCACTATGTGCCAGGAGCGGTCACGGACCGCCCCCGGCACATTAACCCCTGGCACACCGCGATCAAAGATGATCGCGATGTGCCGGCGGTGCAGGGAAGCACCGCGCAGGGAGGGGGCTCCCTGCGGGCTTCCCTGAGCCCCCCGCAGCAACGCGATGTGATCGCGTTGCTGCGAGGGTCTTACCTCCCTCCCTCCCTGCTCGAGCCCCGGATCCAAGATGGCCGCGGATCCGGGTCCTGCAGGGAGGGAGGTGGCTTCACAGAGCCTGCTCAGAGCAGGCACTGTGAAGGCTGCAGCGCTGCATGTCAGATCAGTGATCTGACAGATTGCTGTGCAAACTGTCAGATCACTGATCTGTGATGTACCCCCCTGGGACAAAGTAAAAAAGTAAAAAAAAAAATTTTCAAATGTGTAAAAAAAAATAAAAAAAAATATTCCAAAATAATGAAAAAAAAAAAAATATTATTCCCATAAATACATTTCTTTATCTAAATAAAAAAAAAAAAAACAATAAAAGTACACATATTTAGTATCGCCGCGTCCGTAACGGCCCGACCTATAAAACTGGCCCACTAGTTAACCCCTTCAGTAAACACCGTAAGAAAAAAAAAAAAAAAAAACGAGGCAAAAAACAACGCTTTATTATCATACCGCCGAACAAAAAGTGGAATAACACGCGACCAAAAAGACAGATATAAATAACCATGGTACCGCTGAAAACGTCATCTTGTCCCGCAAAAAACGAGCCGCCATACAGCATCATCAGCAAAAAAGTAAAAAAGTTATAGTCCTGAGAATAAAGCGATGCCAAAATAATTATTTTTTCTATAAAATAGTTTTTATCGTATAAAAGCGCCAAAACATAAAAAAATGATATAAATGAGGTGTCGCTGTAATCGTACTGACCCGAAGAATAAAACTGCTTTATCAATTTTACCAAACGCGGAACGGTATAAACGCCTCCCCCAAAAGAAATTCATGAATAGCTGGTTTTTGGTCATTCTGCCTCACAAAAATCGGAATAAAAAGCGATCAAAAAATGTCACGTGCCCGAAAATGTTACCAATAAAAACGTCAACTCGTCCCACAAAAAACAAGACCTCACATGACTCTGTGGACCAAAATATAGAAAAATTATAGCTCTCAAAATGTGGTAACGCAAAAAATATTTTTTGCAATAAAAAGCGTCTTTCAGTGTGTGACGGCTGCCAATCATAAAAATCCGCTAAAAAACCGCTATAAAAGTAAATCAAACCCCCCTTCATCACCCCCTTAGTTAGGGAAAAATTAAAAAAATGTATTTATTTCCATTTTCCCATTAGGGCTAGGGTTAGAGTTAGGGCTAGGGTTAGGGCTAGGGTTAGGGCTAGGGCTAGGGTTAGGGTTAGGGCTAGGGTTAGGGCTAGGGTTAGGGCTAGGGCTAGGGTTAGGGCTAGGGTTAGGGCTAGGGTTAGGGCTAGGGCTAGGGTTAGGGCTAGGGCTAGGGCTACAGTTTGGGTTGGGGCTAAAGTTACAGTTAGGGTTTAGATTACATTTACGGTTGGGAATAGGGTTGGGATTAGGGTTAGGGGTGTGTCTGGGTTAGAGGTGTGGTTAGGGTTACTGTTGGGATTAGGGTTAGGGGTGTGTTTGGATTAGGGTTTCAGTTATAATTGGGGGTTTCCACTGTTTAGGCACATCAGGGGCTCTCCAAACGCGACATGGCGTCCGATCTCAATTCCAGCCAATTCTGCGTTGAAAAAGTAAAACAGTGCTTCTTCCCTTCCGAGCTCTCCCGTGTGCCCAAACAGGGGTTTACCCCAACATATGGGGTATCAGCGTACTCAGGACAAATAGGACAACAACTTTTGGGGTCCAATTTCTCCTGTTACCCTTGGGAAAATACAAAACTCGGGGCTAAAACATATTTTTTGTGGGAAAAAAGAAGATTTTTTATTTTCACGGCTCTGCGTTATAAACTGTAGTGAAACACTTGGGGGTTCAAAGTTCTCACAACACATCTAGATTAGTTCCCTGGGGGTCTAGTTTCCAATATGGGGTCACTTGTGGGGGGTTTCTACTGTTTAGGTACATTAGGGGTTCTGCAAACGCAATGTGACGTCTGCAGACCATTCCATCTAAGTCTGCATTCCAAATGGCGCTCCTTCCCTTCCGAGCTCTGCCATGCGCTCAAACTGTGGTTTCCTCCAACATACGGGGTATCAGCGTACTCAGGACAAATTGGACAACAACTATTGGGGTCGAATTTCTCCTCTTACCCTCGGGAAAATACAAAACTGGGGGCTAAAAAATAATTTTGGGGGGAAAGATTTTTTTTTTTTAATTTTCACGGCTCTGCGTTACAAACTGTAGTGAAACACTTGGGGGTTCAAAGCTATCACAACACATCTAGATGAGTTCCTTAGGGGGTCTAGTTTCCAAAATGGTGTCACTTGTGGGAGGTTTCTACTGTTTAGGTACATTAGGGGCTCTGCAAATGCAATGTGACACCTGCAGACCATTCCATCTAAGTCCTCATTCCAAATGGAGCTCCTTCCCTTCCGAGCCCTCCCATGCGCCCAAACAGTGGTTCCCCCCCCACATATGGGGTATCAGCGCACTCAGGACAAATTGACAACAAATTGTGGGGTCGAATTTCTCCTGTTACCCTCGGGAAAATACAAAACTGGGGGCTAAAAAATAATTTTTGTGGGAAAAAATTTTTGTTTTATTTTTACGGCTCTCCATTATAAACTTCTGTGAAGCCCTTGGTGGGTCAAAGCGCTCAGCACACATCTAGATAAGTTCCTAAGGGAGTCTACTTTCCAAAATGGTGTCACTTGTGGGGGGTTTCTACTGTTTAAGTACATTAGGGGCTCTGCAAACGCAATGTGACACCTGCAGACCATTCCATCTAAGTCTGCATTCAAATGGCACTCCTTCCCTTCTGAGCCCTCCCATGTGCCCAAACAGTGGTTCCCCCCACATATGGTGTATCATCGCACTCAGGACAAATTGGGCAACAAATTTTGGGGTCCAATTTCTCCTGTTACCCTCAGGAAAATACAAAACTGGGGGCTAAAAAAATAATTTTTGTGGGAAAAAAATTTTGTTTTATTTTTACGGCTCTGCATTATAAACTTCTGTGAAGCACTTGGTGGGTCAAAGTGCTCACCACACCTCTAGATAAGTTCCTTAGGGGGTCTACTTTCCAAAATGGTGTCACTTGTGGGGGGTTTCAATGTTTAGGCACATCAGTGGCTCTTCAAACGCAACATGGCGTCCCATCTCAATTCCTGTCAATTTTGCATTGAAAAGTCAAACGGCGCTCCTTCCCTTCCGAGCTCTCCCATCCGCCCAAACAGTGGTTTACCCCCACATATGGGCTATCAGCGTACTCAGGACAAATTGTACAACAACTTTTGGGGTCCAATTTCTTCTCTTACCCTTGGGAAAATAAAAAATTGGGGGCAAAAAGATAATTTTTGTGAAAAAATATGATTTTTTATTTTTACGGTTCTACATTATAAACTTCTGTGAAGCACTTGGTGGGTCAAAGTGCTCAACACACCTCTAGATAAGTTCCTTAGGGGGTCTACTTTCCAAAATGGTGTCACTTGTGGGGGGTTTCAATGTTTAGCCACATCAGGGGCTCTCCAAACGAAACATGGCGTCCCATCTCAATTCCAGTCAATTTTGCATTGAAAAGTCAAATGGCACTCCTTCGCTTCCGAGCTCTGCCATGCGCCCAAACAGTGGTTTACCCCCACATGTGGGGTATTGGCATACTCAGGACAAATTGTACAACAATGTTTGGGGTCCATTTTCTCCTGTTACCCTTGGTAAAATAAAACAAATTGGAGCTGAATTAAATTTTTTGTGAAAAAAAGTTAAATGTTCATTTTTATTTAAACATTCAAAAAATTCCTGTGAAGCACCAGAAGGGTTAATAAACTTCTTGAATATGGTTTTGAGCACCTTGAGGGGTGTAGTTTTTAGAATGGTGTCACACTTGGGTATTTTCTATCATATAGACCCCTCAAAATGACTTCAAATGAGATGTGGTCCCTAAAATAAAATGGTGTTGTAGAAATGAGAAATTGCTGGTCAAATTTTAACCCTTATAACTCCCTAACAAAAAAAAAATTTGGTTCCAAAATTGTGCTAATGTAAAGTAGACATGTGGGAAATGTTACTTATTAAGTATTTTGTGTGACATATCTATGTGATTTAATTGCATAAAAATTCAAAGTTGGAAAATTGCGAAATTTTCATAATTTTCGCCAAATTTCCGTTTTTTTCACAAATAAACGCAGATACTATCAAAGAATTTTTACCATTGTCATGAAGTACAATATGTCACGAGAAAACAATGTCAGAATCACCAGGATCCATTGAAGCGTTCCAGAGTTATAACCTCATAAAGGGACAGTGGTCAGAATTGTAAAAATTGGCCCGGTCATTAACGTGCAAACCACCCTTGGGGGTAAAGGGGATATATATAATATAATATTCCCTCACGTAATCTCCGGTCCTCCCAAGACCTCCTCCACTCCTCCACACTTACCCACTCCTCACCCAATCGCCTCCCAGACTTCTCCCGAATATCACCCATACTCTGGAATTCGGTGCCCCAACACATCCGGTTATCCACTACTTTTGGATCCTTTAAAAGAAACCTGAAAACCCATCTCTTCAAAGAAGCTTACAGCCTGTAAAGACCACACGGCCACCTCAACACCATCGGAGCTACTGCAACCCTCGACCTACTGTCCCCTTCCCCATAATCCTGTAGAATGTAAGCCCTCAACGGCAGGGTCCACTTCCCTCTGTATCAGTCTGTCATTGTTAGTTTTGTTTACTGTAAGTGATATTTGTATTTTGATGTAACCCCTTCTCATGTACAGCACCATGGAATTAAAGGTGCTATAGAAATAAATAATAATAATAATATAATGCTCCATACAGTTCATTATGGCCCCATAAGATGCTCCATATACAAATATGTCCCATATAATGCTCCATACAGTTCTTTATGGCCCCATAAGATGCTCCATACAAAATATGCCCCATATAATGCTCCATGCAGTTCTTTATGGCCCCATAAGATGCTCCATACAAAATATGCCCCATATAATGCTCCATTTAGTTATTTATGGCCCCATAGATGCCCCATATAATGCTCCATGCAGTTCTTTATGGCCCCATAAATGCCCCATATAATGTTCCATGCAGTTCTTTATGGCCCCATAGATGCCCCATATAATGCTCCATTCGGTTATTTATGGTTCCATAGATGCCCCATATAATGCTCCATGCAGTTCTTTATGGCCCCATAGATGCTTCATATAATGCTCCATGCAGTTCCTTATGGCCCCATAGATGCTCCATATAATGCTCCATGCAGTTCTTTATGACCCCATAGATGCTCCGTATAATGCTCCATGCAATTCTTTCTGGCCCCATAGATGCTCCATATAATGCTCCATGCAGTTATTGCCCCATAGATGCCCCATATAATGCTCCATGCAGTTATGGCCCCATAGATGCTCCATATAATGCTCTGTTATGATCTGGTGGCCTTGGAGCAGCATGAGACGTACTCTGGAGAAGGTGGCACCTGTACTGACCGCAAACCCTGAACTTAGCAGCGCAACTAGAAGTAGCCGTGGGAGGTACCTAACACTCCCTAGACCCCTCAACACAGCCTAAGATCTAACTACCCCTAAAGACAGAAACAGGAAACCTATCTTGCCTCAGAGAAAATCCCCAAAGGATAGATAGCCCCCCACAAATATTGACTGTGAGAGGAGAGGAAATAACATACGCAGACATGAAATCAGGATTTAGCATAGGAGGCCATACTAGCTAAAAAGAAAGGATAGAACGGAGTACTATGCGGTCAGTATAAAACACTAGAAAATATCCACCACAGAAAATACAAAACACCACATCTGACATCAAAGCAAAAGGTGGCTACTTTGAAGAACCTAGAATATAAGACATAATTTCAGTTGTTTCACACTTTTTTGTTAAGTACCGTATATACTCGAGTATAAGCTGACCCGAGTATAAGCCGACCCCCCTAATTTTGCAACACAAAACTGGAAAAACTTATTGACTCAAGTATAAGCCTAGGGTGGAAAATGCAGCAGCTACCGGTAAATGTTAAAAATAAAAATAGATACCAATAAAAGTAAAATTAATTGAGACATCAGTAGGGTAAGTGTCTTTGAATATCTATATTGAATCAAGAGCCCCATATAATGCTCCATACAGTTCATTATGGCCCATAAGATGCTCCATATACAAATATGCCCCATATAATGCTCCATGCAGTTCTTTATGGCCCCATAAGATGCCCCATACAAAATAGGCCCCATATAATATCCCCTTTCTGACATCGGACGTACTATCCCGTCCATGTGGGGTGGGCCCCTATGACCATGGACGGGATAGTACGTCCAGTGCGATCGGCGGCGCTCACGGGCGGAGCGCCGCCGATCGCGGCCGGGTGTCAGCTGCCTATCGCAGCTGACATCCGGCACTATGTGCCAGGAGCGGTCACGGACCGCCCCCGGCACATTAACCCCTGGCACACCGCGATCAAAGATGATCGCGATGTGCCGGCGGTGCAGGGAAGCACCGCGCAGGGAGGGGGCTCCCTGCGGGCTTCCCTGAGCCCCCCGCAGCAACGCGATGTGATCGCGTTGCTGCGAGGGTCTTACCTCCCTCCCTCCCTGCTCGAGCCCCGGATCCAAGATGGCCGCGGATCCGGGTCCTGCAGGGAGGGAGGTGGCTTCACAGAGCCTGCTCAGAGCAGGCACTGTGAAGGCTGCAGCGCTGCATGTCAGATCAGTGATCTGACAGATTGCTGTGCAAACTGTCAGATCACTGATCTGTGATGTACCCCCCTGGGACAAAGTAAAAAAGTAAAAAAAAAAATTTTCAAATGTGTAAAAAAAAATAAAAAAAAATATTCCAAAATAATGAAAAAAAAAAAAATATTATTCCCATAAATACATTTCTTTATCTAAATAAAAAAAAAAAAAACAATAAAAGTACACATATTTAGTATCGCCGCGTCCGTAACGGCCCGACCTATAAAACTGGCCCACTAGTTAACCCCTTCAGTAAACACCGTAAGAAAAAAAAAAAAAAAAAAACGAGGCAAAAAACAACGCTTTATTATCATACCGCCGAACAAAAAGTGGAATAACACGCGACCAAAAAGACAGATATAAATAACCATGGTACCGCTGAAAACGTCATCTTGTCCCGCAAAAAACGAGCCGCCATACAGCATCATCAGCAAAAAAGTAAAAAAGTTATAGTCCTGAGAATAAAGCGATGCCAAAATAATTATTTTTTCTATAAAATAGTTTTTATCGTATAAAAGCGCCAAAACATAAAAAAATGATATAAATGAGGTGTCGCTGTAATCGTACTGACCCGAAGAATAAAACTGCTTTATCAATTTTACCAAACGCGGAACGGTATAAACGCCTCCCCCAAAAGAAATTCATGAATAGCTGGTTTTTGGTCATTCTGCCTCACAAAAATCGGAATAAAAAGCGATCAAAAAATGTCACGTGCCCGAAAATGTTACCAATAAAAACGTCAACTCGTCCCACAAAAAACAAGACCTCACATGACTCTGTGGACCAAAATATAGAAAAATTATAGCTCTCAAAATGTGGTAACGCAAAAAATATTTTTTGCAATAAAAAGCGTCTTTCAGTGTGTGACGGCTGCCAATCATAAAAATCCGCTAAAAAACCGCTATAAAAGTAAATCAAACCCCCCTTCATCACCCCCTTAGTTAGGGAAAAATTAAAAAAATGTATTTATTTCCATTTTCCCATTAGGGCTAGGGTTAGAGTTAGGGCTAGGGTTAGGGCTAGGGTTAGGGCTAGGGCTAGGGTTAGGGTTAGGGCTAGGGTTAGGGCTAGGGTTAGGGCTAGGGTTAGGGCTAGGGTTAGGGCTAGGGTTAGGGCTAGGGTTAGGGCTAGGGCTAGGGTTAGGGCTAGGGCTAGGGCTACAGTTTGGGTTGGGGCTAAAGTTACAGTTAGGGTTTAGATTACATTTACGGTTGGGAATAGGGTTGGGATTAGGGTTAGGGGTGTGTCTGGGTTAGAGGTGTGGTTAGGGTTACTGTTGGGATTAGGGTTAGGGGTGTGTTTGGATTAGGGTTTCAGTTATAATTGGGGGTTTCCACTGTTTAGGCACATCAGGGGCTCTCCAAACGCGACATGGCGTCCGATCTCAATTCCAGCCAATTCTGCGTTGAAAAAGTAAAACAGTGCTTCTTCCCTTCCGAGCTCTCCCGTGTGCCCAAACAGGGGTTTACCCCAACATATGGGGTATCAGCGTACTCAGGACAAATAGGACAACAACTTTTGGGGTCCAATTTCTCCTGTTACCCTTGGGAAAATACAAAACTCGGGGCTAAAACATATTTTTTGTGGGAAAAAAGAAGATTTTTTATTTTCACGGCTCTGCGTTATAAACTGTAGTGAAACACTTGGGGGTTCAAAGTTCTCACAACACATCTAGATTAGTTCCCTGGGGGTCTAGTTTCCAATATGGGGTCACTTGTGGGGGGTTTCTACTGTTTAGGTACATTAGGGGTTCTGCAAACGCAATGTGACGTCTGCAGACCATTCCATCTAAGTCTGCATTCCAAATGGCGCTCCTTCCCTTCCGAGCTCTGCCATGCGCTCAAACTGTGGTTTCCTCCAACATACGGGGTATCAGCGTACTCAGGACAAATTGGACAACAACTATTGGGGTCGAATTTCTCCTCTTACCCTCGGGAAAATACAAAACTGGGGGCTAAAAAATAATTTTGGGGGGAAAGATTTTTTTTTTTTAATTTTCACGGCTCTGCGTTACAAACTGTAGTGAAACACTTGGGGGTTCAAAGCTATCACAACACATCTAGATGAGTTCCTTAGGGGGTCTAGTTTCCAAAATGGTGTCACTTGTGGGAGGTTTCTACTGTTTAGGTACATTAGGGGCTCTGCAAATGCAATGTGACACCTGCAGACCATTCCATCTAAGTCCTCATTCCAAATGGAGCTCCTTCCCTTCCGAGCCCTCCCATGCGCCCAAACAGTGGTTCCCCCCCCACATATGGGGTATCAGCGCACTCAGGACAAATTGACAACAAATTGTGGGGTCGAATTTCTCCTGTTACCCTCGGGAAAATACAAAACTGGGGGCTAAAAAATAATTTTTGTGGGAAAAAATTTTTGTTTTATTTTTACGGCTCTCCATTATAAACTTCTGTGAAGCCCTTGGTGGGTCAAAGCGCTCAGCACACATCTAGATAAGTTCCTAAGGGAGTCTACTTTCCAAAATGGTGTCACTTGTGGGGGGTTTCTACTGTTTAAGTACATTAGGGGCTCTGCAAACGCAATGTGACACCTGCAGACCATTCCATCTAAGTCTGCATTCAAATGGCACTCCTTCCCTTCTGAGCCCTCCCATGTGCCCAAACAGTGGTTCCCCCCACATATGGTGTATCATCGCACTCAGGACAAATTGGGCAACAAATTTTGGGGTCCAATTTCTCCTGTTACCCTCAGGAAAATACAAAACTGGGGGCTAAAAAAATAATTTTTGTGGGAAAAAAATTTTGTTTTATTTTTACGGCTCTGCATTATAAACTTCTGTGAAGCACTTGGTGGGTCAAAGTGCTCACCACACCTCTAGATAAGTTCCTTAGGGGGTCTACTTTCCAAAATGGTGTCACTTGTGGGGGGTTTCAATGTTTAGGCACATCAGTGGCTCTTCAAACGCAACATGGCGTCCCATCTCAATTCCTGTCAATTTTGCATTGAAAAGTCAAACGGCGCTCCTTCCCTTCCGAGCTCTCCCATCCGCCCAAACAGTGGTTTACCCCCACATATGGGCTATCAGCGTACTCAGGACAAATTGTACAACAACTTTTGGGGTCCAATTTCTTCTCTTACCCTTGGAAAAATAAAAAATTGGGGGCAAAAAGATAATTTTTGTGAAAAAATATGATTTTTTATTTTTACGGTTCTACATTATAAACTTCTGTGAAGCACTTGGTGGGTCAAAGTGCTCAACACACCTCTAGATAAGTTCCTTAGGGGGTCTACTTTCCAAAATGGTGTCACTTGTGGGGGGTTTCAATGTTTAGCCACATCAGGGGCTCTCCAAACGAAACATGGCGTCCCATCTCAATTCCAGTCAATTTTGCATTGAAAAGTCAAATGGCACTCCTTCGCTTCCGAGCTCTGCCATGCGCCCAAACAGTGGTTTACCCCCACATGTGGGGTATTGGCATACTCAGGACAAATTGTACAACAATGTTTGGGGTCCATTTTCTCCTGTTACCCTTGGTAAAATAAAACAAATTGGAGCTGAATTAAATTTTTTGTGAAAAAAAGTTAAATGTTCATTTTTATTTAAACATTCAAAAAATTCCTGTGAAGCACCAGAAGGGTTAATAAACTTCTTGAATATGGTTTTGAGCACCTTGAGGGGTGTAGTTTTTAGAATGGTGTCACACTTGGGTATTTTCTATCATATAGACCCCTCAAAATGACTTCAAATGAGATGTGGTCCCTAAAATAAAATGGTGTTGTAGAAATGAGAAATTGCTGGTCAAATTTTAACCCTTATAACTCCCTAACAAAAAAAAAATTTGGTTCCAAAATTGTGCTAATGTAAAGTAGACATGTGGGAAATGTTACTTATTAAGTATTTTGTGTGACATATCTATGTGATTTAATTGCATAAAAATTCAAAGTTGGAAAATTGCGAAATTTTCATAATTTTCGCCAAATTTCCGTTTTTTTCACAAATAAACGCAGATACTATCAAAGAATTTTTACCATTGTCATGAAGTACAATATGTCACGAGAAAACAATGTCAGAATCACCAGGATCCATTGAAGCGTTCCAGAGTTATAACCTCATAAAGGGACAGTGGTCAGAATTGTAAAAATTGGCCCGGTCATTAACGTGCAAACCACCCTTGGGGGTAAAGGGGATATATATAATATAATATTCCCTCACGTAATCTCCGGTCCTCCCAAGACCTCCTCCACTCCTCCACACTTACCCACTCCTCACCCAATCGCCTCCCAGACTTCTCCCGAATATCACCCATACTCTGGAATTCGGTGCCCCAACACATCCGGTTATCCACTACTTTTGGATCCTTTAAAAGAAACCTGAAAACCCATCTCTTCAAAGAAGCTTACAGCCTGTAAAGACCACACGGCCACCTCAACACCATCGGAGCTACTGCAACCCTCGACCTACTGTCCCCTTCCCCATAATCCTGTAGAATGTAAGCCCTCAACGGCAGGGTCCACTTCCCTCTGTATCAGTCTGTCATTGTTAGTTTTGTTTACTGTAAGTGATATTTGTATTTTGATGTAACCCCTTCTCATGTACAGCACCATGGAATTAAAGGTGCTATAGAAATAAATAATAATAATAATATAATGCTCCATACAGTTCATTATGGCCCCATAAGATGCTCCATATACAAATATGTCCCATATAATGCTCCATACAGTTCTTTATGGCCCCATAAGATGCTCCATACAAAATATGCCCCATATAATGCTCCATGCAGTTCTTTATGGCCCCATAAGATGCTCCATACAAAATATGCCCCATATAATGCTCCATTTAGTTATTTATGGCCCCATAGATGCCCCATATAATGCTCCATGCAGTTCTTTATGGCCCCATAAATGCCCCATATAATGTTCCATGCAGTTCTTTATGGCCCCATAGATGCCCCATATAATGCTCCATTCGGTTATTTATGGTTCCATAGATGCCCCATATAATGCTCCATGCAGTTCTTTATGGCCCCATAGATGCTTCATATAATGCTCCATGCAGTTCCTTATGGCCCCATAGATGCTCCATATAATGCTCCATGCAGTTCTTTATGACCCCATAGATGCTCCGTATAATGCTCCATGCAATTCTTTCTGGCCCCATAGATGCTCCATATAATGCTCCATGCAGTTATTGCCCCATAGATGCCCCATATAATGCTCCATGCAGTTATGGCCCCATAGATGCTCCATATAATGCTCTGTTATGATCTGGTGGCCTTGGAGCAGCATGAGACGTACTCTGGAGAAGGTGGCACCTGTACTGACCGCAAACCCTGAACTTAGCAGCGCAACTAGAAGTAGCCGTGGGAGGTACCTAACACTCCCTAGACCCCTCAACACAGCCTAAGATCTAACTACCCCTAAAGACAGAAACAGGAAACCTATCTTGCCTCAGAGAAAATCCCCAAAGGATAGATAGCCCCCCACAAATATTGACTGTGAGAGGAGAGGAAATAACATACGCAGACATGAAATCAGGATTTAGCATAGGAGGCCATACTAGCTAAAAAGAAAGGATAGAACGGAGTACTATGCGGTCAGTATAAAACACTAGAAAATATCCACCACAGAAAATACAAAACACCACATCTGACATCAAAGCAAAAGGTGGCTACTTTGAAGAACCTAGAATATAAGACATAATTTCAGTTGTTTCACACTTTTTTGTTAAGTACCGTATATACTCGAGTATAAGCTGACCCGAGTATAAGCCGACCCCCCTAATTTTGCAACACAAAACTGGAAAAACTTATTGACTCAAGTATAAGCCTAGGGTGGAAAATGCAGCAGCTACCGGTAAATGTTAAAAATAAAAATAGATACCAATAAAAGTAAAATTAATTGAGACATCAGTAGGGTAAGTGTCTTTGAATATCTATATTGAATCAAGAGCCCCATATAATGCTCCATACAGTTCATTATGGCCCATAAGATGCTCCATATACAAATATGCCCCATATAATGCTCCATGCAGTTCTTTATGGCCCCATAAGATGCCCCATACAAAATAGGCCCCATATAATATCCCCTTTCTGACATCGGACGTACTATCCCGTCCATGTGGGGTGGGCCCCTATGACCATGGACGGGATAGTACGTCCAGTGCGATCGGCGGCGCTCACGGGCGGAGCGCCGCCGATCGCGGCCGGGTGTCAGCTGCCTATCGCAGCTGACATCCGGCACTATGTGCCAGGAGCGGTCACGGACCGCCCCCGGCACATTAACCCCTGGCACACCGCGATCAAAGATGATCGCGATGTGCCGGCGGTGCAGGGAAGCACCGCGCAGGGAGGGGGCTCCCTGCGGGCTTCCCTGAGCCCCCCGCAGCAACGCGATGTGATCGCGTTGCTGCGAGGGTCTTACCTCCCTCCCTCCCTGCTCGAGCCCCGGATCCAAGATGGCCGCGGATCCGGGTCCTGCAGGGAGGGAGGTGGCTTCACAGAGCCTGCTCAGAGCAGGCACTGTGAAGGCTGCAGCGCTGCATGTCAGATCAGTGATCTGACAGATTGCTGTGCAAACTGTCAGATCACTGATCTGTGATGTACCCCCCTGGGACAAAGTAAAAAAGTAAAAAAAAAAATTTTCAAATGTGTAAAAAAAAATAAAAAAAAATATTCCAAAATAATGAAAAAAAAAAAAATATTATTCCCATAAATACATTTCTTTATCTAAATAAAAAAAAAAAAAACAATAAAAGTACACATATTTAGTATCGCCGCGTCCGTAACGGCCCGACCTATAAAACTGGCCCACTAGTTAACCCCTTCAGTAAACACCGTAAGAAAAAAAAAAAAAAAAAACGAGGCAAAAAACAACGCTTTATTATCATACCGCCGAACAAAAAGTGGAATAACACGCGACCAAAAAGACAGATATAAATAACCATGGTACCGCTGAAAACGTCATCTTGTCCCGCAAAAAACGAGCCGCCATACAGCATCATCAGCAAAAAAGTAAAAAAGTTATAGTCCTGAGAATAAAGCGATGCCAAAATAATTATTTTTTCTATAAAATAGTTTTTATCGTATAAAAGCGCCAAAACATAAAAAAATGATATAAATGAGGTGTCGCTGTAATCGTACTGACCCGAAGAATAAAACTGCTTTATCAATTTTACCAAACGCGGAACGGTATAAACGCCTCCCCCAAAAGAAATTCATGAATAGCTGGTTTTTGGTCATTCTGCCTCACAAAAATCGGAATAAAAAGCGATCAAAAAATGTCACGTGCCCGAAAATGTTACCAATAAAAACGTCAACTCGTCCCACAAAAAACAAGACCTCACATGACTCTGTGGACCAAAATATAGAAAAATTATAGCTCTCAAAATGTGGTAACGCAAAAAATATTTTTTGCAATAAAAAGCGTCTTTCAGTGTGTGACGGCTGCCAATCATAAAAATCCGCTAAAAAACCGCTATAAAAGTAAATCAAACCCCCCTTCATCACCCCCTTAGTTAGGGAAAAATTAAAAAAATGTATTTATTTCCATTTTCCCATTAGGGCTAGGGTTAGAGTTAGGGCTAGGGTTAGGGCTAGGGTTAGGGCTAGGGCTAGGGTTAGGGCTAGGGTTAGGGCTAGGGTTAGGGCTAGGGTTAGGGCTAGGGCTAGGGTTAGGGCTAGGGTTAGGGCTAGGGTTAGGGCTAGGGCTAGGGTTAGGGCTAGGGCTAGGGCTACAGTTTGGGTTGGGGCTAAAGTTACAGTTAGGGTTTAGATTACATTTACGGTTGGGAATAGGGTTGGGATTAGGGTTAGGGGTGTGTCTGGGTTAGAGGTGTGGTTAGGGTTACTGTTGGGATTAGGGTTAGGGGTGTGTTTGGATTAGGGTTTCAGTTATAATTGGGGGTTTCCACTGTTTAGGCACATCAGGGGCTCTCCAAACGCGACATGGCGTCCGATCTCAATTCCAGCCAATTCTGCGTTGAAAAAGTAAAACAGTGCTTCTTCCCTTCCGAGCTCTCCCGTGTGCCCAAACAGGGGTTTACCCCAACATATGGGGTATCAGCGTACTCAGGACAAATAGGACAACAACTTTTGGGGTCCAATTTCTCCTGTTACCCTTGGGAAAATACAAAACTCGGGGCTAAAACATATTTTTTGTGGGAAAAAAGAAGATTTTTTATTTTCACGGCTCTGCGTTATAAACTGTAGTGAAACACTTGGGGGTTCAAAGTTCTCACAACACATCTAGATTAGTTCCCTGGGGGTCTAGTTTCCAATATGGGGTCACTTGTGGGGGGTTTCTACTGTTTAGGTACATTAGGGGTTCTGCAAACGCAATGTGACGTCTGCAGACCATTCCATCTAAGTCTGCATTCCAAATGGCGCTCCTTCCCTTCCGAGCTCTGCCATGCGCTCAAACTGTGGTTTCCTCCAACATACGGGGTATCAGCGTACTCAGGACAAATTGGACAACAACTATTGGGGTCGAATTTCTCCTCTTACCCTCGGGAAAATACAAAACTGGGGGCTAAAAAATAATTTTGGGGGGAAAGATTTTTTTTTTTTAATTTTCACGGCTCTGCGTTACAAACTGTAGTGAAACACTTGGGGGTTCAAAGCTATCACAACACATCTAGATGAGTTCCTTAGGGGGTCTAGTTTCCAAAATGGTGTCACTTGTGGGAGGTTTCTACTGTTTAGGTACATTAGGGGCTCTGCAAATGCAATGTGACACCTGCAGACCATTCCATCTAAGTCCTCATTCCAAATGGAGCTCCTTCCCTTCCGAGCCCTCCCATGCGCCCAAACAGTGGTTCCCCCCCCACATATGGGGTATCAGCGCACTCAGGACAAATTGACAACAAATTGTGGGGTCGAATTTCTCCTGTTACCCTCGGGAAAATTCAAAACTGGGGGCTAAAAAATAATTTTTGTGGGAAAAAATTTTTGTTTTATTTTTACGGCTCTCCATTATAAACTTCTGTGAAGCCCTTGGTGGGTCAAAGCGCTCAGCACACATCTAGATAAGTTCCTAAGGGAGTCTACTTTCCAAAATGGTGTCACTTGTGGGGGGTTTCTACTGTTTAAGTACATTAGGGGCTCTGCAAACGCAATGTGACACCTGCAGACCATTCCATCTAAGTCTGCATTCAAATGGCACTCCTTCCCTTCTGAGCCCTCCCATGTGCCCAAACAGTGGTTCCCCCCACATATGGTGTATCATCGCACTCAGGACAAATTGGGCAACAAATTTTGGGGTCCAATTTCTCCTGTTACCCTCAGGAAAATACAAAACTGGGGGCTAAAAAAATAATTTTTGTGGGAAAAAAATTTTGTTTTATTTTTACGGCTCTGCATTATAAACTTCTGTGAAGCACTTGGTGGGTCAAAGTGCTCACCACACCTCTAGATAAGTTCCTTAGGGGGTCTACTTTCCAAAATGGTGTCACTTGTGGGGGGTTTCAATGTTTAGGCACATCAGTGGCTCTTCAAACGCAACATGGCGTCCCATCTCAATTCCTGTCAATTTTGCATTGAAAAGTCAAACGGCGCTCCTTCCCTTCCGAGCTCTCCCATCCGCCCAAACAGTGGTTTACCCCCACATATGGGCTATCAGCGTACTCAGGACAAATTGTACAACAACTTTTGGGGTCCAATTTCTTCTCTTACCCTTGGGAAAATAAAAAATTGGGGGCAAAAAGATAATTTTTGTGAAAAAATATGATTTTTTATTTTTACGGTTCTACATTATAAACTTCTGTGAAGCACTTGGTGGGTCAAAGTGCTCAACACACCTCTAGATAAGTTCCTTAGGGGGTCTACTTTCCAAAATGGTGTCACTTGTGGGGGGTTTCAATGTTTAGCCACATCAGGGGCTCTCCAAACGAAACATGGCGTCCCATCTCAATTCCAGTCAATTTTGCATTGAAAAGTCAAATGGCACTCCTTCGCTTCCGAGCTCTGCCATGCGCCCAAACAGTGGTTTACCCCCACATGTGGGGTATTGGCATACTCAGGACAAATTGTACAACAATGTTTGGGGTCCATTTTCTCCTGTTACCCTTGGTAAAATAAAACAAATTGGAGCTGAATTAAATTTTTTGTGAAAAAAAGTTAAATGTTCATTTTTATTTAAACATTCAAAAAATTCCTGTGAAGCACCAGAAGGGTTAATAAACTTCTTGAATATGGTTTTGAGCACCTTGAGGGGTGTAGTTTTTAGAATGGTGTCACACTTGGGTATTTTCTATCATATAGACCCCTCAAAATGACTTCAAATGAGATGTGGTCCCTAAAATAAAATGGTGTTGTAGAAATGAGAAATTGCTGGTCAAATTTTAACCCTTATAACTCCCTAACAAAAAAAAAATTTGGTTCCAAAATTGTGCTAATGTAAAGTAGACATGTGGGAAATGTTACTTATTAAGTATTTTGTGTGACATATCTATGTGATTTAATTGCATAAAAATTCAAAGTTGGAAAATTGCGAAATTTTCATAATTTTCGCCAAATTTCCGTTTTTTTCACAAATAAACGCAGATACTATCAAAGAATTTTTACCATTGTCATGAAGTACAATATGTCACGAGAAAACAATGTCAGAATCACCAGGATCCATTGAAGCGTTCCAGAGTTATAACCTCATAAAGGGACAGTGGTCAGAATTGTAAAAATTGGCCCGGTCATTAACGTGCAAACCACCCTTGGGGGTAAAGGGGATATATATAATATAATATTCCCTCACGTAATCTCCGGTCCTCCCAAGACCTCCTCCACTCCTCCACACTTACCCACTCCTCACCCAATCGCCTCCCAGACTTCTCCCGAATATCACCCATACTCTGGAATTCGGTGCCCCAACACATCCGGTTATCCACTACTTTTGGATCCTTTAAAAGAAACCTGAAAACCCATCTCTTCAAAGAAGCTTACAGCCTGTAAAGACCACACGGCCACCTCAACACCATCGGAGCTACTGCAACCCTCGACCTACTGTCCCCTTCCCCATAATCCTGTAGAATGTAAGCCCTCAACGGCAGGGTCCACTTCCCTCTGTATCAGTCTGTCATTGTTAGTTTTGTTTACTGTAAGTGATATTTGTATTTTGATGTAACCCCTTCTCATGTACAGCACCATGGAATTAAAGGTGCTATAGAAATAAATAATAATAATAATATAATGCTCCATACAGTTCATTATGGCCCCATAAGATGCTCCATATACAAATATGTCCCATATAATGCTCCATACAGTTCTTTATGGCCCCATAAGATGCTCCATACAAAATATGCCCCATATAATGCTCCATGCAGTTCTTTATGGCCCCATAAGATGCTCCATACAAAATATGCCCCATATAATGCTCCATTTAGTTATTTATGGCCCCATAGATGCCCCATATAATGCTCCATGCAGTTCTTTATGGCCCCATAAATGCCCCATATAATGTTCCATGCAGTTCTTTATGGCCCCATAGATGCCCCATATAATGCTCCATTCGGTTATTTATGGTTCCATAGATGCCCCATATAATGCTCCATGCAGTTCTTTATGGCCCCATAGATGCTTCATATAATGCTCCATGCAGTTCCTTATGGCCCCATAGATGCTCCATATAATGCTCCATGCAGTTCTTTATGACCCCATAGATGCTCCGTATAATGCTCCATGCAATTCTTTCTGGCCCCATAGATGCTCCATATAATGCTCCATGCAGTTATTGCCCCATAGATGCCCCATATAATGCTCCATGCAGTTATGGCCCCATAGATGCTCCATATAATGCTCTGTTATGATCTGGTGGCCTTGGAGCAGCATGAGACGTACTCTGGAGAAGGTGGCACCTGTACTGACCGCAAACCCTGAACTTAGCAGCGCAACTAGAAGTAGCCGTGGGAGGTACCTAACACTCCCTAGACCCCTCAACACAGCCTAAGATCTAACTACCCCTAAAGACAGAAACAGGAAACCTATCTTGCCTCAGAGAAAATCCCCAAAGGATAGATAGCCCCCCACAAATATTGACTGTGAGAGGAGAGGAAATAACATACGCAGACATGAAATCAGGATTTAGCATAGGAGGCCATACTAGCTAAAAAGAAAGGATAGAACGGAGTACTATGCGGTCAGTATAAAACACTAGAAAATATCCACCACAGAAAATACAAAACACCACATCTGACATCAAAGCAAAAGGTGGCTACTTTGAAGAACCTAGAATATAAGACATAATTTCAGTTGTTTCACACTTTTTTGTTAAGTACCGTATATACTCGAGTATAAGCTGACCCGAGTATAAGCCGACCCCCCTAATTTTGCAACACAAAACTGGAAAAACTTATTGACTCAAGTATAAGCCTAGGGTGGAAAATGCAGCAGCTACCGGTAAATGTTAAAAATAAAAATAGATACCAATAAAAGTAAAATTAATTGAGACATCAGTAGGGTAAGTGTCTTTGAATATCTATATTGAATCAAGAGCCCCATATAATGCTCCATACAGTTCATTATGGCCCATAAGATGCTCCATATACAAATATGCCCCATATAATGCTCCATGCAGTTCTTTATGGCCCCATAAGATGCCCCATACAAAATAGGCCCCATATAATATCCCCTTTCTGACATCGGACGTACTATCCCGTCCATGTGGGGTGGGCCCCTATGACCATGGACGGGATAGTACGTCCAGTGCGATCGGCGGCGCTCACGGGCGGAGCGCCGCCGATCGCGGCCGGGTGTCAGCTGCCTATCGCAGCTGACATCCGGCACTATGTGCCAGGAGCGGTCACGGACCGCCCCCGGCACATTAACCCCTGGCACACCGCGATCAAAGATGATCGCGATGTGCCGGCGGTGCAGGGAAGCACCGCGCAGGGAGGGGGCTCCCTGCGGGCTTCCCTGAGCCCCCCGCAGCAACGCGATGTGATCGCGTTGCTGCGAGGGTCTTACCTCCCTCCCTCCCTGCTCGAGCCCCGGATCCAAGATGGCCGCGGATCCGGGTCCTGCAGGGAGGGAGGTGGCTTCACAGAGCCTGCTCAGAGCAGGCACTGTGAAGGCTGCAGCGCTGCATGTCAGATCAGTGATCTGACAGATTGCTGTGCAAACTGTCAGATCACTGATCTGTGATGTACCCCCCTGGGACAAAGTAAAAAAGTAAAAAAAAAAATTTTCAAATGTGTAAAAAAAAATAAAAAAAAATATTCCAAAATAATGAAAAAAAAAAAAATATTATTCCCATAAATACATTTCTTTATCTAAATAAAAAAAAAAAAAACAATAAAAGTACACATATTTAGTATCGCCGCGTCCGTAACGGCCCGACCTATAAAACTGGCCCACTAGTTAACCCCTTCAGTAAACACCGTAAGAAAAAAAAAAAAAAAAAACGAGGCAAAAAACAACGCTTTATTATCATACCGCCGAACAAAAAGTGGAATAACACGCGACCAAAAAGACAGATATAAATAACCATGGTACCGCTGAAAACGTCATCTTGTCCCGCAAAAAACGAGCCGCCATACAGCATCATCAGCAAAAAAGTAAAAAAGTTATAGTCCTGAGAATAAAGCGATGCCAAAATAATTATTTTTTCTATAAAATAGTTTTTATCGTATAAAAGCGCCAAAACATAAAAAAATGATATAAATGAGGTGTCGCTGTAATCGTACTGACCCGAAGAATAAAACTGCTTTATCAATTTTACCAAACGCGGAACGGTATAAACGCCTCCCCCAAAAGAAATTCATGAATAGCTGGTTTTTGGTCATTCTGCCTCACAAAAATCGGAATAAAAAGCGATCAAAAAATGTCACGTGCCCGAAAATGTTACCAATAAAAACGTCAACTCGTCCCACAAAAAACAAGACCTCACATGACTCTGTGGACCAAAATATAGAAAAATTATAGCTCTCAAAATGTGGTAACGCAAAAAATATTTTTTGCAATAAAAAGCGTCTTTCAGTGTGTGACGGCTGCCAATCATAAAAATCCGCTAAAAAACCGCTATAAAAGTAAATCAAACCCCCCTTCATCACCCCCTTAGTTAGGGAAAAATTAAAAAAATGTATTTATTTCCATTTTCCCATTAGGGCTAGGGTTAGAGTTAGGGCTAGGGTTAGGGCTAGGGTTAGGGCTAGGGCTAGGGTTAGGGTTAGGGCTAGGGTTAGGGCTAGGGTTAGGGCTAGGGTTAGGGCTAGGGCTAGGGTTAGGGCTAGGGTTAGGGCTAGGGTTAGGGCTAGGGCTAGGGTTAGGGCTAGGGCTAGGGCTACAGTTTGGGTTGGGGCTAAAGTTACAGTTAGGGTTTAGATTACATTTACGGTTGGGAATAGGGTTGGGATTAGGGTTAGGGGTGTGTCTGGGTTAGAGGTGTGGTTAGGGTTACTGTTGGGATTAGGGTTAGGGGTGTGTTTGGATTAGGGTTTCAGTTATAATTGGGGGTTTCCACTGTTTAGGCACATCAGGGGCTCTCCAAACGCGACATGGCGTCCGATCTCAATTCCAGCCAATTCTGCGTTGAAAAAGTAAAACAGTGCTTCTTCCCTTCCGAGCTCTCCCGTGTGCCCAAACAGGGGTTTACCCCAACATATGGGGTATCAGCGTACTCAGGACAAATAGGACAACAACTTTTGGGGTCCAATTTCTCCTGTTACCCTTGGGAAAATACAAAACTCGGGGCTAAAACATATTTTTTGTGGGAAAAAAGAAGATTTTTTATTTTCACGGCTCTGCGTTATAAACTGTAGTGAAACACTTGGGGGTTCAAAGTTCTCACAACACATCTAGATTAGTTCCCTGGGGGTCTAGTTTCCAATATGGGGTCACTTGTGGGGGGTTTCTACTGTTTAGGTACATTAGGGGTTCTGCAAACGCAATGTGACGTCTGCAGACCATTCCATCTAAGTCTGCATTCCAAATGGCGCTCCTTCCATTCCGAGCTCTGCCATGCGCTCAAACTGTGGTTTCCTCCAACATACGGGGTATCAGCGTACTCAGGACAAATTGGACAACAACTATTGGGGTCGAATTTCTCCTCTTACCCTCGGGAAAATACAAAACTGGGGGCTAAAAAATAATTTTGGGGGGAAAGATTTTTTTTTTTTAATTTTCACGGCTCTGCGTTACAAACTGTAGTGAAACACTTGGGGGTTCAAAGCTATCACAACACATCTAGATGAGTTCCTTAGGGGGTCTAGTTTCCAAAATGGTGTCACTTGTGGGAGGTTTCTACTGTTTAGGTACATTAGGGGCTCTGCAAATGCAATGTGACACCTGCAGACCATTCCATCTAAGTCCTCATTCCAAATGGAGCTCCTTCCCTTCCGAGCCCTCCCATGCGCCCAAACAGTGGTTCCCCCCCCACATATGGGGTATCAGCGCACTCAGGACAAATTGACAACAAATTGTGGGGTCGAATTTCTCCTGTTACCCTCGGGAAAATACAAAACTGGGGGCTAAAAAATAATTTTTGTGGGAAAAAATTTTTGTTTTATTTTTACGGCTCTCCATTATAAACTTCTGTGAAGCCCTTGGTGGGTCAAAGCGCTCAGCACACATCTAGATAAGTTCCTAAGGGAGTCTACTTTCCAAAATGGTGTCACTTGTGGGGGGTTTCTACTGTTTAAGTACATTAGGGGCTCTGCAAACGCAATGTGACACCTGCAGACCATTCCATCTAAGTCTGCATTCAAATGGCACTCCTTCCCTTCTGAGCCCTCCCATGTGCCCAAACAGTGGTTCCCCCCACATATGGTGTATCATCGCACTCAGGACAAATTGGGCAACAAATTTTGGGGTCCAATTTCTCCTGTTACCCTCAGGAAAATACAAAACTGGGGGCTAAAAAAATAATTTTTGTGGGAAAAAAATTTTGTTTTATTTTTACGGCTCTGCATTATAAACTTCTGTGAAGCACTTGGTGGGTCAAAGTGCTCACCACACCTCTAGATAAGTTCCTTAGGGGGTCTACTTTCCAAAATGGTGTCACTTGTGGGGGGTTTCAATGTTTAGGCACATCAGTGGCTCTTCAAACGCAACATGGCGTCCCATCTCAATTCCTGTCAATTTTGCATTGAAAAGTCAAACGGCGCTCCTTCCCTTCCGAGCTCTCCCATCCGCCCAAACAGTGGTTTACCCCCACATATGGGCTATCAGCGTACTCAGGACAAATTGTACAACAACTTTTGGGGTCCAATTTCTTCTCTTACCCTTGGGAAAATAAAAAATTGGGGGCAAAAAGATAATTTTTGTGAAAAAATATGATTTTTTATTTTTACGGTTCTACATTATAAACTTCTGTGAAGCACTTGGTGGGTCAAAGTGCTCAACACACCTCTAGATAAGTTCCTTAGGGGGTCTACTTTCCAAAATGGTGTCACTTGTGGGGGGTTTCAATGTTTAGCCACATCAGGGGCTCTCCAAACGAAACATGGCGTCCCATCTCAATTCCAGTCAATTTTGCATTGAAAAGTCAAATGGCACTCCTTCGCTTCCGAGCTCTGCCATGCGCCCAAACAGTGGTTTACCCCCACATGTGGGGTATTGGCATACTCAGGACAAATTGTACAACAATGTTTGGGGTCCATTTTCTCCTGTTACCCTTGGTAAAATAAAACAAATTGGAGCTGAATTAAATTTTTTGTGAAAAAAAGTTAAATGTTCATTTTTATTTAAACATTCAAAAAATTCCTGTGAAGCACCAGAAGGGTTAATAAACTTCTTGAATATGGTTTTGAGCACCTTGAGGGGTGTAGTTTTTAGAATGGTGTCACACTTGGGTATTTTCTATCATATAGACCCCTCAAAATGACTTCAAATGAGATGTGGTCCCTAAAATAAAATGGTGTTGTAGAAATGAGAAATTGCTGGTCAAATTTTAACCCTTATAACTCCCTAACAAAAAAAAAATTTGGTTCCAAAATTGTGCTAATGTAAAGTAGACATGTGGGAAATGTTACTTATTAAGTATTTTGTGTGACATATCTATGTGATTTAATTGCATAAAAATTCAAAGTTGGAAAATTGCGAAATTTTCATAATTTTCGCCAAATTTCCGTTTTTTTCACAAATAAACGCAGATACTATCAAAGAATTTTTACCATTGTCATGAAGTACAATATGTCACGAGAAAACAATGTCAGAATCACCAGGATCCATTGAAGCGTTCCAGAGTTATAACCTCATAAAGGGACAGTGGTCAGAATTGTAAAAATTGGCCCGGTCATTAACGTGCAAACCACCCTTGGGGGTAAAGGGGATATATATAATATAATATTCCCTCACGTAATCTCCGGTCCTCCCAAGACCTCCTCCACTCCTCCACACTTACCCACTCCTCACCCAATCGCCTCCCAGACTTCTCCCGAATATCACCCATACTCTGGAATTCGATGCCCCAACACATCCGGTTATCCACTACTTTTGGATCCTTTAAAAGAAACCTGAAAACCCATCTCTTCAAAGAAGCTTACAGCCTGTAAAGACCACACGGCCACCTCAACACCATCGGAGCTACTGCAACCCTCGACCTACTGTCCCCTTCCCCATAATCCTGTAGAATGTAAGCCCTCAACGGCAGGGTCCACTTCCCTCTGTATCAGTCTGTCATTGTTAGTTTTGTTTACTGTAAGTGATATTTGTATTTTGATGTAACCCCTTCTCATGTACAGCACCATGGAATTAAAGGTGCTATAGAAATAAATAATAATAATAATATAATGCTCCATACAGTTCATTATGGCCCCATAAGATGCTCCATATACAAATATGTCCCATATAATGCTCCATACAGTTCTTTATGGCCCCATAAGATGCTCCATACAAAATATGCCCCATATAATGCTCCATGCAGTTCTTTATGGCCCCATAAGATGCTCCATACAAAATATGCCCCATATAATGCTCCATTTAGTTATTTATGGCCCCATAGATGCCCCATATAATGCTCCATGCAGTTCTTTATGGCCCCATAAATGCCCCATATAATGTTCCATGCAGTTCTTTATGGCCCCATAGATGCCCCATATAATGCTCCATTCGGTTATTTATGGTTCCATAGATGCCCCATATAATGCTCCATGCAGTTCTTTATGGCCCCATAGATGCTTCATATAATGCTCCATGCAGTTCCTTATGGCCCCATAGATGCTCCATATAATGCTCCATGCAGTTCTTTATGACCCCATAGATGCTCCGTATAATGCTCCATGCAATTCTTTCTGGCCCCATAGATGCTCCATATAATGCTCCATGCAGTTATTGCCCCATAGATGCCCCATATAATGCTCCATGCAGTTATGGCCCCATAGATGCTCCATATAATGCTCTGTTATGATCTGGTGGCCTTGGAGCAGCATGAGACGTACTCTGGAGAAGGTGGCACCTGTACTGACCGCAAACCCTGAACTTAGCAGCGCAACTAGAAGTAGCCGTGGGAGGTACCTAACACTCCCTAGACCCCTCAACACAGCCTAAGATCTAACTACCCCTAAAGACAGAAACAGGAAACCTATCTTGCCTCAGAGAAAATCCCCAAAGGATAGATAGCCCCCCACAAATATTGACTGTGAGAGGAGAGGAAATAACATACGCAGACATGAAATCAGGATTTAGCATAGGAGGCCATACTAGCTAAAAAGAAAGGATAGAACGGAGTACTATGCGGTCAGTATAAAACACTAGAAAATATCCACCACAGAAAATACAAAACACCACATCTGACTAAAGACATGGAGGGTATATCTGCATCTCCAGAGACACAGCTAGGCTGCAAAAAATCCTTCACAACAAAGCTGGACAAGACAAAACATGAAAAATGCACAGAACTATAAGGTCCACAGCAGGCGGACAGCAAAAACAAAGCCAGGACTTATCTTTGAAGAAAAGCACAGCGAACAGGAGAGACCAGAAGGGATGTGAATCCTCCAAAAACAATGGACAACTGGCACTGACTAAAGGAACAAGCAAGGCTATATAGCCCAGCCCAAATTGCAAAAAATAGATACACCTGATAAATGCTGCGATCCAACTACCGCAGCACTACCACTCATAACCACCGGAGGGAGCCCAAGAGCAGAATTCACAACAATGCTCCATGCAGTTCTTTATGGCCCCATAGATGCCCCATATAATGCTCCATGCAGTTATTGCCCCATAGATGCCCCATATAATGCTCCATGCTGTTATGGCCCCATAGATGCCCCATATAATGCTCCATGCAGTTATGGCCCCATAGATGCTCCATATAATGCTCCATGCAGTTCTTTATGGCCCCATAGATGCTCCATATAATGCTCCATGCAGTTCTTTATGGCCCCATAGATGCCCCATATAATGCTCCATGCAGTTATGGCCCCATAGATGCTCCATATAATGCTCCATGCAGTTATGGCCCCATAGATGCTCCATATAATGCTCCATGCAGTTATGGCCCCATAGATGCTCTATATAATGCTCCATGCAGTTCTTTATGCATTGTGCCCCATGTAATGCTGCTGCTGCACTAAAAAAAAAAATGACATACTCACCTCTCGTCGCTGCTCCTCAGCGTCACGTCTCTCTGCACTGACTGTTCAGGCAGAGGGCGGCGCGCACACTAATATGTCATCGCGCCCTCTAACCTGAACAGTCACAGCAAGAGGACGGGAAGACAGGGCGGCGGTGGAACGAGGGAAGGTGAATATGACATACCTGCTCCCAGCGCTCCTGATGCGGTCCCTGCATGTCCCATGGTCTTCGGGAGCGGCAGCTTCTTCCTGTAGTGAGTGGTCACATGGTACCGCTCATTACAGTAATGAATATGCGGTTCCACCCCTATGGGAGTGGAGTCCATATTCATAACTTTAATGAGTGGTACCAGTGACAGCTGAACAGGGGAAGAAGCTGCAGGCGCCCGAAGACTGTGGGACATGCAGGGACCGCGTCAGGAGCAGGTGAGTATTTTACAGGCGTCGCTCCCCCTCACCCGCCGATCCCCCCCGCCTTCCATGACTCGAGTATAAGCCGAGAGGGGCACTTTCAGCCCATTTTTTTGGGCTGAAAATTTCAGCTTATACTCGAGTATATACAGTATATAATTATTCCACATGTGTTAATTCATAGTTTTGATGCTTTCAGTGTGAATTTACAACTTTTATAGTTATGAAAATACAGAAAAATCTTTAAATGAGAAGGTGTGTCCAAACTTTTGGTCCGTATTGTACGTGGGGGGGGAATGATCAATAAAAATGACAGCTCTTACCATAAATCATGAGCTCAGATGGGACTCTATGAACAAAAAAAAAAACATAGCTTTTGCAAGGCAAGGAGCGAAAAGGCTGACTGGGACAAGAGCCGGCATGGACCGTATACTAGCACCAATTGTCTGCTGCAGGTTGTGGGCTCAATGTGTCGAGTGATCAAGTGCCTGCGGGAACATTACAGAAGCGCACCGGTGCTGAGTTATCGATAACAAGAAATCAATAAAAGTGTCACTGTCATTACAACAATCTTTCCATGAATTAATAGCACAAGTGACGGTAAGAAACATTTTGCAGGGAGAGGAGGAGAATCTGTAACTTGTGAGCCCCTCACCTCTCGGACCAGCGCCGCTCCTCCGTGATCAGTGATGTCTCCCCCGTCTTTGTGAACATCCGGATCCCATGTAGCATGGCAAATATTTTGCTCCCCTTTAGGCTGTGTTCACATGCAGCTTTTAACATTTTTTTTAATGCATTTTTTATGCAATTTGAAAGCTGTCTTTATTCTTTCAGTACCAGCAAAAGCTATGAGTTTTCAGAAATCTCATGGTTTTTTTTTTGTTCCTGACTGAATCGATTTTTCACCTCTAGAAAGCAATGAGAAAGTGAACAAAAAAGCTAGAAACAACGTAGAAAAAAAACATGTTTTTAAAGCATTTTTGGCGATTAAAACTAACTTTATTGAACAAGTGCTGTAAACAATTCACAAATTGAATCCGCATGCAAAAGAGTGGCGCGTAGCAGCGAATGCAGCGTTTTTCCTGCCAGGAGAGCAGTAACAGCGCTGCTTGTGGGCATTGCTTTGGCCGGTTTACACTCCCCCATCAGTCAGGTACTGAACCTCCCCACCCGCATGTATGTTGTGTGCATAAAATACTGACGACATTACACTAGGGCTCAGTTCACATTTCCAAACATTCCGTTTGTCTGTTCCGTTCGTTCCGTGCGCAGAGCTGTCTATTTGTAGAAAATGCAGGTGGTGGGGTTCCATTGGTAATTATGGGGTCCGTTGGGGGTCCGTTTTGTGCCAGTTTTTAGAACAGGAGCAAAAGTTCTACATTCAAAACAGACCCCCAACGGACCCCATAATGTAATCAGTAGGGCCCCTCTGTATCAATAATGCAATAAATCCTTTACATTTGTCTTTGTCAATAAATGGAACAGACAAACGAAATGTTGTCTCCGTCTCCGGCCCAATACCTCCTTACTCACGTTTCCAATAATCTCAGTCCTCAAGATATTCGAGGTAACTGTCGTGTTGCTGCGCTCTGCATAGGCAGCAACCGAGATGACAAAGTACCGTACTTTGTCATTTCAGTTGCTGCCTATGCAGAGTGCAGCATCCAATTAACTCTAAATGAAGCTATTGCTTGCTGAGGACCGGGGACTGTCTGCTCCCAGGCGTTGATAGAAGATGCAATGCTTGCTACCCTAAGGGATGGTTCTGCTTTCTTCGATCATATTGACTGTGGGGAAAAACAGAAATTTCATGTTCCCATAGAATTTGGCTCCAAGGGAAACTGCCCCTCTGGCCAACTCATCAACTGCTACCCAACTAATTGGGACATCATGTGGCTGCAGGGCTCACATTCCGCTCTCTTCGGATGTGCACGCAAGTAGACCAAAGAGGAGCAGCACTGGTTCAGGATGTGAGTATCTTTTCTTTTTTTTTTATTCACCTCCCTAGGCACATTAATAAGGGGCGTCTAGTTGTGAAAGTGGTAACATGAACTTTTGTACATGGTATTCACCCCAACCGTCCCCTATCAATCAGAGAGCATACTTGCCATATGAGGGAGTATTAAAAAATATAGTGACCACATGACTCCCTCTTTGGGTCAACTTAAAAGGAATTTGTCAGGAAATTTGTGTTATGTAAACCGACATAGCATGATTTATGGGCTGAGATCCTGATTCCAGTGAAGTGTCAGGGTGCAGCAGTTGTGATAGAATCACATTTTTCTTTGCTGTACTTGTAGCAGAGCTCAGAATGCTGAGCTTTGTATAACCCTGCCCACACCACTGATTGGAAGTTATCTGTGTGCATTGTCAGAAAGCTGACAATCAGTGGCGGGTGTGTGGTTGGACAAGGAGGCACAAGATAACTAGTAATGTAGTGATAATCTCCTGCTGATAAAGCACTGATTGTATTGAAACAGTATAACACATCCTAGTAAGTTACACATTGCCGGAATCAGAGTCTTAGTACATAGCAAAAACTGTCAAGGCTCGGTTTGGGGATTCAGTCCGCTGACCTGTTGCTCCTTGGTCGGTTCCTCAGTCTGTTGAGATATTTCCTTTTCTTCCATCTCCAAATGCTGATGGTTCCAAGTGTCTTTCTTCCCCTTTCTTGGTTTGCTCATCTCCAGGTGTTTTCCATTTTGCCGTTTTGGTCAATCCTATCTCATGCTGGGTTGGGTTTTATATGTTCACTTTTCACTGCACTTCCTTGCTGGCTATACCTCTAGGTAGATTTGGGTTTAGGAGTTCCAGACTTTCAGCTAAGGGGTTTACCTTGCATGGTAAACACTAGTTGAATTCCTGCAGTGATGCGGTTTGTTTTCTTTCCCACTTCCTCTACCTTTCACCATTACTGGTTTCTGGGAGGTTATTCTTGTTCCTTTTTTCAGGCTCTTCTTAGCTTTCATTCTCTACATGACTGTGTTATCATTTTCTCACCCTGAGTTTTCATATCTTCCTGCACATTTTCCGCTCCTCTTGTTGGCTGTGTGTCTTGGTGGCCTATTACAGAGCCAGGTCTGAGGTGGTGCTTTTGCGTTGTGTGTCTAGGATCTTTCCAGTCTACACAGGGATCAGTTGGGTGTGGGTGCGGCGTCTCCCTGTAGTAGGTCTTTCCTTTTTTCAGCTACCTGCGAGTGAGTGTGTGTTGTGTTCATTCTAAAAAACCTGATGACAGATTCCCTTTAAGTTAGTGTTTTAGTCGCAGACAGACTACGCTGTTCTGGTTTGTAGTCTGTTACCATGGAGACGCATTATAAAAATGTAAATAAACTAAATGAATTCCGTCAAAATAAAAAATGAATTGCTGTGAAATTTTTCCTCGTCGCTGGAGAAAGTCGAAGCCGAACAGTAAAGTTCGGCATCCGTACTGAACACCTACACCAGGAAATCCGTGTTACTGTTCAGGTTCAGGAAATCCGTGTTACTGAGTGGTTGTCGCGCTGTCATGTGCAGCGCAGCAAACACCGCTTCTGATCGGTGGCAAAATCATTACCGACAGCCGCAGTTCCCATACTGACAGCGTGAGCTCGCACTTGTGATCGGAGGTACGAAGTTTACCTCCGATCATTGGTGTCGGCTGATGGGACTACTGCTCCCATCAGCCGACACCTGCTGCCGCTAATAACAGTGAGAGCAGGCGGTGACTGATGGGAGTATGCGTCTTCGCTCTTAAGTAAAATAATTTTAAAAAACTGACGTGGGTTCCCCTGTATTTTTGATAACAAGCCATGCAAAACTGACGGCGGTGGGCTGCAACCCTCAGCTGCCAGCTTTAGCAAGGCTGGTTATCAAGAACAGAGAGGTCCCCACGCTGTTTTTTTAAATTATTTAAATTATTTTTAAAAAATGCCTAAGGGTCCCTCCCATTTTTGATGACCAGCCTTGCTAAAGCAGACAGTTGGGGGCTGATATTCTCAGGCTGGTAAGGGGCCATGGTTATTGCCCCCCCCCAGCCTAAAAATAGCAGACCGCTATTTCACTGTTCGGTTGAACTCGCCTGACCTAGCGAGTCAGGCGACTCGCCCAGGGGTCCGCCCATCTCTACTCCCTGCTTCTCCTGAAGCCCACATACATATGCAATGCTCTGTGATTCCTGGTAACGCAAAGCAAATATGTAAAAAGCGTCATCATAAGTGATTTATAGAGGTTTTTTCTTAATTTGTATACTCTGTAACCCAGTGAAGGAAATAAAGAACAGGTAAAGGTTAATCTCTTCTCACCACAGCTTAGTGTCACATTGACTCTCTTTACTGTCAAAATATCTTCCAAGGAAAACGTTTGCACTCAAAGAAAGTACTTATACTCATTCCAAGGTTTTAACTAGAGGTGGCATGTTAGTGGTGGAAGCCAACCTTAATGGGAAAATGGAGAACTGGCTGTTATCAGTTTTGCCTTGCGTGAGTGCAATGGATCAAACTACTACAAGAAGTACACTTGTCACCAAGTGAAGGAACTCAAAATTCTCCTCAGGATCCTCTATTCAGTTTGTAATCCTAACCTTGAAATGTGACTGACCTATCGCAGTTCCAGCATCATTCTGCCCCTTTCTCCTTCTCCGGGTACTTCTGGCCTCCTGTGTCAGGTTATCATGGCGATGTCGCCTTCCTCAGCTAGCAGGATCCCACCTGAGAATTCAAGTAGCTGGTGTCCACGCCGCTACTGCGCACTTCACATTTATTCTGTGCTTGAACTCTATTGCAAACTCAGCTCTGCAACAACCAAGTTAATTCTCATACTCACTTGCAAGAAATACGGACGAGTGCAGTCCGATAAAAAATCGGATTGCACACTGACCAATGTTATTCAATGGGTGACATCTCATCTGTGATTTTTTTCTGGGCTGAAATCGGACTGAGAAAAAAATTGCAGCATGCTGCGTATCTCAGACGAGACTCGCCAATGTAAGTCAATCGCACAGCACTTGGACCATACGAGTGCTGTCTGATCTTTACGCACCGGTGTCCTTTGAAAAGCCGGCAAATCATGTCTGGCGCGCAGTAAAATCACACTGACATGTTAAGAATAGAAAACATAGAACAGATATATACAAATAGAATACTTATATATATAATATACACTGCTCAAAAAAATAAAGGGAACACTTAAACAACAGAATCTAACTCCAAGTAAATCAAATTTCTGTGAAATCAAACTGTCCACTTAGGAAGCAACACTGATTGACAATCAATTTCACATGCTGTTGTGCAAATGGAATAGACAACAGATGGAAATTATTGGCAATTATCAAGACACCTTCAATAAAGGAGTGGTTCTGCATGTGGGGACCACAGAGCACATCTCAGTACCAATGCTTTCTGGCTGATGTTTTGGTCACTTTTGAATGTTGGTTGTGCTTTCACACTCATGGCAGCATGAGACGGACTCTACAACCCACACAAGTGGCTCAGGTAGTGCAGCTCATAGAGGATGGCACATCAATGCGAGCTGTGGCAAAAAGGTTTGCTGTGTTTGTCAGCGTAGTGTCCAGAGGTTGGAGGCACTACCAGGAGACAGGCCAGTACACCAGGAGACATGGAGGGGGCCGTAGGAGGGCAACAACCCAGCAGCAGGACCGCTACCTCCGCCTTTGTGCAAGGAGGAACAGGAGGAGCACTGCCAGAGCCCTGCAAAATGACCTCCAGCAGGCCACAAATGTGCATGTGTCTGAACAAACGGTTAGAAACCGACTCAATGAGGATGGTCTGAGGGCCCGATGTCCACAGATGGGGGTTGTGCTCACAGCCCAACACCGTGCAGGATGCTTGGCATTTGCCACAGAACACCAGGATTGGCAAATTCGCCACTGGCGCCCTGTGCTCTTCACAGATGAGAGCAGGTTCACACTGAGCACATGTGACAGACGTGACAGAGTCTGGAGACGCCGTGGAGAGCGATCTGCCTGCAACGTTCTTCAGCATGACCAGTTTGGCAGTGGGTCAGTAATGGTGTAGGGTGGCATTTCTTTGGAGGGCTGCACAGCCCTCCATGTGCTCGCCAGAGGTAGCCTGACTGCCATTAGGTACCGAGATGAGATCCTCAGACCCCTTGTGAGACCATATGCTGGTGCGGTTGGCCCTGGGTTCCTCCTAATGCAGGACAATGCCAGACCTCATGTGGCCGGAGTGTGTCAGCAGTTCCTGTAAGATGAAGACATTGAAGCTATGGACTGGCCCGCCCGTTCCCCAGACCTGAATCCGATTGAGCACATCTGAGACATCATGTCTCGCACCATCCACCAACGTCACATTGCACAACAGACTGTCCAGGAGTTGGCGGATGCTTTAGTCCAGGTCTGGGAGGAGATCCCTCAAGAGACCATCCGCTGCCTCATCAGGAGCATGCCCAGGCGTTGTAGAGAGATCATACAGGCACGTGGAGGCCACACACAATACTGAGCATCATTTCCTTGTCATGAGGCATTGCCGCTGAAGTTGGATCAGCCTGTAATTTGATTTTCCACTTTGATTTTGAGCATCATTCCAAATCCAGACCTCCGTGTTATATTCATTTTGATTTACATTGATAACTTTATTTTATTGATCTGCACACATTTCAACATTCCACTATGCAATGAATAAAAATTTTCAACTGGAATATTTCATTCAGAGATATCTAGGATGTGGTATTTTAGAGTTCCCTTTATTTTTTTGAGCAGTATATATATATATATATATATATATATATATATACAGTGTATATATATATATATATATATATATATATATACATATATATATATTGTGGAGATATAGCTCATCAGGGATCTCTGCTTTGGCCCAAGCAGGTGGCTATGGAGTCACAACGAACAATAGCAGGCTAGCGAGTTCCACACAGGTATGTGTCAGGTGTATTTATTGTACACATTTGCCGTACAATGTTACACGTGCCAAACATGAAATAAAATGTCTAAGGCCGTCTGGCCACTAACTAACAACAAGATACTAACTGCAAAATAAACCTACACAACAAGAAAGAAGTTTGTGCAACCTTACTGTGTCAGCTCCCAGACCAGCAGATGAGAGACTGAGATCCCAGCAGTTCCTTGATTATATCAGCTGAAGCAAAAGCTGGATCGTATGTGGAAGGGAAGCACCAGAGCTTTCAGGCTGATCACTAAAGAAACCAGGACCGGATTACAGAGAAATAAACAGCTTCACAATCAATACCGTGATACATATGAAATGAAACGGGGAGAAACATATCTGTTTTCTAGTACTTCTCCCCTTGGCACCTCACAATATATATATATATATATATCTTTATATTTCATAGAGAGATAGATTGCAGATGTATTTAATAAAAGAATGTTTTCACGGAAAAAACTGGCGTGACGCAATTTTCTTCGCCACAGTGGGAAAGCCAGTGACTGAGGGCAGATATTAGTAGCCTAGAGACCATGGTTATTGCCCCTCTCCCCACAGTTTTTTCCGTGAAAAGATTCTTTTGTTAAATACATACAGGTCCCAAATTTTACACACGCACATTACTAACAGTATTAGTCACCTCAAGACCTGGCATTTCTATAGCCTCCTCTAGTTCACTTGCGTCGCCTGCATATACAGCCAGAGGTGAGTCTACAGATTCTGGAGTTACCTCTGAGATGGACTCCCCCCCTCTTGCTGCAATAGCTCAGGGGTTAGCCCCACGGCACCCTCCTCAACTAGAGTGCTCATGCCATCTTTAAGGTTCCACAAGTCCCAAAATAAGGGAAAGTCTCTCCCCAATATTACATCATGTCCCATAGACTTTAGGACTGCCGCTTGATGTCTTTTGGTTCCTACTGGCGTGGCAAGGGTGACCCAGGCAGTGGGGTAGTTTTTTATATCGCCATGGATGCAACTAATGCCCAGGGTTGAGTTCGTTAGGGCTCTAGGGTCCACCAAACTGGCATGTACCAGAGTTACTTGACTGCCGGAATCCAAGACGGCATTCACACTATGGCCGTCGACCTCGAGGCAACACACGTGTCGTTCATTTCCTGTGAGGACCTCTGCAACACAGACTGACTGTACATATAACGAAAGGCGTCTCATAGCGTTACAGTCCATTGGCTCTGTAGTCATTGGGCAGTTAGCTGCTACATGGCCAAGCCCGCGACATCGCCAACATTGTATAGGTCCTTGCTTCCTCGCCGGAGACGCCTGATAGGGTCTGCTGAATTGCTGTGAGACTGTACCGCCTCCATAGTTCTTTGTGGGTCTGCTACCCTTTATTGCAATGTTCTCTTCTTTTGAAGATGAAGTAGGTCTCGCAGTATTTTCTGGCGATTTCTTGGGAGCCCAGCGAGGTGATAACGTCCCTTGGAGTAGGCTTTCGGAAGCATTGTAGCGTTCGACCATATTCACCAACTGGTCGGCTGTATATGGGTCACCTTGTCCAACCCACCTCTGTAACTTAGGGGGCAAGGACCGCAGGTACTTGTCTAGAACAACACGTTCCACCATCTCTGCAGATGTCAAAATCTCTGGTTGCAGCCATTTTTTTACTAGATGGATAAGATCATGCATTTGTGAGCGGGCTGGCTGATCTTCCACAAAAGTCCATAAATGTACCCTCTGTGCTCGTGCATATGTGTTTACTCCCAGCCTTGCCAGGATTTCGCTTTTTAATTTGGTATAGTCCATAGCATCCACTCCACTTAAATCGTAATAGGCCTTTTGTGGATCTCCACTCAGAAATGGCTCAACCACTTCAGCCCACGTGTCCACCGGTAAATGCTCACGTTCTGCAATACGTTCAAATACGGTGAGATACGCTTCTACATCATCGTCAGCAGTCATTTTAAGCAAGGTTTTTTGTACGGCTTTCCGTGCACCAGCAACACTTTGTGCATGATCCCTCTCATCTCGGGGCTGCCGAATCAAAGCCTGCTTTATTGCATTCAACTGCTCTTGCTGAATCTGGTTTTGCTGGTCCAGGGCTTGCTGGAAGTAAGTATTGGTCTGCTGTTGTTGCACATTTGCCTGCAATAACTGTTTCACTAGTTCCTCCATATTACTGGACTCTTGGCTCTTCAAAAGCACCGGAGCTTTCAGCCAGGACATACACAGAGCACTTTATCTGCAGTCACAGTCCAACAGCCACTATGCCCGCATTCTCCACCATTTGTGGGAATATAGCTCATCAGGGATCTCTGCTTTGGCCCAAGCAGGTGGCTATGGAGTCACAACGAACAATAGCAGGCTAGCGAGTTCCACACAGGTATGTGTCAGGTGTATTTATTGTACACATTTGCCATACAATGTTACACGTGCCAAACATGAAATAAAATGTCTAAGGCCGTCTGGCCACTAACTAACAACAAGATACTAACTACAAAATAAACCTACACAACAAGAAAGAAGTTTGTGCAACCTTACTGTGTCAGCTCCCAGACCAGCAGATGAGAGACCGAGATCCCAGCAGTTCCTGATTATATCAGCTGAAGCAAAAGCTGGATCGTATGTGTGGAAGGGAAGCACCAGAGCTTTCAGGCTGATCACTAAAGAAACCAGGACCGGATTACAGAGAAATAAACAGCTTCACAATCAATACCGTGATACATATGAAATGAAACGGGGAGAAACATATCTGTTTTCTAGTACTTCTCCCCTTGGCACCTCACAATATATATATATATATATCTTTATATTTCATAGAGAGATAGATTGCAGATGTATTTAATAAAAGAATGTTTTCACGGAAAAAACTGGCGTGACGCAATTTTCTTCGCCACAGTGGGAAAGCCAGTGACTGAGGGCAGATATTAGTAGCCTAGAGACCATGGTTATTGCCCCTCTCCCCACAGTTTTTTCCGTGAAAAGATTCTTTTGTTAAATACACACAGGTCCCAAATTTTACACACGCACATTACTAACAGTATTAGTCAGTGACATATATAAATGTAACTGTTCTGCAATGGTTTACTGTATGTAAATCATGTCTCCTATCCTGTTGGCTTCTGCGATGATTTTACAGAAGCCGACAAATGAATTATTGGCTATCTGTCTCTCTATGAAATATAAAGATATATATATATATATGTGTGTGTGTGCGTGTCACTGATATATATATGTATATTGAGGATTATTGGGTTTTAAAATGATGTGTACGGTTGTATTTTACAATGCGATTTTAACATGAGCTTTCACATATACAGGTCCTTCTCAAAAAATTTGCATATAGTGTTAAATTTCATTATTTACCATAATGTAATGATTACAATTAAACTTTCATATATTATAGATTCATTATCCACCAACTGAAATTTGTCAGGTCTTTTATTGTTTTAATACTGATGATTTTGGCATACAACTCCTGATAACCCAAAAAACCTGTCTCAATAAATTAGCATATCAAGAAAAGGTTCTCTAAACGACCTATTACCCTAATCTTCTGAATCAACTAATTAACTCTAAACACATGCAAAAGATACCTGAGGCTTTTATAAACTCCCTGCCTGGTTCATTACTCAAAACCCCCATCATGGGTAAGACTAGCGACCTGACAGATGTCAAGAAGGCCATCATTGACACCCTCAAGCAAGAGGGTAAGACCCAGAAAGAAATTTCTCAACAAATAGGCTGTTCCCAGAGTGCTGTATCAAGGCACCTCAATGGTAAGTCTGTTGGAAGGAAACAATGTGGCAGAAAACGCTGTACAACGAGAAGAGGAGACCGGACCCTGAGGAAGATTGTGGAGAAGGACCGATTCCAGACCTTGGGGAACCTGAGGAAGCAGTGGACTGAGTCTGGTGTGGAAACATCCAGAGCCACCGTGCACAGGCGTGTGCAGGAAATGGGCTACAGGTGCCGCATTCCCCAGGTAAAGCCACTTTTGAACCATAAACAGCGGCAGAGGCGCCTGACCTGGGCTACAGAGAAGCAGCACTGGACTGTTGCTAAGTGGTCCCAAGTACTTTTTTCTGATGAAAGCAAATTTTGCATGTCATTCGGAAATCAAGGTGCCAGAGTCTGGAGGAAGACTGGGGAGAAGGAAATGCCAAAATGCCTGAAGTCCAGTGTCAAGTACCCACAGTCAGTGATGGTGTGGGGTGCCATGTCAGCTGCTGGTGTTGGTCCACTGTGTTTCATCAAGGGCAGGGTCAATGCAGCTAGCTATCAGGAGATTTTGGAGCACTTCATGCTTCCATCGGCTGAAATGCTTTATGGAGATGAAGATTTCATTTTTCAGCACGACCTGGCACCTGCTCACAGTGCCAAAACCACTGGTAAATGGTTTACTGACCATGGTATTACTGTGCTCAATTGGCCTGCCAACTCTCCTGACCTGAACCCCATAGAGAATCTGTGGGATATTGTGAAGAGAAAGTTGAGAGACGCAAGACCCAACACTCTGGATGAGCTTAAGGCCGCTATTGAAGCATCCTGGGCCTCCATAACATCTCAGCAGTGTCACAGGCTGATTGCCTCCATGCCACGCCGCATTGAAGCAGTCATTTCTGCCAAAGGATTCCCGACCAAGTATTGAGTGCATAACTGAACATTATTATTTGTTGGTTTTTTTGTTTGTTATTAAAAAACACTTTTATTTGATTGGATGGGTGAAATATGCTAATTTATTGAGACAGGTTTTTTGGGTTATCAGGAGTTGTATGCCAAAATCATCAGTATTAAAACAATAAAAGACCTGACAAATTTCAGTTGGTGGATAATGAATCTATAATATATGAAAGTTTAATTGTAATCATTACATTATGGTAAATAATGAAATTTAACACTATATGCTAATTTTTTGAGAAGGACCTGTATGTAGAACCTCATGTTAAGATCGCATTGCATAAGGATTGCATACGCATGTCATACGGATGTTCTGTGGAAAAATCGCATGGAAATCGCATTACACTCGCATAGTACTTGTTGTCTGGAAATTGGACCGTTTTTTCTCTCGCAGATGTGTATGAGCCCTAAGGTGAATACTTAATGCCCCTAGGTCCATATAAGCAGCTGTTATGCAATATGTGGGGTGCTGCACGTGGCACAGCAGGGCAACACAGATGGAAAAATAATGGAAAAAGGACAAGAAGAACTGAAACGACAAAGCAGAGTTCTAATCTAGAAGGAAGTAGGCTAGACTCAGGGATGTAGTAGAGCTGGAGTGTGCAGCAGAATCCAATTTGGAGCTGGCACAGAAGTGGAGCAGAGGTTGTCAGCAGCAGAGCTCAGTTTGTCAGAGAATCCAGGAAAAACTATTACCCATGTATAGTAGAGCTGATCAGCAGCAGAGCTCAGTTTGTCTGTGTACAATATTCAAAAAAAGGTTGCACTCTATCGTGCTAAAGCATGTCAATGTGAAATATATGAATTATGAATAGTAATACTGCTTTTGAATATTAGGAAAAAATGTGATGCTTTGCACATAATTCGGCCAAATCATGCCTGCCCATCAAACAACTTCAGGGTGGTCTCAAGTAACTAACGGGTCCCGACTCCCTAGCCATGTGGATACCTCTCTGTTAGGCTGATGTCTGAATTCCTGGGAGAATGTGGATGCCTCTCTCAGTGAAGCTTGCCTTTATGGATAGGTATGAGCCATCAGTTACTTGAGACCACCTTGACGTTGGTTGATGGGCAGTCATGCAGGGAGAAGAAGCAATGACGTCATGTTCGTCTGCCACCTGAACGATGAGGCCTGTGAAAGGCTGCAACAGTCAGGTGATTAGCATAGGACATCCTCTGAGGTACCCCCAGTGTTCTTCATGAGGACAAGAAGCAACGACGAAGCCTCTGTGTTTAGTGATCAAATGGCCGCAGTTTCAAATAACCCAGACGGCTTTGGCTAAAAGTGAAAAATAAAAACATATTAAAATCAGCCCCCATTTCTCAATTCAAAAAAGCAAAATAAGGTATTTTCAGTTCTGTCCGTACAAAAGTCAAAACTATCAAAATAATTCAATTATTTAACCCATAAAATTAATGGGATAATGAAAAACAACAATTCTAGAATTGCCGTTTTTGGGGTTACTCCATCTTCCCCCCCAAAATGTGATAGAAACATTTTATTTTTACCAAAAATACTCCAATGACAATAAAAAAAAAAAAATTGAGATTTTATAAAATAGCGACACAAACCAAATTTTTTTTTACTAGTACAGAATTTTTCTTATTTTAGAAAAATAAAAAATCTTATAAGTTTAGAATCGCCATAATTGTTCTGACCTTGAGAGTCATGTTGCAGGTAATTTTTTTTCTGCACAATGAATACTGAAAAACAAAACCCAAAAAAACAATGTCGGATTCTCATTTTTTCACCTTTTTTTCTGCTTTTCCTTTCATTATACGGTAATGTGAATGGTGTCATTCATAACTACAATTTCTACTGCATAAAAACAAGCCCTAGTATGGCAATGTGGACGAAAAATAAAAAGTTATGGCTCTTAGCGTAAGGGGAGAAAAAGCGTAGAAAAAAAATCAGAAACAAAGTGAAAATATAAAATGAAAATTGGCTGCTTCCTATAGGGTTTAAAGTTGAGTTTGCTTGTCAATGTTATGGGGGCTTTCTTATGTCCATTATGGAGTGCGTTTGAAGATATGGCTATAAAAAAAATGGCACCTATGCCATAGAGAGAGGAAAATTCTGGTAATATAATATTTGTACCTCTATCCCTAACTATGATGCACAGTTTATAGTAGTGGCCCCCCTGTATGGGGAAAAGGACCCAGGTATCTGCACTGCTTATAGTCACACCCCTGGGGTCTCCAGAATGAAGGCTAGATGCACATAGGGCAGCTTATAGCATACATGACCAGTAGCTACCGGGGGGGCAGAGGGTGCCTACAGGGTCTGCCTATGGGGGGTCTGCCTTATACTACAGGGTCTGCCTATGGGGGTCTGCCTAATACTACAGGGTCTGCCTAATTCTCCAGAGTCTGCTTTTCGGTGGGTCTGCATTATACTACAGGGTCTGCCTATGGGGGTCTGCCTTATACTACAGAGTCTGCGTATGGGGGTGCTGCCTTATACTACAGGGTCTGCCTATGGAGGTGCTGCCTTAGAGTACAGGGTCTGCCTATAGGGGTGCTGTCTTATACTACAGAGTCTGCCTATAGGGATGCTGCTTTATACTACAGGGTCTGCCTGTGGGTGCTGCTTTGTACTACAAGGTCTGCCTGCGGGTGCCACCTTATACTACAGGGTCTGCCTATGGGGTGCTGCCTTATACTACAGAGTCTGCCTATGGGTGCTGCCTTGTGCTATAGAGTCTGCCTATGGGGAGTGCATTATACTATATTGAGGACTATCTGGTACATTATACTATATTGAGGACGCTCTGGTGCATTATACGATATGGAGGCTATCTAGAGGGGCATCATACAGTGTGGGGATTACAGTGTTGGAGCCATCAGTTTGGGGGCTACTAAGGGGTCAGTATACTGTGTATAAGAGCGCATCATACTGTGTATAGAGGAGCTGTACAGGGGGAGACTCGGGACATTATTAAATGTAAAGTGGGCACTTATTGTTATAGGGGAACTAAGGTTACTGTGACTATCAAAGGGGCACACAGGACAATATTACTTTCTAGGGGCAAAATATGGGCACTGTTTTCTAGGGCACTTGCACCTGGCATTGCTATATTATAGAGGGGTGCCTTAGAATTTAGAGGGCACAGAGAACCACACAGCAGGTGTAGTAATAGGGTCACATACGGCAGCAGCGGCTCAGTATTGGGGTATCAGGTGCAGTAATAGGGACACATACGACAGCAGCGGCTCGGTATTGGGGTATCGGGCAGTAATAGGGACACATACGGCAGCAGCGGCTCAGTATTGGGGTATCAGGGGCAGTAATAGGGACACATACGGCAGCAGCGGCTCAGTATTGGGGTATCAGGGGCAGTAATAGGGTCACATACGGCAGCAGCGGCTCAGTATTGGGGTATCAGGTGCAGTAATAGGGACACATACGACAGCAGCGGCTCGGTATTGGGGTATCGGGTGCAGTAATAGGGACACATACGACAGCAGCGGCTCAGTATTGGGGTATCAGGGGCAGTAATAGGGACACATACGGCAGCAGCGGCTCAGTATTGGGGTATCAGGTGCAGTAATAGGGACACATACGGCAGCAGCGGCTCAGTATTGGGGTATCAGGGGCAGTAATAGGGACACATACGGCAGCAGCGGCTCAGTATTGGGGTATCAGGGGCAGTAATAGGGACACATACGGCAGCAGCGGCTCAGTATTGGGGTATCAGGGGCAGTAATAGGGTCACATACGGCAGCAGCGGCTCAGTATTGGGGTATCAGGTGCAGTAATAGGGACACATACGACAGCAGCGGCTCGGTATTGGGGTATCGGGTGCAGTAATAGGGACACATACGACAGCAGCGGCTCAGTATTGGGGTATCAGGGGCAGTAATAGGGACACATACGGCAGCAGCGGCTCAGTATTGGGGTATCAGGTGCAGTAATAGGGACACATACGGCAGCAGCGGCTCAGTATTGGGGTATCAGGGGCAGTAATAGGGACACATACGGCAGCAGCGGCTCAGTATTGGGGTATCAGGGGCAGTAATAGGGACACATACGGCAGCAGCGGCTCAGTATTGGGGTATCAGGTACAGTAATAGGGACACATACGGCAGCAGCTGCTCAGTATTGGGGTATGAGGTGCAGTAATAGGGACATATACGGCAGCAGCGGCTCAGTATTGGGGTATCAGGTGCAGTAATAAGGACACATACGGCAGCAGCGGCTCAGTATTGGGGTATCAGGGGCAGTAATAGGGACACATACGGCAGCAGCGGCTCAGTATTGGGGTATCAGGTGCAGTAATAGGGACACATACGGCAGCAGCTGCTCAGTATTGGGGTATGAGGTGCAGTAATAGGGACACATACGGCAGCAGCTGCTCAGTATTGGGGTATCAGGTGCAGTAATAAGGACATATACGGCAGCAGCGGCTCAGTATTGGGGTATCAGGGGCAGTAATAGGGACACATATGGCAGCAGCGGCTCAGTATTGGGGTATCAGGGGCAGTAATAGGGACACATACGGCAGCAGCTGCTCAGTATTGGGGTATCAGGTGCAGTAATAAGGACACATACGGCAGCAGCTGCTCAGTATTGGGGTATGAGGTGCAGTTATAGGGACACATACGGCAGCAGCTGCTCAGTATTGGGGTATCAGGTGCAGTAATAGGGACACATACGGCAGCAGCGGCTCAGTATTGGGGTATCAGGTGCAGTAATAGGGACACATACGGCAGCAGCGGCTCAGTATTGGGGTATCAGGGGCAGTAATAGGGACACATACGGCAGCAGCGGCTCAGTATTAGGGTATCAGGTGCAGTAATAGGGACACATACGGCAGCAGCGGCTCAGTATTGGGGTATCAGGTGCAGTAATAGGGACACATACGGCAGCAGCTGCTCAGTATTGGGGTATGAGGTGCAGTAATAGGGACACATACGGCAGCAGCTGCTCAGTATTGGGGTATCAGGTGCAGTAATAAGGACACATACGGCAGCAGCGGCTCAGTATTGGGGTATCAGGGGCAGTAATAGGGACACATATGGCAGCAGCGGCTCAGTATTAGGGTATCAGGGGCAGTAATAGGGACACATATGGCAGCAGCGGCTCAGTATTGGGGTATCAGGGGCAGTAATAAGGACACATACGGCAGCAGCGGCTCAGTATTGGGGTATCAGGTGCAGTAATAGGGTCACATACGGCAGCAGCGGCTCAGTATTGGGGTATCAGGTGCAGTAATAGGGACACATACGGCAGCAGCTGCTCAGTATTGGGGTATGAGGTGCAGTAATAGGGACACATACGGCAGCAGCTGCTCAGTATTGGGGTATCAGGTGCAGTAATAAGGACATATACGGCAGCAGCGGCTCAGTATTGGGGTATCAGGGGCAGTAATAGGGACACATATGGCAGCAGCGGCTCAGTATTGGGGTATCAGGGGCAGTAATAGGGACACATACGGCAGCAGCTGCTCAGTATTGGGGTATCAGGTGCAGTAATAAGGACACATACGGCAGCAGCTGCTCAGTATTGGGGTATGAGGTGTAGTTATAGGGACACATACGGCAGCAGCTGCTCAGTATTGGGGTATCAGGTGCAGTAATAGGGACACATACGGCAGCAGCGGCTCAGTATTGGGGTATCAGGTGCAGTAATAGGGACATATACGGCAGCAGTGGCTCAGTATTGGGGTATCAGGGGCAGTAATAGGGACACATACGGCAGCAGCGGCTCAGTATTAGGGTATCAGGTGCAGTAATAGGGACACATACGGCAGCAGCGGCTCAGTATTGGGGTATCAGGTGCAGTAATAGGGACACATACGGCAGCAGCTGCTCAGTATTGGGGTATGAGGTGCAGTAATAGGGACACATATGGCAGCAGAGGCTCAGTATTGGGGTATCAGGTGCAGTAATAGGGACACATACGGCAGCAGCGGCTCAGTATTGGGGTATCAGGTGCAGTAATAGGGACACATACGGCAGCAGCTGCTCAGTATTGGGGTATCAGGTGCAGTAATAAGGACACATACGGCAGCAGCGGCTCAGTATTGGGGTATCAGGGGCAGTAATAGGGACACATATGGCAGCAGCGGCTCAGTATTAGGGTATCAGGGGCAGTAATAGGGACACATATGGCAGCAGCGGCTCAGTATTGGGATATCAGGTGCAGTAATAAGGACACATACAGCAGCAGCGGCTCAGTATTGGGGTATCAGGGGCAGTAATAAGGACACATACGGCAGCAGCGGCTCAGTATTGGGGTATCAGGTGCAGTAATAGGGTCACATACGGCAGCAGCGGCTCAGTATTGGGGTATCAGGTGCAGTAATAGGGACACATATGGCAGCAGCGGCTCAGTATTGGGGTATCAGGTGCAGTAATAGGGTCACATACGGCAGCAGCGGCTCAGTATTGGGGTATCAGGTGCAGTAATAGGGACACATACGGCAGCAGCGGCTCAGTATTGGGGTATCAGGTGCAGTAATAGGGTCACATACGGCAGCAGCGGCTCAGTATTGGGGTATCAGGTGCAGTAATAGGGACACATATGGCAGCAGCGGCTCAGTATTGGGGTATCAGGGGCAGTAATAGGGTCACATACGGCAGCAGCGGCTCAGTATTGGGGTATCAGGTGCAGTAATAGGGACACATACGGCAGCAGCGGCTCAGTATTGGGGTATCAGGTGCAGTAATAGGGTCACATACGGCAGCAGCGGCTCAGTATTGGGGTATCAGGTGCAGTAATAGGGACACATATGGCAGCAGCGGCTCAGTATTGGGGTATCAGGGGCAGTAATAGGGTCACATACGGCAGCAGCGGCTCAGTATTGGGGTATCAGGTGCAGTAATAGGGACACATATGGCAGCAGCGGCTCAGTATTGGGGTATCAGGTGCAGTAATAGGGTCACATACGGCAGCAGCGGCTCAGTATTGGGGTATCAGGTGCAGTAATAGGGACACATATGGCAGCAGCGGCTCAGTATTGGGGTATCAGGTGCAGTAATAGGGACACATATGGCAGCAGCGGCTCAGTATTGGGGTATCAGGTGCAGTAATAGGGACACATATGGCAGCAGCGGCTCAGTATTGGGGTATCAGGTGCAGTAATAGGGACACATATGGCAGCAGTGGCTCAGTATTGGGGTATCAGGTGCAGTAATAGGGTCACATACGGCAGCAGCGGCTCAGTATTGGGGTATCAGGTGCAGTAATAGGGACACATATGGCAGCAGCGGCTCAGTATTGGGGTATCAGGTGCAGTAATAGGGACACATACGGCAGCAGCGGCTCAGTATTGGGGTATCAGCAGGATGAGGAGTTTGTGCAGGTTGGGAATAGATGGTGATGGGGCTGGAATATGAGAAGTGAAATATGTCTTTGTTGTTTTCTCTGCAGAGTTGTAGCTGGAAGAAGTTGTCCTGTCGGTCTGGGCCAGATAGAAAAGACGAGAAAAATGAACGATTCCATCATAAAGAACGTCAGTGGTAAGTCATTATCTGTAACTGTGCAGTGATCTCTTATATGTTCTGTAGGGCTGGTATCTACCACTGACCATATGGCGGTAATATGAATATTGGTCTTTATATAGAGATTATCTTCAGTAGCAGCGCGGTCATCTGCTGAGGTTCTCCTCCACTATTAGGGTGCGTCACCCAGTTGTAATCAAGGTTACCTGGTTAGGGGCCCACTCAGAAGCTTCGCCCCCCTGAACCAAAACCCTAGCTACACCTCTGTATATGACCACTGTCAAGGGTGCACACATGACGGTTCATGACCCATGTAATGATTCGGAGCACGCTGCTGGTTTTAGCCCGATGGTACAATGTAAAGCTCTGTGACCCCCTTCTGCAGCTCCATAAGGAAATCACTGGACAGTTTTTGGCCTTTGATTAATGGTTGCAGCTGAAAACCACATGAAGGCCCTGCTGTGCTCACAGTCCAAATCCGAACTATCTGAAAATCCAACTGTTGGTAAAGAAGGAAAAAATGCACCACGTCGGTCACACTCAGGTCAAATATTTCATAGTACGCCATTATTATATACAGCGTATGGAGAAGCATGACAAAATATCAACATCAAATATTTGCTTTAATTTATAGTCAGGTCCAACACCACGTTTATCCGGACCCTTGGGCCCTTCTTCTTTTTTTAATTTTTACTCTTCGCTTTACAAGAGCTACAACTATTTTTTTTTGTGTCAATTCTACATTGGTACTATATTGGAGTCTATACGACTTTCTGAACCCTTTTATGCTATTTTTATTAATTTTTAAAAAAATATTTGGTCATTAAGTGTTCGGACTAAATAGTATAATAATTTTTTTAGTTCGGACAGTTATGTACGCGGCCATACCAAATACATCTTTTTATTAGTCCACCTAAAGGACATACATCTGCTTTCACAATTGACAGCGTCTTCTAAATCGTTAAACTGCTGCAATCAGGAGCCAAAGTGAAGCTCTGATCACAGCGGTTGGGTGCGGGCTGTATGTGACGGCGGTGGCTAGTCTTAACCTGGAGGGGTCCAACTAAGTGACTGCCTGGTTGTCACAAGAGCCACTGATGATGAAGATAGGCTTGGGCCGTTAGGGTAGTCACCAGGTGCCACTCCAGGGCAGTGCCCGGACCGACAACAATAGACCTAGGGGTCAGAGGTACAACGCGAGGCACCGAGGGCAAAGAAAGAGACGTGGACAGAGGGTCCTGAGGTTGGAGCGGGCTGCACAAGTTCAAAGTACGAAGCCAGGGTCACAACTTAGCAAAGAGGTTAGAAACAAGTGAACAAGCCGGGTCAGTAACAGACAAGGCTAAAAAAAACATGCACCTTGACAGATTACTAGAGAAGGACAGAAACTAGGAACCGAAGTTCAGGCGAGGTGTGGAGGGAGGAGCTGCTGGCAGGGGCTTGACATTTAACTGATAAGATGATGATAGATTTTCTGTATACAAATACGAATCCTGTCCATTTTTTACTGCTTAATCGGTAAAACGTGAAAAATAGACGCAACAAGTTTTCTAAAAACTGCCATTTAGACCAAAAATGGATCCAGTACACTATAAAAACTGAAGCGTGAAATCAGCCTTAGAAATAGCAGCATGGAGGGTTAGGAAGTTGTATACGGATCTGCACTGGGCAGGGAAGATAGTTTATTGGAGGACAGAGAAAATAGGGTAAATTCAAGATGGAAAGCACACGAGGAGTAAATGAGTGCAGGATAGAAGCTGTGCTGATATATGAGCTAGTGAAGAAAGCAGCACCTTGAAGACAAACAGAACTCACATCCATGACAAAACATGAGGTTTTAGTTGATTACTCAGCATTTAATGTCCAGCTCTATCCTTCATCCTTATCCACTGAAACGCAAGGAACTTGCTGGCCGACAAAGACATCAAAGAGCATAAAGGAAGGAAAATCCGCTACACAATCCAGCACTTCCTTAAAGTTCACAATTAACGTCTTTATTTCATCCTAAGTAAAGTTAGCATGTAATAATAATAATAAGAAGAAAAATCTTTATTTATATAGCACCAACATATTCCGCAGCGCTTTACAGCTTACCAGATTCAAACACAACAGTCATAAGTAACAACATTAACAATACAATAATTAAAGCACAATAAGACGACCCTGCTCGTGAGAGCTTACAATCTACAATGAGGTGGGGGAGATACAAAGTACAGGTGTGTGTTTAAAATGATGTATTTACAGTGATGGTCCAGCCATCTTCAGGGGGTGGGGGATAGATGGGGATAGTGAATAGGCTACACACACACAAACATAAAATGACTGATTAGTGAACGTGGTAGGCCGCTCTGAACAAATGTGTTTTGAGCGAGCGCCTAAAACTATGCAAATTGTGGCTGGTCTTAATATCTTGGGGTAGAGCATTCCAGAGGATTGGTGCAGCACGGGAGAAGTCTTGGAGTCGAGAGTGGAAGGTACGGATTAGCGCAGAGGTTAGTCGAACGTCATTTGCAGAGCGCAGTGGTCAGTTAGGCGGATAGACATAAATGAGGGAGGAGATGTAAGGGGGTGCCGCACTGTGAAGAGCTTTGTGGGTGAGAACAAGTACTTTGAATTGGATTCTATAATGAATGGGCAGCCAGTGTAACGACTGGCGAAGAGCGGACACGTCCGAGTAAGTAGACATGAAGGATAAAAACCTGCGAATTTCAAACTTCAACGTTCTTACTCCTGGCATAAGACGATCTCACATTCAGCCTGTATTACTGAGAGAGACAATCCCACAAGAGAAAAATCTAAAACTTGGATCAGCTGTAAACTGTATATCAGGTGGTCTGATGCGAATGAGGGAATGAAGATTGCAGACTGAAATGTAGGGCAATTTTATTAACTAAATGTAACCACTAACAAATGTGATAATACATATTTCCATGCGAAGCATATCCGTAGCCTTTAAGGGTGGTGAACTGTGAGTCCTTCATTATATTATGTTTTATTTTGCGGGTCTACAGGAGAATGAGCAGAGGTGTCCTGCAGTGCAGTAATGCGTGGCAAGACCAGACGTTGGGGTTGGTAAGGTGGACCGTAAATCGGAGGCTTTTTTGGCCAGAACGCAAATTTTTGCACTGTAGAATGGATATCTGAAGTAGTCTGAAATCATATGTTGCATTTTTCTCTCCCCCATGCTTTACACTGTATAAACACAAGCATGTATTCATTCAGTCACTTCTGTAAGCTTATACTTTATAATTATTTATAGGGTTTCCATCAGTGTTGTTCCCCAAACTTTCTGCAGCTCGGCGGCGGCTGCACACGATTTCTATTGTTTTCTTTTTTTCTTAAGTTCTTCATGAAAAGCTCTATTGACTACACAGCGAAGAAAAGAAATGTTTTCCTACGGCCCAAGCAGATGGTATATGTAAATGAATGTAAGGAGAAGAACAAATAATTGTGCAATACTCACAATTGAAAGAAGTCAATAAGAAACTGTGTGCGGTTCCAGGCCCGAGGCTCCGGGACGCACCGACCTCATTCCCGGCACATGACACACTGAGCCATTTCTGATAAATAAGGAGGAATAGTGGTAAGCGCTGGATTGTGTTACCACGGCTGGATGCCTCCTGTGATTGAGCACTGAGACATTCCTGAAGATCAAAGTCAGGGAATCATCCCGGGTATCAGAATGTGAGAGTATCAATTCCTAATTTATCATAATAGTGAGTGTGAGCGATACTCGCCGCACTTTCATCTTGGGCACATGAGGGAAAATGTGTCTCATCTCCAAAATCCACATTAAAAAAAAATCCTTCTTTGACAAAGATTCCTATCCTGTTGCTTTCAGTTGGAAAACTAGGTTAGAGCGTGTGTGTAAACAGGTACGCGGATGCAACAGCGCAATGAGGCGACATTATCGTCAGTGATGTCTTAATACCACAACCTAAAGTGCGTCATTGTCACCCCCAGGCAACACAACACATGACAAAGGGCTTAACGGCGGTCGACGTCACTCCCCGCTAGGCCGAAAGTCCCAGATTGGTGAGTTACTCGTCCCATTTGTCACACGGGCCACCTTCGATCCCTAAAGTGTGGCCCCGGGCTCCACGTTGTACCATATATTTACACTGTAAGCAACGGCTCACATGATCATTCCTCTGCTGCAGCCTAATCGTCTCTCTCTAGGCTCTGACTCTTCTCATTCCCACCTCTCCCGACTCTGGTCTCTTTGGGGTCTTCACTCGGGTCTGGTCTCTCTAGGGTCTTTACTTGGGGTGTGGTCTCTTTGTGGTCTTCACTTGGGGTCGGTCTCTCTGGGGTCTTCACTTGAGTCTGTTCTCTCTGGAGTTTTCAGTGTGGTCTTGTCTTTCTGGGTTGTTCACTTGGGTCTGGTATCTCTGGGGTCTTCACTCGGGTCTGGTCTTTATGAGGTCTTTACTCGGGTCTGGTCTCTCTGGGTTGTTCACTTGGGTCTGGTCTCTCTGAGGTCTTCACTTGAATCTGTTCTCTCTGGAGTTTTAAGTTTGGTCTTGTCTCCCTGGGTTGTTCACTTCGGTCTGGTATCTCTGGGGTCTTCACTGCGGTCTGGTCTTTTTGAGGTCTTTACTCGGGTCTGGTCTCTCTGGGTTGTTCACTTGGGTCTGGTCTCTCTGAGGTCTTCACTTGAGTCTGTTCTCTCTGGAGTTTTCAGTGTGGTCTTGTCTTTCTGGGTTGTTCACTTGGGTCTGGTATCTCTGGGGCCTTCACTCGGGTCTGGTCTTTATGAGGTCTGGTCTCTCTGGGTTGTTCACTTGAGTCTGCTCTCTCTGAGGTCTTCACTTGAGTCTGTTCTCTGGAGTTTTTAGTTTGGTCTTGTCTCTCTGGGTTGTTCACTTGGGTCTGGTATCTCCGGGGTCTTCACTCGGGTCTGGTCTTTACGAGCTCTTTACTTGGGTCTGGTCTCTATGGGTTGTTCACTTGGGTCTGTTCTCTCTGGAGTCTTCACTTTGGTCTTGTCTCTCTGGGTTGTTCACTTGGGTCTGGTATCTCCGGGGTCTTCACTCGGGTCTGGTCTTTATGAGATCTTTACTCAGCTCTGGTCTCTCTGGGTTGTTCAACTGGGTCTGGTCTTGCTGAGTCTTCACTTGGGTCTGGTCTCTCTGGTGTCTTCAATCGGGCCTGGTCTCTCACAAATAGTAACATAGTAACATAGTAACATAGTTAGTAAGGCCGAAAAAAGACATTTGTCCATCCAGTTCAGCCTATATTCCATCATAATAAATACCCAGATCTACGTCCTTCTACAGAACCTAATAATTGTATGATACAATATTGTTCTGCTCCAGGAAGACATCCAGGCCTCTCTTGAACCCCTCGACTGAGTTCGCCATCACCACCTCCTCAGGCAAGCAATTCCAGATTCTCACTGCCCTAACAGTAAAGAATCCTCTTCTATGTTGGTGGAAAAACCTTCTCTCCTCCAGACGCAAAGAATGCCCCCTTGTGCCCGTCACCTTCCTTGGTATAAACAGATCCTCAGCGAGATATTTGTATTGTCCCCTTATATACTTATACATGGTTATTAGATCGCCCCTCAGTCGTCTTTTTTCTAGACTAAATAATCCTAATTTCGCTAATCTATCTGGGTATTGTAGTTCTCCCATCCCCTTTATTAATTTTGTTGCCCTCCTTTGTACTCTCTCTAGTTCCATTATATCCTTCCTGAGCACCGGTGCCCAAAACTGGACACAGTACTCCATGTGCGGTCTAACTAGGGATTTGTACAGAGGCAGTATAATGCTCTCATCATGTGTATCCAGACCTCTTTTAATGCACCCCATGATCCTGTTTGCCTTGGCAGCTGCTGCCTGGCACTGGCTGCTCCAGGTAAGTTTATCATTAACTAGGATCCCCAAGTCCTTCTCCCTGTCAGATTTACCCAGTGGTTTCCCGTTCAGTGTGTAATGGTGATATTGATTCCCTCTTCCCATGTGTATAACCTTACATTTATCATTGTTAAACCTCATCTGCCACCTTTCAGCCCAAGTTTCCAACTTATCCAGATCCATCTGTAGCAGAATACTATCTTCTCTTGTATTAACTGCTTTACATAGTTTTGTATCATCTGCAAATATCGATATTTTACTGTGTAAACCTTCTACCAGATCATTAATGAATATGTTGAAGAGAACAGGTCCCAATACTGACCCCTGCGGTACCCCACTGGTCACAGCGACCCAGTTAGAGACTATACCATTTATAACCACCCAAATGGCAGCTAAAAGCCAGCTCGCTGTCGCGCACATCCTTTCTGCTACAGAGTTCAGCACCAACTCCTCCCCTTCATCAGCCTCCTTTTATGATTACGAACTGCACCAAAGCCATCACCTGACCTGGTGTCTTCTCTAATCTCTTCCCAGACAGAACATGTACTTCACTCTTGAGTTCCTAGGAATGCAATTCTTTGTTCCTTCTCTTTCTCTTTCGTCTTTGACCATCAGATGGCAGTGTTTGCTAGCAGCCTCGCTATTTGGTATTAACTGTGTGTGTCTTCTCACTTGTCTACCTCCTTACATGTGCACACGGCATGTTTTAGACGTCGGCAGTGATTTTCCTGAAGTTCCGTCTTTGGCATCTTTCAGTCATTTTTTGCAGCATTCTTTTTTTTAATTCCATATATAAACTACTGTTGGTTTCAAAGTGGAAGTCGCCAGAAGAATGGTCAGGTCAATTCCTCTAGCCGCTTCACAGCTTTTTTCCAGCGTCTTTTGGTCTTTTCCTGAGCATTTTTTAAAAGATTTTTTTACCAATGTTTTTATCAGTGTTTTTTATACATATGTTTTAACTGGCATTTACCATAGTATTTTTTTAATTCATTAAACAAGCAACTTGTCAATATTGAGGTCTTACTTCGTAAGAAGTATTTCAAGGTCCTGGAGTGGCCTAGCCAGTCTCCAGATCTCAACCCTATAGAAAACCTTTGGAGGGAGTTGAAAGTCCGTGTTGCCAAGCGAAAAGCCAAAAATATCACTGCTCTAGAGGAGATCTGCATGGAGGAATGGGCCAACATACCAACAACAGTGTGTGGCAACCTTGTGAAGACTTACAGAAAACGTTTGACCTCTGTCATTGCCAACAAAGGATATATTACAAAGTATTGAGATGAAATTTTGTTTCTGACCAAATACTTATTTTCCACCATAATATGCAAATAAATTGTTAAAAAAACAGACAATGTGATTTTCTGGATTTTTTTTTCTCAGTTTGTCTCCCATAGTTGAGGTCTACCTATGATGTAAATTACAGACGCCTCTCATCTTTTTAAGTGGTGGAACTTGCACTATTGCTGACTGACTAAATACTTTTTTGCCCCACTGTATCTCTCTCCACATGACAACAACAGTCCTTAAGATAGTTCTTCACATCCATGCAGTAAATATCGTGACCATAGCACTTGTATCAAGCTCCAGCTGACAACCGATCTGTAATCTCCATAGGCCATCCATCCAGGGGCACCAGAACCTCACCAACAGGCCCTCACGACCTAACAACATCAACTCACTAAACATGTGGGTTATTGTTCTCCTTCCCTGGAATCATCCCCCTGAGTGGGCAGAAGTATTCACACCCTCTCCCCCAAAGCTAACTGTGCATTGGTGGAGGTATTTTCCTCAGGCGATGTGAGACATCCTGTCGTGCTGACTCCACTGGGTCTACTATCCCCATCCACACAATGAGACTAGTAGCTGAGAGAACAATGACTTGTGGCCCCAGAAACACTAATGAGAGTAATGGAATTATTGCTTGCCTTGATTATCAATCTTGGTTCCGGCCTTATGAATGCATAAGATCCACCCTGTACATCTTCCTCTGCTTACTGTCATTGAATGGAAACATTGATTCCTGAGCCTGAACTGACAAGCAAGAAAATCTCCCCAGCTAGGGGAATGGTTACTTGGCAGCCTGGTAAATAGTGTTCTGGGGGGACAATTTCTCGGCTTACCAGGGTAATAGTAGACCCAGTGTCCCAAAGTCCATGGGCCTCCTCCCTGATATCATTTACCTACTCCAGGTCACGTTCCTTCATTGTAACAGTCATTCAGTCATTGTATTTTGTGCATTACTCACCACCTGGTGGGGGCTAGTCTGCATGTTGAGATCACTCTGTTCCCTCTCCGCTGATTTAGAGGGAACCAGTCCTTGGCTTTGGGTTACGACATTGGCCCAGTGGCACACCAACCCAGCTCCTAGGTTGTTTCCCAGCAATACATCTACTTCTACATCTGCCATTCCATGACTGTGACCCCAGTTTAAATGTAGTCGGACCCTCTGAATGTTCCGAGATTCTCCTCCAGCTACGTTGACTAACGTACAGCTGGCGGGAACAATAGATTGGTCTGGTACTGATTAATGTAACAGAGGCTCCGGAGTCACGAAGCCCCGCAGCCTCCTTCTATGCAGACCGGCTGCAGATGATGGTTCATGGTCACTGAGGTGTCCCATCTAGTCCGGGACACTTGTCCTTGTACCACATATGCCTCCTCCTCCTCTGGTCAGGGTAGTGGTATCCTCTCTCCTCCAGCAGTCCAACTCCATTCAAGCACAGTGCTCACCGGTTGGGGACGCGGATGATGTGGGCTAGTACATTCCTGGCATTCCCTGGCAAAGTGTCCCATGTGTCCACAGTTATGGCAGCTTAACCCTCCTCACCCCGATGTGGGCCGTACTTGAGGTCTTGGGAAATCCACCTTCTTTGTGAAGTCCGAAATCCCCAGATCCATCTCTCATTGGTCTATGGATTTAACTGGCCTCCCAATAAGCCCCTGTTCCCGACTCGCTGAGGTTGTTTTGTCATGTAGCCCAGGTTGATTGGCAGACCAATCATCAGCCAATCTTGTAGCCTCAACCAGACTGAGTGCAGATACCCCCATTACTAGCCTGGTATGTGAGAAGTTAAAAAAAAACCCCAGACGCATACGAAGAAAATACTTTATTTGAATAAAGACTCCCTCATATTCCCTCGTTTATGAATATATTAATTAAAAATAAATCCAGGAAGTTCCGACGGTAATCCAATGTCAAATGTCCCACTACGCCCATCGAATTCTATGGAGTCTCGTGAGAAAGTTCTGAGAGTGAGGCTCAATAGGGTTACTGTCATGGAAATTCCCATGCCTGACCGCAAGTGAACCATGAAGTCTTCTTCTGAGAACTTTCTCCGAACCAGACTCCATAGGATTCGATGTTTTTGTTGACTTTTCGGAGCAGAAACTGAGCAAAACCTCCAAGTTTTGGAGGAGTTTTTACATTTGGAGAAGGATTTGGAGACTTTCTGCTCAGTTTCTGTTTTTTTTTTCATCTGTTGAAGATTTTCAACGTTTAATATTTCATTCGTTGAGTATAAATCTTAGTCCATATTTTTTTTCCTTGCTCTGTATCTCATCCTGGTAACACATGCCGAAAACCCCTGGTAATATCCTCCAGCAAGGTAATGAATGGGCTCAGAGGAATGCCTTGTGGAGACCCGGCCTCACTTCACAGGCTTCATTCATCGAGGTGCCGTGAAACGCAATGGAGAAAACACTCGCGGCTCTGTAAAAAAAAAAAAACTTCAAAGCCAAGGTCAGCAGAAAATGGAGACGAGCGAGGTGCTAGCATACGCGGGGCCCCGGCACTTTGCACGATGTGTAGATTTTATGAAGGTATGAACAAAGGGGAGATTGAAAATATGTAAAATAGTATTTAAACAGCATTAAAAGTGCAAATCTCCATGTAATGTATACTGCGGTAACAAACAGTGGAGATACAGCAGCCATTCTGAAAACGATGGCTGCTGTCTATAGGAATATCACCCTTGGATATACTGGGGCAAAGAGTATTAAAGCCGAATTTATGTTCAATATATTACAGAAATATTTATATCCAAACCTATGCCGTGTGCAGAAAGATCAGGCAGTGAGGATTGTGACCCTGTCCTCATTTTTATGGGGATTTTCCACCTTATAGCTCTATAAGATTCAGACAGAAACCATTATTTCCCAGTGCTGTCATATTCCAGAACTGCAACCTCCCTGGAGGCCAGAAGTACAAGGTGTTCAGTGCTCAGAGACATGAGGAGGCCGAGCCCGACCACCACTGAACAAGACACAGAAGTACAAGGTGTTCAGTGCTCAGAGACATGAGGAGGCCGAGCCCGACCACCACTGAACAAGACACAGAAGTACAAGGTGTTCAGTGCTCAGAGACATGAGGAGGCCGAGCCCGACCACCACTGAACAAGACACAGAAGTACAAGGTGTTCAGTGGTCAGAGACATGGCCGAGGTGAGGAGGCTGAGCCCGACCACCACTGAACAAGACACAGAAGTACAAGGTGTTCAGTGCTCAGAGACACGAGGAGGCCGAGCCCGACCACCACTGAACAAGACACAGAAGTACAAGGTGTTCAGTGCTCAGAGACATGAGGAGGCCGAGCCCGACCACCACTGAACAAGACACAGAAGTACAAGGTGTTCAGTGCTCAGAGACATGGCCGAGGTGAGGAGGCCGAGCCCGACCACCACTGAGCAAGACACAGAAGTATTAGGTGTTCAGTGCTCAGAGACATGAGGAGGCCGAGCCCGACCACCACTGAACAAGACACAGAAGTACAAGGTGTTCAGTGCTCAGAGACATGAGGAGGCCGAGCCCGACCACCACTGAACAAGACACAGAAGTACAAGGTGTTCAGTGCTCAGAGACATGAGGAGGCCGAGCCCGACCACCACTGAACAAGACACAGAAGTACAAGGTGTTCAGTGCTCAGAGACATGAGGAGGCCGAGCCCGACCACCACTGAACAAGACACAGAAGTACAAGGTGTTCAGTGCTCAGAGACATGAGGAGGCCGAGCCCGACCACCACTGAACAAGACACAGAAGTACAAGGTGTTCAGTGCTCAGAGACATGGCCGAGGTGAGGAGGCCGAGCCCGACCACCACTGAGCAAGACACAGAAGTATTAGGTGTTCAGTGCTCAGAGACATGGCCGAGGTGAGGAGGCTGAGCCCGACCACCACTGAGCAAGACACAGAAGTATTAGGTGTTCAGTGCTCAGAGACATGGCCGAGGTGAGGAGGCTGAGCCCGACCACCACTGAGCAAGACACAGAAGTTCAAGGTGTTCAGTGCTCAGAGACATGGCCGAGGGGAGGAGGCTGAGCCCGACAACCACTGAGCAAGACACACAAGTACAAGGTGTTCAGTGGTCAGAGACACGGCCGAGGTGAGGGTGCTAAACCGGACCACCACTGAGCAAGACACAGAAGTGGAAATGTCAAATCTGCTACAAGAAATATCTAAAGGATTTATGAACTGATGAGATGAGAGTGACTCTTGACAAACCAGATGGATGGGACATGGCTGGATCAGTAACAGGCACAGACCTCCACTTCCGGTCACACACCAACAAGATGGAGGGGGATTCTGCTATGGACTGGGATTAATAAAGTTGAGCTAGTTAGACCTTTTCAGGTTTAACACAGTGACAGTGCGCTCCCTTGCTGGCTCTAATGAGAAGTGATGACCCAACAAGAGAGCACACTGTTAGTGCACATTGTAAGGTGAAAACATGGCAAGCAGAGAAAAGCCCGACCACAAAAGTGACATTTGTTTCAGGAGCAGGATTGGTCTCTGCTTTTCCTTCTCACTGAGTTCTCACCTCACAATGCGCACTGACAGTGCACACTCTTGCCGGCTCATCACCTCATTAGATGCGGCGAAAGAGCGCACTGTCACTGTGCACTGAAAAGAACATTGCACAGTGAAAAGAGAGCTAGTACTGAGTATACGTAGGAACTGACAGCCAGCGCATGCTCAGTAGAGCAGTCCCTGAAACGGACATCACTAATGAAGCTTCGTTTCAGGATGGGGACAGAGGCTGCGGCAGTGACCGCTACGCTGATGATATCTCGTTTGGTAGGGACTTTTCAATTACAGTATATTAGAAAAGATTTTAGATTATTACAATCAACAATGTTAAAATCAATGTTCATTTCAGATCACCCCTTTAAAGATGAAAGAATAATGACCCGGCCCCTTCCTCACATGACCTAAACCCTATTGAGAGCTTGCGGTTCCTTCTTAAATGGGAGATTTACAATGAAGTACAAGAGTCACCTCTCTGATCAGTGTCTGGGGCTGTGGTTGGCGCTGCCCAAAAAGTTGGTCGTCAACAGATTATTCTGCACATAGTTGCCCAATAATTCTGCGCACAGATATTCTCCTAAGACAAAACCTGACTTTTACTTTCCTAAATAGTATTATTGTAGTATTTATTGTAAAATTCTTCAATTTTTGGATTTTCCACCCCCTATAATTAGTCTCACAACTTCCAAGACCTCCACCAATGAAGGGAACAGCATGGTTTTAAGGGGAGAGAAGAAAGCAGGCCATGAACGGGAGTGATGGAGGCTGCGGTATGTTTTCAGTCGGAACAGTCACAAATCCCATTTATTTCAATGGAGGATATTCTCCGGGTCTATGGGCCCCAGAGGTTGGTCACCCCTGATCGATGTTGTATGAGAAATCCTATTGATAGAATATAGAACACAAAATAAAAGGATTCTTTCAGCCCCAAAATCCGTGTGCTGTGCTCCTTCAGTCTAGGAAACCATGATCCACATCTGCCATACAATACACAGCAAGAGAAGATATAAAATATATCAGAAAGTTTTAGTATAAAAGCACACAAAATTAGAGAGAAAACATTGGGGGGAAATATTTTTTTCTATTTTTATTTAATAGTTTCATGCAAATTTGAACACTTTGATTTGTGGTTCACAAAATAAAAAATCCCATTTCCCACACTGGTGAAGTATCAGATATGACATATAGCGGATTATCATATCTAATGCAGTGGTGGTCAGTACCTGGGTCATCACAGATCAGCGGCTCACAGCAGAGTACAGTTTGTATGGCAGAGTCGTTTTCCATTTCCAGATCCACTGGGTAAGGCCGGGGTCACACTTGTGAGTGTGATGCGTGAGTCTCTCGCATCAATACCCGTCACTGCCGTTGGTACTCGGGACCGGAGCGTGTGGCTGCATGTATTTCTATTCAGGATAAATAATCCTTATTTATGAAAATCACAGTAATTTAGGGCATATGTAAAAAACTGAACACTAAACTGTTGTAATTGTCTCATTATATTTATTGCACCTACAAAGACCAAACGCAGCCCCTGATGAAGCCATTGGCGAAACGTGCATCAGGTGTGTTCTTAGTGGTTTAGCAGGTTATTATTGTCAGAATTTCGTTCATCTCATGTTTAACTCTATTCATACTATTATTTTTTTGTGCTTTCTGTAATTTTTTTTCTTCTGATAATTCTTTCTTATGTACTTATATCTACTTTTTAGTCTACTTTTCATTGCTGATCATTCTGTAAACCATGGCCATTCCGGAAATGACAAGCCATATAAATGTTGCCTTAACAAGTGTTCTTTTGAGGTCCACGATTGTTTTCTAGCTTGGGCTCCCTGAAAAAATCCTCGGTTGCTTCAACGATGTACCTGTCTTTGTGAGGGGGTTACCGCGACAGTATGGAACTAGAAGACCGCAGCATCTGATTACATCTACTCCGGCACTGAGAAGAAGCACTTTTTCATTTTAAATGTGTTTATTTCTTCTGGCGCAACAGGGGTTAATCGGCCATGTTGAAAATCCCTGTGCTCGCAGCTGTGCCCGGTTAGCCACTCCCTTCCCCTTTATAATCTGAGCACTGATACTAACCCTTGTCAGAGCTAGCTTTTGCTGCATAGATAAGGGAGGGAGAGGAGTTTATATGAGAAGGAGAGCTGGAGGAGTTATCAGTGACTGTTGCTTGGTTTGTATGCGTGGTAATTCCTTATCCTCTGTTTTGGATTATTCCCCTACCTTCACACCTCAGTTCATTCCTCTGTTATATGTGAGGGAATATTTTGTATGCCTGGTGTTTTCTGTTAAACCCTTGTTTGTGTTGCCTTTGTCGGGTTGGTGTACTATGGTGCAAAGTTCCCTGGGTGGGGGAAGAGAACAGACGGAGAGCTAACCCAGGAGATAAGGCAAGATGGGATGCTCCCGACATCTTTGCCATCTGAAGTGTCCCGGGGAGCAGGACGAGCTAGGGCGCCTCCTCCCTAGTGTTAGGGACAGGGAAGGAGTTACTGGGTCACCAGCTGTGTCGTGACAGTCTTACCCTTAGACTTTTCCATTCCTCCCTTTATTCATGTCATCCTTCTTGGGAGATGAGCAGGGCTATAGTTCCTTAGATCGTTCTCTAAAAGAGATGATGTGGACTAAAACTTATTGTCTACCATTGCAATACTGCTTCTGTACCAACAATGTTTTGGTGGATTAGAAATGTCCTTTACGTTCTTCCCTCATGTCACTACATTCGGGGAATGAGAAGGTGTCATGGGGTTACCGCGACAGACAGGAGCCAGAAGATCACAGCGTCTGATTGTTCCAACTCCAGCGCTGAATAAAGCACTTTACCTTTTTAAATCGTGTAAATTTATTTAGGCAGTACAGGGGTTATTCTGCCATGTTGAAAGCTATGGGAGCCTGGGCTCTCAGCTTAGCACTGTTAGCCACTCCTATCACCTATATAATCTTGGTCCTGACTGACACACATGGTCAGAGCTAGCTTTTGCTGCATGGCTGGGAGCATAGTAGTTGGTGGTTATAAGAGAAGGTGTTTGGTGGATGTATCAGTGACTGTTGCTTGGTTTAGTGAGTATGATAATTTCCTTTCTTCTCCTAATTTGGTTGTACCCCATCCTCCACTCCCCTATGCATTCCTCAATTATATGTGAGTGAATATTTGATGCCTGATATTTTGCGTTTCCCCTGTTCATGTTACCTTGTTTATCTTGCTGGAGTACTATGGTGCACAGCTGCTCCCCTCTTCCCTGGGAGGGTGAAAGAAACAGACGGAGGGGCGGACACAGGAGATAAGGCAAGGTACATGACCCTGGTATCTTCACCTTCAGAACCCAGGGAACAGGGCGAGCTAAGGCACCCTCTAGCATTAGGAACAGGAAGGAGCCAGTGGTACTGGGTCACTCAACAATAGAGTCGTGACAAAAGTACTATAGATTCTTCTCCAAAGGAGGACATTATGGACTAAAACTTGTAGTCTGCCACTGCAATACTGAGTCTGTCCTAACAATGTTTTTTGGGGTAAATAAATAATCTTTTTTTAATGATAAGCACAATAATTTGGACACTAAACTGTTATACAGTTGTGCTGAAAAGTTTACATACCCCGGCAGAATTTTTGCTTTCTTGGCCTTTTTCTTCACTCATGGTAAGTGGTTGGGTGAAGCCATTTATTGTCAAACTATTGTGTTTTCTCTTTTTAAATCATAATGACAAACCAAAACATCCAAATGACCCTGATCAAAAGTTTACATACCCCATTTCTTAATACCGAGTGTTGCCCCCTCTATTATCAGTGACAGCTTGAAGTCTTTTCTGGTAGTTGCGGATGAGGTTCTTTATTTTCTCAGATGGTAAAGCTGCCCACTCTTCTTGGCAAAAAGCATCCAGTTCCTGTAAATTCCTGGGCTGTCTAGCATGAACTGCGTGCGTGAGATCTCCCCAGAGTAGCTCAATGATACTGAGGTCAGGAGACTGAGATGGCCACACAAACCTTGCCTTTGTTCTGCTGTAGCCAATGACAGGTCGACTTGGCCTTGTGTTTTGGATCGTTGTCATGTTGCAACGTCCAAGTACGTCCCATGCGCAGCTTCTGGGCTGATGAGTGTAAATTTGCCTCCAGTATTTACTGATAACATGCTGTATTCATCTTTCCGTCAACTTTGACCAAGTTTCCTGTGACTTTGTAGCTCACACATCCCCAAAACATCAGCGATCCACCTCCGTGCTTTACCGTAGGAATGGTATTCCATTCATCATAGGCCTTGTTGACCTCTCTCCAAATGTAACATTTATGTTCGTGGCCAAAAATTTCAATTTTGGTCTGATCACTCCAAATTACCTTGTTCCAGAAGTTTTGAGGCTTGTCTCTGTGCTGTTTTGCATATTGTAGGTGAGATACTTTGTGGCATTTGCGCAGTAATGGCTTTCTTCTGGCAACTTGACCATGCAGCCCATTTTTCTTCAGGTGCCTCCTTATTGTGCTTCTTGAAACAGCCACACCGTTAGTTTTCAGGGAGTCCAGCAACTTTGACCAAGTTTCCTGTGACTTTGTAGCTCACACATCCCCAAAACATCAGCGATCCACCTCCGTGCTTTACCGTAGGAATGGTATTCCATTCATCATAGGCCTTGTTGACCTCTCTCCAAATGTAACATTTATGTTCGTGGCCAAAAATTTCAATTTTGGTCTGATCACTCCAAATTACCTTGTTCCAGAAATTTTGAGGCTTGTCTCTGTGCTGTTTTGCATATTGTAGGTAAGATACTTTGTGGCATTTGCGCAGTAATGGCTTTCTTCTGGCAACTCGACCAATCAGCCCATTTTTCTTCAGGTGCCTCCTTATTGTGCTTCTTGAAACAGCCACACCGTTAGTTTTCAGGGAGTCCAGCAACTTTGACCAAGTTTCCTGTGACTTTGTAGCTCACACATCCCCAAAACATCAGCGATCCACCTCCGTGCTTTACCGTAGGAATGGTATTCCATTCATCATAGGCCTTGTTGACCTCTCTCCAAATGTAACATTTATGTTCGTGGCCAAAAATTTCAATTTTGGTCTGATCACTCCAAATTACCTTGTTCCAGAAATTTTGAGGCTTGTCTCTGTGGTGTTTTGCATATTGTAGGTGAGATACTTTGTGGCATTTGCGCAGTAATGGCTTTCTTCTGGCAACTCGACCATGCAGCCCATTTTTCTTCAGGTGCCTCCTTATTGTGCTTCTTGAAACAGCCACACCGTTAGTTTTCAGGGAGTCCAGCAACTTTGACCAAGTTTCCTGTGACTTTGTAGCTCACACATCCCCAAAACATCAGCGATCCACCTCCGTGCTTTACCGTAGGAATGGTATTCCATTCATCATAGGCCTTGTTGACCTCTCTCCAAATGTAACATTTATGTTCGTGGCCAAAAATTTCAATTTTGGTCTGATCACTCCAAATTACCTTGTTCCAGAAATTTTGAGGCTTGTCTCTGTGGTGTTTTGCATATTGTAGGTGAGATACTTTGTGGCATTTGCGCAGTAATGGCTTTCTTCTGGCAACTCGACCATGCAGCCCATTTTTCTTCAGGTGCCTCCTTATTGTGCTTCTTGAAACAGCCACACCGTTAGTTTTCAGGGAGTCCAGCAACTTTGATCAAGTTTCCTGTGACTTTGTAGCTCACACATCCCCAAAACATCAGCGATCCACCTCCGTGCTTTACCGTAGGAATGGTATTCCATTCATCATAGGCCTTGTTGACCTCTCTCCAAATGTAACATTTATGTTCGTGGCCAAAAATTTCAATTTTGGTCTGATCACTCCAAATTACCTTGTTCCAGAAATTTTGAGGCTTGTCTCTGTGCTGTTTTGCATATTGTAGGTGAGATACTTTGTGGCATTTGCGCAGTAATGGCTTTCTTCTGGCAACTCGACCATGCAGCCCATTTTTCTTCAGGTGCCTCCTTATTGTGCTTCTTGAAACAGCCACACCTTTAGTTTTCAGGGAGTCCAGCATTTCAGCTGATGTTATTTGTGGGTTTTTCTTTGCATCCCAAACAATTTTCCTGGCTGTTGTGAACGACATTTTTGTTGGTCTACCTGACCGTGGTTTTGTTTTTTCAGAGTCCCTCATTTTCCATTTGTTAATCACAGTTTGAACGCTGCTGACTGGCATTATCAATTCCTTGCATATCTTTTTGTATCCCTTTCCTGTTTTATGCAGTTCAACTACCTTTTCCCGTAGATCCGTTGACAATTCTTTTGCTTATCCCATGACTCACAATCCAGAAACGTCAGTGGCTGGATGAAAGATGCAAGAGTCTGTCTGGTTCCCAGAAACTCACTCAGCTTTTATGCACACACTAATTACAATTAAACAGGTCACAGGTGAGGATATTACCTTTAGTAGCCATTCAAACCCATTTGTGTCAACTTCTCTGAATGTTATCAGGTCAAAATCACCAGGGTATGTAAATTTTTGATCAGGGTCATTTGGATGTTTTGGGTTGTCAATATAATTTAAAAAGAGAAAACACAGTAGGTTGACAATAAATGGCTTCACCCAACCACTAACCATGACTGAAGAAAAAGTTTTGATGTTATCATTCATATTCTCTGAAAAAGGCCAAGAAAGCTAAAACTCTGCCGGGGTATGTAAAGTTTTGAGCACAACTGTAATTGTCTCGTTACATTTATTCAACCTACAAAGGCTAAGTGCAGGCCACTGATGACATGTGCATCAGGTGTGTTCTTAGTGAATTAACAGGTTATTATTGCCAGTATTTTATTCATCTCATGTTTATCTCTATATGTTTCTGAAACGGTGAGTTCATCCTGTTATGCTTTTTTATGCCCCTCTGTATGTTCCTTTCTGCCGATAACTTTCTCTCGACGTGTATCTACTATTTAGGCTATCAATTGATGACTTAATTGCTTATAATTCAGTAAAAAAAGATTAACAAAATGAATTTAGCAATTATCATATTTATTTGGTTCTTTGCTGTTCCCCTACCTTTATTTCTAGCTGCGCTTTTATGATTTTTTTTTTTAAAGCATTATGCCATTATTTTATTTATGTCTATGTCCATAAATGAAAGGTGCATTTTACCCAATATTATATCAGTATGCTTTATGGGGTTTATTTTGTCTAGTGAAATTTATCCAAATGACACGTGTTTCTTTTCTTAATCTTTCCCTCCTTTCAAATAAGTGTGAAGTACACTAGCCGCCAATGAATAATGAGGAAGACTGGTTAAGACCGGGCTAAATAAGTTGCTTAATCCTTAGAGAAAAGTAACCCGAACCTTCAAAGCGGGGAAGTCTGCGGCCATTGCCGAGCAGTCAAGGCGTACAGCTGTGCCTCCTTTGTGCAGAATAAAAACCATTATAGCGAAATGTGTAATAAGGACCCATGGTTGAATTCAGCTCAACTTGTTAAGTCTCTGTATTGTGAAGAATGGGAATGTTTACCGGCTCCGGCTCGATTTCTCCAACCTCATGCCACTAATCCTTCATTTATTTACTTGTGGTCAAGTTAAATTAAATATAGTCAGTGACATCATGGACATAATCAAAGCCCCTCGCTCGCACTCCCTTCATCCTTCTCACCTCTGCCCCCAAGTAGATAATTACTCTGGTAAAATTCCAAAAGTTTCGCCTTGTTGAGGATGAACCAGTAATTTGTGCAAGCTAAGACTGGCGATGACTGACCATGACTGGGCGAGAGATCTGGGGAACATTATAGAGATCTGATTACAAGAAGACCTCCGTCATCTGCTTCCCTTCTCAACGTGGCCATCTGTTTCTATGAGCCTGAAACAAGAGTAGGACGTAGAAAAAAAATCATAGCTGAAAGTCTCTCGCCTCTTTTTTTTTTTTTTTGTTTGGGAAGAGGGGTATTTGGTGTAATGGTGGTATACGGTTAAGACATGCAAGAATGCTGCTTCAGATAATGCCTATCCCAAAAGAAAGACGCGGCAGCTGCTCCGGACCACACTCGCTGCATTTAAAGCTTTCCCATACGATTTATCTAATGGGTCTATGAAGATATATCTTTATGGAGAAGAAGGTGCAGAATGGTTTTTTTTTATGGAATACCGGCACAACGACTGTGACAAACAGCCATTAATGGGCAGCTTGAAGCATCGCCATTGTTCATCTTGTCATTACGGAGAAGATGTTGGAAGACGATGCTGCCGCCTGCTGTGTGTGACGGGACCATTCACATAGAGTGTTTTAAATGTAGGAGATAATGATCCTTCTTAATGATAATCATGAGGAGATTCACAGTAGGAACTGTAGACTTCACAGATGTCTTCTCTGAGTTACAACTCTTCTCTCGTACTCGTTCTCTCGTTCTGGAAACCACCTATAGACCATACATTCTTGTATTTGCTCCTTTGCTTGGAGTTTCATCTTTCTTTCTGGTTTACAACTCAACTGTGTAAGTATAATAGTATTAGAACAAGCTAAACTTGGATCAGGCCAGCTTTTATGGGTTGTCCACCTTGGATGAGACTTTATCTTAAAAGAATCCTTCCCCTATAGGCTGATCACAAAATGTCTTGCTGCTGAGACCAACACCGATCGGCTGTAATCTGTTGGGTAACCCAAAACCAACGGTGTACTTTCTTTGCAGCACCCCCACAGGTGAACTGAAGAATGAAACATTTCCAATTATGTTCCATCATCCAAAGAAGCAGATGCTTTTTGTAGTTTCTCTTTACTCTAGCAAATGGAAAGGGTCTCGAATAGAAGATCTTTCTCTGTTAGCTCAGAATGCCACTATACATTGTTTGAAAATATGTTTTCCAAAAAAGACATTGCCTTTTAAATAGGCCCTGTAACTTAAAAAAATATGTAAATTATTAACTTGCTATAAACGCTGCTGATCTCCTGAATTTGCCGTTATATGTCTCTTGCTTTCTCCTCTACATTCCTGAAATATAGTCCTGTCTTCCCTCCATATAAATCTAGCCTTTTTTAGCCAACTTGGCGTGAACCTCACGTAGATGACAATGCTCACTCTGTGAATGGACACACAGAACTGTACATGGTGCCAGTCAGGTCTGTATACTGTGTATTTCTGGCCATTGGTGGGGTCCCAGCTGTAGACCAACGATCCGTCCTAAGGATTGGTCTTCAATATCATAGCTCTGCATGACCTCATCAAGTTGTAAGGTCCCCTTGTGACCTGTATTACCATGAAAAGTATGGTAGGTCACCCATCGAGCTCCATATACACCTGGCCACTACCCAAACAGATGTCCTTGATAAAGACCATAAAATGGTCCAAACATTGGGCAAAATCTGTTATTTTTTATTTGTGCTGGATCAAAATAAATCTCATTTACAGCAAGTCCATTTAAGTCTCTCTTCGTTTTGTCAGTGCTGAGGTTGTCGTTATAGGTCTACAGGATCATTGTCCTTTCCTCCAGCATGACTACTGTTATGGGCAGTGTTGCCGCCTTGACCTTACGTAGGTCTTTATCTAACTCAAGGTTTCCCAAACTTGAGTCCTCACGACCCCTAGCAGATCATGTTTTCAGGATTTCCTTTTTATTGCACAGTTTTTGATGCCTTGATAATAATTCCATCCCCTGTACAATACTGAGGAAACCCTGAAAACATGATCTCTTCTGGTAATTGTTGGGGTGCCGGCAGTAGACCACCAACGATCCATCCTAAGGATTAGTGTTCATTATCATAGTTCTTCATGACCTCTTCAAGTTACAAGATTCCTTTGTGACCTGTATTACCATGACAGGTACGGTAGGTCAAACATCGAGCTACATATACACCTGGCCACTACCCAAACAGATGTTCTTGACAAAGACCATAAAATGGTCGAAACATTGGGCAAAATCAGTTTTTTTTTCATTTGTGCTGGATCAAAATAAATCACATTTACAAGTCTATCTAAGTATCTCTTCGTTTTGTCGGTGCTGAGGTTGTAGTTACAGGTCTACATGATCATTGTTCCTTCCTCCAAGTTGACTACTGCTTCGGGAAGTTTGACCGTAGGTAGAGTAGGTCTTTTTCTAGACCGATGTTTCCCAAACTCCAGTCCTCACGACCCCCGAACAGATCATGTTTTTATGATCTCCTTAGTATTGTACAGTTTCTGATGTCTTGATAATAATTCAGTCACCTGTGAAATGCTGGGGGAACACTGAAAACATGTTCTCTTGAGGGTCGTGGGGACTGTAGTTTCGGAAACAATGATCTAAACGTTGGCCAAGATTGTCAACTTGATTTTCCATTTTGTCTGGACAGCTTATCACAAAAATCATGGACAAACAATATTTTTAAGGACACGTTGGAAAATCATAATAATTCATTATGGTTATGAGTGATCCATAATTCTGATATGAAGAAATGAGGTGCATCTACTGTAAAATAAAATATATAAAATAATAATTATAGTCTAAATAATCTGTAAGTTTCTTCAACTTAAAAAAAAAATATCAAAGACACCTTAAAAAAAAGGACAGGGCAAAAATGTGTTCTATTTTTATGTACTGTCTTAGCATTTTTTGGACTGTTGGCCACCTTGACATTGGCGAGTACTAAATGTGCCCCGAATATAGTGCAAATATTTAGGAAGGATCAACCCTGTTTTCCATAAACCCAATGAAAAAAACATGTCCACAGACCGCGATGTACCATCATCAAGCCCTAACTGCAGACAAATAATTTATAACTCCCCCCAGGTCCATGAATGTCATCTATATAACAATGCAGTGATAGGAAACTCCATGCTGAAGGGCCGACAACAGCAGGTGCGCAGTTCACTAGCCATGGAACGCATAATTCCATCATGAATAATTCAATCATACAGTCCATGAATAGGAAATATAATTATTTCTTCATTGTATCATGGAAATAAAGAAACCTGAAAATGTAGCTGTCGTTAATTTTTTTTCATAGATCAATAATAGTACACATAAAAAGAAAAAAAATGCTTTTTTTCTCCTCCTGGATTGAACAAAATTCTCAATTCAAATGTGTCTTCAGTGAATACTGATTTTCACATTATAAGATAGGAATGACAGTTGGTGCTTATAAAGTTCTATGGAGAACCTGCAGTAGAATGTCTGTGTTCCGCCAGCTCCTCCCCTCTCCATAGAATTTAAAAAGATGGTCGTTGTCCTAATTCTTCCTCTAGGCAGAGATGGAACCACATGACTAATGGATATGACTTGGACAGAATGGCTCTACTTCCATTGCGTGTCCGACTAGCCTAGTGAGTAGTGATGTGACATGTCCACAATGAATGGAGCAAAGGACCTGAGTATGGTGCACAAGATCAGCTGTTACTCTTTGAAAAAAAGCTCTACTGCCTAGAGAAAAAGGCACTCCGACTATTAAAAAAAAGTACACCATGGCTCAATTTAAAGGGAATTTGTCAGCAGATTTTGGCATTGAAATCTGAGAGCAGCAGATTGTATGGGGCAGAGACCCTGATTCTGGTGATGTGTCACTTGTTGAGCTTCTTCGTGAAATTTTGATAGAATCCCTGTTTTCTCTGTTGAAGATGTAGCAGTGCTCAGAATACTGAGATCTGTATAACCCCGCCCACACCACTGATTGATAGATTACTGTGCACACTGTACAACGTCCGGAAAATGCCAATAAATGTCAGGGGCGGGGTTACACATTAGCTGGCCTGGTCTGAATGTGAGACCTGGTCCTGCAGTGATAATCTCCTGCTAATAAAACAATTATTGTATTGAAATTACAGCAAGCTGCTACTCTACGGTGGTAGGATGGGAAAAGTCGTACTACTCTATGGTGGTAGGATGGGAAAAATCATAATACTCTATGGTGGTAGGATGGGAAAAGTCGTATTACTCTATGGTGGTAGGATGGGAAAAGTCGTACTATTCTACGGTGGTAGGATGGGAAAAGTCATACTACTCTATGGTGGTAGGATGGGAAAAATCATAATACTCTATGGTGGTAGGATGGGAAAAGTCGTATTACTCTATGGTGGTAGGATGGGAAAAGTCGTACTATTCTACGGTGGTAGGATGGGAAAAGTCATACTACTCTATGGTGGTAGGATGGGAAAAATCATAATACTCTATGGTGGTAGGATGGGAAAAGTCGTACTATTCCACAGTGGTAAGATGGGAAAAGTCGTACTATTTTACGGTGGTAGGATGGGAAAAGTTGTACTATTCTACGGTGGTAGGATGGGAAATGTTGTACTATTCCACGGTGGTAGAATGGGAAAAGTCGTGCTATTCTAAGGTGGTAGGATGGGAAAAGTCGTAATATTCTACAGTGGTAGGATGGGAAAAGTCATACTATTCTACTGTTGGAGGATGGGAAAAGTCCTACTATTCTACGGTGGTAGGATGGGAAAAGTCGTACTACTCTATGGTGGTAGGATGGGAAAAGTCGTACTACTCTATGGTGGTAGGATGGGAAAAGTCGCACTATTCTACAGTGGTAGGATGGGAAAAGTCGTACTACTCTATGGTGGTAGGATGGGAAAAGTCGTACTACTCTATGGTGGTAGGATGGGAAAAGTCACACTATTCTATGGTGGTAGGATGGGAAAAGTCGTACTATTCTATGGTGGTAGGATGGGAAAAGTCATACTATTCTACGGTGATAGGATGGGAAAAGTCGTACTATTCTACGTTGGTAGGATGGGAAAAGTCGTAGTATTCTACAGTGGTAGGATGTGAAAAGTTGTACTATTCCACGGTGGTAGAATGGGAAAAGTCATGCTATTCTAAGGTGGTAGGATGGGAAAAGTCTTAATATTCTGCAGTGGTAGGATGGGAAAAGTGGTACTATTTTACAGTGGTAGGATGGGGAAAGTCATACTATTCTACTGTTGGAGGATGGGAAAAGTCCTATTACTCTATGGTGGTAAGATGGGAAAAGTCGTACTACTCTATGGTGGTAGGATGTGAAAAGTCGTACTATTTTACGGTGGTAGGATGGGAAAAGTCGTACTATTCTATGGTGGTAGGATGGGAAAAGTTGTACTATTCTATGGTGGTAGAATGGGAAAAGTTGTACTATTCTACGGTGATAGGATGGGAAAAGTCATACTATTCTACGGTGATAGGATGGGAAAAGTCATACTATTCTATGGTGGTAGGATGGGAAAAGTCATACTATTCTACGGTGGTAGGATGGGAAAAGTCGTACTATTCTATGGTGGTAGGATGTGAAAAGTCGTAATATTCTACAGTGGTAGGATGGGAAAAGTCATACTATTCTACTGTTGGAGGATGGGAAAAGTATTGTTCTACGGTGGTAGGATGGGAAAAGTCATACTATTCTACGGTGGTAGGATGGGGAAAGTTCTACTACTCTACGGTGGTAGGATGGGAAAAGTCATACTATTGTACTGTTGGAGGATGGGAAAAGTCCTACTATTCTACGGTGGTAGGATGGGAAAAGTTGTACTATTCCACGGTGGTAAAATGGGAAAAGTCATACTACTCTACAGTGGTAGGATGGGAAAAGTCATACTATTTTACGGTGGTAGGATTGGAAAAGTCGTACTATGCTACGGTGGTAGGATGGGAAAAGTCATACTAATTGTTGGTGGTAGGATGGGAAAATTTGTACTATTCCACAGTGGTAAGATGGGAAAAGTCCCAATATTCTACGGTGGTAGGATGGGAAATGTTGTACTATTTTACAGTGGTAGGATGGGAACAGTCATACTATTCTACGGTTGGAGGATGGGAAAAGTTGTACTGTTCCACGGTGGTAAGATGGGAAAAGTCATACTACTCTACGGTGGTAGGATGGGAAAAGTCCCACTAGGCAGAGATGGAACCATATGACTACTGGATATGACTTGGACAGAATGGCTCTACTTCCATTGCGTGTCCGACTCTCTAGCCTAGTGAGTAGTGATGTGACATGTCCACAATGAATGGAGCAAAGGACCTGAGTAGGTGCACAAGATCATCTGTTACTCTTTGAAAGCTCTACTGCCTAGAGAAAAAGGCACTCCGACTATTAAAAAAAAAGCACCATGGCTCAATTTAAAGGGAATTTGTCAGCAGATTTTGGCATTGAAATCTGAGAGAAGCAGATTGTATGGGGCAGAGACCCTGATTCTGGTGACGTGTCACTTGTTGAGCTTCTTTGTGAAATTTTGATAGAATCCCTGTTTTCTCTGTTGAAGATGTATCAGTGCTCAGAATGCTGAGATCTGTATAACCCCGCCCACACCACTGATTGATAGATTACTGTGCACACTGTACATTGTCAGGAAAATGCCAATCAATGTCAGGGGCGGGGTTACACATTAGCTGGCCTGGTCTGCATGTGAGACCTGGTCCTGCAGTGATAAGCTCTTGCTAATAAAACACTTATTGGATTGAAATTACAGCAAGCTTCTATTCTACGGTGGTAGGATGGGAAAAGTCGTACTATTCCACAGTGGTAAGATGGGAAAAGTCGTACTACTTTATGGTGGTATGATGGGAAAAGTCGCACTATTCTACAGTGGTAGGATGGGAAAAGTCGTATTACTCTACAGTGGTAGGATGGGAAAAGTCGTACTATTCCACGGTGGTAGGAAGGGAAAAGTCGTATTACTCTATGGTGGTAGGATGGGAAAAGTCGTATTACTCTATGGTGGTAGGATGGGAAAAGTCGTACTATTCCACAGTGGTAGGATGGGAAAAGTCATACTACTCTAAGGTGGTAGGATGGGAAAAGTCGTACTATTCCACAGTGGTAGGATGGGAAAAGTCATACTATTCCACAGTGGTAGGATGGGAAAAGTCATACTATTCCACGGTGGTAGGAAGGGAAAAGTCGTATTACTCTATGGTGGTAGGATGGGAAAAGTCGTATTACTCTATGGTGGTAGGATGGGAAAAGTCGTACTATTCTACGGTGGTAGGATGGGAAAAGTCGTACTATTCTATGGTGGTAGGATGGGAAAAGTCGTACTATTCTACGGTGGTAGGATGGGAAATGTTGTACTATTCTATGGTGGTAGGATGGGAAAAGTCGTACTATTTTACGGTGGTAGGATGGGAAAAGTCGTACTATTCTACGGTGGTAGGATGGGAAATGTTGTACTATTCCACGGTGGTAGAATGGGAAAAGTCGTGCTATTCTAAGGTGGTAGGATGGGAAAAGTCGTACTATTCTACGTTGGTAGGATGGGAAAAGTCATACTATTCTATGGTGGTAGGATGGGAAAAGTCGTAGTATTCTACAGTGGTAGGATGTGAAAAGTTGTACTATTCCACGGTGGTAGAATGGGAAAAGTCATGCTATTCTAAGGTGGTAGGATGGGAAAAGTCTTAATATTCTGCAGTGGTAGGATGGGAAAAGTGGTACTATTCTACTGTTGGAGGATGGGAAAAGTCCTATTACTCTATGGTGGTAAGATGGGAAAAGTCGTACTACTCTATGGTGGTAGGATGTGAAAAGTCGTACTATTTTACGGTGGTAGGATGGGAAAAGTCACACTATTCTATGGTGGTAGGATGGGAAAAGTTGTACTATTCTACGGTGATAGGATGGGAAAAGTCATACTATTCTACGGTGATAGGATGGGAAAAGTCGTACTATTCTACGTTGGTAACATAGTAACATAGTAACATAGTTAGTAAGGCCGAAAAAAGACATTTGTCCATCCAGTTCAGCCTATATTCCATCATAATAAATCCCCAGATCTACGTCCTTCTACAGAACCTAATTGTATGATACAATATTGTTCTGCTCCAGGAAGACATCCAGGCCTCTCTTGAACCCCTCGACTGAGTTCGCCATCACCACCTCCTCAGGCAAGCAATTCCAGATTCTCACTGCCCTAACAGTAAAGAATCCTCTTCTATGTTGGTGGAAAAACCTTCTCTCCTCCAGACGCAAAGAATGCCCCCTTGTGCCCGTCACCTTCCTTGGTATAAACAGATCCTCAGCTAGATATTTGTATTGTCCCCTTATATACTTATACATGGTTATTAGATGTAGGATGGGAAAAGTCATACTATTCTATGGTGGTAGGATGGGAAAAGTCGTAGTATTCTACAGTGGTAGGATGTGAAAAGTTGTACTATTCCACGGTGGTAGAATGGGAAAAGTCATGCTATTCTTAGGTGGTAGGATGGGAAAAGTCGTACTATTCTATGGTGGTAGGATGTGAAAAGTCGTAATATTCTACAGTGGTAGGATGGGAAAAGTCATACTATTCTACGGTGGTAGGATGGGAAAAGTCATACTATTCTACTGTTGGAGGATGGGAAAAGTCCTACTATTCTACGGTGGTAAAATGGGAAAAGTCATACTACTCTACAGTGGTAAGATGGGAAAAGTCATACTATTTTACGGTGGTAGGATTGGAAAAGTCGTACTACGCTACGGTGGTAGGATGGGAAAAGTCATACTAATTGTTGGTGGTAGGATGGGAAAATTTGTACTATTCCACAGTGGTAAGATGGGAAAAGTCCCAATATTCTACGGTGGTAGGATGGGAAATGTTGTACTATTCCACAGTGGTAGAATGGGAAAAGTCATACTACTCTACGGAGGTAGAATGGGAAAAGTCATACTATTCTACGGTTGGAGGATGGGAAAAGTTGTACTGTTCCACGGTGGTAAGATGGGAAAAGTCATACTACTCTACGGTGGTAGGATGGGAAAAGTCCCACTAGGCAGAGATGGAACCATATGACTACTGGATATGACTTGGACAGAATGGCTCTACTTCCATTGCGTGTCCGACTCTCTAGCCTAGTGAGTAGTGATGTGACATGTCCACAATGAATGGAGCAAAGGACCTGAGTATGGTGCACAAGATCATCTGTTACTCTTTGAAAGCTCTACTGCCTAGAGAAAAAGGCACTCCGACTATTAAAAAAAAAAGCACCATGGCTCAATTTAAAGGGAATTTGTCAGCAGATTTTGGCATTGAAATCTGAGAGAAGCAGATTGTATGGGGCAGAGACCCTGATTCTGGTGACGTGTCACTTGTTGAGCTTCTTTGTGAAATTTTGATAGAATCCCTGTTTTCTCTGTTGAAGATGTATCAGTGCTCAGAATGCTGAGATCTGTATAACCCCGCCCACACCACTGATTGATAGATTACTGTGCACACTGTACATTGTCAGGAAAATGCCAATCAATGTCAGGGGCGGGGTTACACATTAGCTGGCCTGGTCTGCATGTGAGACCTGGTCCTGCAGTGATAAGCTCCTGCTAATAAAACACTTATTGGATTGAAATTACAGCAAGCTTCTATTCTACGGTGGTAGGATGGGAAAAGTCGTACTATTCCACAGTGGTAAGATGGGAAAAGTCGTACTACTTTATGGTGGTATGATGGGAAAAGTCGCACTATTCTACAGTGGTAGGATGGGAAAAGTTGTACTACTCTACAGTGGTAGGATGGGAAAAGTCGTATTACTCTACAGTGGTAGGATGGGAAAAGTCGTACTATTCCACGGTGGTAGGAAGGGAAAAGTCGTATTACTCTATGGTGGTAGGATGGGAAAAGTCGTACTACTCTATGGTGGTAGGATGGGAAAAGTCGTACTATTCCACAGTGGTAGGATGGGAAAAGTCATACTACTCTATGGTGGTAGGATGGGAAAACTCATACTACTCTATGGTGGTAGGATGGGAAAAGTCGTACTATTCCACAGTGGTAGGATGGGAAAAGTCGTACTATTCCACGGTGGTAGGAAGGGAAAAGTCGTATTACTCTACGGTGGTAGGATGGGAAAAGTCGTACTACTCTATGGTGGTAGGATGGGAAAAGTCGTACTATTCCACAGTGGTAGGATGGGAAAAGTCATACTACTCTATGGTGGTAGGATGGGAAAAGTCGTACTATTCCACAGTGGTAGGATGGGAAAACTCATACTACTCTACAGTGGTAGGATGGGAAAAGTCGTATTATTCCACAGTGGTAGGATGGGAAAAGTCATACTACTCTATGGTGGTAGGATGGGAAAAGTCATACTATTCCACGGTAGTAGGAAGGGAAAAGTCGTATTACTCTATGGTGGTAGGATGTGAAAAGTCGTACTATTTTACGGTGGTAGGATGGGAAAAGTCGTACTACTCTATGGTGGTAGGATGTGAAAATTCATACTACACTATGGTGGTAGGATGGGAAAAGTCGTACTATTCCACAGTGGTAAGATGGGAAAAGTTGTACTATTCTACAGTGGTAGGATGGGAAAAGTTGTACTATTCTATGGTGGTAGGACGGGAAAAGTCGTAATATTCTGCGGTGGTAGGATGGGAAAAGTTGTACTATTTTTCGTTGGTAGGATGGGAAAATTCATACTACTCTATGGTGGTAGGAAGGGAAAAGTTCTACTACTCTATGGTGGTAGGATGGGGAAATTCGTACTACTCTATGGTGGTAGGATGTGAAAATTCATACTACACTATGGTGGTAGGATGGGAAAAGTCGTACTATTCCACAGTGGTAAGATGGGAAAAGTTGTACTATTCTACAGTGGTAGGAAGGGAAAAGTCGTACTATTCTATGGTGGTAGGATGGGAAAAGTTGTACTATTCTACTGTGATAGGATGGGAAAAGTTGTACTATTCTACGGTGATAGGATGGGAAAAGTTGTACTACTCTACAGTGGTAGGATGGGAAAAGTCGTACTATTCTACGGTGGTAGGATGGGAAAAGTCGTACTATTCTACGGTGATAGGATGGGAAAAGTCATACTATTCTACGGTGGTAGGATGGGAAAAGTCGTAATATTCTACGGTGGTAGGAAGGGAAAAGTCGTACTATTCCACAGTGGTAGAATGGGAAAAGTCGTGCTATTCTAAGGTGGTAGGATGGGAAAAGTCGTAATATTCTACAGTGGTAGGATGGGAAAAGTCATACTATTCTACTGTTGGAGGATGGGAAAAGTCATACTACTCTATGGTGGTAGGATGTGAAAAGTTGTACTATTTTACGGTGGTAGGAAGGGAAAAGTTGTACTACTCTATGGTGGTAGGATGGGAAAAGTCGTACTACTCTATGGTGGTACTATTTTACAGTGGTAGGATGGGAAAAGTCATACTATTCTACTGTTGGAGGATGGGAAAAGTTGTACTGTTCCACGGTGGTAAGATGAGAAAAATCATACTACTCTACGGTGGTAGGATGGGAAAAGTCCCACTATTCTACAGTGGCAGGATGGGAAAAGTATTATTCTACGGTGGTAGGATGGGAAAAGTCATACTATTCTACGATGGTAGGATGGAAAAAGTCATATTAATCATTCGTGATAGAATGGGAAAAATTTGTACTATTCTACGGTGGTAGGATGGGAAAAGTCGTACTACTCTACGGTGGTAGGATGCGAAAAGTCATACTATTCTACGGTGGTAGAATGGGAAAAGTCGTACTATTCTACGGTGGTAGGATGGGAAAAGTTGTATTCCAGAGGGTTAGAATGGGAAAAGTCGTAATATTCTACGCTGGTAGGATGGGAACAGTCACTACTCTACGGAGGTAGAATGGGAAAAGTCATACTATTCTATGGTGGTAGGATGGGAAAAGTGGTACTATTTTACAGTGGTAGGATGGGAAAAGTTGTACTATTTTACGGTGGTAGGATGGGAAAAGTCATACTGTTCTACTGTTGGAGGATGGGAAAAGTCCTACTATTCTATGGTGGTAGGATGGGAAAATTCGTACTGTTCCACGGTAGTAGAATGGGAAAAGTCATACTACTCTATGGTGGTAGGATGGGAAAAGTCATACTCTTTTACAGTGGTAGGATGGGAAAAGTCGTACTATTCTATGGTGGTAGGATGGGAAACGTTGTACTATTGTACAGTGGTAGGATGAGAAAAGTCATACTATTCTATGGTGGTAGGATGAGAAAAGTCATACTATTCTATGGTGGTAGGATGGGAAAAGTCATACTATTCTATGGTGGTAGGATGGGAAAAGTCATACTATTCTTCAGTGGTAGGATGGAAAAAGTCATATTATTATTATTCTTTCAACAAAATTAAGAAGGTGGTTTCTAACTGGCGATGAGTGCCGTTGATTTTGTTCTTCATCTACAAATGGCAAAACTGTAAGCTGTCTATAAAAAGAGAGGACATTAGTAAAGGTGGCCACCAAGTCTGAGGACATTACATGGGGGCCTTTGTGATCAGAATTGACCTTTTCGACCTGGAAACTTTTGAAAGAGCCAAACATCTTACACCACCCAACAACTATAGTGTATGTTCTTGTTCTTCAGATGTTTCAGAAAAAACATGTCCTACTTGAAATGCTAATTAGTCAGTGTATTTGCAGTGTTGAAGTCCAGCGGTTTTCAACAATGCTGTTACACCCTCTAGTTCATTCATTCGTCACTGTGTGTTACACTAAAGGTACTGTCACACTAGACGATATCGCTAGCGATCCGTGACGTTGCAGCGTCCTCGCTAGCGATATCGTCCAGTGTGACAGGCAGCAGCGATCAGGCCCCTGCTGGGAGATCGCTGGTCGGGGAAGAAAGTCCAGAACTTTATTTCGTCGCTGGACTCCCCGTAGACATCGCTGAATCGGCGTGTGTGACACCGATTCAGCGATGTCTTTGCTGGTAACCAGGGTAAACATCGGGTAACTAAGCGCAGGGCCGCGCTTAGTAACCCGATGTTTACCCTGGTTACCATCCTAAAAGTAAAAAAACAAACAGTACATACTTACCTACAGCCGTCTGTCCTCCAGCGCTGTGCTCTGCACTCCTCCTGCTCTGGCTGTGAGCGTCGGTCAGCCGGAAAGCAGAGCGGTGACGTCACCGCTCTGCTTTCTGGCTGCCCGGCGCTCACAGCCAGACCAGAGAAGCAGAGCGCCGAGGACAGACAGCGGTAGGTAAGTATGTAGCGTTTGTTTTTTTACTTTTTAGGATGGTAACCAGGGTAAACATCGGGTTACTAAGCGCGGCCCTGCGCTTAGTTACCCGATGTTTACTCTGGTTACCGGGGACCTCGGGATCGTTGGTCGCTGGAGAGCTGTCTGTGTGACAGCTCTCCAGCGACCAAACAGCGACGCTGCAGCGATCCGGATCGTTGTCGGTATCGCTGCAGCGTCGCTATGTGTGACGGTACCTTAACAAGCCAGGAAGTTTGAAGACTTTTTACAAACTGTTATCATACGGGTCCAAAAATAACTTTTGGCTTTGGCATTACCTACATAGATGTTAACCTCTGTGCGACTGCGTAATGCCCTTAGTAATAACATAGGCTGACATTCCTTATGCTGCCAGATTTCTGTGTAGATAAGCTGTAACCCTGTCAATTTACTGCAAGAGCTCCAAAAATGTTAACATAATTCTTTAATAATCCTCCTGGTCGCCCCATAGTGGCTTCTATAGATTCAATCTTGGCTGCAATCTCCATTTTTCTTGAAAAGATTTTAACACGACTAACCAAAAAAACTCAATAATTTATTCTGGACACTAGCCATTTCCTAAATACCATCAGTCAGTTCACTAATATTCCTCCTGAATGCATTTTGGCTACTCTTGATGACCTCAATTGATCATGACTTGGGCATTGAGGCAGCTAGTAAGCTTCTTTCCTCAGATCTCAATGATAACTCAATCCAACTGTGTCTGGATCTTTTATCCATAGTACTAAGGAAAAATTTTTCTGCTCGGAGATCAATGTTATTTACAGACACGCGGGACCGCTATGGGTGCGAACGTAGTGCCCACGTACGCTAATTCATAAATGGATGATTTTCAGTGATCCCATGTCTACAATAACAACCTATTCAGACTACACAGCAAATATTGGCTATGATTTATTGATGACATTTTTTGGATGGGTACCCCTGAGAATCTACATTCTTTTACAGACTATCTCAACTCCATCAGACCAGAGCTACAATTTACAGTGAGTTGGCACATTTCTCAAAACTTCTTCTTGGACACCTTGGTGATCAAGAACGAGAGGTGAACACTATCTACCGATATCTTCATCAAACCAACAGATACTAGCAATCTTCTCCATTATACAAGCTGCCACCCCTCATCCACTAAAAACAGTTTACCGCGCTCTCAATTTACACGCATCACAAGAATAGTATCAGACCCTGATCTTATTTCCACTCATTTGAGTGAAATGGCTGGTAAATTCAAAGATAGACAATACCCCCAACAACTCCTAAGAGAAAGTAAAAGAGCCTTGGAACCCCGGTCCACACTATCAGCCCACCCTAAAAGGGAACGGGTTACCTTTGTTCACACACACCACCCTGTAATGCCTAAGATATACAATGTCATCAACAAACACTGGTCCCTCTTATCTAAGTCCTCCCCCAACATTGAAGCCTTTAATGCTCTAGCACTTAGGTGCAAACGACGTCCAAAAAGTATCAGAGATAATTAAGTTAGAGCTGACATTGGCAGCTTTTCCAGATCACCCAAACAGAGCTTTATTGGTACCGAACGCAAGGGAACATTCCCTTGCCTCCTTGGCTGTGCCTGTTGTTCTAACATGATTAAGGGGAGCGAAATTACCCACATACTGGCAAACGTTATAACATCAAGGGCTTCTACCCATGTGACACCAACTATGTTGTGGACCTCATAAAATGCTCTTGTGGCCTACTTTACGTAGGCGAGACCACACAACATGTGCACGATAGAGTCGCTAGCCACAAATCCACAATTCGTTGTAAAAAATCGTGGCTCCCAATACCTCACCATTTCATCAATGCCAACCACACAGTCTCACAATTAATATTTCAAATTATAGGGCAAGTAGACAGGCCACAAAGGCGTAGTAATCACATTAAATTGTTGAAAGAGAGGGAGTCATATTGGATTTATACACTACAAACACTGTCTACAAGAGGTCTCAACAGGGAACTGGACCGTAATATAAAGTGACGCCTTTTCCAGGCCATATATGGACTTTCAGTACCTATAATCTTTTATTTTACCTATATATCTTGTTTGTGGTTGTTACTTGTATTATTACTATTATTATTAAGAATCTCCATCTTATTGTACCAATGTAGGGTGGTGGCCATGCAGCTTTCCGTTTTTCTTCTCCATGACTTACTTGTATCTTATTTTTCAGACACACTAGTCTTTCGTCTTCTCTTATGGGTGAGTGCTGGATATAGTTTCCGACATTCAATTTTTCTTTTGTTTTTCATTTTTATTTTAATTTTTTATTTTCTATTGTTTATTCTTTATTTTGTATTTTTTACTCTTTACTTTTTATTATTAATTTTTATTTTTTACTTTTTATTCCTCCAATCTATTCTAAACTCTGCTGCCCGACTAATCCACCTGTCCCCCCGCTATTCTCCAGCCTCTCCCCTCTCTCAATCCCTTCACTGGCTCCCCATTACCCAGAGACTCCAGGACAAATCCTAACCATGACGTACAAAGCCATCCACAACCTGTCTCCTCCATACATCTGTGACCTCGTCTCCCGGTACTTACCTACACGCAACCTCCGATCCTCACAAGATCTCCTTCTCTACTCCCCTCTTATCTCCTCTTCCCACAACCGCATCCAAGACTTCTCTTGCGCATCACCCCTACTCCGGAACTCTCTACCCCAATATATCAGACTCTCACCTACCATCGAAACCTTCAAAAAGAGCCTGAAGATCTACCCCTTCCGACAAGCCTACAACCTGCAGTAACCACCGATTGACCAAACCGCTGCATGACCAGCTCCATCCTCACCTACTGTATCCTCACCCATCCCTTGTAGATTGTGAGCCCTCGCGGGCAGGGTCCTCTCTCCTCCTGTACCAGTTATGACTTGTAATGTTTGAGATTATTGTACCTGTTTTTATTATGTATACCCCTCCTCACATGTAAAGCACCATGGAATAAATGGCGCTATAATAATAATAAATAATAATAATATTTTTTTTATTTTTTACTTTTTATTTTTCAATTTTTATTACTTTACAATTATTTTCTTCTTTTTTATTTTTCATCTTTTTTTTATTTTTAATTTTCTCACACTCCCTCTATTATTTACCCTTTTATTTAATTTTCATTGTACAATTTTCTTTATAATTTTCCTTTTATTTATTCTTTTTTCCATCAATTATTTATTACTTATTATTTTTTCATAATTTTTTCTATTTTTATTTATATTTCCTCTACAAATTCCCATTTCTCCTTAACAATTTCATTAATCACCTTGCTTTCATGCCCTTTCTATCTAGGTACCTTTAAATCTCTCCCACACTCCACTCAGGACTATCGGTCCAGCCCCACTCATTACAGGCTCGCTTCTGCCTGATGCTCTTCTATTTCCTCATACCAGTGTTCACACCGCGCCTGTGCACACAGCGCTCAACCGTACATGCATTCCAAGCCTCCTTTTTCCTTGCATACCACTGTGCATGCGCAAACGGAGCTCCTGCATTCCAAGCCTCATTCTGACTTCTTCCATTTCCTGCCACTCCACATATATAATGGCGCCTGTCAGCACGCTCCCACACACCACCGCAGTCTCCAGAAGCAGCATACAAGTAGGTCAGTACACCCCTTATTGCCTGCTTTCCTCTACAAGCTACCTTCTGTTTTTGCTTATACCTGCATTGTATTTCCACCGCCCTCCACTCATTGTGGACATTTATCTCTTTTTTTGTGCTCATTTATTGTGCTCTCCTATGTGTTTCTATTAACCCCTAATAGTGGCGGTGGATCGAAACAGTGACATGTCCTGGCTTTGATGCGGGCTCACCGCCGGAGCCCGCATCAAAGCAGGGAATCTGACTTCGGACGTACTATCCTGAAAGAGATTAATTATATTTTTGGTATTATCTATGAAATTAGTACCTTGATAAATTGATTACTGCACGTAATGGTACCAGAAGCACTGACAATCCCTTCAGAGGACCGCTGCCCTATATATCATAGGATCTTGACTTTTGTCTTTGTTTCACACATGTATGTGTGCATCTATAATATAACGCTGGGAGCGTCACTCTGTCCAAAGCCTTTATAGACTGCGCAGGCGCAAGCGCCGGCGCAGTCTGGGCCTCACAGAGTGACGCTCCCGGGAGATCGCGGTATGCGTTCACACTGAACGCACACAGCGATCAACAGAGAAGCAGGGGCCGCCAGGAGGGTGAGTATCGGCCATATTCACCTGTCCCCGTTCCACCGCTGAGCGCCGCCATCTTCCCGGTCTTCGGCCTGTGACCTTCAGTTCAGAGGGCACGATGACGCGCTTAATGCGCGCCGGCGCCGCCCTCTGACTGAACAGTCAAAGCCAGGAGACCAGGAAGATGGCGGCGCCCAGCGGTGGAACGCAGGACAGGTGAATATAGTAAGTGCTGGGGGGCCTGAGCTGGCGGCGATACCGGCACCTGACCCCCACAGCGCGCCGGTGTTCCCGCCTGCTCAGGCCCCCGGATGGGTGCAGCACATACCAGGATGGGGACGCAGGATGGGGACGCAGGATGGGTGCAGCACATACCAGGATGGGGACGCAGGATGGGTGCAGCACATGACAGGATGGGGACGCAGGATGGGGACGCAGGATGGGTGCAGCACATACCAGGATGGGGACGCAGGATGGGTGCAGCACATGACAGGATGGGGACGCAGGATGGGTGCAGCACATGACAGGATGGGGACACAGGATGGGTGCAGCACATGACAGGATGGGGACGCAGGATGGGTGCAGCACATGACAGGATGGGGACGCAGGATGGGGATGCAGGATGGGTGCAGCACATGACAGGGTGGGGACGCAGGATGGGGACACAGGATGGGTGCAGCACATACCAGGATGGGGACGCAGGATGGGTGCAGCACATGACAGGATGGGGATGCAGGATGGGGACGCAGGATGGGTGCAGCACATACCAGGATGGGGGCGCAGGATGGGTGCAGCACATGACAGGATGGGGACGCAGGATGGAGCAGCACATGACAGGATGGGGACGCAGAATGGGTGCAGCACATGACAGGATGGGGACGCAGGATGGGTGCAGCACATGACAGGATGGGGACGCAGGATGGAGCAGTACATGACAGGATGGGGACGCAGGATGGGTGCAGCACATGACAGGATGGGGACGCAGGATGGAGCAGCACATACCAGGATGGAGACCATATACCAATATAGGCGTAGAACGGGTTCAAAAGCTAGTACATATATATTGGTATATTATTTAAAGGGTCTATGTTTACTTTTCATATTCTGTTTTTAATTTATTTTTTTATGTTTTTACACATAAGGCTGTCACTTTGTATTTTTGCTTTGTCCAGTAAGGTTTGATAAAGACCCAGTGGGTCGAAACGTTACCTTATACCACTGAAATACCTTATTATCTCAACTGCTGTGAATCATTTAATTTTGATGTTTTGAAAATAAAATTCAAAATTGTTTGCAACTTAACGAAATTCTGAGTGCGACTGTTTATCCTTGGGAAAACATAATTCTTCAGGTCATAAAATAATAATAATAATAATTTTTATTTCTATAGCGCCAACATATTTTGCAACACTTAAAATTACAGCGAGAGCAAACGTGTGTAATTTTTTTATTATTATTTTACTAGTTTAGACAATTTCAGGACTTTGTGAACAAGAACGAAAAAAATAGAATTAATTTGTGTGGCCATTGTCTAAGACTTGTAACCTGTAACTTTTAGATTTTTCCATAGAAAATGATGGATCTGTTTTTTTGTGCTTAGAAATGTAGTTATTTAGTACAATTTTTGGGCTACATTTGACATTTTGATCACTTTTTGCCAAAGGGAAAAAACTCTGCAATTCTGGCTATTTTTTCTATATTTTTATGCTGTTTGCCATTTGGGTTAAATCATTTTATATTTTCATAGTATAGACTGTTCCAGATGCAACAATACCAAATATATTATTATTATTATTATTATATATATTTTTTTTTTAATTGAAAAAAGTGGTGACTTACACATTTTTTTCTTCATTTTTTAAATATTTTTAAACACATTTAGTAATTTTTCACTAGATGACCTGAATCGGGGAATATTTGATAGCTTGCCCTATACACTTCAATACTGCAGTATTATAGCATATAGGGAAATTGATGATCTGCAGGTTGCGATTCATCTCCTGTCCCCGCTCTATACACATGCACCCATACGATGACATACTAATACATCAGGGTGCACGAAGGGGTTAAAAATTGGACCATATAGTCTTAAAAAAAAAAAAAGACAGACACTCACTCACAGGAACAGAGGAGCTATCATTAGCCCTCTACTTCACCAGGATCTCCAGCAAGACACAGGCCATTTCCGGCTTCTTGTTAGAGACAGCACAAGCAGGGGACACAGGATGGCGCAATGGAGTGATGTCATCCCGCCATCCAGCACCCATCACTGCACAGAAGAGAAGGTGGACGGGAGCCTGGATTAACTGCGTGCAAGATGTTTTTTTAATTCTTATGTTACTGTGCAGGGGGGAATAAAATGAGGGGCTGTGCAGATGAGGGAATAAAATGAGAGACTGTGCAGGTGGAGGAATAAGATAAGGGGCTGTGCAGAGGGGGGAATAAAAGAGGTGCTGTGCAGATGGGGGAATAAAATGAGGGGCTGTGCCGCTGGGGATAAAATTATCGTCTGTAAGGGGGGAGACAAATTGCGGGCCTGTGCAGATGGGGGAATAAAATGAGGGGCTGTGCACATGAGGAATAAAACTAGGGGCTGTGCAGATGGGGGGAATAAGATGAGGGGCTGTGCAGGTGGAAAATTAAATAGAGGTTGTGCAGGGGAGCATAAAATGATTCTCTGGGCAGGAGGGGGGCATAAAATGAGGGGATGGGCGTAAAATTAAGGGATGGGAGGAGGTGCATAAAATGAGGGGCTGTGCGAGGGGGCATAAAATGAGGGTTTGCCCAGGGGTGCATAAAATGAGGGTCTGTGCAGAGAGGCATAAAAGGATAGGCTGTTCAGGGGGGGGGGAATAAAATGAGAGGCAGTGCAAGGAGGGCCATGAAATGAGGGGCTGTGCGAGGGGACAGCAAAGTATACGAGGAGCTGTGGTGACCGTGACTGCATATGGGACCGTGGAGGACATTATGCTGGGGGCAGTAGTGACCATACTGTATAGAAGCCTGTGGAGGACATTATACTGGGGGCTGTTGTGACCATACTACATAGGGGGCTGTGGCAAACATAATAATGTTTGAGTTGCTGTTCGGGCGCCATAATACTGTATGTGTTGTTGTGGGGGCCATCATAGTATACATGGGGGCTGTTTTGGACATCATATTATTTATGGATGTCTGTGGTGGACATCATAGAATATATGTTGGCTGTGGTGGTGATGATACTATATATTTGCGGCTTGCGGTGGATATCTTACCAGATAAACGGCTGTAGTGAACCATCGTACTGTTTAGGGGAACATTGCAAGGAGTGGTTACAGTTTGAAGAGGGCTGTGAGGTGGGCAATATGAGGGCATAGTGTGAAAGGGGGCACAGATTGGAGAGAGGTTACCATGGCGGGGGGACAGTGTGGAGATATAGAAAGTGTAATAGAAAATTAGAGAGGGGACAGCCACGGTATAGGCCGCGGTTCATAAGGGCGGATGGTGTGTCGATTATAGCTGATAATGGCAGACAGTATGGAGGTAATATACCATAGGAGAGTTTTTTAGGGTACATCAACCATTTGGGTGGGGATTAATATACTCCTCAATACAGCCACAGCACTGACATTTTATGATCTAATACCCTTGGCTTTTCCTATTTATGAATCTCTATATCAAGTTTATTGGTTCTTCTGGCATTCCGTGTCCCTGTGGAGGTTTTCACTGTCATTTTATATTTAGTATTTGATTTTATGTATCCATTCAATAAAAAAAAATTAATTTATGATTGCTTGAAACTCTTCCTATCCTGGGATACAGTCATGGCCAAAAGTATTGACACCCCTGCAATTCTGTCAGATAATACTCAGTTTCTTCCTGAAAATGATTGCAAACACAAATTATTTGTTATTATTATCTTCATTTAATTTGTCTTAAATGAAAAAAAAAACACAAAAAGAATTGTCCTAAAGCCAAATTGGATATAATTCCACACCAAACATAAAAAAGGGGGTGGACAAAAGTATTGGCACTGTTCGAAAAATCATGTGATGCTTCTCTAATTTGTGTAATTAACAGCCCCTGTAACTTACCTGTGGCACCTAACAGGTGTTGGCAATAAATAAATCACACTTGCAGCCAGTTGACATGGAATAAAGTTGACTCAACCTCTGTCCTGTGTCCTTGTGTGTACCACATTGAGCATGGAGAAAAGAAAGAAGACCAAAGAACTGTCTGAGGACTTGAGAAACCAAATTGTGAGGAAGCATGAGCAATCTCAAGGCTACAAGTCCATCTCCAAAGACCTGAATGTTCCTGTGTCTACCGTGCGCAGTGTCATCAAGAAGTTTAAAGCCCATGGCACTGTGGCTAACCTCCCTAGATGTGGACGGAAAAGAAAAATTGACAAGAGATTTCAACGCAAGATTGTGCAGATGTTGGATAAAGAACCTCGACTAACATCCAAACAAGTTCAAGCTGCCCTGCAGTCCGAGGGTACAACAGTGTCAACCCGTACTATCTGTCGGCGTCTGAATGAAAAGGGACTGTATGGTAGGAGACCCAGGAAGACCCCACTTCTTACCCCGAGACATAAAAAAGCCAGGCTGGAGTTTGCCAAAAGTTACCTGAAAAAGCCTAAAATGTTTTGGAAGAATGTTCTCTGGTCAGATGAGACAAAAGTAGAGCTTTTTGGGCAAAGGCATCAACATAGAATTTATAGGAGAAAAAAAAGAGACATTCAAAGAAAAGAACATGGTCCCTACAGTCAAACATGGTGGAGGTTGCCTGATGTTTTGGGGTTGCTTTGCTGCCTCTGGCACTGGACTGCTTGACCGTGTGCATGGCATTATGAAGTCTGAAGACTACCAACAAATTTTGCAGCATAATGTAGGGCCCAGTGTGAGAAAGCTGGGTCTCCCTCAGAGGTCATGGGTCTTCCAGCAGGACAATGACCCAAAACACACTTCAAAAAGCACTAGAAAATGGTTTGAGAGAAAGCACTGGAGACTTCTAAGGTGGCCAGCAATGAGTCCAGACCTGAATCCCATAGAACACCTGTGGAGAGATCTAAAAATGGCAGTTTGGAGAAGGCACCCTTCAAATATCAGGGACCTGGAGCAGTTTGCCAAAGAAGAATGGTCTAAAATTCCAGCAGAGCATTGTAAGAAACTCATTGATGGTTACTGGAAGCGGTTGGTCGCAGTTATTTTGGCTAAAGGTTGTGCAACCAAGTATTAGGCTGAGGGTGCCAATACTTTTGTGTGGCCCATTTTTGGAGTTTTGTGTGAAATGATTAATGTTTTGCTTTTTGCTTCATTCACTTTTGTGTTTTTTCATTTAAGACAAATTAAATGAAGATAATAATACCAAATAATTTGTGTTTGCAATCATTTTCAGGAAGAAAATGAGTATTATCTGACAGAATTGCAGGGGTGTCAATACTTTTGGCCATGACTGTATGAGTATACTGCTCCCACGTAGTTTTTCAGGGACTATTGTGATTTATTTACGGTACAGTACGGACAGATATTTTCATGCAAAGGGCATTTTAATAACACCCTTATTTTTAAGATCACCGTGTGGGGATGTACTGCATAAGACTGGAGAAGAGGAAGGTCTGCAGAGACGAGCTGTGGATGTGAAAAGTTATTATGGCATTATGTGCCATGGCATATTTGTGATACTGACTAATTCTCATCAATACTGTGGTTCCTGTATGGTCCACAGTCAAATGATGGCTGGGAATAACTCCCAGTATCTCCTTACCATTGTTAAGGACATACTGGAAGTTGTAGGGTTGTAGGTTCATGAAATACAATTATTTATGGGGCTGACTTGATATTACAATTGATCACTGTTCTAAGCTTGATTCTTGTATACAAGTACTTTTGGTTGTCGTCATGTATTCATGTACTTATGGTGGTTCTGGTGATGTATTCATGTACTTATGGTGGTTCTGGTGATATATTCACGTTCTGATGGAGGTTCTGGTAATGTATTAATTTACTGATGGTGGTTCTGGTGGCGTAGTTATGTACTGATGGTGGGTCTGTTGTTGTATGCATGTACTGATGGTAAATCTAGTGATGCATTCATGTACTGATGGTGGTTCTGGTGATGTATTCATGTACTGATGGTGCTTCTGGTGATGTATTTGTTTACTGATGATATTTCATGTGCCCTATTCATGTGCTATTGATGGCTCTGGTGCTCTAATTATGTACTGATGATGATTTTGGCTTTATTTTCATGTACTGATGATTGTTCTGCTGATGAATATATCACCAGAATCATCATCACAACATGAACTAAATGAATTTGTCACCAGAACCACTATCTGTACATGAATACATCACCAGATCCACCATCAACTTTGTACTAACTGTATTTGTCACATGATGGACACAAAAACTATCAGACGTATCCCTTTATAATGAGGACTGTTTATTTTCCATTAGGGTATCTGTCAAATGCTGGACACCTTAATTGTACACCACTTTTTTTTTTACTTTTGATTACATTTTGTGTGAAAAATATAACAATTCTAGTGGAAGTGGTCATCAGAGTTTGCTACATGTGGGTGAAGGTGCATTATGGGTACTGTTACCTAAGTCTCTGACCCATTCCATTGCTTTGGGGTGGGGGGGGCATTGGCTTGATCTGCCTAGGGCACCAAAATACTTTGTCTCGGCACTGCCCACCAGTCTTCTCTCTTCCTCTTCCATCGGGAGATTTCATGTGACCACTGCAGCCAATCAGCAGCTAATGATTATCTGCAGAAGTTACATGCCTGCTAATCCGGAAGAGAGACCTAAGGGATTATGTCTTCAGGCTCAAATAGATCGTGAAGTCTGCATCCAATCACCGGCTACAGATTGACTGAAGTTGTCACGTGACAGCCCACTGGAAGAAAGTAGACCGGTGGGAGACATAGCTAACGATGTGGGGGAGTGGTAGGGGAATCGATAGGTAAGTATATGTTCTTTTTTTTCTTAAGACCCCTCATGGACCCTATTTTAATGCAATCTTTACTGGAATCTCCTTATTGTGCCAGATTCTTTAATCTTCCATTAAGTTTTATGTGATGTTTAAGTAGAGATTCAGCATTTTCTTCACTGCAAGGAGGAATTTTCCTTTAAATAAGTGTCTGATTATATTATTTGGTTTGTATAGGAAGAAATCCGAGAAGCAGCCTAATATTTGCTGAATCAACAACCGCTTATTAACGGCAATGGCGAGCGTTGGATATTTCACTTCTTGCCTTTCATGAATGCTTGTTATGTTCTTGTAAATGGAAGTCCGACATAACTTACAATGTGTTTTTAGGGCTTTTGTAAAGGCTGTCATAGAAACCCCTTTAACAATGTGGTGTCACACAAAAAGCTCCTTTTCTTTCTCTTTTTTGTCTTCCCCCCCGATCACATATATTTGTCTTTTCTAAACTTTTCTTCTTTTTTATATGTTTTGTTTTTGAAACCGATCATTGTATGTTTGTCTGATTCTTCTCTCTCTGTGTCACTTCCTTCCCCTTTGGGATGAAAAAATTTGGAAAGAATATTTCATTGTTATAAAACCTTCTCAATTAGAGCAAACATTAAAAAAAAGTGTTTGATGCCCCTCATAGATGCTTATTGGGTAAATTAAGGTATTTAGGTTTAGAAGTTAAGATTTGTAATTGGATTGAAATCTGGCACAAAAAAGGAGCACCCCGAGAGAACTGTAGTGAATGACGGCCACCATGAATGGTCCCCGGTAACAAGTGGTGACCCCAAGGTTCAGTGTTAGGTCCACCATTATTCAACTTATTTACTAATGATATAGAAGATGTGATTATTTGAGTTGTTTCCATCTTTTCAGGTGACCACCAGGTAATGCAGAATGCTGCAGTGTATGGAGGATGTTCGTAAGTTACCTGGTGACTTGGACAACTGAATGTTTGATCACCCACTTGACGGTTAAGTGTCAACATGGAGAAATGTAAAGTTATGCACCTGGACACTAATATTTTCCAAAGAAAGAAAAATCGAGCTCCACAAAAATCCAAAAACTCTTCTCTATTGGTGTAAATAGAAAATGTTGGTGAATTAAAATGCCATGTAGTGGCTAAAACAACCAGTTTCAGGTAGTGAAACTTTTCATTGGTGTGCATTATATGTTCTTGAGGAGAAAAACTAGGAGAGTCACTTGTAGAGAAGGATCTGGATGTTCTTGTAAATCATAGACTAAATAGCAGCACAATGTCAATCAGCAGCTTCTAAAGCCAGAAGAATATTGTCATATATGAGAGAGGCATGGACTAGAGGCACAGGGATGTAATACTATCACTTTACAAAGTATTAGTGTGACCTCATCTGGAATATGCAATTTAGTTCATAGAAAACCTGGAGCTATAGGAAAAGTTACAAAGAAGAACCACAAAACTGATAATGGGCATGTGCTGTGCTGCCAAGAGACCAAAAAATGGACGATTGGTGCAAATTATTAAAACCCAGATAGAATAGCAGGTCAGGGGGTGATGCCGAAACGCGCGTCGAGGTGGACGCATCCATGGGAGTGACAGCTGATGACCCCCCTCTCTCTCTCTAGCAGGTACCACATAATGTGATTCTTTAGACAGCATGGTATTATCCCACATCACTTTAATAGATTATTTTTTTGCCATACACCATGTGGTCTCTATTGATTTAGAGTGATACTATACGCACAGGAACTTTATATATTCTATTTTTACCATACTTTCTCTCATATATTTAATCTGCCATTCTATCTTGGTTTTAAATAATTTGCACCAATTGTCCATTGTTTGGTCTCCTGGCAGCACAGCATACATGCACTTTACAATTTCCCATTGATGATATTGTAAACCATTTTGCTGCTATTATGCTATATTTTATTCCTAATTCTCAGCTTGTTCCTTGAGTATTGTGTTCTTTTTCTTCCCTGGTTATTTGTGTCCACCTGCACTTTATTTTAATGTTTTTTTTCTGTGATTAATAAAGTATATATTTTTTTATACAATCTTGGTGTTAAATTCGTTTTCCTTCTCAGTTTACAATCATGATTGACGTCTAACACTAAAGTGTCAGGTCATGTACCTGTACTTAACTTTCTAATGATGATAATTTAGCATTGGGACAATGTTATGGCTCAAGAGGTGGATTCAGAAAGCCATAGTCTGAATGTGAAGCATGGACTGGAGGCATTGGAACAGTGAAATAAACCTTTACAAGCAATGAAAACTGTGAATGTTGTATGGTAGGAAGAGAAATGGAGACTATTGTGACTGGAAGGCAGGTAGAGGAACAGATACACAGATATATACAGGGTTGAGCAAAGTAGCAGCAAAATGGCAGACCTGACAGTGTTAGTAGATTCACTTATAGTGATGTAGCAGATCTCAGCGGAGCATCAGAGCTGGGAATGTCTGAATGTGCACTAGTAAAGTCCATAAAATTTGGTTAGCATAGCATGTCTGCCAAGTACCTGAATACTCAGGCATCATGCTGCCTCCTGAGTCGACTTGTAAGGTCTAGATGCATTATCCCGGAGGTGCACACCCAGATTCTTGGGAAGGAAGCGAGGCCAGTGCTGTATTTGGAAAAGGTGAGTAACAGACAATCAGTTTATAAAATACCAGACTACCAAATTACCTGTAATAAATTTAGTGCTAAAAGTGCAGTGGAGATCAGTATCATGGGTCAGAAAAGAGGCCGAGAGACAATAGGTTAAGAGTTCAAGAATATTTATAATGATATGCAGGTAAACAGCTATGACACAGCAGGTTAGTAGCAGACAGAGCTGGATAGGAAGTAAGCACGTGTACAGACCGTGGAAGTCCAAGTATGTCAGGTCCAGAGACCTGGAGACCAGACCAGGCCTCCTAGCAGGGAGCAGTCCAGCGGCAGAGACGAGTGCAGAGCAGATCCAGGGAAACAAGTCTTTGCAATGAAGAGATGTAGAACCGGAGACAGATGGGGTATCCCAAAGTAACGAAGAAACCAGCAAGATAGCAGTACTTCCAGCTTGATCACAAGTCAGGAACAAGATATTCAAGCAATGAGTATATATACAGAGCTCCCTTAAATACACCACAGACAGGAACAAGGAAAATCTGACAGGAACCAAGATGGCCCCCGTGAGGCCAATGACTCCATCTTAGGTAAGGGCAAAAGTAGCTGAACTGAGGGCAAACAGAAACAGATATACAGTCCAAGTCCTTACATTACCTGGCAGTTTAGCAAGGAGAAACAAGGATCCTCAGGGGCTGAGCTTAAAGTTAGGTCCTTTCAGTCTATGAGGTCTAGCCATTTTAACAACTATTTAAACCATCCTATGTGGTAAAGTAATAGAAATGATCAAATCTTTTCAATTTCGAATTAGCCTGATTTGCTTAATTTTTTCAAATAAATTCAATTTGTAGTGAATTAATTCATCCAACATCTCTATACTGTTAAGCCTCTAATTGTCCTGTAAATAAATATATATCACTCAGAAATCTCCTAGGAATGCATTGAAAACCTTTTGGAGCTCCATAGTGTTTAATTTAATTTTTCCCCTTTCCAAAAAATTCAACGTACGTGACCCTAAAATATTATGTTAAAAGATAGGCGAAACTATTTGCAGCAACAGCCAGCAGTTTTGTTCTTGCATGTACGGTTGATAAATGCGACTATAAAGCAGTTATAAAACCATAACCTTTTGTTTTGTTTTCATTGCTAATTTTTTTTTTTTAACGTATCCCCCCTTGAACAAAAATGCAATCAAGGGTTTGTTCAGAAGAATGTATTAAACGTTCGGCAGGACATGCAGCCGTGGGGACTCGAGCATATTTCTCGAGCATGCTGAAGGCACTTGGTCAGCAGACGAGCATACTTAGAGAACACGTTCGCTCATCACTAGCACTGCTTAAAAAATGGATATTATATTATCATATGTCACGCATTTTTTACGGATCCATTACAATTATTGGAAACTGAATTTGTATTTTATTATTTAATAATTGTTCATGTAAAATTGAATGCTGCAAGCATTTACAAAATGGCCACTAAGATTGCATACGGACATAATACCCAGACATATGGATGACACTACGGATTAAAAATTAGGTCCACGCCTGAAAATGAAGATACGGCTACAGCGTTCAAAATGTTTTACTTTGCTTGTTGTGTAAAAGTTTTATTTAAAATATCCCCCCTTCCTTGGTACTTTTTAAAAAATGAGCAAGACAAGAACAACATGTTAGTTTTGCACCCGAAAGGTGAACATCTGCAACAAGCCGTTGTATTCGTGTGATGTGTACGGGTCTAGTATTGGACTACTACAAGAAAGAAGTGTGCAAAAATTTAAAAAAAAGGAACCTTTTTAACATCTTGCACACTACAGGTCCTTCTCAAAAAATTAGCATATAGTGTTAAATTTCATTATTTACCATAATGTAATGATTACAATTAAACTTTCATATATTATAGATTCATTATCCACCAACTGAAATTTGTCAGGTCTTTTATTGTTTTAATACTGATGATTTTGGCATACAACTCCTGATAACCCAAAAAACCTGTCTCAATAAATTAGCATATTTCACCCATCCAATCAAATAAAAGTGTTTTTTAATAACAAACAAAAAAACCAACAAATAATAATGTTCAGTTATGCACTCAATACTTGGTCGGGAATCCTTTGGCAGAAATGACTGCTTCAATGCGGCGTGGCATGGAGGCAATCAGCCTGTGACACTGCTGAGATGTTATGGAGGCCCAGGATGCTTCAATAGCGGCCTTAAGCTCATCCAGAGTGTTGGGTCTTGCGTCTCTCAACTTTCTCTTCACAATATCCCACAGATTCTCTATGGGGTTCAGGTCAGGAGAGTTGGCAGGCCAATTGAGCACAGTAATACCATGGTCAGTAAACCATTTACCAGTGGTTTTGGCACTGTGAGCAGGTGCCAGGTCGTGCTGAAAAATGAAATCTTCATCTCCATAAAGCATTTCAGCCGATGGAAGCATGAAGTGCTCCAAAATCTCCTGATAGCTAGCTGCATTGACCCTGCCCTTGATGAAACACAGTGGACCAACACCAGCAGCTGACATGGCACCCCACACCATCACTGACTGTGGGTACTTGACACTGGACTTCAGGCATTTTGGCATTTCCTTCTCCCCAGTCTTCCTCCAGACTCTGGCACCTTGATTTCCGAATGACATGCAAAATTTGCTTTCATCAGAAAAAAGTACTTGGGACCACTTAGCAACAGTCCAGTGCTGCTTCTCTGTAGCCCAGGTCAGGCGCCTCTGCCGCTGTTTATGGTTCAAAAGTGGCTTTACCTGGGGAATGCGGCACCTGTAGCCCATTTCCTGCACACGCCTGTGCACGGTGGCTCTGGATGTTTCCACACCAGACTCAGTCCACTGCTTCCTCAGGTTCCCCAAGGTCTGGAATCGGTCCTTCTCCACAATCTTCCTCAGGGTCCGGTCTCCTCTTCTCGTTGTACAGCGTTTTCTGCCACATTGTTTCCTTCCAACAGACTTACCATTGAGGTGCCTTGATACAGCACTCTGGGAACAGCCTATTTGTTGAGAAATTTCTTTCTGGGTCTTACCCTCTTGCTTGAGGGTGTCAATGATGGCCTTCTTGACATCTGTCAGGTCGCTAGTCTTACCCATGATGGGGGTTTGGAGTAATGAACCAGGCAGGGAGTTTATAAAAGCCTCAGGTATCTTTTGCATGTGTTTAGAGTTAATTAGTTGATTCAGAAGATTATGGTAATAGGTCGTTTAGAGAACCTTTTCTTGATATGCTAATTTATTGAGACAGGTTTTTTGGGTTATCAGGAGTTGTATGCCAAAATCATCAGTATTAAAACAATAAAAGACCTGACAAATTTCAGTTGGTGGATAATGAATCTATAATATATGAAAGTTTAATTGTAATCATTACATTATGGTAAATAATGAAATTTAACACTATATGCTAATTTTTTGAGAAGGACCTGTATGTGGGATAGACAGTTGATTTTAGATTTCTAGATTCTGGAGATTTGTGATTTGCATTTTTTTAAAAATCCCAAAATTATAGCTTTCCTGTCTGTGACACACAAGCCTTGGTTTAAAAATTCTTCTTTACTAGCAAAATTAGGACACAGAGCATTAAAATGCCCCCTGATTTGCCTTTGCAGTGTGTGTAAATTAAAAAAAATGCAGTCATTAAGGTTCTGTTACTTTAGTATATCAAAAATCAATGAATTCATAGTCATACTGACTCTGCTGCTGCAGCACCTCCCTATTCCACCTGAATCTCACACAGAGACTACCTCTGCCATTTTCAGTGTGCTTCACTAGAGCAGTAGTACAACACAATGAACTGTGAGCTCTGACCTCCCATCCTAACTATGTATAAGCATAGAAGGGCGTTGCTTGGCCAGCCCTCGTTTTTTTCGGCATGACTTACTTTCCACTGCTTGTTGTCAAGTGTAATCCATTTCTAACAGCAAATAGTTTGAGATGGGTTGCAGAAAGTGGGTGCAGGTGTTTGTCTCTTTGAGTTTGCTCTTCTGTTTGTCAAAGTGCTGTAGCGTTTCACCCACTACGTGTCTTGGGGGACACTCGCTTGGCAGCAAAATAATCATAGACAGGCACATTTTTTTCAGATAAACAGTCCATGTGGTTTATTATACTCTCAGCATAAACCACTATAGGCCATGTTACATATCACATACCTCACATAGTCCTTTAGTTCATCATATATGGCTTTACAAATCCTTCAATGGTCACACTGGTATCTCTCCAGTCACCGGGTGACTGCACAGTTCAGCAACTGTCCTATGTTAGCGCACACAGTTCTTTTCCCCATACCAGGGGTTACCTCTTAGGAGCTCCTGCCCCACAGGTTGACTCCACGTCAGTCCAAGGTCCACAACAGGACCGTCCAGGTCGATGGTCTCACAGTGCTTCCAGGACGACTCCACTCCCAGGAGCCTCCAACACTGACCGTGCAGGACCTACAGCACACAGGCTACTCAGTGCCAAAGCCCAAACATGTGCTATTCAGGAATTCCCAGGATTTCTAACACAGGCTTCCAGGGCCTTGCACTTGGACCATTCAGATCCAAACACAGGAACCATGTGACCCACACCCTGGTCACATTACATACCCGTAACCACTCCCTTGGGTGGGAATGTGGGTGTGTGTGGCTAGTTTGTCCCGCCCATCTCACATAACTAGCCCTGCCAATCTCCCATTAGAACTTACACATTTACATGTGTGACTACAGGTCCCAGACCACAACATAACTTTAGACTGACAACGCAGAGTGTCCTCCTCTGCGACACACATACCGGCCATCTACAATTCTGCCGGACTTTGTCTCATCACAACTATGCCTCCAAGTGCATCTTGGCTGTAACATTGGTCACTGCACCACAGTGCTTACAGGCATAGCAGAGAGGTGGACTTTCAGTTCAGGACACGTAAGCCAATGGAAAATGGAAGGAGCAACGTCACTAGAAATGAGGAAGCTCTTGCACCTAGAGGAAAAAGGGAAAAAGGAGAGAAAATGGCGCTTTCTGGGATTAATAAGTGGGAAAAAAGATTAAAATCGAAAATGGGATTTGCTCACCTGATGGAGTTGTGCATATTTGGGGACAACTCTGAAAAATGCATGAAATTAATCCAATAGGTGCAGCCAACCTGGAGTGCCGATGGAAATAACTCCAAGGAAGTTCTGGCAGTTCATAATAAGGGTGGAGTGGAGATACCAGGTGAAGGGTGCTCCCACTATAGCAGATGTAATCACTTGGAAAAATTACCTAAAAAGTACAGAAAGAAGAATAAAATAAAAAAATGAAAAAAAAATATTTAAAAGCACAACGCGTTTCGGCTGTATCCAGCCTTCTTTAGGTGTCTCTGAAAAAATATTTTTGAATTTCCATCTTGTCCTTTTGCAGGACTTATATCAGACCTATTTGTACCTGGATAAATGGTTACGTTTTACTGCTACTTCTGCTTATGGTTCTGTAACTGTGCCCCCTGCACAATTATAACCGACTCATGAAAAATGAGCCAACAAAGTCAACAGCTTCCTGCAAAACATTCCACTCACTGGGGGTCTGCTTGCACTTCAGTAAATGATGATAAATCTGTGGTGTAGAATATTCGCTTAATGATCCATGATAGACAGGGGTAATGTACACAGACTTAATTACATTAACAATCAAAAAAATGCCCCCCACCCACCCCCTTACATTACATTCCTAAAACTTTGCAATTCAAGCCAATTGTAAATACCTATCAGAGATACATTGTCTGTCTTCGTTGGGCGAGAAAACCTCTAATGTACACAGATATAGAACATGTAATATAAACAGGCGGCTGAGTGACGGCCTATAGACGAGTTGTTATAAGGGACGAGATGAAAGGGAGATGAGCCGACAAAACTTAACGACTGTTGAAATATTTATTTTCGGTGCAATCGAGGTCCTTTCAGCTGTGATATGACCAGGGAACTTATCAGCAAAAAAGAGGCATGAGATGCTTAGCATAAGATGGATGAGCTGTGAGAAAGGACGGACAGGCAAAGGCAGTGCATTATAAACTACATTTCATAGGGGTGGTGGAAAGTCCAAAATAGCCTATTATTTGTAATTGGTTTTGTGAATGGGAGATGCAGTACAAAGTTCAGCCACAACTGTGTGTAGGGCACTGATTTGGTACTGCTATCTGGACTTTTATAAAAATCACATCATGATTGTAAGTGTTATGAAACTGTAGCAACTCACCCGGGAAAATAGGAGACACACTCTGCAACTGACCCTACCGATTCCTTTACAGACTAGGGATCCTGACCCCACAGTCTGTACATGATCTGAGATAGACCTAACCACAGACTAGACGATGGTAACTCGGACCTATGCTGCCTGAAAGGCCTACGAGCACTGCACATTCCTCCTAAAAAAATGGAGGGCATATTACCTACAGGAAGAAAAGTGTGCTGGAATAGAAAGAGAGCCTAGAGTGAGTAAAACAAACCTCGAAACATAAAATATAGGATTAAGTGCGCGCTGTTAGAAAATAAGATGCCTAATTCCTAAAAAGAAAGAGGAGATAGGTGCAGGGTAAAGAACATAAACAACAGAGAGATAAACCCTAGCTGGTCCTTCACTAACTGGTTTCAACTACAGCATCCAAATGAGACTATCACCAGCAGAAAATACCAGCAGGGTGAAAGTATATAAAGCTGCACCTGAAAGGTGATCGGGCAGACAAATGAGTAAATGAAAACATGTTTCCTTAAAAAGACTGAAGCAAGGTTAACAGAGACTAAACATCTGGAGAAAAGGTGTGTCTGCTGTGGCTTGGCGGACAGAGAAGCCGACCACAAAGCACAGGCTCAAGGGTTTGAACTCAGATGCATAACAGTAAGTTCTCAAAAAAAAATTTAAAACTACCCCTACCATTGTAATTTTGGTTGATGGAAAGTCATTTTCCAGGAAACGTTTCTTCTTGACTTGCTCGACTCAACTTATTTTCAATGGGGAGAGGGAAAAATTGGCTGCCAGACTCCTGTAGTGGCAGCCGATCTCTCCTGAAAATAAAAGTTTGGGCTCCCTGGTTTTCAGGATCGAGAACCTCTTTCCATTCTCAGAATCACCAAAGGTCTCAGCATTCAACCCCCTTCCACCCTTTCCTCACCAATGGTAAGTTATCTCCTATCCTATGGATGAGGAATAAGTCACCATTTTGTGAATAACCCTTTTACACATAAGAGAAAAGTTGACCAAACTCACCAATTTTGGCAACAAGACAGCCTACTATTTCATATGTATAAGGTGTGCCAACCCTTCAACTTATTTCCCCATAATCAATTGTCAGTGGAACATTGGCGCAGATACTTGAGTGCAGACTGGTCACTTTATGCTTTCCTGATGCATGGCTTCCAGTCCTGGACTCTTGAGGGACTTTCTGGCCTGTAGATAGGGAATAGGATGAGTAACTCTATGTGCACACAGAGTTTTGTTTTTTGGACCAGAAACTGAATAGAAACTCTCCAAATTTGAAAAATGGTCAAAAACTTGTAGGTTAGCATATAAGGACAAGATCTGGAGCGCTTTTTAAAGAAAAATTAAAAATCTAGTTTCTTAGAAAACTAACATTGTAGAAACAAGCTCGGAAACAAGAGCTTAGAGCCTAAACCAGCTCTCTATGAGACGTCTCAAATATATTTCATCCATGATCAATCATCTCAACCTGCTCCAACTGTAGAAGTTATATATTAATCTGTAACCGTACTATTAAAGTTTAATGATTACACGCGCAAGAGTAATTTCTTAATTACCCAGTACTACACGATACCTTTTATCATAACATCCTGCAGAAAGACAGCTGGCAAGGCTGAATCATAAAATCAAGGGAAAGTTCCCTGGAAGCTTTCACTTCACCATGTTGCTAAACATCTTATTGATTAATAAGTCATATTTTACCAAGGATGGTCGCCAACAACATCTGTAGGACGCCCGAAGACCGTTGATTTGTTTTTATATGGTTTGAGTTCAATGACTTATGTTACGATTTTGGAGGTAGAAAATGTAGAAACATCAACAAATAACAAAAACAATTGGACCGAACGTGTTTCTAAGCTAAATTATTGGTTATAAAATTAGTCTAAAGTATTATCAGGTCTATACTTACCCGAAATAACTCATTCTATTATGGGTATGTGCCCACAGACTTTTCTGAGGAGTCTTTGGCTATCATAAAATGTTAGAGTTGGAAGGGACCTCCAGGGTCATCATGTCCAACCCCCTGCTCAATGCAGGTTTCACTACAGATGTCTGTCCAGCCTCTGTTTGAAGACTTCCGTTGAAGGAGAACTCACTACCTCTTGTGGCAGCCTGTTCCACTCATTGATCACTCTCCCTATCAAAAAAGTTTTTTTCTAATATCTATCTTGTATCTTCTCCCTTTCAGTTTCATTCCATTACTTGTGTTTCCGTGTGCAAATTAGTATAAGGATGATCCCTCTACACTATGACATCCCACTACTACGGAGATTTCCCAGGTGAAGCTGCTTCAGGAAAAAGGCGGCTTCACTGGCAAAATTGCCATCGATCTTGCAGCAGTTCCGACTCTATACTATCAAATATAGAGAGTAAGCAGCTTCCTAGAGGATGAAGAATGACCATGTCAATTATTTGAATCATTTTACCGTTTAAGAGCGCTGAAGTGGTTAAAAAAAAGTGACATGAGATGAAATATGGGCACAGCAATGTCGTTTTAACATTGCTGTGCATTATGTTCATTTTCTGGGGTGCTTTTTTAGTCCAACACTGCGTGCACATACCCTTAATGTGTGCTCACGGTAAATCTTTTTGCAGAGTTTTTGGAGTGGAGACTAAGCAAAACTTTTCAAAATCCTCAAGAACTTGGAGTTTCCTTTCACTTTCCACGCCAAAATTCATCAAAAAGACTACACGTGGACTCAGCGGTTTACAGTGCCACTTTTTTTCTGGCAGTTATAGCTCTATACCCTAATATACTGTATATGGCATATGGACAGAGTTTTTCTAAAGGGCAAACCCTTATGGATCCACTGCTCCATGTTGATAGGTTGACATTATCATCATTACTGACGACACCCAATTATACACTTCTTCTCCTGATATCACACCGACCTTTTTAGAAAACACCAGTGATTGTCTTACCGCTGTCTCTAACATCATGTCCTCCCTCTATCTGAAACTAAACCTGTCAAAAACTGAACTCCTCGTGTTCTCTCCCTCTACTAACCCACCTTTGCCTGACATTGCCATCTCCGTGTGCGGTTCCACCATTACTCCAAAGCAACATGCCCGCTGCCTTGGGGTCATCCTTGATTCTGACCTTTCATTCACCCCCTACATCCGATCACTGGCTCGCTCTTCTTACCTGCATCTCAAAAACATTTCTAGAATTCGCCCTTTTCTTACTTTCGACTCTGCAAAAACTCTTACTGCTTCACTTATTCATTCTCGTCTGGACTATTGTAACTCTCTACTAATCGGCCTCCCTCTTGCAAAACTCTCCCCGCTCCAATCTGTCCTGAATGCTGCAGCCAGGATCATATTCCTCACCAACCGTTACACCGATGCCTCTACCCTGTGCCAGTCATTACACTGGCTACCCATCCACTCCAGAATCCAGTACAAAACTACTACCCTCATCCACAAAGCACTCCATGGCTCAGCACCACCCTACATCTCCTCTCTGGTCTCAGTCTACCACCCTACCCGTGCCCTCCGCTCCGCTAATGACCTCAGGTTAGCATCCTCAATAATCAGAACCTCCCACTCCCGTCTCCAAGACTTTACACGTGCTGCGCCGATTTTTTGGAATGCACTACCTAGGTTAATACGATTAATCCCCAATCCCCACAGTTTTAAGCGTACCCTAAAAACTCATTTGTTCAGACTGGCCTACCGCCTCAATGCATTAACCTAACGATCCCTGTGTGGCCTATTTATAATAAATTTAAAAAAAAAAAAAAAAAAGGTTCCTCGCATCATGTTCTCATACACTTTATGCAGTATTAGCCCTCTGTGTCTGTACTGCTACATACTGGTTCATGCAGCTTTACATGAACACCTGAGCCTTACACTATAGCTGGTCCGAATAACTAAAGCAATTGTTACCATCCACCTCTCGTGTCTCCCCTTTTCCCCATAGTTTGTAAGCTTGCGAGCAGGGCCCTCACTCCTCCTGGTATCTGTTTTGAACTGTATTTCTGTTATGCTGTAATGTCTATTATCTGTACAAGTCCCCTCTATAACTTGTAAAGCGCTGCGGAATATGTTGGCGCTATATAAATAAAAATTATTATTATTATTATTATTATTATTATTACTTCCATTTCAGATGGATCGGAAAAGATCCAAGTAGACAAGAAGAGTGGATGTGCTTGAAGATCTTTTCTTTTCCTCCGCAGAATAGATCCAACTGAACTTTCAATTTTCTCCAGGATTTCGGATTTTTTTTCTAGGCTCACATAGCAGTGCAGACTGCAATAGTCTTGACTTTAAAAATAGCAGAAGTCCTGACTTAAACCTAAAAAGCGCCAATAGGAACAGAATCTACGTTGCACTGTGGTCGCCTTTTATATATATTTTGCTTTGTAGACACCGCATGGACGTATGATGAATATTTTTGGTTGACTTGAACTGGCGTGTACTCGCTTTTTTCCCTATATAACTAAGATGTTGATCTACGCTCCCTTCTATTCTTAGTTCACGGAGGTAACTGGACTCCGGTACGGTTTACATACTCCGGACGCTAATCACTTTGCCCAAAAGCGCTCAGTACTTTTGTTTTTCTTTCAGTTTCCTCAAATCTACTCTCAACCCAACCACAAATGATTAATCACTCCATGTTTGTTGGCATGCTAAATAACAAGATTACATGAAGGCACAATCTAGAAATGTGATCCCTTCTCTCTAAATAATGGTCTAACATTTCAACCCGGTAACTACATGTTTGGGTGGTCCAATAACCGAAAAGATTCTTGTCCTTAACAGCTCACAAAAGGGACAAAAACACTTCATTGTGACTAATACTCATATATATAGGATAGAAAAAAAGGGTAAGTGGTAAAATCCCCTGGGGGAACAATTGTATTCCGGAGTGTGGGATTCCAAAGGAAATAGTAGAATGGGAATTTTAAGAGGACACATAAAGGAGACGAAGCACATGGAGAAAATTACAATGGAAACGAAGGACTAATAAAGGCAAAGAAACAACACAAACTATTTCTTTTTAAGTTTTTATTCTTTGTCCCCTTTTTAGAAGCTATTATCCCAATGTTTGGTTTTCAGAACCATTAAATCTGGAGTTTTTCTTCATTTTCTCATGCTTTGACGGAGAGACAAGCATTCCTTCCCAAGGATCTGTGCCTATATCTATATCCCTTGGCCAAAGTGACTCCTTGGCACCATCCTACGTGGCACGTTTATCGCATTTCTAGGGAAGCAAATTCTTCCAAAACACGCACCTCATAGTGGCACTCGGTTAATTTGAAAAATTCAAATCTTTATTATACTTCCAATAAAAATAGTGAAGGCAATCTATGATTACGAATTAGATCGACTTGAAATGCGTCATTGCCTTTTCGATTTTTATTATAGTACTAGGCCATGTTCAGTATTTGGTCAGTATTCTACATTGGTATTTGTAATCCAAAATCAGGAGAGGAACAATCAGAGGAAAAGTATAATAGAAACAAGTCACTACTTCTGTATTTTTCACCCACTCCTTGTTTTGGCTTACAAACACTGATGTAAAATACTGATCAAATAATGAACGTGTGAAAGTGGTGTAATAAAAATGTATTTTTTAAATTAATAAAGTGCTGGATCTTCCATCTATTGTTTGGAATTCTCCTTACAGTGGCACTATGGGTCTGTTGTAGTGACTCCATGCAGCACCGTATGTCTCCATTCACACACCCTCTTCATGTGCATGGTACCTTGGTACTATATAATGCTTTACAAGTGTGCAGAATGAGTAATACGCAAATATATCATATGCTGACAAGCGCTGGTATTTCAGTACTATAAAATGCACGGAAATAAATCAAGTTCAGAAAGACATAGACGGCATATCTATGATGTCATAGGCAATCAGGCACACCCTAATGCTACAACTAGCGACAACCTAATAATAGACTAGGAGCGGTGAAATTAGAAAAAAATGTCTTCCCCTTTCTTATGACTTAATAATGTGTTTTAGAAAGAAGCGTAGGTGGAATAAAGGACTTATGGAGTGTCAAGATGGAAAGCTCAAACATGGGACTGCTACTCCATACAAAGAAGACAAAGATATTGACTACTGTCAGGTACAACCAGGACAGATGGACGGCTATGAATTTCGTAGTTGTAAAGAACATCCACCTACTCAGATTGGTGATAACGGAAGATGCTGCTATGACATTGGCAGTCGATAGAATAGCTATGGGCAAATCAACAATGAAGTTACTGGACAAACTCTTCATTTCGAGGAACATTACACTGGCGACAAAGACACGGCTCGTACATAGTTTGGTCTTTTCTGTGGTAACATACGGATAGGAAACCTGGATGATAAAGAAACAAGACAGATGAATCAATGAAGTGCTGGAGAAGGATGTTATCAATACCATGGATGGCAAGAAGATCAAACAAATCTAATTTGGAACAAATCAAGTCAGGCAAGTTACTCGAAGCAAGTATCACAAAGCCTACTCTACATATGAAGAAAGCAATCACTGGAGAAGAACATCATGGTCTAAAGAATAGAAGGAATATGGCAAAGAGGAAGATCAGCAACCTGATGGCTTGATACTAACAAGAAAAAGGCCGAAAAACCCCTGGTGGACCTATCTAGACTTGCACAAGATCAATCTTCCTTTCAACCATTAAATGGCCATGGTTAGAGATCGAGTCAAAGGCTGATAAATAAAATAAATAAATTACCAAAATTCTCCTTGAACCAACCTAGACATTTGCCCAGACACTTTTTGGAATTCGCATTTTAACTGTTATTCCACCCACTATCCTGAACCACTGTGAATACTGTAAAGAGTATATGGGTATCTCTATAAAAAAGAAAATGTGGAGAAGGTGCGGGCCGGTAATATTTGACTTACCACCCCTGGGATTATCCTCACATTATGGCACTAGTGGGTCACATCCACCTGGGAGTTCAAGAGTTAGAAGATCACTGCATATTGTGAATCGCAGATCTTCCATTTGGCCGGTGTGTTTTGTGTTTCTATAAAATAGATTTCATTTCCTTTGGTGCTGAAGAGGTTAATGACCCTTTCTGTGCTGGTTAGAAACTTGCAGCTCCATCTCACAGCTGTTCCTGACCTGGTCATTTCCTTTAGCTATAAATCTGGACAGACCTTCTCTTCCTCGCCAGTGAAAGTTTTATTTTCTAGCACATTGGAGTTGCTGTGCTGAGTTGGAGATCGTTGTTGCTGCTGGAGATTGTTGCATGCTGTTTTTGGATGTCTGCTTTCCTTAATGTCCTATTCCCATTTGGTCTGTACATTTTTTCCCTTCCTTATGTACATCTTTACCTTTGATGAATGTTTTGCATGCTAGTTGATATTTGTTATCCCTGTTTGTCTTAGGTGTTTATACACTACACACTAGCATATCTGTCCCAGACTTTTTGAGAGAGGACAGCTTAGAAATTAACAGGAAAACAGTAAGGCTCGTGGCCCAAACCTCCTCATCTACAGAGATACTTTTGGGAGCAGGGAAAGTTAGGGTCCCAAGCCTAGGGATGGTTCAGGGCCTCTTTCTCAAATCACGTCCCCAGTGTGACACACTAATGGACCATAGGAACAGCTGGACCAATGGGACAGGGGGAAAAAAGTTGCACTAACTGTCCCTTTAAAACTTTTTCACTTTATTTGAAAAGCTAAAACATAAAGTTGCAGGGGTGAACGAAATGCATTGAGGACATGTCCTCAATACATTTCATCCACCCCTGCGACATTATGGGATATGGGTAGTGCATTATACTGTATGGAAGCCTATGGAGAGTACATTATACTATATGGGAGCCTATGGGGGAGTGCATTATACTATATTGAGGACTATGGGGAGTGTATTATACTGTATGAAGGCATATGGGATTTGTATTATACTGTATAGAGGATTATGGGGAGTGTATTATACTGTATAAAGGCCTATGGGAAGTGCATTATACTATAGTAAGGCCTGAGAGGAGTGCATTATACTATAGAGGCCTAAGGAGAGTGCATTAAACTATATGGAGGCCTAAGGGTTGTGCATTATACTATATGGAGACCTATGAGGAGTGCATTATATTATACTAGATGGTGGCCCGATTCTGGCGCATAGGGTATTCTAGAATATGTATGTAGTATATAACACAGCCCACACAGTATATAACACAGCTCACGCAGTATATAACACAGCTCACGCAGTATATAATACAGCTCATGCAGTATATAACACAGCTCACGCAGTATATTACACAGCCCCCGTAGTATATAGCACAGCGACGCAGTATATAACACAGCCCACGCAGTATATAACACAGCCCACGCAGTATATAACACAGCTCACGCAGTATATAATACAGCTCATGCAGTATATAACACAGCTCACGCAGTATATTACACAGCCCCCGCAGTATATAGCACAGCGACGTAGTATATAACACAGCCCACGTAGTATATAACACAGCCCACACAGTATAACACAGCTCACGCAGTATATTACACAGCCCATGTAGTATATTGCACAGCCACACAGTATATAACACAGCTCACGTAGTATATAGCACAGCGCCGTAGTATATAACACAGCCCACGCAGTATATAACACAGCCCAAGTAGTATATAGAAGTGTGGGCACCATATCCCTGTTAAAAAACAATTCAAATAAAAAATAGTTATATACGGTACTCACCTTCCGTCGGCCCCCGGATCCCAGGCCCAGGCCTTTAGCGATGTTCCTCACAATGCTGCGTTCCCAGTAATGCCTTTCGGCAATAACCTGTGATCATGTAGTGGTCTCGCGAGACCGCTACATCATCATCTCGCGAGACCGCTACGTGATCTCGAGCCATTGCCGCAATGCATTCTTGGGACCGGAGCGTCGCAAGGAGCGGGAAAGGGTGCCGCGGACGCTGGAAGGTGAAAATATAATATTTTTTTTATTATTATTTTTAACATTATATGTTTTTACTATTGATGCTGCATAGGCAGCATCAATAGTAAAAAGTGAAGCGGTGTTTAAATCCTGCCCCAATATCGCTGATTGGCCGTGGTTGATTGGCCGCTGATTGAAGCCTATAAGTAGTGCAGTATATTATATCATAGAATCACAGAATGTTAGAGTTAGAAGGGACCTCAAGGATCATTGTGTCCAACTCCCTGCTCAATGCAGTATTCACTAAACCATCTCAGACAGATGTCTGTCCAGCCTCTGTTTGAAGACTTCCATTGAAGGAGAACTCACCACCTCTCGTGGCAGCCCGTTCCACTCATTGATCACCCTCACTGTCAAAAAGTTTGTTCTAATATCTAATCTGTATCTTCTCCCTTTCAGTTTCATCCCATTGTTTCTCGTTTTTCCATGGGCAAATTAAAATAATAATGATCCCTCTACACTGTGACAGCCCTTCAGATATTTGTAGACAGCTATTAAGTCTCCTCTTGGCCTTCTTTTTTGCAAGCTAAACATTCCCAGATCCTTTAACCGTTCCTCATAGGACATTTGCAGTCCGCTCACCATCTTGGTAGCGCCTCTCTGACCTTGCTTCAGTTTTTCAATATCTTTTTATATTATATGGATGATTATGGGGTGCATTCTACTATATGGAGGCTATTTAGTGGACATCATACAGTGAGGGGGCCATCATACAGTGTGGGGATTACAGTGAGGGGGCGGACAATACATTGTGTATAAGAGAGCATCATACTGTGTCGAGGCAAGCTGTACGTGGGGGGAGACGTGGGACATTATTAAATGTTATGTGGGCCCTTATTGTTATAGGGACACTAAGGTTATTGTGAAAGTCAAAGGGGCACACAGAGGACATTATTAATATCTAGGGGGCAAAATATGGGCACTGTTTTCTAGGGCACTTGCACCTGGCATTACTATATTCTAGAGGGTTGTTTTACCATCTGGAAGGCACACAGTACCACACAGCGGGTGCAGTAATAGGGTCACATACGGCAGCAGCGGCTCAGTATTGGGTTATCAAAAGGATGAGGCATTTGTGTAGGTTGGGAATATATGGGGACGGGGCTGGAAATGTGTGAAGTCAAATGTGTCTTTGTTGTGATCTCTGCAACCGAGTCCTGCCTGAAGAAGTTGTCGTATCGGTCTGGGCCAGTTGGAAAAGACAGGAAAAGTGAACAATTCCATCAGAAAGAACGTCAGCAGTAAGTCACTATCTATAACTGTCCTGTAATCACTTATATGTTCTGCAGGACTGATTTCTACCACTATATGGTCATCGTAAGGCAGTAATATCAATGTTGTTCTCTGTATAGAGATTTTAATTAGTAACAGAGCCGTCATCTGCTGAGGTTCTCCTACATCAACTAGCTAGTGGGCCACTCAACCCTAGCTACGCCTCTGATCTGGCCATTTGATCCTGTGTCTGGTAAATACGGGAGACATAGCTGAAAGGCCTTTTTTTATTCGCTGCTTTTACCTGGGTTACCATCACAGTGTTGGCTGAGAGTCTCAGTCAATTCAATTCAATTCAAACGAGCTTTATTGGCAGGACAAAGTACATGTTAGCATTGCCAAAGCATATGGTAAAAATACGGGGGTGGGGGAGGGAGGCATATAGAGGTCCAGGATATATCAGACTCCTTTTAGAGGATAGGGGATGTTTCCAGGGTGGGGTATAGGAGTCCATGACATATCAGGCTCTTCAGTCGGGGGGATAGGGATATGTCCAGTGTTGGGGTACGGGAGTCCATGACATATCAGGCTCCTCTTAGTCTGTGGCAGGCACTGACATATTCCGCTGCTACGGCCACTGCACTTTCCTCTTCCCCCAGTATTATCGGCAGTTTCTCTTCCTCCTCCTTGGAGGTGAAGTCTGGGAGGAGATCAGACAGTCTCTTGAAGTGAGTGTCCCTCACTGAGGAGTATTTGGGGCACCTCAGCAGGAAGTGGGCCTCATCCTCCACGGCCTCCTGGGGGCACTGCTGGCAGTGTCTGCTCTCTCGGGGCTTGTAGTTCAGTCAGTGCCGCCCGGATTCGATGAGAAGGCTGTGGGCGCTCAGTCTGTACCGGCTCAGGATCTGTCGATCTTTGGGGTTTTATAGTTTCTCTAGATATGGGGCCAGTTTGTACTCCCTCTGTAGATTCCGGTATATTGTCAGTTTCTTGGATTTGTTTATGTCGTTCCTCCAGATGCTGAGATATTCCTCTTTGACTTTGTGTACCATCTTCTGGATTTCACCTTTTGTCAGGCCATGGAGGTTAATGGCTTGGTCAGACTGGCTTTGGGTACTTTTTCTTGGGAGGCTTCCTAGTCTAGGTCTCTCTTTTTCCTGGCGGAAGAGAACAAGGGGTTTGCAAGAGGGTGTGGAACCTGATGGCCACTCACTCTCACCCTAATCCACAGACAAGTCATCCCATAAGGGCTCCACATCCTGCCTCGTTCTTTTGACAAACGAAAAGTGAACACACAGTGAACGTAAAAAATAATTTCACATGGATGTGCAACGTTAGGGTTTGCGCACTGAAAATGTTAGAAAGTGAAGTGTGGCCAAAAGTTTTGAACTCTTGCTGAATAACCAGCGAATTATGCCATACTCACGGGTCACCATTCTTGGGCCACTTCTGCATCTCAAGCTGGCAAACAAGCCAGCCAATGCATAGATTTTAGTGGACTGGGTTAGTCTGCAGGTGGTTACACCCAAAAGCTTATACCCAATGTGTCTAGTGTATCAACACTACATCAATAGCCCAATCCAAAGCCACCGACAAGAACAAACACTACACTTGATCCAAGCCAAAAGGAAGCACTAGTGTCGTAAATTATGTGCCCCCATTATGGTCCCATGTTGTCCACAGAAGGGTTTTAATGTTTGTTTTCCTCTCTTTGTCCCTTCCATGACTTACGGGCCTTCTCCCCACCATTACCTTTGCTAAGAATTACGGCTATTGTGGAAAGTAGTTCATGGGTTGCAACGAACCAGGGCTTGCACGAGTCTAAATCGGCCCTGCTATAAACTCAAGTTGTAAGATTTTTTGCTGAGAGCTTAGCTGTAAATAACTTCTACCCTCACATAATTAAACCATTATGGGTTTTTATTAAATTTTTTTGGCCAAGATGGAAAAGATGGAAAGTGGTCTAAAGATTTTATACAATTAACCATGACTCCACCAGACAGGTAAACATGGAGGTCTGCAAACGCAGATTCAAACCACATGTTCAGAAGGGTTGGTGATATACATAAACGAGACAGCCCCAGACTTCTGGTCATGTTATATGAAATGTAAACCTGGTAATAGAAAAAGCTTTTAGTACATGACTAAAAGTATACAACCCCCAGAAATAGGCATGGAGAAGAATGAAAATGGATCACAACTTAGCCAACCAACTAAATCAATGAGCTAGTAATCACTTCAGTCCACATTTAAACTAAATATAAAAAAGTATTAATTATTACCCTTGAATTATATATATACATATTGTGAGGCAGTGACCCCTGTTACAGCTAGGGGGCACTGTATGTGCTCTCCAGAATGTGCATGGAAGCGTAGTGAGGCCATGAGGGCGTACTACAGACACAGGTGTGGCTGTAATTAGAATAGTGAAGCAGTAACTGATTAAAAAGCCCTGTAGTACTGGGGGAGGTGTGTCAGTGTGTTCTTGGAAGCAGACAGGGCAGTTGTCTGCAGAGCTCTCTCTGTGTGGAGCATCACAGAGGCTAAAGGAACCAGAGAGACTGACACCCTGCGTCTTGGGCTGTCTTATATGTACCCGGCTGCACTCCAGAGGATAAAGAGTGCAGTGCGCTGAGTGAGTACAGAGACTTGTTACCGGCATGCGGTCACCCAGGGAAACTGGACAGAGGGAAGTCCGGCCTGTGTATTGACTGCGTCATATAGCCATGCATTATTAATGGACTGTATGAAGAAGCCGTATATTATATTGACTGTGTGAAGTAACACAATAAAAGAACATTTTGTTTGAACTTGCTTGTGTCACTGCCGTTTCACTGTATATGGTCCTACCGCTGCATCACATATGGTGGAGAATGCGGGCAATGTGAACTGAGGCACACCCCAGAGAGTGCTGCAGATTGTTTTGCGAATCTGCTGGAAAAATGGAGGAACTTTTGGAGCAGGCTGTGCTCAGTCAGCAAAGACTTCAACAAGAGACTCTGCAGTTTCAACATTCCCAGCAAGAGAATTTGCAGCAGCAGCAGTGGCAGCAGGAGACAATGCAGAGGGAGCTAGCAGAGCTTCAACGATATAAAGTGGAGACCTCTAATGTGAGGGGTGAACAGCAGAGTCCTGAAGAGACCCCAAAGGTAAGGGGCGATCATTGGGTGTACCAGTTGTCCTATGTAGAGACTCGGTCTGCCAGGTCTCAAGCAAGTGACTTGTTGCAATTGGTGGAGGAGTGGCTCCAGCCTGAGTTCTGTTCTCCGTATAAGATGATGGAGAGAATCGTGGTTGATCGGATGGTGAGGGCTCTGCCGGCCGCCATGCAGCGTTGGGTTGGGCTGAGGGACCTAGGCCACCTGGAACTGCTGATAGAATTGATTGAGCGGTATAAGTCCACTCAGGACGTTGCACCAGAGCCCGGGCATGGGGCTAGTAACTGTTCAGTAACATCTAAGCCCATGGACTGTGGGAACATTGGTCAGGAGTCTATGTGTGCCCAGCCTGTCTGTATCACCACTAGGGGCACAGCTGGCGGCGAACCAGAGCTGTGCCAGGTACTTGTGAATGGATGCCGAACAGAGGCTCTCCTGGACACGGAGAGTAAAGTGACTCTGGTCCATCGTTCCTTGTTGCTGTGGACAACACCAACGGACAGAAAGTGGAGGTGATGGGTATCCATGTGGAAATCCGGGAGTACCCGACCGCGGAGGTCAATGTTTCTACACCATCTGGAGACATTAGACATGTGGTGGGAGTGGCAAAGACCCTTCCCTATGGGACTGTGTTGGGAAGAGATTTTCCCCTGTTTTGGTCCCTGTGGGAGACCAGGGTAAACCCTCTCATGGAAAAATTTATTCCGGGTGCAGAACCCAAAAATATTGAAATACCTGCCATAGGGATCGCCAACCTAGGGACAGAGTGTAATCCCGATAGGCTCCACCTAGAGGTAGCGGCAGGAGAAGCTAAAGATGTTGTTTCAGGCATAGAACCCGAAGATCATAAGATGTATGCCACAGGGTCGCCAATTTTTGATTAGTGTGTAAACCCGATAGGCTCCCTCTAGAGGTTGTGGCAGTAGAGGTTGTGGGGACCCCATTGAACCCTGAGCTGGAGGTGTTCCCTTGTAAGGTTGGGACAGCTCAGATCCAGGGTCTCTTTCGGAGACGCAGATATAAAAGACGCAGGTATGAGAAAAGCCGAGAGTGTATGATCGCAGAAGTGACTGGGGACGTGCACACGAGGAACCCTCTGGCACCGGTCAAGGATGGGGCTGGGGCTCAGGGAAAATTAGATAGAGCGCTCGCTAGACCGCACTGTCGGGAGGCTCTGGTTCGGGTGCGGCGTAGGACAGATATATGCTCGGAGTTGCCAGCGCGGTCCGTGGCGTTTCAGCGTGATATAGTCACTGAGGCACAGGTAAGGGTACAGAGGAAGCGGTACCAGGGGCCCGAAAGCAGATACTTAGGTGACAGGATGACCCGTGGGGTTAGTGAACCTGAAGTAAACAAAGTAAAGACCACCCAAAACGAGCCCAAATCTGCGGTTAATCAGAAAAGAGGGTTTGGCTCCTGCAATGGAGATCGGGTGGGTGGTCCCGTAATGAAATATGGAGGAGAAATGCAAAGGGGAGGGATGCGTGCGTTGATCGATGGTTCCGGTCCCTACTTTGGTTTCTTAATGTAGTGAGCGGGGATGTCAGGGGGGCATACCAATGCCCTGTCTTTTTCCCTTACGGGGTAACAAATGTTCAACCCCACAGGTATGAACAGGGGGGAAAGATATGTGAGGCAGTGACCCCTGTTACAGCTAGGGGGCGCTGTATGTGCTCTCCAGAATGTGCATGGCAGCGTAGTGAGGCCATGAGGGCTTACTACAGACACAGGTGTGGCTGTAATTAGAATAGTGAAGCAGTGACTGATTAAAAAACCCTGTAGTACTGGGGGAGGTGTGTCAGTGTGTTCTTGGAAGCAGACAGGGCAGTTGTCTGCAGAGCTCTCTCTGTGTGGAGCATCACAGAGGCTAAAGGAACCAGAGAGACTGACACCCTGCATCTTGGGCTGTCTTATATGTACCCGGCTGCACTCCAGAGGATAAAGAGTGCAGTGCGCTGAGTGAGTACAGAGACTTGTTACCGGCGTGCGGTCACCCAGGGAAACTGGACAGAGGGAAGTTCGGCCTGTGTTTTGACTGCGTCATATAGCCATGCATTATTAATGGACTGTATGAAGAAGCCGTATACTATATTGACTGTGTGAAGTAACACAATAAAAGAACGTTTTGTTTGAACCTGCTTGGGTCACTGCCGTTTCACTGTATATGGTCCTACCGCTGCATCACAATATATATACAGTATATATATAATACACAATATATATAATTATACAAATGTGTATTTGACTTTTGAGAACTGCTGCAGTTAGTTGTGGTGTACATTTCACAAAGTGTTGGCATTGTCCATGGTCCTTTTGCCATAGGGCAAACAGTGGACGTGAAGGGGTGACATATGGTTAGTAAGTTCCACTGTCGGTGACATAACTAGAGTGCTAGCTGTGGTGGAAATGTTGGACTTGGGCCCCCACCCGCATGTTGGTCATATAAGATGTATGGGTCCTTGTATCATACCATATCCAATAATGATATACATGCCCATCCCCCATGTAATCACTTTCCCCATCATAATCCCTTCCTGTAATAATACCACCATCCTAAGCCTCTTCCTAGTATAATTTCCCCCCATCCTGACCCCTTCACGTAATAATATCCTTCACCCTTGGTCTTTCATGTAATAATGCCCACCATCCTAGCCCCTTTTAGTAATAATGTCCCCATTCTGGACCTATCCTGTAATAATGAGGCAAAAAAACAAAGGTCCAGTAGAGCAGCAGGTGCGTGCAATAAAATCCAAAATGTATTGCAGAAAAACGAGATAAAAGTACTTGTTTTTATTATGTATACCCCTCCTCACATGTAAAGCGCCATGGAATAAATGGCGCTATAACAATAAATAATAATAATAATAATGGCAGTTTTAACAGCGCCTAAGACTTACGCGATTCAGCTCATACAAGCGTTACTCATGATTGAAACGCGGACCTGTTGGAACCGCCATGTACTTTTGTCTTGTTTTTCTATAATATATTTTGGATTTTATTGCACGTACCTGCTGCTTCACTGGACCTTCATGTTTTGCCTCTGCTTACAGCTGTCTCCTGGGCTTATCCGTTCGAAGCAAACAGCAGGATCCATGCTGCAACGATGTGGTGAGCTGACTCTCCTTTCCCGTTCCCCTTTTTGTAATTTTTATCCTGTAATAATGTTCCCATCCGGATATCTTCCTGTATAAATGTCCCCATCCTGAGCTCTTTTCTGTAATAATCGATGAGTTGATTACGTCCACAGGATCCTCTTTCGTTGGATGCTTTTCGTTGATCGCGCCATTCTCGGGATACTCTCGACATGATTGCGCAAGAACACAAGGATTGACGTTTTTTTGAATTCTTGGTCTCGTTGGTAAACTAGCGCCGATGACCAACTTTGAAAAAAAAACACAGCAAAAATAATAATACTAAGGGGCCAAGTGGATCTAGATCAAAACGTGGGGGCAAAAAACTTGAAAAGTAGACTTTGTTAGATATGCATTAAATATATATACCGCTCGTAAATGGTAAAAACCAGGGCAAGATAGCAAGACAAAAAACAGTTCCGTGTAATCAGTCAACAAAATTGGGCAGCAGAGAAGAGGGAACATATGCACACCGCAAAGTGTATGATTCCCTTTTAGCCCTTACAAACTGGACCTACCTAGCTGGCACCCCGAATAAGCGATATTTGGAGACCCCCACTCAATGTAAGTTGACCCTAAGAAAACCCGAATGCCCTAAAGTCCTACTGATGTGGTAAGTTTCTTGCCCATCAGGTGTATGAATAAAGATACAAAAAAAAAATCAATCTCATCCTATAATGACTAATAGACGTAAGAATGCCTCTTTACTCAATATTGAGATAACTTGTTTATATAGCCGATAACATTGCACTTTGTCCCAACACGTAATTTTAAGGTTCATCAGGGGATGTCGGTGCCCATATGCGATTATACATCTCTAACAGGGAACAACAGTTGATGTCAGGAGGTTCCCATGCCCATTAATTAGGCTGTTGGCTGATCCCACCGATATGGACGAAATCTGTAAGCAGGCCTTTGCTTGTGAAATCACATTGGTCAGATGTCTGATGCATAACCACCACCATTATCTTCAATGAATAAATCTAAGGCTTATCAGAGGTTTTTATCAGAAAATCATTTTGGCTGTTTTTTGCCTATAATTTCGAACGTTTGACATGCTCTCTTGGAAGCGAAGGTGAGGTTTTCAGAGTGTGCCTACCCCATTCCTAAATTTTACATGTTTTCCCAGACTTGGGAAAAGAGAGAAATGTGTGATTTTTGAGGCTTGGTGCAGACAACCGTTTTCTCTCCATTTGAAAAAATTGGTCCGATTATGCTAATCAGACTCTAATCAGAGAGTGATCAGAGTGAGATCCGATTTTCTCAGAGATGGAGAGGAAAAAAAAGTGTCTCCTCCCGAATTAAATCAGTCCATGAAAATCGGATTGCACTCGAATGCCATCCGAGTGCAGTCCAATTTCTTTCATGGACCCACACACTGAATGGGCAAATGCTATTCGATTCAGTGGATGTTTATATGAACTTTTCAAATGCATCTGAAACATTGTCACACAAAAGGTTGGTAGATAAAATGAGAAAAATGCGACTAAGGGAAAATATGTGTAACTGGGTTAGCAACTGATTCAGGGATAGGAAACAAAGGATGGTTATTAATGGAACACACTTGAATTGGGTCACAGGTAACAGTGGGGTACCACAGGGGTTAGTATTGGGCCCTCTTCTTTTTAACATATTTATTAACCATCTTAGGGGTCAGTATTGGGCCCTCTTCTTTTTAACATATTTATTAATCATCTTGTAGGGGGCATACAGAGTAAAATTAAAATATTTGCATGAGCACTAGAATCTGTGATGGGGCATGGATCCAGGGAACTAGTCTGATTGCTATATGTGGAGTCGGGAAGTAATATTTACCTTAATATGGAGCTATGGGCTTTTTGCCTTCTTCAGGATCAACATGTTAGGCTATAGATTGAACTCTACCTTCATCCTTAAAACTATGAAACTTTGAAATCGGGCATGCTGCAATTTTTTTCCTCGGGCCACTCTGTCCGAGTAAATATTGGACATGTGCATGGCCCGATGGATAGCACTCATTCCTGATTTATATCAATATCATGTATAGTACTCATCAGATTAAAGCAATTGTCTGCATGAGCCCTTAGTTTTAGATCAAAGGTAGACAACAAACACAAGCGGTTTCTTTCCGAAACTTGCAAGTGACTTTACGGCTTTGAGAGAGGTGCTGATAAAAAATTGGGAACCATTAAAGAAAAGGTCAAAAAGACTCAAAATCACATGATAAAATATTCACGTATTCTGCGTATGGCACCAAAATAGTGATTCTGGGAGACGTCACCCATCACTTGAGTCCCGCTGACTTGTGAAACTCTATCAATTTTGAAATGAAAAACCTTATTTAGAAGCCAGAAGTCATCTCTCGGTGGTGAGTCACAATTTATGCTTTCAAGTCGGGTCACAGCCTCTTAATTCTTCTTGGATTGAAGGTGAGATAAACTTTAACTTCAAGGTGAAAGTGACACCTGGGAACAATTTAATAAGTATGTGTACCTCCCTGCGATTACTAGCATATGCCGCTGTTATTACAAGCCCGAGGCTGTGTGCCCACCGAGCAATGAATAGACCAGAAATATGTTCAACCTAAGGCCTCATTCAGATGGCCGGTTTTTGTCCATGTTATTCGCAGAGTATGAAGCTGATCATATTTCCATGCTTTTGTAGAGCATGTATTCATGCAAAGATCACGGAGACATGTCTGTTTTTGATCTGAGCCATGGGTCAAAATTACCCATACGAGTATACGGGTCAATGAAAATCACTGATGGCATCTGTGGGTAATCCACCATCAGCGATTAACCCTGCAAAGCAAAGTTTACTGTATAAAAAAATCCTCCAAAAAAACAGACAATTTTTCATCCGTATCGTCATCCATATTGCAATCGTTTTCTGAGACCAAATACAGTTTCCTATGAGAAGAATTGAAATTTTTCCATGAAAATCGGATGACAGAGGTTTGATCCTTATGGGTTCTGAGTTTGCTCATTAGTATGGTTTAATAAGTGAGCCTCGTCAGAAATACCTTCGAGACTAATAATGCACCCAGCTATTTTTTTCCACGTAGATATTTGATCCATGTAAAAAAAACTGTTGTGTGAACAGTCCAATTGGACCAAGTACTGTCCGTTCAATGTCCACGGACAGCACCCGGATGGAAAATACAGAGGCGTGAACATAGCCTAATGAGATGGAGTAGCTTTGAAAATAGCTTTTTGACATACAAAAAATTAATTGATGGTAAGAATGGAAACTATGACCAAACACTGAAAATCAGTCAAAGTTTTTCACATTCGAGAAAAATCACTGCTGTCTGAACGAAGCCTTAGGCCTCATTCAGACATCTGTTTTTCATATATGAGTGCTCTTCGTATTTTTCACTGACAGCACTCGTACCTGTGTTAGGCTGGTTTCACATTTGCGTTATTTTGGGTGCGTTTTTGCGGTAAAAAACGCAAAAAAAGCATGGTGAAAAAACGCATGTAAACACATGCAAACGCTGCGTTTTTTTGACGCATGCGTTTTTGCATGTGGTGAGAAAAACGCGGCGTTTTGACGCGTTTACATGCGTTTTTTCATGCGTTTGCGTTTTTTAAACGCATGCTGAGAAATGTGTGACAGCTGTCAATCATCAAAATAAAGTAAAAAAACCCACTATAAACAGAAATAGTTAGGGTTAGGGTTAGGGTTAGGGGTAGGGATCATAACCCTAACCCTAACCCTACCCCTAACCCTAAGTGATCCTAACCCTAACCCTACCCCTAACCCTACCCCTAACCCTAAAGAGATTAGGGTTAGGGTTAGGGTTAGGGGTAGGGTTAGGGTTAGGGTTAGGATCCCTTAGGGTTAGGGTTAGGGGTAGGGTTAGGGGTAGGGTTAGGATCAGGATCCCTTTATCACCTTTATGTTGGGGGGTGGCATATCAGTGTGCATGCGTCCCCATTGACTCCAATGTATTTTTTGACCCAAAAAAAACGCATGAAAACGCATGCGTTTTTTTTGGTCCAAAAAACGCCTCTCAAAAATACTACAAGTTGCATTTCTGAAAATGAACGCATGCAGTAAAAAAACGCATGCGTTGCAAAATGCGACCAAACGCGTACAAACAAAAACGCATGCGTTTTCAATGTTAAATATAGGAAAAAAAAGCACTGCAGACAAAAACGCAAGTGTGAAACCACCCTTAGTCTATGAGGCCATTCGCATGTCCGACTTTGATCTGCCTTTCGGATTAGAATCGGCAATTCAAGTCTAGGGGACCGTGAAAAAGTGAGACAGCGCTTGGAAATGTTCAAGACTGTTACATAGGAGAAGGTGGAGAAACTGATTTTTTTTCGACAAGAAAGAGAAAAACGTAGGACTCTCACAACAAACTCTGATCAAAATAATTGGTCTGTTTTCTAGTACATGAGACAAATGGACGTATGAATGAGATCTGAGCGTTATTAGGACTAGACGTGTAACCGTAGATGCATGTCATATGGACAAGGATCACCGATCCCTATGGGTATCCTCAGAATTTGTACGGCAAACTAAACCGGAATTTTACTCATCCACCATTTCCCATTTAGATTGGTAAACATTTTTTAAAAAGAACATCAAATGACATATCAATGACAGTGAAAGAACAAAAATATGGACGATTTTTGACAAAGTGCTGTGAACTTTGCCTAATGTTCGGGTCACGCGACCGATTTTTTTTTTCTCGTCCAAGAAAATCAGGCCAATTATGTTAATCAAACTGTGTTCAGGGTGTGATCCGATTTTCTCAGAAGTGAAGAACAAAAAAAAATTATTCTCCATTGTATCAGTCCTTGAAATCCAGATATGGTCTGAGTGTGGTCCGATCTTTTGGACACAGCGTGAACGGCCGAGTGAGATTTGATAACTGAATGCCACTCATGTACGTTGCGATTTTTTTCCTCGGACCGACTCGGAAAAGATTGGAGGTGTGAACTGCCCCATAGAATACATTGTTTTTATACTTCGTTCATTTCAAATAAGGTCTATCTTGGAGATGTTTGAGGAAACCTGGATAATGTATAAATTAGAGACAAAGTAAACAATTTTGAAGACTTCTTTTTATTATACAGTAGAAAAAAAGGTATTCTACTTAATGAATATATATATTATATGAATATAAAATATATATATATATATATATATATATATATATATATATATGTATATTGGCAGTACATGGAATTTAACTGGAGATCTAGAACATCTTGTGGTGACTTTCGGTAGCTGCAGAGTACACAGCATGCTGTGCGTAGAGCAGGTTTTCTTTTCATTTTTCTAGTAATGAATGACGACAGAAGCTAATTTGTCCAGCGATGACTAAAGTCTCCTGCCATAATGACAGACGACTTCTTCATGGCATGAAAGGAGATAGGATAATCCGTACAGAGAATGACTTTCCACCCGGTGGAAGGCTCATTGTAAATCCTCCTCTTACAGACAATTGAGAACATGGAACGACCCTTGAAGATTCCCTATACGTTGGCTGCTTTTTGTTCCAATTATTTGGCTAGACGATTAAGGTGATCTCAGACGGTATCTCCGACCTCCTCCACGTGATTTTCCATATTGAGAAGTCAATTTAAGACATTCTCATTTGCTCTCAAGTTGCGGATGAGTAGAAGTGAAGGATTGTAAGACTTTAAAGAGAACCTGTCACCAGGTTTGGCCGATATGAGTTACGGCCACGGCCTATCAGGGCTGATATGTAGCAGTCATACATATAATGCTGTATATCTGCCCCCGATCTGACCTGCAAGAGAAGAAAAATAAGTTTTATTATACTCACTAGAGTTGAGCGACCTTGACCTTTTTAGAGTCGAGCCGGGTTTTGCGAAACCCGACTATGTCCAAAGTCGGGTCGAGTGAAATCGGCCGATTATGACGTAAAGTCGGGATCGACCGAAACACGAAACCCAATGCAAGTCAATGGGGCAGCATAGTCGGCAGTGAGTGGGGGCCAGGAAAACACCTAGAGTACCCATTTTAATGTCAAAACCATCCATTCTTCTTAATGAAGCTTGTCAAGCGTAATTTACCTTATAATAATTGGAAGGCATTTGAAATTGGGGGTCATTTGGCTAAAGTTGTGGGGGGTAGGGCTGGTTCAAGTAATTAGTGGGCCCAGGAAATCTGGACCACGTCACGGCAGTGGAGCAGGGAGAGGTAAGTATTTCAACTTTGCAAGTGCTGTGAACCTGAGCAAGCAGGGGGGGCCCACTCGTTGGCATTGGCACTGGCACAGGGCCCCTCAAAGTACAGCGGTGTGTTTGCACGGCGGGGGCGCCTCCCACCGGCAGCAACACTTTTGCGTACTATGAGAGGCCCTGTGCCAGTGACGTCGCCAACTAGTATTCCTCCCCCCACCTGATGAAGGAACCTGCACTTTCATCTGCACCTTCCTCTTTGTCCCCGTGTAAGGTGGTATGGTATGCGGGAAGAGCAACCTGACTTTCAGCAGGGTCACAATGTTGTTGTGTAGCGTGCACGGGGAATGTTGCGTTATGGGTCAATGTACCAGCAGACTCATCTATCACTGGCTGGGCAATGGGCACGATGAAGTGGAAACACAGATATAGGCCCAAAGAAGAAAGTGGGCTAAATGCAGTTCAAAATTGGTAACACAGGAATAACCAGGGGGCATTGCAGTGGAGGACAACTGGAATGAGAGGCTGACACAGAGAGTAGGGCCAAATCAGTAAGTAGTCGAAATGCAGTTCAAGATTGGCAACCGTAGTAAACAGGCGGCACAGCTTTGTTCAGTGGAGGAGAACAGCAAGGAGTGGCAGACACCGATAGTAGGCCCCAACCCAACTAGTAGGCCAAATGCAGTCTAACATTAACAACTACTTAACGAGAGGCTGAAAATGGAATTTCAGGACAGGAAACCAGGAGAACAGCAAGGAGTGGCAGACACCGATAGTAGGCCCCAAACCAACTAGTACGCCAAATGCAGTTGTTCCATTTAACCACAATTTAATGAGAGCCTGAAGATAGAAGCTCAGGAAAGGCAACCTGGGGAACACCTTGGAGTGTAACACACCATCTCTCTCCACCCCATACCCATTTTGTAGGCCTAATGCTGTGTACTTTTCTACAACTACTAAACGAGAGTCGGAAGACCGAAGCAATGGCAAGGAAACCTGGGGAACACCTTGGAGTGTAACACACCATCTCTCTCCACCCCATACCCAATTTGTAGGCCTAATGCAGCCTACTTTCCGACACCTACTAAACGAGAGCATGAAGATCGAAGTTCAGGAAAGGCAACCTGGGGAACACCTTGGAGTGTAACACACCATCTCTCTCCACCCCATACCCATTTTTTAGGCCTAATGCAGTGTACTTTTCTACAACTACTAAACGAGAGTCGGAAGACCGAAGCAATGGCAAGGAAACCTGGGGAACACCTTGGAGTGTAACACACCATCTCTCTCCACCCCATTCCCCATTTTTTAGGCCTAATGCAGCCTACTTTCCGACACCTACTAAACGAGAGCATGAAGATCGAAGCTCAGGAAAGGCAACCTGGGGAACACCTTGGAGTGTAACACACCATCTCTCTCCACCCCATACCCATTTTGTAGGCCTAATGCTGTGTACTTTTCTACAACTACTAAACGAGAGTCGGAAGACCGAAGCAATGGCAAGGAAACCTGGGGAACACCTTGGAGTGTAACACACCATCTCTCTCCACCCCATACCCAATTTGTAGGCCTAATGCAGCCTACTTTCCGACACCTACTAAACGAGAGCATGAAGATCGAAGCTCAGGAAAGGCAACCTGGGGAACACCTTGGAGTGTAACACACCATCTCTCTCCACCCCATACCCAATTTGTAGGCCTAATGCAGCCTACTTTCCGACACCTACTAAACGAGAGCATGAAGATCGAAGCTCAGTAAAGGCAACCTGGGGAACACCTTGGAGTGTAACACACCATCTCTCTCCACCCCATACCCATTTTTTAGGCCTAATGCAGCGTACTTTTCTACAACTACTAAACGAGAGCATGAAGATCGAAGCTCAGGAAAGGCAACCTGGTGAAAACCTTGGAGTGTAACACAACCTGTCTCTACACCCCATACCAAATTTGTAGGCCTAATGCAGCGTAGTTTCCACCAACTACTAAACGAGAGCCGGAAGATCGAAGCTCATGAAAGGCAACCCGGGGAACACCTTGGAGTGTAACACAACCTCTCTCTACACCACGAAAGGGCTGATTCTTAGGAAGGAAGGCTGTTGTAAATAAGCATTGCGCGTCCGAGGGTGATTATATTCTTATTCGGTATCTACTCACCCTCGGACGCGCCATGCTTCTTGATTTGTAATTAATGTTTATTTGCAATGTGCTTTTGACTTACTCAATTATTTTTTTAATTATTGATTTTATTAAATTAATAGTTTAACATCTTATTGGAAATAATTTAAAGGAGACGCGACAGGACAACACTCGGTGGATGCCATATCTGTGTTAACAACTCCAAAAAACTTTCAGTTAACTTCTTGCAGGAGAAAGAAATTGTAGCTGTTGGACCTTTGTAGTACAGTTCCAGATATTTGTTGTGTGTTTGTTTTGATTGTTAAAATGTCTGCATTTGAGATCTCAACACGATCTTATTTTTTATAATCAAATTAATTTTTTAAATATTTTATTAGGTTGGTTCCAGGGGTACACGGGCCGCAGTAGACAGGTCAGTGGAGGCCTAGTGGAAGGAGGGACCGCAGATGCGCCACTGTTTCACCCATACACAATTAGTAGGCCTAATGCAGCGTAGTTTCCAACAGCTACTAAACGAGAGCCGGAAGATCGAAGCTCAGGAAAGGCAACCTGGGGAACACCTTGGAGTGTAACACAACCTCTCTCTACACCACGGAAGGGCTGATTCTTAGGAAGGAAGGCTGTTTTAAATAAGCATTGCGCGTCCGAGGGTGATTATATTCTTATTCGGTATCTACTCACCCTCGGACGCGCCATGCTTCTTGATTTGTAATTAATGTTTATTTGCAATGTGCTTTTGACTTACTCAATTATTTTTTTAATTATTGATTTTATTAAATTAATAGTTTAACATCTTATTGGAAATAATTTAAAGGAGACGCGACAGGACAACACTCGGTGGATGCCATATCTGTGTTAACAACTCCAAAAAACTTTCAGTTAACTTCTTGCAGGAGAAAGAAATTGTAGCTGTTGGACCTTTGTAGTACAGTTCCAGATATTTGTTGTGTGTTTGTTTTGATTGTTAAAATGTCTGCATTTGAGATCTCAACACGATCTTATTTTTTATAATCAAATTAATTTTTTAAATATTTTATTAGGTTGGTTCAAGGGGTACACGGGCCGCAGTAGACAGGTCAGTGGAGGCCTAGTGGAAGGAGGGACCGCAGATGCGCCACTGTTTCACCCATACACAATTAGTAGGCCTAATGCAGCGTAGTTTCCAACAGCTACTAAACGAGAGCCGGAAGATCGAAGCTCAGGAAAGGCAACCTGGGGAACACCTTGGAGTGTAACACAACCTCTCTCTACACCACGGAAGGGCTGATTCTTAGGAAGGAAGGCTGTTTTAAATAAGCATTGCGCGTCCGAGGGTGATTATATTCTTATTCGGTATCTACTCACCCTCGGACGCGCCATGCTTCTTGATTTGTAATTAATGTTTATTTGCAATGTGCTTTTGACTTACTCAATTATTTTTTTAATTATTGATTTTATTAAATTAATAGTTTAACATCTTATTGGAAATAATTTAAAGGAGACGCGACAGGACAACACTCGGTGGATGCCATATCTGTGTTAACAACTCCAAAAAACTTTCAGTTAACTTCTTGCAGGAGAAAGAAATTGTAGCTGTTGGACCTTTGTAGTACAGTTCCAGATATTTGTTGTGTGTTTGTTTTGATTGTTAAAATGTCTGCATTTGAGATCTCAACACGATCTTATTTTTTATAATCAAATTAATTTTTTTTATATTTAATGATGTTGGTTCAAGGGGTACACGGGCAGCAATAGACAGGTCAGTGGAGGCCTAGTGGAAGGAGTGACGGCAGACAGGCATCAAAGGCCTAACATTGGGCTGGCTGTAGGCAAGTTAAAATTGGTTCCAGGGGAACACGGCCATCAGTGGCCTGGTCAGTGTAGTTGTAGTTGAAAGAACGGGACGCAGACAGGCTTCGAAGGCCTAACATAATAACATAGGGCTGGCTGTAGGCAAGTTAAAATTGGTTCCAGGGGAACACGGCCATCAGTGGCCTGGTCAGTGTAGTTGTAGTTGAAAGAACGGGACGCAGACAGGCTTCGAAGGCCTAACATAACAAACTTGGGCTGGCTGTAGGCACTTTTAAATTTGTTCCAGGGGTACATGGGCAGCAGTGTATGGTCAGTGGAAGTCTAGTGGAAGGAGTGACCGCAGACAGGCTTCCAAGGCCTAACATAACAAACTTGGGCTGGCTGTAGGCACTTTTAAATTGGTTCCAGGGGTACACGGCCAGCAGTGGCCTGGTCAGTGGAAGTCTAGTGGAAGGAGTGACCGCAGACAGGCTTCCAAGGCCTAACATAACAAACTTGGGCTGGCTGTAGGCACTTTTAAATTGGTTCCAGGGGTACACGGGCAGCAGTGGTCTGGTCTGTGGAAGTCTAGTGGAAGGAGTGACCGCAGACAGGCTTCGAAGGCCTAACATAACAAACTTGGGCTGGCTGTAGGCACTTTTAAATTGGTTCCAGGGGTACACGGGCAGCAGTGGTCTGGTCAGTGGAAGTCTAGTGGAAGGAGTGACCGCAGACAGGCTTCCAAGGCCTAACATAACAAACTTGGGCTGGCTGTAGGCACTTTTAAATTGGTTCCAGGGGTACATGGGCAGCAGTGGTCTGGTCAGTGGAAGTCTAGTGGAAGGAGTGACCGCAGACAGGCTTCCAAGGCCTAACATAACAAACTTGGGCTGGCTGTAGGCACTTTTAAATTGGTTCCAGGGGTACATGGGCAGCAGTGGTCTGGTCAGTGGAAGTCTAGTGGAAGGAGTGACCGCAGACAGGCTTCCAAGGCCTAACATAACAAACTTGGGCTGGCTGTAGGCACTTTTAAATTGGTTCCAGGGGTACACGGGCAGCAGTGGTCTGGTCTGTGGAAGTCTAGTGGAAGGAGTGACCGCAGACAGGCTTCCAAGGCCTAACATAACAAACTTGGGCTGGCTGTAGGCACTTTTAAATTGGTTCCAGGGGTACATGGGCAGCAGTGGTCTGGTCAGTGGAAGTCTAGTGGAAGGAGTGACCGCAGACAGGCTTCCAAGGCCTAACATAACAAACTTGGGCTGGCTGTAGGAACTTTTAAATTGGTTCCAGGGGTACACGGGCAGCAGTGGTCTGGTCTGTGGAAGTCTAGTGGAAGGAGTGACCGCAGACAGGCTTCGAAGGCCTAACATAACAAACTTGGGCTGGCTGTAGGCACTTTTAAATTGGTTCCAGGGGTACACGGGCAGCAGTGGTCTGGTCAGTGGAAGTCTAGTGGAAGGAGTGACCGCAGACAGGCTTCCAAGGCCTAACATAACAAACTTGGGCTGGCTGTAGGCACTTTTAAATTGGTTCCAGGGGTACACGGGCAGCAGTGGTCTGGTCTGTGGAAGTCTAGTGGAAGGAGTGACCGCAGACAGGCTTCCAAGGCCTAACATAACAAACTTGGGCTGGCTGTAGGCACTTTTAAATTGGTTCCAGGGGTACACGGGCAGCAGTGGTCTGGTCTGTGGAAGTCTAGTGGAAGGAGTGACCGCAGACAGGCTTCCAAGGCCTAACATAACAAACTTGGGCTGGCTGTAGGCACTTTTAAATTGGTTCCAGGGGTACACGGCCAGCAGTGGCCTGGTCAGTGGAAGTCTAGTGGAAGGAGTGACCGCAGACAGGCTTCCAAGGCCTAACATAACAAACTTGGGCTGGCTGTAGGCACTTTTAAATTGGTTCCAGGGGTACACGGGCAGCAGTGGTCTGGTCTGTGGAAGTCTAGTGGAAGGAGTGACCGCAGACAGGCTTCGAAGGCCTAACATAACAAACTTGGGCTGGCTGTAGGCACTTTTAAATTGGTTCCAGGGGTACACGGGCAGCAGTGGTCTGGTCAGTGGAAGTCTAGTGGAAGGAGTGACGGCAGACAGTCTTCGAAGGCCTAACATAACAAAATTGGGCTGACTGTAGGCACTTTTAAATTGGTTCCAGGGTAACACGGCCAGCAGTGGCCTGGTCAGTGTAGTAGTTGTAGAAAGAAGGGACCGCAGACAGGCTTCGAAGGCCTAACATAACAAAAATGTCAAAACAATGGTATTGTCAGTGCCAGGCATTGAAGGATGTCAGCGCCTAGACTACACATTGGTGAAGCTGTGAGAGATAATTTTGCTAGTGGTAGAGCACTGTTTGAGCTGGGGGGGGGAACTGTCTTGTGGCCGGCGGTACAGGCACAGGGCCCCTCATATTACAACGGTGTGTCTGACGTTGGGTGCGCACCACCACCGCCAGAGACACTTTATTGTACTATGAGGGACCCAGTGGCAGTGCCGTCGACCAAAAGCGGCCACACCCACCTCTTCAGACAAACAGCACTCTCAAGGGTCCAAGCGCAAAGTGGCGATAGCACGGCCCCGTGTGGGGAGTTTGGCCATTTCGTGAGGTGGAAACATGTCGTATGCTGGACAATCAGGTGAAGAAAATTACGAGATTGGAAAAGTCATTCAGAATAGTCCACAGGCAAGACCTTTTCATAGGAAAGCTAGGTGTCAGCCGGGCAGGGTGGGGCAAAAGATTTTGAAATCCAGTTGTGGTTCATTTTAATGAAGGTTAGATCATCTACATTTTGGGTAGCCAGACGAGTCCTTTTTTCTGTTAGTATTGAACCTGCAGCACTGAATACTCTTTCTGATAGGACACTAGCTGCCAGGCAAGCAAGCTCCTGCAATGCATATTCTGCCAATTCTGGCCAGGTGTCTAATTTGGATGCCCAGTAATCAAATGGGAATGACGGTTGAGGGAGAACGTCGATAAGGGATGAAAAATAGTTTGTAACCATACTGGACAAATGTTGTCTCCTGTCACTTTGAATTGATGCTGCAGTACCTGTCCTGTCTGCGGTCATAGAAAAATCACTCCACAACCTGGTCAGAAAACCCCTCTGGCCAACGCCACTTCTGATTTCTGCCCCTCTAACACCTCTGGTCTGCTGGCCCCTGGAGCTCGTGTGAGAACGATCACGGGCGCTGTGTGCAGGGAATGCCAGAAGCAAACGGTCAACAAGAGTTGATTGTTTTGTTGCTAATATTAGTTCCAAGTTCTCATGTGGCATAATATTTTGCAATTTGCCTTTATAGCGAGGATCAAGGAGGCAGGCCAACCAGTAATCGTCATCGTTCATCATTTTTGTAATGCGTGTGTCCCTTTTGAGGATACGCAAGGCATAATCCGCCATGTGGGCCAAAGTTCCCGTTGTCAAATCTGCGGTTGTGCTTGGTTGAGGGGCAGTTGCAGGCAAATCTACGTCACTTGTGTCCCTCAAAAAACCAGAACCCGGCCTTGCCACGCCACCAATTTCCCGTGCCCCCGGGAAAGCTTCCTCATTAAAAATATACTCATCCCCATCATCCTCCTCATCCTCCACCTCCTCTTCGCCCGGTACTTCGTCATGTACACTGCCCTGACCAGACAATCGCTGACTGTCATCAAGGCTTTCCTCTTCCTCTGGTGCAGACGCCTGATCCTTTATGTGCGTCAAACTTTGCATCAGCAGACGCATTAGGGGGATGCTCATGCTTATTATGGCGTTGTCTGCACTAACCAGCCGTGTGCATTCCTCAAAACACTGAAGGACTTGACACATGTCTTGAATCTTCGACCACTGCACACCTGACAACTCCATGTCTGCCATCCTACTGCCTGCCCGTGTATGTGTATCCTCCCACAAAAACATAACAGCCCGCCTCTGTTCGCACAGTCTCTGAAGCATGTGCAGTGTTGAGTTCCACCTTGTTGCAACGTCTATGATTAGGCGATGCTGGGGAAGGTTCAAAGAACGCTGATAGGTCTGCATACGGCTGGAGTGTACAGGCGAACGGCGGATATGTGCGCAAAGTCCACGCACTTTGAGGAGCAGGTCGGATAACCCCGGATAACTTTTCAGGAAGCACTGCACCACCAGGTTTAAGGTGTGAGCCAGGCAAGGAATGTGTTTCAGTTGGGAAAGGGAGATGGCAGCCATGAAATTCCTTCCGTTATCACTCACTACCTTGCCTGCCTCAAGATCTACAGTGCCCAGCCACGACTGCGTTTCTTGCTGCAAGAACTCGGACAGAACTTCCGCGGTGTGTCTATTGTCGCCCAAACACTTCATAGCCAATACAGCCTGCTGACGTATGCCAGTAGCTGCCCCATAATGGGAGACCTGGTGTGCAACAGTGGCAGGTGCGGATGGAGTGTTTGTGCGACTGCGGTCTGTGGACGAGCTCTTGCTTCTGCAGGAGGACGAGGAGGAGGAGGAGGGGGTGCGAACGGCTACAGACAACTGTTTACTAGACCGTGGGCTAGGCAGAACTGTCCCAAACTTGCTGTCCCCTGTGGACCCTGAATCCACCACATTTACCCAGTGTGCCGTGATGGACACGTAACGTCCCTGGCCATGCCTACTGGTCCATGCATCTGTTGTCAGGTGCACCTTTGTGCTCACAGATTGCCTGAGTGCATGGACGATGCGCTCTTTAACATGCTGGTGGAGGGCTGGGATGGCTTTTCTGGAAAAAAAGTGTCGACTGGGTAGCTCGTAGCGTGGTACAGCGTAGTCCATCAGGTCTTTGAAAGCTTCGCTTTCAACTAACCGGTAGGGCATCATCTCTAACGAGATTAGTCTAGCTATGTGGGCGTTCAAACCCTGTGTACGCGGATGCGAGGCTAAGTATTTCCTTTTTCTAACCATAGTCTCATGTAGGGTGAGCTGGACTGGAGAGCTGGAGATCGTGGAACTAGCGGGGGTGCCGGTGGACATGGCAGACTGAGAGACGGTGGGAGATGGTATTGTTGCCGCCGGTGCCCTAGATGCAGTGTTTCCTACTACGAAACTGGTGATTCCCTGACCCTGACTGCTTTGGCCTGGCAAAGATACCTGCACAGATACAGCAGGTGGTGCGCTAAATGGTGGTCCTACACTGCCGGAAGGGATGTTGCGTTGATGACTAGCTTCATTGGCCGAGGGTGCAACAACCTTAAGGGACGTTTGGTAGTTAGTCCAAGCTTTCAAATGCATGGTGGTTAAATGTCTATGCATGCAACTAGTATTGAGACTTTTCAGATTCTGACCTCTGCTTAAGGAAGTAGAACATTTTTGACAGATGACTTTGCGCTGATCAATTGGATGTTGTTTAAAAAAATGCCAGACTGCACTCTTTCTAGCATCGGAACTCTTTTCAGGCATTGCAGACTGAGCTTTAACCGGATGGCCACGCTGTCCTCCACCAGGTTTTGGCTTTGCCACGCGTTTTGGGCAAGATACGGGCCCGGCAGATGGAACCTGTGGCGATGTTGATGCCTGCTGCGGCCCCTCCTCCTCCTCTGCTTCAGAACTGCTGCCGCCTGCACCCTGTTCCCCCAATGGCTGCCAATCGGGGTCAAGAACTGGGTCATCTAATAACTCTTCTTGTACCTCCTGCGCAACTTCGTCTGTGTCACCGTGTCGTTCGGTGGTATAGCGTTCGTGATGGGGCAACATAGTCTCATCAGGGTCTGATTCTTGATCAGCACCCTGCGAGGGCAATGTTGTGGTCTGAGTCAAAGGACCAGCATAGTAGTCTGGCTGTGGCTGTGCGTCAGTGCACTCCATGTCAGATTCAATTTGTAATGGGCATGGACTGTTAACTGCTTCACTTTCTAAGCCAGGGACGGTATGTGTAAAGAGCTCCATGGAGTAACCCGTTGTGTCGCCTGCTGCATTCTTCTCTGTTGTTGTTTTTGCTGAAGAGGACAAGGAAGCGACTTGTCCCTGACCGTGAACATCCACTAACGACGCGCTGCTTTTACTTTTACCAGTTTCACGAGAGGAGGCAAAAGAGCTAGAGGCTGAGTCAGCAAGATAAGCCAAAACTTGCTCTTGCTGCTCCGGCTTTAAAAGCGGTTTTCCTAATCCCAGAAAAGGGAGCGTTCGAGGCCTTGTGTAGCCGGACGACGAACCTGGCTCCACAGCTCCAGACTTAGGTGCAATATTTTTTTTCCCCACGACCACCTGATGCTCCACCACTACCACTACCCTCATTACCAGCTGACAATGAACGCCCCCGGCCACGACCTCTTCCACTAGACTTCCTCATTGTTTTAAAAACGTAACCAAACTAACGTTATTTGTTGCAGTCACACAACTTACACGGTGAGCTATAACTTCAGTATGATTTAGCTACCCCTTTACAGGTTGGTGAGACCACAGCGAAAATCAGGCCCAATGTTACACACTCTTTTTTTGGTGGCTGCAAATTAGAGAGATGCCCCACACGCAGGACTGTCACTGAAGCACAAATGTTAATATTAATGTCACACTATTATTTTTTTTTTATTTTTATTTTTTTCAGGAACACTTTAGAAACCCCCCCAAAAAAAAAAAATAGATTTTTGCAGGGAGAATTTAGAAAACAAATGTAACAAACTATATGCTTTCTATGGGCCACTGAGTGAGAGATGACGCACACAGGAATCAGGAGTGGCACACAAGCCCAGAGGCCAATATTTTTCTACCAATGATTGATGGAGTTATTTTCTCTGGTAGATTTTGGAACCCAAATCAAGGAAAAAAAATATAGGCTTTCTATGGACCACAATTGGAGAGAGAGAGAGAGAGAGAGAGATGGCACACCCAGGAGTCAAGACTGGCACACAAGCAGAAAGGCCAATATTAATCTCCCATTTTTTGGGGGGGTTTGTTTTTTTTTTTTTTTTTTTTTCAGGGAGACTTTAGAAAAAAAAATAATAAAAAAAATATGATTTTATCAGGAAGAATTTAGAAACCAAATAAAATAAAATGATTTTTTCAGGGAAAATTTATAAAACAAATAAAAACAAAAATAGGCGTTCTATGGCCCACTGACTGAGAGATGACGCACACAGGAGTCAGGAGTGGCACACAAGCCCAGAGGCCAATATTTTTCTACCAATGATTGATGTAGTTATTTTCTCTGGTAGATTTTGGAACCCAAATCAAGGAAAAAAAATATAGGCTTTCTATGGACCACAATTGGAGAGAGAGAGAGAGAGAGAGAGAGAGAGAGATGGCACACCCAGGAGTCAAGACTGGCACACAAGCAGAAAGGCCAATATTAATCTCCCACTGTTTTTTTTGTTTGTTTGTTTTTTTTTTTTTTCAGGGAGACTTTAGAAAAAAAAATAATAAAAAAAATATGATTTTATCAGGAAGAATTTAGAAACCAAATAAAATAAAATGATTTTTTCAGGGAAAATTTATAAAACAAATAAAAACAAAAATAGGCGTTCTATGGCCCACTGACTGAGAGATGACGCACACAGGAGTCAGGAGTGGCACACAAGCCCAGAGGCCAATATTTTTCTACCAATGATTGATGTAGTTATTTTCTCTGGTAGATTTTGGAACCCAAATCAAGGAAAAAAAATATAGGCTTTCTATGGACCACAATTGGAGAGAGAGAGAGAGAGAGAGAGAGAGAGAGAGATGGCACACCCAGGAGTCAAGACTGGCACACAAGCAGAAAGGCCAATATTAATCTCCCACTGTTTTTTTTGTTTGTTTGTTTTTGTTTTTTTTCAGGGAGACTTTAGAAAAAAAAATAATAAAAAAAATATGATTTTATCAGGAAGAATTTAGAAACCAAATAAAATAAAATGATTTTTTCAGGGAGAATTTATAAAACAAATAAAAACAAAAATAGGCGTTCTATGGCCCACTGACTGAGAGATGACGCACACAGGAGTCAGGAGTGGCACACAAGCCCAGAGGCCAATATTTTTCTACCAATGATTGATGTAGTTATTTTCTCTGGTAGATTTTGGAACCCAAATCAAGGAAAAAAAATATAGGCTTTCTATGGACCACAATTGGAGAGAGAGAGAGAGAGAGAGAGAGAGATGGCACACCCAGGAGTCAAGACTGGCACACAAGCAGAAAGGCCAATATTAATCTCCCACTGTTTTTTTTGTTTGTTTTTTTTTTTTTTTTTTCAGGGAGACTTTAGAAAAAAAAATAATAAAAAAAATATGATTTTATCAGGAAGAATTTAGAAACCAAATAAAATAAAATGATTTTTTCAGGGAGAATTTATAAAACAAATAAAAACAAAAATAGGCGTTCTATGGCCCACTGACTGAGAGATGACGCACACAGGAGTCAGGAGTGGCACACAAGCCCAGAGGCCAATATTTTTCTACCAATGATTGATGTAGTTATTTTCTCTGGTAGATTTTGGAACCCAAATCAAGGAAAAAAAATATAGGCTTTCTATGGACCACAATTGGAGAGAGAGAGAGAGAGAGAGAGAGAGAGAGAGAGAGATGGCACACCCAGGAGTCAAGACTGGCACACAAGCAGAAAGGCCAATATTAATCTCCCACTGTTTTTTTTGGTTGTTTTTTTTTTTTTTTTTTCAGGGAGACTTTAGAAAAAAAAATAATAAAAAAAATATGATTTTATCAGGAAGAATTTAGAAACCAAATAAAATAAAATGATTTTTTCAGGGAGAATTTAGAAAACAAATAAAACCAAAAATAGGCGTTCTATGGCCCACTGACTGAGAGAGAGAGAGAGATGGAACGCTTAGTACTGGCACACAAGCCCAAAGGGCAATATTAATCTCCCTTTTTTTTTCAGGGAGAATTTCTAAAACCCAAAAAAAAAAAAAATAGGCTTTCTATGGCCCACTATTTGTGAGAGAGATGGGACGCTCAGGACTGGCACAGATGGCACGCTCAGGACTGGCACAGAAGCCCAGAGGCCAATATTAATCTCCCTTTTTTTCTGGGAGAATTTATAAAACCAAAAAAATATTTAAATAGGCTTTCTATGGCCCACTATTTGTGAGAGAGATGGCACGCTCAGGACTGGCACAGATGGCACGCTCACAACTGGCACACAAGCCCAGAGGCCAATATTAATCTCCCTTTTTTCAGGGAAAATTTATAAAACCAAAAAAAAAATTAAATAGGCTTTCTATGGCCCACTATTTGTGAGAGAGATGGCACGCTCAGGACTGGCACAGATGGCACGCTCACAACTGGCACACAAGCCCAGAGGCCAATATTAATCTCCCTTTTTTCAGGGAAAATTTATAAAACAAAAAAAAAAATTAAATAGGCTTTCTATGGCCCACTATTTGTGAGAGAGATGGCACGCTCAGGACTGGCACAGATGGCACGCTCACAACTGGCACACAACCCCAGAGGCCAATATTAATCTCCCTTTTTTTCAGGGAGAATTTATAAAACCAAAAAAAAAAATTAAATAGGCTTTCTATGGCCCACTATTTGTGAGAGAGATGGCACGCTCAGGGCTGGCACAGATGGCACGCTCACAACTGGCACACAAGCCCAGAGGCCAATATTAATCTCCCTTTTTTCAGGGAAAATTTATAAAACCAAAAAAAAAATTAAATAGGCTTTCTATGGCCCACTATTTGTGAGAGAGATGGCACGCTCAGGACTGGCACAGATGGCACGCTCACAACTGGCACACAAGCCCAGAGGCCAATATTAATCTCCCTTTTTTTCAGGGAGAATTTATAAAACCAAAAAAAAAATAAAATAGGCTTTCTATGGCCCACTATTTGTGAGAGAGATGGCACACTCAGGACTGGCACACAAGCCCAAAGGCCAATATTAATCTCCCACTGTATTTTTATCAGGGAGAATTTATACACCCCACAAAAAAAAATACAGAAAAATGAAAAGGCTTTCTATGGCCCACTATGTGAGAGAGATGGCACACACAGGGATGGCACTCTAGCAGAAATGCCAAATTGCCAATCTTAATCTCCCACCAAAAAAAAAAAAAAAAAAAAAAAAACAGGGAATGTCCTACAATTACTATCTCCCTGCCTGCAGTAATCTCAGCCAGGTATGGCAGGCAGCTACTATCTCCCTGCCTGCAGTAATCTCAGCCAGGTATGGCAGGCAGGCAGCAATAAGGAGTGGACTGATGCACAAATGAAATAAAAAGTGTGGACAAACAAAAAAGATAGCTGTGCAGAAAGGAAGGAACAAGAGGATTTGTGCTTTGAAAAAAGCAGTTGGTTTGCACAGCGGCGTACACACAGCAATGCAGCTATCAGGGAGCCTTCTAGGGCAGCCCAATGAGCTACAGCGCTGAGGGGAAAAAAAAAAAAAAAAACTTCCACTGTCCCTGCACACCGAGGGTGGTGTTGGACAGTGCAAATCGCTGCAGCACAAGCGGTTTTGTGGTTAATGGACCCTGCCTAACGCTATCCCTGCTTCTGACAAAGCGGCAGCAACCTCTCCCTAAGCTCAGATCAGCAGCAGTAAGATGGCGGTCGGCGGGAACGCCTCTTTATAGCCCCTGTGACGTCGCAGACAGCAAGCCAATCACTGCAATGCCCTTCTCTAAGATGGTGGGGACCAGGACCTATGTCATCACGCTGCCCACACTCTGCGTTTACCTTCATTGGCTGAGAAATGGCGCTTTTCGCGTCATTGAAACGCGACTTTGGCGCGAAAGTCGCGTACCGCATGGCCGACCCCGCACAGGGGTCGGATCGGGTTTCATGAAACCCCGACTTAGCCAAAAGTCGGCGACTTTTGAAAATGTTCGACCCGTTTCGCTCAACCCTAATACTCACCAGCGGGGCGGTCCGATCCTGTCCGATGGGTGTCACAGGTCCTGGTCCAGCGCCTTCCATCTTCTTTCGATGCTGCCCTCCTGCTTGCTTCATGTGGACCTCCTGGCAGGTGAGTATAATAAAAGTTCTTTTTCTTCTCTTGCAGGTCGGATCAGGGATTATCTAGAGCTTTTCAGAATGCTATAAATAAGTTCTGAAACGCAGTGGCCGTATATTATATCGGCCAAACTTGGTGACAGGTTCACTTTAAGTAACATTGATAACAATCTGGAAAAATTTGACTGTTGATTTCTTCTCTATTCACATCCAAATTTACTTTGAAAATTCTGTCACATCAGTCCCCAATGGGGCTCACAATCCAATTTCCCAATATCAGTCACTCAAAAAAAACAGCTTTAAAGGAACCTAATTAATAAAAATTAGGAAATCTGACAAAATTCAAATTTTGCCAAGAAAATCAATGAATTTATTTGATGCTAATCAAATTACTTGTAAAAAATATTTCTCTGACATCTCCCCAGACCCTATAATATACAGTTATATAAACGGAAAGATTAAAAAATGTTTTAAAAACATTATGCTTACCTCCCCCTTACCAGTCCTGACATTGCAGCTCTCCACCGGTACTCCGAGTTCTCCTTCCAGCTCCCGTCTTCTCTTCTGTAGGAGAGACTAGGCCTCACACAACTTTATTAAACAGGCACCCCTGTTGTGAATTCTGTTGTCAAGCTCCCTCCTTTGGTCATGAATGGTACTTCGGCTGGTTCTGTCCATGGGCTTACTCTGGTGGTGGTGAGTGGGGCTGCGGCTTCTGAGGTTCCTTCCACAGGTGACGAGGTTAATTCATTAGCTGCTGCTCTATTTAACTCCACCTAGATCTTTGCTCCAGGCCACCTGTCAATGTTCCAGTATTGGTCTAGTTCACTCCTGGATCGTTCTTGTGACCTGTCTTCCCAGCAGAAGCTAAGTTCCTGCTTGTTTTTCTCTGGTTTGCTATTTTTCTGTCCAGCTTGCTATTTTGATTGTTGTCTTGCTTGCTGGAAGCTCTGGGACGCAGAGGGAGCGCCTCCGCACCGTGAGTCGGTGCGGAGGGTCTTTTTGCGCCCTCTGCGTGGTCTTTTTGTAGTTTTTTGTGCTGACCGCAAAGCTACCTTTCCTATCCTCTGTCTGTTCAGTAAGTCGGGCCTCACTTTGCTAAATCTATTTCATCTCTGTGTTTGTAATTTTCATCTTTACTCACAGTCATTATATGTGGGGGGCTGCCTTTTCCTTTGGGGAATTTCTCTGAGGCAAGGTAGGCTTTATCTTTCTATCTTTATGGCTAGCTAGTTCCTTAGGCTGTGCCGAGTTGCATAGGGAGCGTTAGGAGCAATCCACGGCTATTTTTAGTGTGTGTGATAGGATTAGGGATTGCGGTCAGCAGAGTTCCCACGTCTCAGAGCTCGTCCTATATTATCAGTAACTATCAGGTCATTCCGTGTGCTCTTAACCACCTGGTCCATTATTGTCCTGACCACCAGGTCATAACAGTACAGGTGGCCCAAAGTACTAATGCATCTCAATAGAGGGATAAGAGAAGTTCTGAGACCATTTTTTTTTCTTTGCAGTGTGTTTTGTCTCTTTTCCCCTTTACCTCTGGGTGGTTCAGGATACAAGTGTAGATATGGACATTCAAGGTCTGTCCTCTTGTATGGATAATCTCACTGCAAGGGTACAAAACATTCAAGATTTTGTGGTTCAGAATCCGATGTTAGAGCCTAGGATTCCAATTCCTGATTTGTTTTTTGGGGATAGATCTAAGTTTCTGAATTTCAAAAATAATTGTAAATTGTTTCTTGCTTTGAAACCTCGCTCCTCAGGTGACCCTGTTCAACAAGTGAAAATCATTATTTCTTTGTTACGTGGCCAGGAGATCCGGCATTGCGTGATGTTGATGCGTTTTTTCTGGCGCTCGGATTGCTTTATGATGAACCTAATTCAGTGGATCAGGCAGAGAAAATCTTGCTGGGTCTGTGTCAGGGTCAGGATGAGGTAGAGATATATTGTCAGAAGTTTAGGAAGTGGTCTGTACTCACTCAGTGGAATGAATGTGCCCTGGCAGCAATTTTCAGAAAGGGTCTCTCTGAAGCCCTTAAGGATGTCATGGTGGGATTTCCCATGCCTGCTGGTCTGAATGAGTCTATGTCTTTGGCCATTCAGATCGATCGACGCTTACGTGAGCGTAAAGCTGTGCACCATTTGGCGGTATTATCTGAGCATAGACCAGAGCCTATGCAATGTGATAGGACTTTGACCAGAGCTGAACGGCAAGAACACAGACGTCGGAATAGGCTGTGTTTTTACTGTGGTGATTCCACTCATGCTATCTCTGATTGTCCTAAGCACACTAAGTGTTTCGCTAGGTCTGCCACCATTGGTACGGTACAGTCGAAATTTCTTTTGTCCGTTACTCTGATCTGCTCTTTGTCATCCTATTCTGTTATGGCATTTGTGGATTCAGGCGCTGCCCTGAATTTGATGGACTTGGAGTTTGCTAGGCGCTGTGGTTTTTCTTGGAGCCCTTGCAGTATCCTATTCCATTGAGAGGAATTGATGCTACGCCTTTGGCCAAGAATAAGCCTCAGTACTGGACCCAATTGACCATGTGCATGGCTCCTGTACATCAGGAGGATATTCGCTTTTTGGTGTTGCATAATCTGCATGATGTGGTCGTTTTGGGGTTGCCATGGCTACAGGTCCATAATCCAGTATTGGATTGGAAATCTATGTCTGTGTCCAGCTGGGGTTGTCAGGGAGTACATGGTGATGTTCCATTTTTGTCTATTTCGTCATCCACCCCTTCTGAAGTCCCGGAGTTTTTGTCGGATTACCGGGATGTATTTGATGAGCACAAATCCAGTGCCCTACCTCCTCATAGGGATTGCGATTGTGCTATCAATTTGATTCCTGGTAGTAAGTTTCCTAAGGGCCGACTGTTCAATTTATCTGTGCCAGAGCACGCCGCTATGCGGAGTTATGTAAAGGAATCCTTGGAGAAGGGTCATATTCGCCCGTCGTCGTCACCATTGGGAGCAGGGTTCTTTTTTGTGGCAAAGAAGGATGGTTCTTTGAGACCTTGTATTGATTACCGCCTTCTTAATAAGATCACAGTCAAATTTCAGTACCCTTTGCCGCTGCTGTCTGATTTATTTGCTCCGATTAAGGGGGCTAGTTGGTTCACCAAGATAGATCTTCGTGGTGCGTATAATCTTGTGCGTATTAAACAGGGCGATGAATGGAAAACAGCATTTAATACGTCCGAGGGCCATTTTGAGTACCTGGTTATGCTATTCGGGCTTTCCAATGCTCCATCAGTATTTCAGTCCTTTATGCATGACATCTTCCGAGAGTACCTGGATAGATTCCTGATTGTATATTTGGATGATATTTTGATCTTCTCGGATGATTGGGAGTCTCACGTGAAGCAGGTCAGAATGGTGTTCCAGGTCCTTCGTGCGAATTCTTTGTTTGTGAAGGGGTCAAAGTGTCTCTTTGGAGTTCAGAAGGTTTCATTTTTGGGTTTCATTTTTTCCCCTTCTACTATCGAGATGGACCCTGTTAAAGTCCAGGCCATTTATGATTGGACTCAGCCGACATCTGTGAAGAGTCTGCAAAAGTTCCTGGGCTTTGCTAATTTTTATCGTCGCTTCACCAGTAATTTTTCTAGTGTTGCTAAACCGTTGACTGATTTGACCAAGAAGCGTGCTGATGTGGTCAATTGGTCTTCTGCAGCTGTGGAAGCTTTTCAGGAGTTGAAGCGTCATTTTTCTTCTGCCCCTGTGTTGTGCCAGCCAGATGTTTCGCTTCCGTTTCAGGTCGAGGTTGATGCTTCTGAGATTGGAGCAGGGGCTGTTTTGTCGCAAAGAAGTTCTGATGGCTCGGTGATGAAACCATGTGCCTTCTTTTCTAGAAAGTTTTCGCCTGCTGAGCGCAATTATGATGTTGGCAATCGAGAGTTGTTGGCCATGAAGTGGGCATTCGAGGAGTGGCGTCATTGGCTTGAAGGAGCCAAGCATCGCGTGGTGGTCTTGACGGATCACAAGAATTTGACTTATCTTGAGTCTGCCAATCGGTTGAATCCTTGACAGGCTCGTTGGTCGCTATTTTTCTCCCGTTTTGATTTTGTGGTTTCGTACCTTCCGGGCTCTAAGAATGTGAAGGCGGATGCCCTGTCTAGGAGTTTTGTGCCCGACTCTCCGGGTGTTCCTGAGCCGGCGGGTATTCTCAAAGAGGGGGTAATTTTGTCTGCCATCTCCCCTGATTTGCGGCGGGTGCTGCAAAAATTTCAGGCTGATAGACCTGACCGTTGCCCAGCAGAGAAACTGTTTGTCCCTGATAAATGGACTAGTAGAGTTATCTCTGAGGTTCATTGTTCGGTGTTGGCTGGTCATCCGGGAATCTTTGGTACCAGAGATTTGGTGGCTAGATCCTTTTGGTGGCCGTCTTTGTCGCGGGATGTGCGTTCTTTTGTGCAGTCCTGTGGGACTTGTGCTCGGGCTAAACCCTGCTGTTCTCGTGCCAGTGGGTTGCTTTTGCCCTTGCCGGTCCCGAAGAGGCCCTGGACGCATATCTCTATGGATTTTATTTCGGATCTCCCTGTCTCTCAAAAGATGTCGGTCATTTGGCTGGTTTGTGATCGCTTCTCTAAGATGGTCCATTTGGTACCCTTGTCTAAATTGCCTTCCTCCTCTGATTTGGTGCCATTGTTTTTCCAGCATGTGGTTCGTTTACATGGCATTCCGGAGAACATCGTTTCGGACAGAGGTTCCCAGTTTGTTTCGAGGTTTTGGCGAGCCTTTTGTGCTAGGATGGGCATTGATTTGTCTTTTTCCTCGGCTTTCCATCCTCAGACAAATGGCCAAACCGAACAAACTAATCAGACTTTGGAAACATATCTGAGATGCTTTGTTTCTGCTGATCAGGATGATTGGGTGTCCTTTTTGCCTTTGGCTGAGTTCGCCCTTAATAATCGGGCCAGCTCGGCTACTTTGGTTTCGCCGTTTTTCTGCAATTCTGGTTTCCATCCTCGTTTCTCTTCAGGGCAGGTTGAGTCTTCGGACTGTCCTGGTGTAGATACTGTGGTGGATAGGTTGCAGCAGATTTGGACTCATGTGGTGGACAATTTGACATTGTCCCAGGAGAAGGCTCAACGTTTCGCTAACCGCCGGCGCTGTGTGGGTCCCCGACTTCGTGTTGGGGATTTGGTTTGGTTGTCGTCTCGTTATGTTCCTATGAAGGTTTCCTCTCCTAAGTTTAAGCCTCGTTTCATTGGTCCGTATAAGATTTCTGAGGTTCTCAAACCTGTGTCGTTTCGTTTGACCCTTCCAGCTTCTTTTGCCATCCATAATGTATTCCATAGGTCATTGTTGCGGAGATACGTGGTGCCTGTGGTTCCATCCGTTGATCCTCCTGCCCCAGTGTTGGTTGAGGGGGAGTTGGAGTATGTGGTGGAGAAGATTTTGGATTCTCGTATTTTGAGACGGAAACTCCAGTACCTGGTCAAGTGGAAGGGTTATGGTCAGGAAGATAATTCCTGGGTCTTTGCCTCCGATGTTCATGCTGCCGATCTGGTTCGTGCCTTTCATTTGGCTCGTCCTGGTCGGCCTGGGGGCTCTGGTGAGGGTTCGGTGATCCCTCCTCAAGGGGGGGGTACTGTTGTGAATTCTGTTGTCAAGCTCCCTCCTTTGGTCATGAATGGTACTTCAGCTGGTTCTGTCCATGGGCTTCCTCTGGTGGTGGTGAGTGGGGCTGCGGCTTCTGAGGTTCCTTCCACAGGTGACGAGGTTAATTCGTTAGCTGCTGCTCTATTTAACTCCACCTAGATCTTTGCTCCATGCCACCTGTCAATGTTCCAGTATTGGTCTAGTTCACTCCTGGATCGTTCTTGTGACCTGTCTTCCCAGCAGAAGCTAAGTTCCTGCTTGTTTTTCTCTGGTTTGCTATTTTTCTGTCCAGCTTGCTATTTTGATTGTTGTCTTGCTTGCTGGAAGCTCTGGGACGCAGAGGGAGCGCCTCCGCACCGTGAGTCGGTGCGGAGGGTCTTTTTGCGCCCTCTGCGTGGTCTTTTTGTAGTTTTTTGTGCTGACCGCAAAGCTACCTTTCCTATCCTCTGTCTGTTCAGTAAGTCGGGCCTCACTTTGCTAAATCTATTTCATCTCTGTGTTTGTAATTTTCATCTTTACTCACAGTCATTATATGTGGGGGGCTGCCTTTTCCTTTGGGGAATTTCTCTGAGGCAAGGTAGGCTTTATTTTTCTATCTTTAGGGCTAGCTAGTTCCTTAGGCTGTGCCGAGTTGCATAGGGAGCGTTAGGAGCAATCCACGGCTATTTCTAGTGTGTGTGATAGGATTAGGGATTGCGGTCAGCAGAGTTCCCACGTCTCAGAGCTCGTCCTATATTATTAGTAACTATCAGGTCATTCCGTGTGCTCTTAACCACCAGGTCCATTATTGTCCTGACCACCAGGTCATAACACACCCCCATCATAGGATTTATTCTCTTAATATATTGCTCATTTTGTATTTCTACCCACCTAATTGTTCTCTTTTTTCTGCTCTATGTAGAAAGAAGTGTCTTGTCCCTGCACAAGTCATCACTCTCTCTGACTCATCTGCTCTGCTCCTTCCCCTGCCAAGAACTTTTGCAGTGACTGATGAGCCTTACAGGGAAAATTGACCTCCTGTTTATACATGAAGCTTAGAAGGATTCAGCTAATCAGTTTTTAATCACGTGATGTTATAGACCTAATGGAAAAGAGAAGAATTAACTGGATAGAAAGGCAAAATGAGCAATTTTAAGTACACAGTGCTATATAATATGATAACTGTAATATATTATGAGAATAAAAAGTGTGATGGGAGGAGCACTTTGACGAAAGCTCAGGTGAAACGCGCATCGGGCAGGTGCAGGCTGCTACGAGGTTCTACTACTGGTCAGAAAGAATACTGCTATTTATCATCTTATATTGTGGTGCAGTGACCAGTGTTACAGCCAGGGGGCGCTGTGTGTGTGCTTCAAGATGCGCTTGGAGGCATAGTTGTGATGAAACAGTGACTGGCAGAATTGTAGATGGCCGGTATGTGTGTCGCAGAGGAGGACACTCTGCGCTAACAATCTAAAGTTATGTTGTGGTCTGGGACCTGTAGTCCCACATGTAAATGTGTAAGTTCTAATGGGAGATTGGCAGGGCTAGTTGTGTGAGATGGGCGGGACAAACTAGCCACACACACCCACACTCCCACCCAAGGGAGTGGTTACAGGTATGTAATGTGACCAGGGTGTGGATCACATGCTCCTGTGTGGTTCCTGTGTTTGGATCTGTATGGTCCAAGTGCAAGGCCCTGGAAGCCTGTGTTGGAAATCCTGGGAATTCCTGAATAGCACATGGTTGGGCTTTGGCACTGAGTAGCCTGTGTGCTGTAGGTGCTGTAGGTCCTGCACGGTCAGTGTTGGAGGCTCCTGGGAGTGGAGTTGTCCTGGAAGCACTGTGAGACCGTCGACCTGGACGGTCGGTGTTGGAGGCTCCTGGGAGTGGAGTCGTCCTGGAAGCACCTGGAGACCATAGACCTGGACGGTCAGTGTTGGAGGCCCCTGGGAGTGAAGTCGTCCTGGAAGCACCTGGAGACCGTAGACCTGGACGGTCTGTGTTGGAGGCCCTTGGGAGTGGAGTCGTCCTGGAAGCACCTGGAGACCGTAGACCTGGACGGTCAGTGTTGGAGGCCCCTGGGAGTGGAGTCGTCCTGGAAGCACCTGGAGACCGTAGACCTGGACGGTCAGTGTTGGAGGCCCCTGGGAGTGGAGTCGTCCTGGAAGCACCTGGAGACCGTAGACATGGACGGTCTGTGTTGAGGACCTGGGACTGACGTGAAGTCAGTGTGAGGAGTGGAACTCCTGAGAGGTAACCCCGGACAAGGGGATTGTAATATACAGCAGAGAAGCCTATCTGCTACATGAACTGTCTGATGTCCTTTAATGTTTCGTGGCTGTATTGAAACGGACTGTACCCTATCTGGGTTATGCGGAGTTTAATAAACCAGACTCATGTGAGGTACCGTGCCTGAGTGCTTGAATCTTGTGCCAAGCGAGTGTCCCCCAACACACTCAGGTAGCGTGTCCCCACAATATATGCACTTTCTATTGCACACTGGCACTTTGTATTGAATATACAGTTTTACTCTGAGCCTTATGATCATTGTGGATTACTGCCATAGGGTATTGATTTTTACAATTCAGTACGTCAGTCTTATTTATTTGGATTTATTGATTGATTACTTTGTTGTACAGTGGGGCAAAAAAGTATTTAGTCAGTCAGCAATAGTGCAAGTTCCACCACTTAAAAAGATGAGAGGCGTCTGTAATTTACATCATAGGTAGACTTCAACTATGGGAGACAAACTGAGAAAAAAAAATCCAGAAAATCACATTGTCTGTTTTTTTAACATTTTATTTGCATATTATGGTGGAAAATAAGTATTTGGTCAGAAACAAAATTTCATCTCAATACTTTGTAATATATCCTTTGTTGGCAATGACAGAGGTCAAACGTTTTCTGTAAGTCTTCACAAGGTTGCCACATACTGTTGTTGGTATGTTGGCCCATTCCTCCATGCAGATCTCCTCTAGAGCAGTGATGTTTTTGGCTTTTCGCTTGGCAACATGGACTTTCAACTCCCTCCAAGGTTTTCTATAGGGTTGAGATCTGGAGACTGGCTAGGCCACTCCAGGACCTTGAAATGCTTCTTACGAAGCCACTCCTTCGTTGCCCTGGCGGTGTGCTTTGGATCATTGTCATGTTGAAAGACCCAGCCACGTTTCATCTTCAATGCCCTTGCTGATGGAAGGAGGTTTGCACTCAAAATCTCACGATACATGGCCCCATTCATTCTTTCATGTACCCGGATCAGTCGTCCTGGCCCCTTTGCAGAGAAACAGCCACAAAGCATGATGTTTCCACCACCATGCTTTACAGTAGGTATGGTGTTTGATGGATGCAACTCAGTATTCTTTTTCCTCCAAACACGACAAGTTGTGTTTCTACCAAACAGTTCCAGTTTGGTTTCATCAGACCATAGGACATTCTCCCAAAACTCCTCTGGATCATCCAAATGCTCTCTAGCAAACTTCAGACGGGCCCGGACATGTACTGGCTTAAGCAGTGGGACATGTCTGGCACTGCAGGATCTGAGTCCATGGTGGCGTAGTGTGTTACTTATGGTAGGCCTTGTTACATTGGTCCCAGCTCTCTGCAGTTCATTCACTAGGTCCCCCCGCGTGGTTCTGGGATTTTTGCTCACCGTTCTCGTGATCATTCTGACCCCACGGGGTGGGATTTTGCGTGGAGCCCCAGATCCAGGGAGATTATCAGTGGTCTTGTATGTCTTCCATTTTCTAATTATTGCTCCCACTGTTGATTTCTTCACTCCAAGCTGGTTGGCTATTGCAGATTCAGTCTTCCCAGCCTGGTGCAGGGCTACAATTTTGTTTCTGGTGTCCTTTGGCAGCTCTTTGGTCTTCACCATAGTGGAGTTTGGAGTCAGACTGTTTGAGGGTGTGCACAGGTGTCTTTTTATACTGATAACAAGTTTAACCAGGTGCCATTAATACAGGTAATGAGTGGAGGAAAGAGGAGACTCTTAAAGAAGAAGTTACAGGTCTGTGAGAGCCAGAAATCTTGATTGTTTGTTTCTGACCAAATACTTATTTTCCACCATAATATGCAAATAAAATGATAAAAAAACAGACAATGTGATTTTCTGGATTTTTTTTCTCAGTTTGTCTCCCATAGTTGAGGTCTACCTATGATGTAAATTACAGACGCCTCTCATCTTTTTAAGTGGTGGAACTTGCACTATTGCTGACTGACTAAATACTTTTTTGCCCCACTGTATATATTTTATGCAGTAGCTGCCTCCTTACTAATTTTTCATCTTCCTGCACTTTAAATCATGGATTGGTCCTACATGATATATCTATATATATAATTGTCTAAGGGTCACTTCCGTCTTTCTGTCTGTCTGTCTTTCTGTCTGTCTGTCTGTCACGGATATTCATTGGTCGCGGCCTCTGTCTGTCAAGGAAATCCAAGTCGCTGACTGGTCGTGGCAAAACAGCCACGACCAATCAGCGACGGGCACAGTCTGGAAGAAAATGGCCGCTCCTTACTCCCCGCAGACACTGCCCGGCGCCCGCATACTCCCCTCCGGCCACCGCTAACATAGGGTTAATGCCGGCGGTAACGGACTGCGTTATGCCGCGGGTAACGCACTCCGTTACCGCCGCTATTAACCCTGTGTGTCCCCAACCTTTTACTATTGATGCTGCCTATGCGGCATCAATAGTAAAAAAATGTAATGTTAAAAATAATAGAAAAACAAAAAACCTGCTATACTCACCCTACGGCGGCCTCCGCTATCTTCCGTTCCCATAGATGCATTGCGAAATTATCCAGAATACTTAGCGGTCTCGCGAGACTGCTAAGTCATCTGGGTAATTTCACAATGCATCCTGTGAACGGAAGATGGTGGCAGCCGTGCACGTATCGCTGGAGCTTTGGTGGATCCCGCCGGAGGGTGAGTATATAACAATTTTTTATTTTAATATTTTTTTAACAGGGATATGGTGCCCACACTGCTGTGTACTACGTGGGCTGTGTTACATACCACGTGGCTCTGTGCTGTATACTACATAGGCAGTGTTATATACTATGTGGGCTGTGTGATATACTCCGTGGGCTGTGCTATATACTGCGTGGGCTGTGCTATATATTACGTGGCCACTGTTATATACTGCGTGGGCAGTGTTATATACTACGTGGCTGGCCAATATGCTACGTGGCTCTGTGCTGTATACTACGTAGCTGGGCAATATACTACATAGCTGGGCAATATACTACGTGACTGGGCAATATACTACGTGGCTGGGCAATATAGTACGTGACTGGGCAATATACCACGTGGCTGGGCAATATACTACATAGCTTGGCAATATACTACGTGGCTGTGCAATATACTACATAGCTGGGCAATATACTACGTGGCTGGGCAATATACTACGTAGCTGGGCAATATAGTACGTGGCTGGGCAATATAGTACGTGACTGGGCAATGTACTACGTGGCTGTGCAATATACTACGTGGCTGTGCAATATACTACGTGGCTGTGCAATATACTACGTGGCTCTGTGCTGTACACTACGTCGCTGTGCAATATACTACGTAGCTGGGCAATATACTACGTGGCTGGGCAATATAGTACGTGACTAGGCAATATACTACGTGGCTCTGTGCTGTATACTATGTGACTGGGCAATATAGTACGTGGCTGGGCAATATACTACATGGGCTGTGCAATATACTACGTGGACATGCATATTCTAGAATACCCGATGCGTTAGAATCGGGCCACCATCTAGTGAATTTATAAACATACAGTGTACTATTTTTCCAATATGTAAGATATTTATTGACTGACAGTTTATTATAATGAACGGATCGATTTCCATTATTTTTGGTGCTATCATTGTTCATTATTTTTTACCCTGTACCAACCCGCAAATTTTTTCCATTTGATTTTTCACACTAGAACATATGGGATTAATTATAACTGGGGAAGTGGGAGGTAGCTGATACTTCAACCTCCATTGAAGTAGGATCCTCCTGCAGTGACCAGTTAATGACAACAGGAGATTTCTGGGAAAAAGACACCAAGACTAAGATTTGTTTATGTAGAGGCAGTGAAAGTACACGATCAAGGCCAAAGGTTCCTCTGATCAAAGCACTATCCTAAAGACATTTGGGACCAGTGGTCAGTAATGAATTTTGAGGTTTTCATTGATCTGATATTTATGGGAGATATATTTTTGGCATCGTGGCAAAGTGACGAACATAACGCATTCACTCATATCAAAGTAAGGCCAGCAGAACCCCTCCAAGGTAATATTGCTCTGATGGATTGTGCTATCCATGCCATCTTTCATTTCTATACACAGGTAAAATGGCGATAAGAAACAAGACGACAATATCTACCACCTGGAACCTCCAGAGGCGAAGGTATCCTGTAAGTTGGTGATCTTATAAAATTCTAAAGGACCTAGCACATCCCGCAATCATCGGATCTCTAAGCATTCCCCAGACAACAAAGGTGACAGTCCCGACAGTTCCGGAACCGGCACAAGAAAGATACGCCCGGTCCCTCCTCTTACACCTATGTGAGTAGTGTGTGTAAAAAATATTGTACTCTGCAGCTGTTTTTGCAAGTAGTGTGTGAAAAAAAACATTCTACTCTGCAGCTATCTCTTTCCCACTTGTGTGCTAAAAAATATATAATTCTACTGTTGTGTCTATATGAGTTGTGTTTCTAAAATGTTACTCTGCTCTGCAGTCATCTTTTTTGTGAGTAGTGTGTCTAAAAATTTTCTACTCTACTGCTGAATCTGTACGAGTTGTACCTGTGCCTAAAAATATCCTAAAAAAATAACTTTGCCTTTAAATCTTTGCAACCCTGCCTCTGGGTGTAATGTGCCAAAAAGCCTCTGTGGGTATTGCCCAAAAGCCTCTAGGAGTACTGTGCCAAAAAGCCTATGTGTGTACTGTTCCAAAAAGCCTATCTTTGTACTCTGAAGATGTGTCTGTGTGAGTAGTGTGCCTAAAAAATAATTATACTTTACTCCGGTGTCTGTACGAGTCGTGGGCCTAAAAAATAGTTATACTCTGCACCTGTGTCTGTGGGAGTACGGTGCGTAAAAACTAAATGTTCTGCTCTGCAACCGTGTCTGTGGGAATGCTGTGCCAGAAAAACATATGCATGTACTCTGCACGCATCTCTGCAGGAGTACTTTGAAAAAAGCCACTGTGGGGGTACTCAGCAAAACAACCTGCTAGGGTTTGGCGGAACGCACCAATATATATTTATAGAGCAATAGGTGCGTTCACATGCCAGGGTCCACCGTGCAGGAGTAAAACCCGCTGATAGTAACTGACGGTACTATATAGCGGTATAAGTGAACTCTGTTACTTCACAGAGTCACTTAAGACAAGAGAACGCTGTGCCCTGATAACCTCACAGAGGAACACAGCTACCGAATAAAGCGAACAGTGGTCATGCAGTCAGAATAGCACACGCAAAACTCCTCACCGGAGGTGCCGGTATTCTAGGGGCTTATTTCAGCCGGGCCCTGAATCCACTCTCACAAAACTCCTCACCGGAGGTGCCGGTATTCTAGGGGCTTATTTCAGCTGAACCCTGAAACCACATACATATGACCACACTGACGCAGAACACACAAGTTAGTTGATACTAGCGCATGGCTGTGCGGCCATGCAAACATTTTATAGCTGCAGCAACTACAGGACCTTCCTAGAGGACCAATGGGAGCTGCTACAGTACCTCAGCTGTTGTGATAGGCAATTCAGTATCACAATGGACATAGCGGTAAGAGCACATACAGTGATCTGACAATAACCCAAAATAATAGAACGAGCTCTGAGACGTGGGAACTCTGCAGACCGCAATCCCTAATCCTCTCCAAACAACACTAGAGGCAGCCGTGGATTGCGCCTAACTCTACCTATGCAACTCGGCACAGCCTGAGAAACTAACTAGCCTGAAGATAGAAAATAAGCCTACCTTGCCTCAGAGAAATACCCCAAAGGAAAAGGCAGCCCCCCACATATAATGACTGTGAGTTAAGATGAAAAGACAAACGTAGGGATGAAATAGATTCAGCAAAGTGAGGCCCGACTTTCTTAACAGAGCGAGGATAGGAAAGATAACTTTGCGGTCTACACAAAACCCTAAAGAAAACCACGCAAAGGGGGCAAAAAGACCCTCTGTACCGAACTAACGGCACGGAGGTACACCCTTTGCTTCCCAGAGCTTCCAGCAAAACAATTAGACAAGCTGGACAGAAAAAATAGCAAACAAATAGCAAAGAAGAACTTAGCTATGCAGGGCAGCAGGCCACAGGAATGATCCAGGGAAAAACAAGTCCAACACTGGAACATTGACGGGAAGCATGGATCAAAGCATTAGGTGGGGTTAAGTAGAGAAGCACCTAACGACCTCACCAGATCACCTGAGGGAGGAAACTCAGAAGCTGCAGTACCACTTTCCTCCACAAACGGAAGCTCCCAGAGAGAATCAGCCGAAGTACCACTTGTGACCACAGGAGGGAGCTCTGCCACAGAATTCACAACAGTACCCCCCCCCTTGAGGAGGGGTCACCGAACCCTCACCAGAGCCCCCAGGCCGACCAGGATGAGCCACATGAAAGGCACGAACAAGATCGGGAGCATGGACATCAGAGGCAAAAACCCAGGAATTATCTTCCTGAGCATAACCCTTCCATTTAACCAGATACTGGAGTTTCCGTCTTGAAACACGAGAATCCAAAATCTTCTCCACAATATACTCCAATTCCCCCTCCACCAAAACCGGGGCAGGAGGGTCAACAGATGGAACCATAGGTGCCACGTATCTCTGCAACAATGACCTATGGAATACGTTATGTATGGTAAAAGAATCTGGGAGGGTCAGACGAAAAGACACAGGATTAAGAACCTCAGAAATCCTATACGGACCAATGAAACGAGGTTTAACCCCAAGGGTGGTTTGCACGTTAATGACCGGGCCAATTTTTACAATTCTGACCATTGTCCCTTTATGAGGTTATAACTCTGGAACGCTTCAATGGATCTCGGTGATTCTCACATTGTTTTCTCGTGACATATTGTACTTCATGACAATGGTAAACAATTTTTGATAGTACCTGCGTTTATTTGTGAAAAAAACGGAAATTTGGCGAAAATTATGAAAATTTCGCAATTTTCCAACTTTGAATTTTTATGCAATTAAATCACAGAGATATGTCACACAAAATACTTAATAAGTAACATTTCCCACATGTCTACTTTACATCAGCACAATTTTGGAACCAAAATTTTTTTTTGTTAGGGAGTTATAAGGGTTAAAAGTTGACCAGCAATTTCTCATTTCTACAACACCATTTTATTTTAGGGACCACATCTCATTTGAAGTCATTTTGAGGGGTCTATATGATAGAAAATACCCAAGTGTGACACCATTCTAAAAACTACACCCCTCAAGGTGCTCAAAACCATATTCAAGAAGTTTATTAACCCTTCTGGTGCTTCACAGGAATTTTTTGAATGTTTAAATAAAAATGAACATTTAACTTTTTTTCACAAAAAATTTAATTCAGCTCCAATTTGTTTTATTTTACCAAGGGTAACAGGAGAAAATGGACCTCAAACATTGTTGTACAATTTGTCCTGAGTATGCCAATACCCCACATGTGGGGGTAAACCACTGTTTGGGCGCATGGCAGAGCTCGGAAGCGAAGGAGTGCCATTTGACTTTTCAATGCAAAATTGACTGGAATTGAGATGGGACGCCATGTTTCGTTTGGAGAGCCCCTGATGTGGCTAAACATTGAAACCCCCCACAAGTGACACCATTTTGGAAAGTAGACCCCCTAAGGAACTTATCTAGAGGTGTGGTGAGCACTTTGACCCAACAAGTGCTTCACAGAAGTTTATAATGTAGAACCGTAAAAATAAAAAATCATATTTTTTCACAAAAATTATCTTTTCGCCCCCAATTTTTTATTTTCCCAAGGGTAAGAGAAGAAATTGGACCCCAAAAGTTGTTGTACAATTTGTCCTGAGTACGCTGATAGCCCATATGTGGGGGTAAACCACTGTTTGGGCGGATGGGAGAGCTCGGAAGGGAAGGAGCGCCGTTTGACTTTTCAATGCAAAATTGACAGGAATTGAGATGGGACGTCATGTTGCGTTTGAAGAGCCACTGATGTGCCTAAACATTGAAACCCCCCACCAGTGACACCATTTTGGAAAGTAGACCCCCTAAGGAACTTATCTAGAGGTGTGCTGAGCGCTTTGACCCACCAAGGGCTTCACAGAAGTTTATAATGGAGAGCCGTAAAAATAAAACAAAAATTTTTTCCCACAAAAATTATTTTTTAGCCCCCAGTTTTGTATTTTCCCGAGGGTAACAGGAGAAATTCGACCCCACAATTTGTTGTCCATTTTGTCCTGAGTGCGCTGATACCCCATATGTGGGGGGGAACCACTGTTTGGGCGCATGGGAGGGCTCGGAAGGGAAGGAGCTCCATTTGGAATGAGGACTTAGATGGAATGGTCTGCAGGTGTCACATTGCATTTGCAGAGCCCCTAATGTACCTAAACAGTAGAAACCCCCCACAAGTGACACCATTTTGGAAACTAGACCCCCTAAGGAACTCATCTAGATGTGTTGTGATAGCTTTGATCCCCCAAGTGTTTCACTACAGTTTGTAACGCAGAGCCGTGAAAATTAAAAAAAAAAATCTTTCCCCCCAAAATTATTTTTTAGCCCCCAGTTTTGTATTTTCCCGAGGGTAAGAGGAGAAATTCGACCCCAAAAGTTGTTGTCCAATTTGTCCTGAGTACGCTGATACCCCGTATGTTGGGGGAAACCACCGTTTGAGCGCATGGCAGAGCTCGAAAGGGAAGGAGCGCCATTTGGAATGCAGACTTAGATGGAATGGTCTGCATGCGTCACATTGCGTTTGCAGAGCCCCTAATGTACCTAAACAGTAGAAACCCCCCACAAGTGACCCCATATTGGAAACTAGACCCCCCAGGGAACTAATCTAGATGTGTTGTGAGAACTTTGAACCCCCAAGAAGTGTTTCACTACAGTTTATAACGCAGAGCCGTGAAAATAAAAAATCTTTTTTTTCCCACAAAAAATATGTTTTAGCCCCGAGTTTTGTATTTTCCCAAGGGTAACAGGAGAAATTGGACCCCAAAAGTTGTTGTCCTATTTGTCCTGAGTACGCTGATACCCCATATGTTGGGGTAAACCCCTGTTTGGGCACACGGGAGAGCTCGGAAGGGAAGAAGCACTGTTTTACTTTTTCAACGCAGAATTGGCTGGAATTGAGATCGGACGCCATGTCGCGTTTGGAGAGCCCCTGATGTGCCTAAACAGTGGAAACCCCCCAATTATAACTGAAACCCTAATCCAAACACATCCCTAACCCTAATCCCAACAGTAACCCTAACCACACCTCTAACCCTGACACACCCCTAACCCTAATCCCAACCCTATTCCCAACCGTAAATGTAATCTAAACCCTAACTGTAACTTTAGCCCCAACCCAAACTGTAGCCCTAACCCTAGCCCTAACCCTAATCCTAGCCCTAACCCTAGCCCTAACCCTAACCCTAGCCCTAACCCTAACCCTAGCCCTAACCCTAGCCCTAACCCTAACCCTAGCCCTAGCCCTAACCCTAACCCTAGCCCTAACCCTAGCCCTAACCCTAGCCCTAGCCCTAGCCCTAGCCCTAACCCTAGCCCTAGCCCTAGCCCTAACTCTAACCCTAGCCCTAATGGGAAAATGGAAAAAAATACATTTTTTTAATTTTTCCCTAACTAAGGGGGTGATGAAGGGGGGTTTGATTTACTTTTATAGCGGGTTTTTTAGCGGATTTTTATGATTGGCAGCCGTCACACACTGAAAGACGCTTTTTATTGCAAAAAATATTTTTTGCGTTACCACATTTTGAGAGCTATAATTTTTCTATATTTTGGTCCACAGAGTCATGTGAGGTCTTGTTTTTTGCGGGACGAGTTGACGTTTTTATTGGTAACATTTTCGGGCACGTGACATTTTTTGATCGCTTTTTATTCCGATTTTTGTGAGGCAGAATGACCAAAAACCAGCTATTCATGAATTTCTTTTGGGGGGGGCGTTTATACCGTTCCACGTTTGGTAAAATTGATAAAGCAGTTTTATTCTTCGGGTCAGTACGATTACAGCGACATCTCATTTATATCATTTTTTTATGTTTTGGCGCTTTTATACGATAAAAACTATTTTATAGAAAAAATAATTATTTTGGCATCGCTTTATTCTCAGGACTATAACTTTTTTATTTTTTTGCTGATGATGCAGTATGGCGGCTCGTTTTTTGCGGGACAAGATGACGTTTTCAGCGGTACCATGGTTATTTATATCTGTCTTTTTGGTCGCGTGTTATTCCACTTTTTTTTCGGCGGTATGATAATAAAGCGTTGTTTTTTGCCTCGTTTTTTTTTTTTTTTCTTACGGTGTTTACTGAAGGGGTTAACTAGTGGGCCAGTTTTATGGGTCGGGCCGTTACGGACGCGGCGATACTAAATATGTGTACTTTTATTGTTTTTTTTTTATTATTTAGATAAAGAAATATATTTATGGGAATAATAATTTTTTTTTTCATTATTTTGGAATATTTTTTTTTATTTTTTTTTACACATTTGAAATTCTTTTTTTTTACTTTTTTACTTTGTCCCAGGGGGGGACATCACAGATCAGTGATCTGACAGTTTGCACAGCACTCTGACAGATCACTGATCTGACATGCAGCGCTGCAGGCTTCACAGTGCCTGCTCTGAGCAGGCTCTGTGAAGCCACCTCCCTCCCTGCAGGACCCGGATCCGCGGCCATCTTGGATCCGGGGCTGGAGGGAGCAGGGAGGGAGGTGCGGGGGGCTCAGGGAAGCCCGCAGGGAGCCCTCTCCCTGCGGGAAGCTTCCCTTTACCGCCGGCACATCGCGATCATCTTTGATCGCGGTGTGCCGGGGGTTAATGTGCCGGGGGCGGTCCGTGCAATAAACAGCTGACACCCGGCCGCGATCGGCGGCGCTCCCCCTGTGAGCGCCGCCGATCGCGCTGGACGTACTATCCCGTCCATGGTCATAGGGGCCCACCCCACATGGACGGGATAGTACGTCCGATGTCAGAAAGAGGTAAAACTTAGGAGAGGAAACCTTCATAGGAATATGACGAGAAGATAACCAAACCAGATCCCTGCGATTAGCGAAACGTTGAGCCTTCTCCTGGGACAAGGTCAAATTGTCCACTACATGAGTCCAAATCTGCTGCAACCTGTCTACCACAGTATCCACACCAGGACAGTCCGAAGACTCAACCTGTCCTGAAGAGAAACGAGGATGGAACCCAGAATTGCAGAAAAATGGCGAAACCAAGGTAGCCGAGCTGGCCCGATTATTAAGGGCGAACTCAGCCAAAGGCAAAAAGGACACCCAGTCATCCTGATCGGCAGAAACAAAGCATCTCAGATAGGTTTCCAAGGTCTGATTGGTTCGTTCGGTCTGGCCATTAGTCTGAGGATGGAAAGCCGAGGAAAAAGACAAGTCAATGCCCATCCTACCACAAAAGGCTCGCCAAAATCTCGAAACAAACTGGGAACCTCTGTCAGAAACGATATTCTCTGGAATGCCATGCAAACGAACCACATGCTGGAAGAACAATGGCACCAAATCAGAGGAGGAAGGCAATTTAGACAAGGGTACCAGATGGACCATCTTAGAAAAGCGATCACAGACCACCCAAATGACTGACATCTTTTGAGAAACGGGAAGATCTGAAATAAAATCCATAGAGATATGTGTCCAAGGCCTCTTCGGGACCGGCAAGGGCAAAAGCAACCCACTGGCACGAGAACAGCAGGGCTTAGCCCGAGCACAAATCCCACAGGACTGCACAAAAGTACGCACATCCCGCGACAGAGATGGCCACCAAAAGGATCTAGCCACTAACTCTCTGGTACCAAAGATTCCAGGATGACCAGCCAACACCGAACAATGAACCTCAGAGATCACTTTATTCGTCCACCTATCAGGGACAAACAGTTTCTCCGCTGGACAACGATCAGGTTTATTAGCCTGAAATTTTTGCAGCACCCGCCGCAAATCAGGGGAGATGGCAGACACAATTACTCCTTCCTTGAGGATACCCGCCGGCTCAGATAAACCCGGAGAGTCGGGCACAAAACTCCTAGACAGAGCATCTGCCTTCACATTTTTAGAGCCCGGAAGGTACAAAATCACAAAGTCAAAACGGGCGAAAAACAGCGACCAACGAGCCTGTCTAGGATTCAAATGCTTAGCAGACTCGAGATAAGTCAGGTTCTTATGATCAGTCAATACCACCACGCGATGCTTAGCTCCTTCAAGCCAATGACGCCACTCCTCGAATGCCCACTTCATGGCCAGCAACTCTCGGTTGCCCACGTCATAATTTCGCTCAGCAGGCGAAAACTTCCTGGAAAAAAAAGCGCATGGTTTCATCACTGAGCAATCAGAACCTCTCTGCGACAAAACAGCCCCTGCTCCAATCTCAGAAGCATCAACCTCGACCTGGAACGGAAGAGAAACATCTGGTTGACACAACACAGGGGCAGAAGAAAAACGACGCTTCAACTCTTGAAAAGCTTCCACAGCAGCAGAAGACCAATTGACCAAATCAGCACCCTTCTTGGTCAAATCGGTCAATGGTTTGGCAATACTAGAAAAATTGCAGATGAAGCGACGATAAAAATTAGCAAAGCCCAGGAACTTTTGCAGACTTTTCAGAGATGTCGGCTGAGTCCAATCATGGATGGCTTGGACCTTAACAGGATCCATCTCGATAGTAGAAGGGGAAAAGATGAACCCCAAAAATGAAACCTTCTGCACACCAAAGAGACACTTTGATCCCTTCACAAACAAAGAATTAGCACGCAGGACCTGAAAAACTGTTCTGACCTGCTTCACATGAGACTCCCAATCATCCGAGAAGATCAAAATGTCATCCAAGTACACAATCAGGATTTTATCCAGGTACTCTCGGAAGATGTCATGCATAAAGGACTGAAACACTGATGGAGCATTGGCAAGTCCGAATGGCATCACTAGATACTCAAAATGACCCTCGGGCGTATTAAATGCAGTTTTCCATTCATCGCCTCGCCTGATTCGCACCAGATTATACGCACCACAAAGATCTATCTTGGTGAACCAACTAGCCCCCTTAATCCGAGCAAACAAATCAGATAACAATGGCAAGGGGTACTGAAATTTAACAGTGATCTTATTAAGAAGGCGGTAATCTATACAAGGTCTCAGCGAACCATCCTTCTTGGCTACAAAAAGAACCCTGCTCCTAATGGCGACGATGACGGGCGAATATGCCCCTTCTCCAGGGATTCCTTCAAATAACTGCGCATAGCGGTGTGCTCAGGCACGGATAAATTAAACAGTCGACCTTTTGGGAATTTACTACCAGGAATCAAATTGATAGCACAATCACAATCCCTATGCGGAGGTAGGGCATCGGACTTGGGCTCACCAAATACATCCCGGTAATCAGACAAGAACTCTGGAACCTCAGAAGGGGTGGATGACGAAATTGACAGAAATGGAACATCACCATGTACCCCCTGACAACCCCAGCTGGACACCGACATGGATTTCTAATCCAATACTGGATTATGGGCTTGTAGCCATGGCAACCCCAACACGACCACATCATGCAGATTATGCAACACCAGAAAGCGAATAACCTCCTGATGTGCAGGAGCCATGCACATGGTCAGCTGGGTCCAGTATTGAGGCTTATTCTTGGCCAAAGGCGTAGCATCAATTCCTCTCAATGGAATAGGACACTGCAAGGGCTCCAAGAAAAACCCACAACGCTTAGCATATTCCAAGTCCATCAAATTCAGGGCAGCGCCTGAATCCACAAACGCCATGACAGAATACGATGACAAAGAGCAGATCAAGGTAACAGACAGAAGAAATTTTGACCGTACTGTACCAATGGTGGCAGACCTAGCGAACCGCTTAGTGCGCTTAGGACAATCAGAGATAGCATGAGTGGAATCACCACAGTAGAAACACAGCCCATTCAGACGTCTGTGTTCTTGCCGTTCAACTCTGGTCATAGTCCTATCGCACTGCATAGGCTCATGTTTAATCTCAGGTAATACCGCCAAATGGTGCACAGATTTACGTTCACGCAAGCGTCGACCGATCTGAATGGCCAAAGACATAGACTCATTCAAACCAACAGGCATAGGAAATCCCACCATGACATCCTTAAGGGCTTCAGAGAGACCCTTTCTGAATATAGCTGCCAGCGCAGATTCATTCCATTGAGTGAGTACGGACCACTTTCTAAATTTCTGGCAATATACCTCTATCTCATCCTGAGCCTGACAAAGAGCCAGCAAATTTTTTTCTGCCTGATCCACTGAATTAGGCTCATCGTACAGCAATCCAAGCGCCAGGAAAAACGCATCGATATTACTTAATGCAGGATCTCCTGACGCAAGAGAAAATGCCCAGTCCTGAGGGTCGCCACGCAAAAAAGAAATGACGATCCTAACCTGTTGAACTGGGTCACCAGAGGAGCGAGGTTTCAAAACCAGAAATAGTTTACAATTATTTTTGAAACTCAGAAATTTTGTTCTATCTCCAAAAAACAAATCTGGAATAGGAATTCTCGGTTCTAACAAAGAATTCTGAACCACAAAATCTTGAATATTTTGAACTCTTGCCGTGAGCTGATCCACACATGAAGACAGACCTTTAATGTCCATTGCTACACCTGTGTCCTGAACCACCCAAATGTCTAGGGGAAAAAAAAGGCAAAACAGTGCAAAGAAAAAAAAAATGGTCTCAGAACTTCTTTTTTCCCTCTATTGAGAATCATTAGCACTTTAGGCTTCCTGTACTGTTGTGATAGGCAATTCAGTATCACAATGGATATAGCGGTAAGAGCACATACAGTGATCTGACAATAACCCAAAATAATAGAACGAGCTCTGAGACGTGGGAACTCTGCAGACCGCAATCCCTAATCCTCTCCAAACAACACTAGAGGCAGCCGTGGATTGCGCCTAACTCTGCCTATGCAACTCGGCACAGCCTGAGAAACTAACTAGCCTGAAGATAGAAAATAAGCCTACCTTGCCTCAGAGAAATACCCCAAAGGAAAAGGCAGCCCCCCACATATAATGACTGTGAGTTAAGATGAAAAGACAAACGTAGGGATGAAATAGATTCAGCAAAGTGAGGCCCGACTTTCTTAACAGAGCGAGGATAGGAAAGATAACTTTGCGGTCTACACAAAACCCTAAAGAAAACCACGCAAAGGGGGCAAAAAGACCCTCCGTACCGAACTAACGGCACGGAGGTACACCCTTTGCGTCCCAGAGCTTCCAGCAAAACAATTAGACAAGCTGGACAGAAAAAATAGCAAACAAATAGCAAAGAAGAACTTAGCTATGCAGAGCAGCAGGCCACAGGAATGATCCAGGGAAAAACAAGTCCAACACTGGAACATTGACAGGAAGCATGGATCAAAGCATTAGGTGGAGTTAAGTAGAGAAGCACCTAACGACCTCCCCAGATCACCTGAGGGAGGAAACTCAGAAGCCGCAGTACCACTCCCAGAGAGAATCAGCCGAAGTACCACTTGTTACCACAGGAGGGAGCTCTGCCACAGAATTCACAACACTCAGCCACTTCAGGACCTTCCTAGAGATCCAATGGAAGCTGCTGTAGTACCTGAGCATGTCACCCCCGACCTCCAATGAGAGGACTTACCCTGGGTATGCTCAGAAGGGAGAAAGCAGGACTTAGTCCCAGAGACATCTGCTCGCCGCTGACCAGTACTGGCTACAATGGCTGAGCCTGGAAAGGCAGCAGTAACCATCCACACCATATCAGGCTGAGCCAGACGCTGGGACCGACGTCTCCACTGCGGTTGGAGAAAAATGGGAGACATCAGCGGAGATGGTTTGAGATTCCCCCTGTGCAGAGGCGGGAACTCGACCCATAACACAACCTATTTTTATTTTTTTTATTTGTTTAGGTCCCAAAACATTGGGAATGGAAAACAGAGCAAACAAACTGCGGTGCACTGTAACAATGGCTAGGTGCGCCTGGTACAATTCTATATTTAACCAAAGGTGCGAACAAGTCCTGTGAGATCCATGCCCGGTTCATATGAATGAATATGAGCTTGTCTATATTGGCTTTGGACAGGCGCATGTGCCTTTCGGTGATCACACCTCCGGCAATGCTAAATACACGTTCCAACAGTTCACTTTCCACAGGGAAGGTCAGCACCTCCATGGTGTAAAGGGCAAGTTCAGGCCATATGCCAATTTGGAGACCCAGAAGTTAAATGGGCCAGACCCATCACTCAGTATATAGAGATGTGTTTTCCTGCAGCACCCCAGCTGGAGAAATGGAGCATTACAGGTTTCCAATTAAGATGAATGGGTTTTCAATGTAAAAAACAGAAGACGTCTGAGTCCTTCAGAGTGAGAAATGCTTTATGTAGCTCTACCTGTTTGCTCCGGATGAGAGATAAGGTTTCTGGAAGATGTGCCCTCCATTTATTTTAAAGTGGTTATCCCTCAATCATTTTTTTTTCTATGTGAATAGAGCTTCCATTTCCAAAATAGACTTTATCCATAACCTTCTCCATAGTTTTTATTCTTTTTTCCCTGTGTGAAGACTTTTTCAGGCTGCTCATTAGGCTGCCATTCTGTCGATGCCATGTAACTACAGTTCCCGTGAGTTCCCTCTTGTGGTCCTCTTGCCCATGGCCAAAACAATAAATAAACTGTACGTGCCAAGTCTTTATCTTTAAAGGGGTTGTCAAGTATCTAGACAAGAACGTCTCGAATGCTGGAGTTCCCCAAGTAAAAAAAAAATAAGAGCTCACACTCATCCTCTGTACAGACACCATTCCATGCAAATTTCCTGGCGCTTGTGTGACATTGTAAGCGCTGTAGAGAATCAGCGGACGCTGATAGGCTGCTTTGCTCACACTTGAATAGGGCGATACTTGGAAGTTAGGGGAAGTGTAAGAACTGCCGCTCATTAGTGGCTCCTGATTGGCCGTGGCACTCACATGACATTGCTGGATCGGCGCCAGTGTTTCTGGTGAGTAGAAGCTTTTTTTATTATGGGGGCACTCAGGCATTTAAGATGGGTTTGTCTAAGTAGTGGACCACCCCTTTAAGTTCTATATTAGTAGTTCAAGTGGATGTGCTTTGCTCGCAGGAGAGCATTTGGTCACATCGCTATTCCGCTTTGCCCTGTATTCAGTAAGCACATTCAGTAAGCACTGCTCAGATGTCACAGGCGCAGCCGGGCGGTGCTTACTGAATGTGCTTACTGAATACAGGACAGCAAGAAAAAGCAATGCGACATAGTGCTCCTCTTTGTGCATGCTTGGCATATGCGCTGGAGAAGGTAAGAGCTTGCATAGGGATAAAGGAATAGCACTGAGGACCTACTGCACATGCTCAACCATCGAGCACAGAACTCCCAGCCTACTGCACATGCTCGACCATCGAGCAAAGAACTACCAGCCTACTGCACATGCTCGACCATCGAGCAAAGAACTACCAACCTACTGCACATGCTTGACCATCGAGCAAAGAACTACCAGCCTACTGCACATGCTCGACTATCGAGCAAAGAACTACCAGCCTAGTGCACATGCTCGACCATCGAGCAAAGAACTACCAGCCTACTGCACATGCTTGACCATCGAGCAAAGAACTACCAGCCTACTGCACATGCTCGACCATCGAGCAAAGAACTACCAACCTACTGCACATGCTTGACCATCGAGCAAAGAACTACCAGCCTACTGCACATGCTCGACTATCGAGCAAAGAACTACCAGCCTAGTGCATATGCTTGACCATCGAGCAAAGAACTACCAGCCTACTGCACATGCTTGACCATCGAGCAAAGAACTACCAGCCTACTGCACATGCTCGACCATCGAGCAAAGAACTACCAACCTACTGCACATGCTCGACCATCGAGCAAAGAACTACCAACCTACTGCACATGCTCGACCATCAAGCAAAGAACTACTGGAGGACATGTTCAATAGAATCAAAAGGAAATAGAAAGTAATGATGGAATATTTTGGAAGGTCTGAAGCCATTTACAAAACCTGTTTGCACATATTAATTATTTTGACTCTAGAACCCGAGTCACTAATGTGATTTTGAAAATACTCTTAACTTTCCAGCAGATCATTCAGTTATTTAATACGCATGGCCCCATTTACAGTCTAGAGACCAAGAAAAGATAAGACTAATGTCTGAGGATGTACGCAGTGCTCTCACAGTATCCATGTCATGACGGTTATCAGAGGGTTTGACGTTATTGTGCAGTTGTTGATGTAAGAAACATCTGCTGCTCTGTGCCAGTTACAAATCTATGAGTCTTCGGGGGATGCAGGTGATCAGTGTTATGTTACTTTCATTTCACCTAAGTTACATGTCAGGAGGAAGGAACCAGAAGCAGCAACACTGATAACCACTGATCCTTCTCATCTAAGCTGTCCCGATGAATACACCAACAACATCCATAAAACTGGATATTATAATACTTATTTAAGGAGGGGGCCAATGGCACATGAGTAGAGTAAACTGACTCTTTCCAGTGATGTTAAATAAGACCTGTCACCATAAATATGTAAAAAAAAAAATGGCTTGTGTAAATGCCACTGTTGTCCTGAATCAGGCGCTGTTTTTCATTTCTTCCTGCTCCTCTCCATTCCTGAGCTATGGCCCTTTCTTCCTGGTATTTAAATCTAACCTTGTTAGCCAAGGAGGCATGATCTTTAACTCTTCTGTGTAGGCGTGTTCATTAGGAACACTCCTAGTTGGCTGAAAAAGACTAGGGGTTGATATATCAGGAAAGAAGAGGTGCAGGAACAAAAGAAAAACAGGCTAGAATCAGGAGAACAGCTGCAATTAAATCAAGTTAAAAAAAATTCCTTTTTTTCGTACGTAACAGGTCCGTTTAACCCATTCTTGACCTTGGACATATGGATAGGTCATGGCTTTAATGCATCACAGCAACAGGAGTCGCGGTGATCACATTAAGATGCCTGCTGAATCTTGCGCCAGTACTTCCTTTTCGAGTCCTGCCATGCACCCAAACAGTAGTTTTTCCCCACATATGAAGTATCGGCGTACTCAGGAGAAATTGCACAACAAATTTTATTGTCCACTTCATTTGTGCAGTACAAATGACCTGACAACATAATTTCCCAGGTCAGTAGGATTACAATGAAAACAAAGCTATACATTTTTTACATATATTTTAAAAGTTAAAAATTTCAGAAATGCGTAAAAAAATAATTTTTCACCATTTTCTGAGTCCTAATTTGTTTTTTTCCGGTTGAGTAAGCTCTGTGAGGCTTTGTTTTTTTGTTCAGCGATTTGTAGTTTTTATTTTTATCATTTTAGAATACATATGTTGTTCTTTACAGCTTTTTGGGGGCGAGTAGAGTCAAACAAAAAATACAATTCTAGGATCTCAATTTGTTTGTGCTTTAAAACATTTACCGCATTGGTTAAATTATTTAATATTTTGATAGAATGGACTTGTGCAAAAGCACACATACCAAATATTTTCTTATTTTTTATTTCTTTATTTTTGTGTTGGGTAAAGGGGGGCTGGGGGGTGACTCAAACTTTTATTCATTTTTATGACAATTTTTTTTGCCTTTTTTTAGTGCCCCATGTTGTTTGTGGCACCATGTTTTTTCGATTTGATGATGATGGATTTCATGGTATTTTTTGTGGATCATCAGAGATTTGGACATTTTTTTTATAACCCAACCCTGACTTGTATTTCTCAACAATTTGGCCCCTGACTTGTTGGGAGATCTCCTTGGTCTTTATGGTATTTGGTTAGTTGTACCTCTTGTTAATGGTGTTTGGTTAGTGGTACTTCTTGATAATGGTGTTTGGTTAGTGGTACCTCTTGTTAATGGTGTTTGGTTAGTGGTACCTCTTGTTAATGGTGTTTGGTTAGTGGTGCCTCTTGTTAATGGTGTTTGGTTAGTGGTACCTCTTGTTAATGGTGTTTGGTTAGTGGTACCTCTTGTTAATGGTGTTTGGTTAGTGATACCTCTTGTTAATGGTGTTTGGTTAGTGGTACCTCTTGTTAATGGTGTTTGGTTAGTGATACCTCTTGTTAATGGTGTTTGGTTAGTGGTACCTCTTGTTAATGGTGTTTGGTTAGTGGTGCCTCTTGTTAATGGTGTTTGGTTAGAGGTACCTCTTGTTAATGGTGTTTGGTTAGTGGTGCCTCTTGTTAATGGTGTTTGGTTAGTGGCGCCTCTTGTTAATGGTGTTTGGTTAGTGGTGCCTCTTGTCAATGGTGTTTGGTTAGTGGTACCTCTTGTTAATGGTGTTTGGTTACTGGTACCGCTCGTTAATGGTGTTTGGTTAGTGGTGCCTCTTGTTAATGGTGTTGCAGCCTCTCTGGCCTTTCAGAAAAGGTAAAGTGTATATACTGACAGACCATGTGACACTTAGATTGCACACAGGGAGATGTCCTGTCACTCAGCATGTGACTTATGCAGGGAATTGCTTGCACCAGACATTTTAGGGTCTTCATCGTAAAAGGGGTGAATACATATATACATCGCAATTTTTACTTATTTGATCCCATAAATTACATTTATGTCTATATTTTTCACATTTCACTTCACCAACTTAGACTACTTAGTGCTGATGCATCACACACAAATGGGATTACCAAAATACTTAGGCATGGGTTGTTGTTATGAGAGGCAATTCAGTATCACAATGGACATGGAGGTCAGAGCACATACAGTGATCAGACAATAACCCAAAATAATAGAACGAGCTCTGAGACGTGGGAACTCTGCAGACCGCAATCCCTGATCCTCTCCAAACACAACTAGAGGCAGCCGTGGATTGCGCCTAACGCTACCTATGCAACTCGGCACAGCCTGAGAAACTAACTAGCCTGAAGATAGAAAAAATAAGCCTACCTTGCCTCAGAGAAATGCCCCAAAGAAAAAGGCAGCCCCCCACATATAATGACTGTGAGTAAGATGAAAAGACAAACGTAGGGATGAAATAGATTCAGCAAAGTGAGGCCCGATATTCTAGACAGAACGAGGATAGGAAAGATAACTTTGCGGTCTACACAAAACCCTAAAGAAAACCACGCAAAGGGGCAAAAAGACCCTCCGTACCGAACTAACGGCACGGAGGTACACCCTTTGCGTCCCAGAGCTTCCAGCAAAACAAATAGACAAGCTGGACAGAAAAAATAGCAACAAATAGCAAAGAAGCACTTAGCTATGCAGAGCAGCAGGCCACAGGAATGATCCAGAGAAACACAAGTCCAACACTGGAACATTGACAGGAAGCATGAATCAAAGCATTAGGTGGGGTTAAGTAGAGAAGCACCTAACGACCTCACCAGATCACCTGAGGGAGGAAACTCAGAAGCAGCAGTACCAGTTTCCTCCACAAACGGAAGCTCCCAGAGAGAATCAGCCGAAGTACCACTTGTGACCACAGGAGGGAGCTCTGCCACAGAATTCACAACAGTACCCCCCCCTTGAGGAGGGGTCACCGAACCCTCACCAGAGCCCCCAGGCCGACCAGGATGAGCCACATGAAAGGCACGAACAAGATCAGAGGCAAAAGCAAAGGAATTATCCTCCTGAGCATAACCCTTCCATTTAACCAGATACTGGAGTTTCCGTCTTGAAACACGAGAATCCAAAATCTTCTCCACAATATACTCCAATTCCCCCTCCACCAAAACCGGGGCAGGAGGGTCAACAGATGGAACCATAGGTGCCACGTATCTCCGCAACAATGACCTATGGAAGACGTTATGTATGAAAAAAGAATCTGGGAGGGTCAGACGAAAAGACACAGGATCAATAACCTCAGAAATCCTATAAGGACCAATGAAACGAGGTTTAAACATCGGAGAGGAAACCTTCATAGGAATATGACGAGAAGATAACCAAACCAGATCCCCAACACGAAGTTGGGGACCCACACGGCGTCTGCGATTAGCGAAACGTTGAGCCTTCTCCTGGGACAAGGTCAAATTGTCCACTACATGAGTCCAAATCTGCTGCAACCTGTTCACCACAGTATCCACACCAGGACAGTCCGAAGACTCAACCTGTCCTGCAGAGAAACGAGGATGGAACCCAGAATTGCAGAAAAATGGCGAAACCAAGGTAGCCGAGCTGGCCCGATTATTAAGGGCGAACTCAGCCAAAGGCAAAAAGGACACCCAGTCATCCTGATCGGCAGAAACAAAGCATCTCAGATAGGTTTCCAAGGTCTGATTGGTTCGTTCGGTCTGGCCATTAGTCTGAGGATGGAAAGCCGAGGAAAAAGACAAGTCAATGCCCATCCTACCACAAAAGGCTCGCCAAAATCTCGAAACAAACTGGGAACCTCTGTCAGAAACGATATTCTCTGGAATGCCATGCAAACGAACCACATGCTGGAAAAACAATGGCACCAAATCAGAGGAGGAAGGCAACTTGGACAAGGGTACCAGATGGACCATCTTAGAAAAGCGATCACAGACCACCCAAATGACTGACATCTTTTGAGAGACGGGAAGATCTGAAATAAAATCCATAGAGATATGTGTCCAAGGTCTCTTCGGGACCGGCAGGGGCAAAAGCAACCCACTGGCACGAGAACAGCAGGGCTTAGCCTGAGCACAAATCCCTCAGGACTGCACAAAAGAACGCACATTCTGCGACAGAGACGGCCACCAAAAGGATCTAGCCACTAACTCTCTGGTACCAAAGATTCCAGGATGACCAGCCAACACCGAACAATGAACCTCAGAGATCACTTTATTTGTCCACCTATCCGGGACAAACAGTTTCTCCGCTGGACAACGATCAGGTTTATTAGCCTGAAATTTTTGCAGCACCCGCCGCAAATCAGGGGAGATGGCAGACACAATTACTCCTTCCTTGAGGATACCCGCCAGCTCAGATAAACCCGGAAAGTCGGGCACAAAACTCCTAGACAGAGCATCCGCCTTCACATTTTTAGAGCCCGGAAGGTACGAAATCACAAAGTCAAAACGGGCGAAAAACAGCGACCAACGAGCCTGTCTAGGATTCAAACGCTTAGCAGACTCGAGATAAGTCAGGTTCTTATGATCAGTCAATACCACCATGCGATGCTTAGCTCCTTCAAGCCAATGACGCCACTCCTCGAATGCCCACTTCATGGCCAGCAACTCTCGGTTGCCCACATCATAATTCCGCTCAGCAGGCGAAAACTTCCTGGAAAAAAAAGCGCATGGTTTCATCACTGAACAATCAGAACCTCTCTGCGACAAAACAGCCCCTGCTCCAATCTCAGAAGCATCAATCTCGACCTGGAACGGAAGAGAAACATCAGGTTGACACAACACAGGGGCAGAAGAAAAACGACGCTTCAACTCTTGAAAAGCTTCCACAGCAGCAGAAGACCAATTGACCAAATCAGCACCCTTCTTGGTCAAATCGGTCAATGGTTTGGCAATACTAGAAAAATTGCAGATGAAGCGACGATAAAAATTAGCAAAGCCCAGGAACTTTTGCAGACTTTTCAGAGATGTCGGCTGAGTCCAATCATGGATGGCTTGGACCTTAACAGGATCCATCTCGATAGTAGAAGGGGAAAAGATGAACCCCAAAAATGAAACCTTCTGCACACCAAAGAGACACTTTGATCCCTTCACAAACAAAGAGTTAGCACGCAGGACCTGAAAAACCGTTCTGACCTGTTTCACATGAGACTCCCAATCATCCGAGAAGATCAAAATGTCATCCAAGTACACAATCAGGATTTTATCCAGGTACTCTCGGAAGATGTCATGCATAAAGGACTGAAACACTGATGGAGCATTGGCAAGTCCGAATGGCATCACTAGATACTCAAAATGACCCTCGGGCGTATTAAATGCAGTTTTCCATTCATCGCCTCGCCTGATTCGCACCAGATTATACGCACCACGAAGATCAATCTTGGTGAACCAACTAGCCCCCTTAATCCGAGCAAACAAATCAGATAACAAAGGCAAGGGGTACTGAAATTTAACAGTGATCTTATTAAGAAGGCGATAATCTATACAAGGTCTCAGCGTACCATCCTTTTTGGCTACAAAAAAGAACCCTGCTCCTAATGGCGACGATGACGGGCGAATATGCCCCTTCTCCAGGGATTCCTTCACATAACTGCGCATAGCAGTGTGCTCAGGCACGGATAAATTAAACAGTCGACCTTTTGGGAATTTACCACCAGGAATCAAATTGATAGCACAATCACAATCCCTATGCGGAGGTAGGGCATCGGACTTGGGCTCATCAAATACATCCCGGTAATCAGACAAGAACTCTGGAACCTCAGAAGGGATGGATGACGAAATTGACAAAAATGGAACATCACCATGTACCCCCTGACAACCCCAGCTGGACACCGACATGGATTTCCAATCCAATACTGGATTATGGGCTTGTAGCCATGGCAACCCCAACACGACCACATCATGCAGATTATGCAACACCAGAAAGCGAATATCCTCCTGATGTGCAGGAGCCATGCACATGGTCAGCTGGGTCCAGTATTGAGGCTTATTCTTGGCCAAAGGCGTAGCATCAATACTTCTCAATGGAATAGGACACTGCAAGGGCTCCAAGAAAAACCCACAACGCTTAGCATATTCCAAGTCCATCAAATTCAGAGCAGCGCCTGAATCCACAAACGCCATGACAGAATATGATGACAAAGAGCAGATCAAGGTAACGGACAGAAGAAATTTTGACTGTACCGTACCAATGGTGGCAGACCTAGCGAACCGCTTAGTGCGCTTAGGACAATCAGAGATGGCATGAGTGGAATCACCACAGTAGAAACACAGCCCATTCAGACGTCTGTGTTCTTGCCGTTCAACTCTGGTCAAAGTCCTATCGCACTGCATAGGCTCAGGTTTAATCTCAGGTAATACCGCCAAATGGTGCACAGATTTACGCTCACGCAAGCATCGACCGATCTGAATAGCCAAAGACAAAGACTCATTCAAACCAGCAGGCATAGGAAATCCCACCATGACATCCTTAAGGGCTTCAGAGAGACCCTTTCTGAACATAGCTGCCAGCGCAGATTCATTCCATTGAGTGAGCACTGACCATTTTCTAAATTTCTGGCAATATACCTCTATCTCATCCTGACCCTGACAAAGAGCCAGCAAATTCTTTTCTGCCTGATCCACTGAATTAGGCTCATCGTACAGCAATCCGAGCGCCAGGAAAAACGCATTGATATTACTCAATGCAGGATCTCCTGGCGCAAGAGAAAATGCCCAGTCCTGAGGGTCGCCGCGCAAAAAAGAAATAATAATCAAAACCTGTTGAACTGGATCACCAGAGGAACGATGTTTCAAGGCCAGAAATAACTTACAATTATTTTTGAAACTCAGAAACTTAGTACTATCTCCAAAAAACAAATCAGGAATAGGAATTCTTGGTTCTAACATAGATTTCTGATCAATAGTGTCTTGAATCTTTTGTACTCTTGCCGAGAGCTGATCCACAAATGAAGACAGACTTCTAATGTCCATCGCTACACCTGTGTACTGAACCACCCAAATGTCTAGGGGAAAAAAAAGACAAAACACAAAGCCAAGAAAAAAAAATGGTCTCAGAACTTCTTTTTTCCCTCTATTGAGAATCATTAGTACTTTTGGCTTCCTGTACTGTTATGAGAGGCAATTCAGTATCACAATGGACATGGAGGTCAGAGCACATACAGTGATCAGACAATAACCCAAAATAATAGAACGAGCTCTGAGACGTGGGAACTCTGCAGACCGCAATCCCTGATCCTCTCCAAACACAACTAGAGGCAGCCGTGGATTGCGCCTAACGCTACCTATGCAACTCGGCACAGCCTGAGAAACTAACTAGCCTGAAGATAGAAAAAATAAGCCTACCTTGCCTCAGAGAAATACCCCAAAGAAAAAGGCAGCCCCCCACATATAATGACTGTGAGTAAGATGAAAAGACAAACGTAGGGATGAAATAGATTCAGCAAAGTGAGGCCCGATATTCTAGACAGAACGAGGATATTAACTCATACAATTAATATAAAAATAGTTATAATTAATATGTTAACATTAATATTGTGCAGAGTTAATGTCAGCCTATTGGTTCGGCCTGCACAACAGTCACAGTCTGTCATGTGGCCACTTGGGAAAATTAATCTCACACCCATGCTCTATTTTGTATAGCGCTATGCTATGTACAGTTCTGTATGTTTTCTGTGTACAGATTTGCACCAGAGCACCTGTGTGTTACTCACATGATCTATCAAAGGGGATCATGTGACACTGGGTACCTGGTGGGGGGCACACACCTTCTAAACTGCCCAGGCCCTTGCTACTCTTAATCTGCCTCTGCCTGTGATCATTTTATCTCTTGTATAATATATACTGCAATACATTTGCATTGACTATATAGTGCATGTGACAATATTCTGTGAAGCCTAGCCACAGAGTGGAATTCAAAATAGCCCAAAAATGACAGTGAAGGAGTCATTTAGTAGGCCTCTGGCTCCAGGACAACCCATTGGTACGCTGAGTCCTGGATATTGCTCCTTAAATGCCATGACGATCGGCCACCTAGCAATTTGCATGGACAAAGAGGCTATCCACATACTGGCGACTGCTTAAGTACCCAAAAACCCATCTCTTGGCCAGTACAATCCCTAACCATTAATGGGACCTACTAAGAAAAAAGGCTTGAGCATTGTGCCACTGTGCCCACAACAAGTCTGCAAGGTGGTGTAGTTTTGATGGCTGGAGAGATGGAAGAGGAGGGAGTTACTGTGAGTGCAACAGACATATGTGTGACTCTTCACTGGAAGGACAAAGTGGGGGGAAGGTACAGTACAGCATAAATGACAGTGCTATAAGAGGATGAGAGCTGATTAAAGGGTTTGTAATGTGCCACAACTAAACTCAGATGTTCTGCCCCTCCACCTTCACAAGGACCTTATCTCAAAGGTAAGTCATATATGCTCTAATCTGCCAGCACTTTCTAATCATGTAGCAGGTTAGACCAGGAGATCAAGGTTATATCTTTACAACTCACATCCTGAGAAACCTAAATCATGGTGGGGGCGTGTTCTTTTTCTGCTGTGTTGCTGCTTGCTTATGATTGGATAGCATCATACAAGGAGAAGAAGTACACGCCTCCTGTGACAGCTACCTTACAAAACCCACTTTGACTTAACAAAAGTTAACTCATTAGGCATCAAATACTTTCATTGCTAATCTATTTTTTGTGCTTTGCAGGTTTGATTACATCATGTGTTCAGTTCAACATGAAACATTTGGTGAAAGGTCCTCTTTAAAAGTTAGACAATCTTTCATGTACAGGACCCAGCGATCATTTGACTGCTGTTCCTGGGAGAGATACTGGGTCTTAGCAAACCTTGTTGCACATACCAGAGGGGCAGTTTTCCTCTGTTACTGGAGCTTCTTTGGATGCTACTTGGAGTATAAAATAGAACTGTAAATGACATATAACCTGTAAATGTATTATTTCAAATAAATATATTGATTAAAATTTTGTAAAAATAAAATGCAAACTACAAAGTAATAAAAATAATATATAATATATCAAATTGACCAAAACAAAGCAGAGAATTACGGTAATTGAAATGCTTTAATGCTTTATCTGAATGTGAGTTTGTGAATGAGACAAAAAAAAAGGAAAATGTTTTGTTTTTTTACTTAAATTAAATTTTTCAAAAATTGAACGCAGCTCAGCCATATTCACTTCAATGGAAACTGTAATATTAGTTGCGACCCATGGACAGGTTTGGTGCTATTTTTGAAAAAAAAGTTTTTTGACTTCTGGACAGCACCTTTAAAAAAAACCCACCTGGAAATAGCCAAGTGTTTTATGATGTGAGGCACACTCTGATGGCTGCAGGTTGACAATATGAGGAATGTAGTGGATGGGTGGATACAGGTACGACTACAACAATCTAGCTTGACCGGAGAGATTACATCTTGTAATGAACAGGATCCGTGTTACAGGATATTGATTTGTACGGAGCGACTGCAGAAGGCCAAGTCCTGCAGCTTTTATGGTCCCTTGCGCCATACTATGTAATCTCGTTACACGTGTGACACTTTATTGGCCTCATTAGCTAGTTTTAGTGCTTTCTTTCAACACTTATTCTTCATTACATAATATAAATTGTTCTCTGCACCTTTTACTCAATGTGAACTCCGCAGATCAATATTTGGATAACATGGAAGATTTAGGCTTTCTATATTGCACAAACAATAGATGTATTCGCACCCAATAGTGTGAAAATAATACAAGTGGTCCTAAGAAAATCAAATAACCACAAAAATATACTAAAAATATCATTATACACACAAGATAATGAATACAAGGGGAGCAGGCGTAGCAGTTTAGAAATAGAGTCAGTACTGTTTCTTTCTGTAGCAAAAACTACACTGGTTAAGGTGACTGTCACGCAAACCTTGGGACTGTGCGCGCTTACCGGGTACCTAGCGCCCTGTTCTATACTTGTCCCCCAGATTACTTCATAAAGTGGAGACGCCGGGTTCACATGCCTTGCTATGCTCCTATATCAAAACTAATCTGTCCCCCCCACTTAGAAAGGTCTGAAGCCGAAGTGTATATAACACTAACTAGACAAACAAGGTAAGACGGGGAAGCAGAGGAGCAAAAAACAGAACTGCAAAAACAAAAATGGGCTGTGGTGTGGAGGGGTTAAAAAAAAAAACAAGCAAAAAAAAGTTATGGTAAAGTGGCATCACAAACCAAATTTTATTTTTACAAACTTCCAAATTTTTTAAGGCACTAAAACCAAAACAACTAAACTAAACACTGGTTTCATCCTGACCTCACTAACTCGGAGAATCATGTCACCGGGTCCTATTTACAGTAAATTTTGTTAAATGACATTTAAAAAACAATGGTGAAATTGGATTTTTTTTCAACATTTCACCTAAGAATTTTTCTCCAACTTATTGCCCATCGGAATGAAATCAGCTCTATAAGAACAGATTACGGCGATCTTCCCTGTTCATCCATTTCTTGGTCGGCCATTTATTTGAACGGTGACAAGTGAAAATGAATGACCCTGTGTCCTGCTGCTCGTGATAATCACAGTGTAGCCATGGAGGACTGTATCATAGACCTTGGAAAGAGATTCCAGTAAGTGACCTTTGGTTACTTAGCATTACTCTTGTATTATCAGGCCATTACCGCCAGAAATGCAGAAATAGGAACTCATGAAATAGCAGTGGTGACAACGTGACAGCGCTGATCACTGAGTATATAAGGAGGAGGATAACCCTCAATATATCCACCATGATACTGCATATACAGGAGGTGGACAACCCTCAATATGTATGGAGAAGGCTTACAATCAAGGTGCTATTATATGGAGACCATGATCAATGTGCACAGATGCCAAGGGTCACTGACATAATTACAGAAGTGTTTGTGCTCCTGGGGTGCAAAACCCAGTTGTGACATCACGAGTCTAATTTGACAGGAAAACTTGTGTTTATACAGGTAAGAAGCTGGATTAGTGAGTCAAGACCTCAGTGATTGCAATGTGTGCACAGTGTCAGGAGAGCTGATCGCCCTCTTCCGCAGCATCACGTTCCTTCCCTCACATGGCTCCAGCCCCGGCAAGGCCTCATTCACACAGCCGCCTTATGGATTCACAATACGGCACCTGGAGGGGTGCAAAATCTATGATCTTGTGAGAAAACCCCCGCACTGCTGATGCACTATATGATGGCACACATGGTGCCTACATCTGTGTGCACGGTTCAATTATTTGCTGTTTGCATGAGGCTTTAGCGTCAATGTTCCCAAAAGTTCATCTGCTATGTCGGATATTTTTGGCCTTTGTTTATTTTTTGTACATGTGGGCGCCAACTGTCCCGAATTTGCCGGGACTATTCCGGTTTTCAGAAACAGTCCAAGAAAATTTGCATTGTTCCGACCCAAAAAGAGTAGGGTTACAGCAAGCTGGTGGACAAATGGGTGTTTCTGTCTGGGATTGGGGGCAGGGGTGTGACTAAAAGTGTCCCTGAATTTACTGATTGGACTCTCCATAAAATCTTCTTTTTTTTTTTACTTTGGAGGGAGAGACAAAAAAAAAATACGTCTAATCAATTTTGGTAATTCTATCCCTGACTCAGTTACCCTAAAACATACATCTACAGTGGAATATAAAAGTTTGGGCACTTCTGGTCAAAATTACTGTTATTGTGAACAGCTAAGGAAGCTGAAAATGAAATGATCTCTAAAATGCCTAAAGATGACACATTTCCTTTGTATTTTGGGCAAAATATATATTATATATATTCATTTTTTACGTTTTAAAAATTCCAAAAAGGAAAATGGGCCTATGCAAAAGATTGGGCACCCTGCATGGTTAGTACCTAGTAACGCCCCCTTTTGAAAATATCGCAGCTTGTAAACGCTTTTTGTAGCCAGACAAGAGCCTTTCAATTCTTGTTAGAGGGATTTTCATCCATTCTTCCTTGGAAAACTCTTCCAATTCTGTGAGATTCCTGGGTCGTCTTGCATGCTCTGTTATTTTCAGGTTTAGCCACAGATTTTCAATGATGTTCAGATCAGAGGACTGTGAGGGCCATTGTAAAACCTTCAACTTGCACCTCTTGAAGTCGTGCTAGGCAGCTTGGAGGCAGACATTTTATAAAGCTGGGAAATTTACATCACCTGCCTTTCCTAACGATGATAGTGAACAAGCCATAAGCATATCAGGCTAATTCATGTCTGAAAACTTGGTCGGAGTTATCTGAGCACACTCATATCCAAGAGTGCCCAAACATTTGCATAGGCCCAATTTCCATTTTGGAATTTTTAAAATAAAAATAAAAGAAAATACATTTTTGGGGGGGCCAAAAATACAAAGGAAATGTGTAATCTGTAACTTTAGACATTTTAGAGATCATTTCATCTTCAACTTGGTTAATTGTTCACAATAACAGTAATTCTGAGAGGGGGTGCCCAAACTTTTACATGCCACTGCAATATATCAAGCTTATAAGCATTTGCGGATTTTTCGCGTTTTTTTTTCCAGAGCTTGCCAATGCAATAATATAGCGGCAAAAACACGAAAAATCCACAAAATTAATGGACGTGCTGCGTTTTTTTTACCGCAATGAGTTTTTTTTTGTGGAAAAAAATGCAGTATGTTCACAAAAATTGCGGAATGCATTGAAATGATGGGATGCCTAATGTAAGCGTTTTTTAGCGTTTTTTTTCCGTGGAAAACGGCCGAAAAAACGTGAAAAATCCTGAACGTGTGCACATAGCCTAAAAGTTGTAAATAAGGCTTCTTTTACACTTGCTGTGTTTTTTGCGGGCCGTATTGCCGTAATTTTCACGGTCTGGCGCAAAAACGGGCAGCAAAAAAATTCTTGGATTGTGGTTTTTCTGGTTTGGAATAGGTCCATCTCGTGTCTCTGCAGGCCTTTGAATTGATAAACAGGAAGTACATGGGAGTGTCCTAGTAAATACGGCGTTCCGCAAATACGGTCTTCACGGTGTACTGCAAAATCAACACACTGGGAAAGCTTCCGTTGTTTTTGCGACCCCCATTGATTTCAATGGGGGCTGTGTTCGTAAGCCGTGAAAAATATCGAGCAGGCTCGATGTTTTTTCACGGCCGTAAGTACAGCCCTCACGGCTCGACTAATTTTTATGGCCCAATTTTGCGGCCCCATAGAGATCTATTGGGGCCACAAAAACATCCCGCAAAAACACGGCAAGTGTAAAAGAAGCCTAAAAAAACTATTAGTCCCAAAAAAAGTCACAATGATGAACGAACACATACTAAAAACACTCAAGGGTAGCACGGTGGCTCAGTGGTTAGCACTGCAGCCTTGTAGCGCTGGGGTCCTGGGTTCAAATCGAACTAAGGAGAACATCTGCAAGGAGTTTGTAGGTTCTCCCCATGTTTGTGTGGGTTTCCTCCAAGTTCTCCGATTTCCTCCCAAAGACATACTGATAGGGAATGTAGATTGTGAACCCCAATGGGGACAGTGATGATAATGTCTGTAAAGCGCTGCGGTATATGATGGTGCTATATAAGTGAGTAAAATAAATAAATATATATATATCTGTAAATTTTGTGTATTAGAAAGACACTCCTCAAGGGGCTGTAGAGGTTGCATGTTCCACCTTGGCCGTGGTATCTGAAGGGCCCAATATCCCCTCTGCCACATGGTAGGTAGATGACGGCTCTCTTGATAATAGTTTTATTTCTATAGCGCCAACATATTCCGCAGCACTTTACATCTTCTCTTACAGATTTCTTCGTCCTAGAAGGACCTTTGAGACAATCCGTAGAATAGTTCTGGGGAAATCTATCACTAGTGTCGTAAATAGCTGAGAAATGTGTAAAAAGTGCATGTTTATGTCTGGAAGGCAAAACCCTGACATATGGACGGTGGCATTTTATCTGTGACCGACCCCCAGGGCCCAAATCACTGACACATGCTGTTCTGCTGGATCTGGAGCCGCCCAGTATTGTAACACGAGGGGGAGAAAAAATAGTGAGAAACTATAAACAGAATGGATGACCGGCCTGTGAACAAAAACAGACTAAGTTCACAGTCAGAGATTGGAGCGCAGAGAGCGCTCACATTCCAGCTGCGCGGTGACAAGAGATGTGGGGGAGAGGGCTGTGCTCCTATAAAATGGACCGTGCACACACTACAGGAAATTGCTCCGCATACAATCATTGCTCTGTTACACAAACTCCAGAGGAAACTCAATATATTTAAAAAAAAAAATCTCCCCTGATCCCTTATTTTTAAAACTAATACAAAACCATACGCTTAAATTGTAATTTTTACGTTCTTAAAGGGAACCTGTCAGGACGATTTTACTACTTAAACAAGTGGTACGGCTGTATAGGTGCTAGCATAACAAGAAAAATGATACCTGTCTTGTAAGAATCCGATTTGCCAATGCTCAGAAATCAAGCTTTGAAACCACAGGCAAATTAGACTGTAAGTGCATTGGGGGCGTGTCAAGGCACTCAGAGTGCATCTACAACACGCCTCCAATGCACTGCCATGCAAATTTGCATGTAGTTTCAAAGCTTGATTTCTCAGTACTGGCACATCGGAATCTTACAAGACAGGTACCATTTTTATTGTTGTACTAGGATCTATGCAGCCGTACCACCATTTTCAGTAGTAAAATTATCCCAACACATTACCTTTAATTGTATGAATAAAGTGTTGGAAGTTGTAGCCATTTTGAATAAATGAAAAAACAGTAACCTTAAATCCTTCACGAAAAAAGAACATATCAATAGGTCCTATATCAAGTATATGGAGCGACAGAGTGCTAGTAAGAAATCATAAGCGCAACAGGGTTTTATCCATATGAATTAATAAAAAGGCTAGGCTAATCTGGTGATATTGTGATTACTCAACAATATTAGAGCAAGTAATCCCAGCTGCTGCGAGTCCTCAGGTCCTAGGACCAGATGTATACACGTGGAAGGAAATTATGGTGGAGATGCCACATAGTTGATGAAGGAGAGGACAGATCAAAATGCACACAAGGATGTGCGGTATAATTGAGTTGCCCACCAGGGCAGCGGGGTACTCGGTACCGGGTTTGGTCTTAAAGGGGATGTCACGGTGGCTGCGACCCGGTCCATGGCCCTGGGATTCAATTAAACGGGACGGTCTTTTAAGGGAAAAGTGTTTATAAGTCTGTCGTGATGCCACCTGCGGTATTTGGTCAATAGTGGGACCGACGCTGCATTAAAGGGTTCATTGGTCATCCCCATAGCCTTTATGTTTTTTTCTTTTTTCGTTTTCTTTATTTCTTTTCTTTATTTTCTTTTATTATCCCTATTTTCTTTTTTTCAAGTTTGGACTCCTACCACTTATATGTATATGCATCTGTATTTATATCATGTATCTGCAATGTTATTGTAAATTTGTACATCTTGTATTATCAATGCCGTATAGTTGTCCTCGAAGCACACTGACTGCTTCTTTTCCCCTGTGATCGCCAGCTCGAGGTGTCTGGACACTGACACTCGAGCCTACAAATCAGCATTGCGCATGCACGGGCGCCATCTTACTGTCCCGGCATCGCTCTAGCCCCCAGCATGCATTGCGCATGCGCGGGCGCCATCTTGGAGACCCTGCTTGAGCCCATTACCCATGCGCGAGCGCCATATTGCGGTCTCTGCCGCACAGACGCAGACTTCCTCCTCCATGGCAACACACGCGCCGGCTTCAGGGGACCTCCCTCCCCTTCCCCTCCCCTCCACATTATGCAGACGTGGACATCCCGGCCCGCATCCGGTCACCTGACCGGCGATAGCCTTATATAGCACTGCCTTACCAGACATGGCAGCCACTCCTCAGCAAGGACACAGTTTGTGTCTGCTCCTATCACCTGGCTACCAACGCCGGCCCCTCCACAACCACGGACCGCTGATGTGAGACCTCTACCTTCATCCTACAGTTAAGTAATATGGGACCCTGAGTACTCTATTCTAATAGCTCCCCTACTATATTACAGCTGAATTGGTAATCACCACAGCTCTCATTCAAACTGAAACTGGGGACCCGTATTGTTGGACCGGTACTGGGCATACACACCAGCAGGTAGTACACCTACTATATACTCGCATACCACGAGTCACCCCTATAACCCACTTACCCTAGATATCTATTTCCACAGTTACTCCTATGTACCCTTTCCACATATTGGGGACATCCAGTGTATTACAGGTTGATCATACAGGCAAGTATAGCATGGCTCCTTGATACCTGACCTGATATGGACTGAACAGACAAATTTACTCCCATATTTATGTATTTCTCTAGCCATATCTGCACGTACGTTACGTATCAGAACGACTGGCCTGCTACACTATCTGTAGTAAGAACACTATACTGGCAAGTATACTGCAGTCTGTCTCACTCACTATTTACCTATCAAGAACTTAACAGATAACGTATTACCGTATGTCCCTACAGCTATTTCCACATGTGTATTCCACTACACGGCAACCAACAGTTCATCAGACGGGTATTATTGGCAAATTAGAAGTATGTTGTAGCATATTTCTTTGTGCTCCTTACTATAAGACAGTACCATGGTCAATTGATAGTTTTCCTTTCTTTTATTTGGCTCTCCATCATTCTCTCCAGGCCCCTTTATTCTGGCTGGCACCCTCAGCAACACTGCAGTACAGCCATACATTAGGAATCTCCCACCGGGGTATGCTACTATCCTATTATCTTACTCTAACGCACGATATATGCATCTCCTTGCCTCCCTATGCCTCTATTTGTCGTCCTGATATTATATGCGCCCTATGTACAAGCATTTGCTACTTGTGGTTTTTGACATGTTTTCCAGAGCTGTATATATGTAAATAATCTTGTAGATAGTCATTTGATTTCATTGTATATAGTTATTTATTGTCTTCTTTTATTTGTTTGTTCCAGCAATAGCGTGATCAAGGCCACGAGCTGGCCGAAACGTCGTTTATGCCTATCGCTACACCAATTTTCCTTTTTGCCACAATTGTTTGAATAAACTTTTTTCACCTGCATCAAAGCAAGCTTCTGAGTACGAGTGCAGTGATTATATATCGATAGCTGCATTAAAGGGGTCCTCTGGGGGATGTTATTGCAGCACTGATGGTACACTTCCCACAGGTGAAGCGGGGTCCCCAGGGGTCCTAATGTGTATGGTGGTGATGACGGTTGCTGGTAAATGAATAAAGGAAACAAGTTGTAAGTCTTTACCTGATTTACTGTAGTTGGCAGACCACAGTCCAGGGCACCGGCAACAGGTACATAGGAGTCCAGGCAGCCCGGAAACAAGCGGAATCCCCTTGGCAAGTCAGGTTGGGAGCCTTCCACTGTGCACTTGCTAAAGTCCCTTGCTGCCTGAAGTGTTTCAAACAAGGTCCTAATTCTTTCATTTCTTTCTCCTGTCCTGGGACAGGTACCTGTATGGCAGGCAGCTTGAGCCGTACCTTCTGGGGTCTCTACATGGTGACTCCAGGCTCCAAGATGCTGCTGTGCCACAGGCGTAATTTGGGCAATGTCTGTATGATCTTATGCCCTCCAGTTCTGCTGAGTGTTTTGTAGTTCCACTCTAGCCTCGGGCTCCCGGTACCCGGTCTCTGCGCACTCCTCGGAGGCCTATTCTGCTCTTTTCCTGTCTGTCCACACTCACAGACTGTCTGTACCAACTGAACTGACTGGTCTCCTGGGACCAACTGACTAGCTCCTCCTCCAAACCAGGATCTTTATCAAGGGAAGCTGCCCTAAAACAGGGTTTTGAGCTCCCCCCTCCTGGCCTGGATTTGGAAGTTGTTGTGTGTGTGATAGCACTACCCTCCCCGAGAGGAAGGCAGCACTACTGTGGTACCCAAACTCCTGGGGTGCCACATAATTGTGTTTTTTATTGTTGTCTACGCGTTTCAAAGTACCTTACTTCTTCCTCAGGACAAAAAAAATATGTAAGTTGGCAGGGTACAGCCACATTTCTGCAGATGGATTTAAATCATGGTGCCAAAAAAAGAACACATGATACGTCAAAGGTGATCATGACCGTTTTAACCAGCGCTAGTGGTTTCAAAGGGAAAGTGAAAAATAAAGGTACAAATTACTTACAGTATAGACAATGGGATAAAATAGCAAATTCAAAAGAAGGCTTGATTGATAAATAGTAAAAAAAAACACAAATACATAAAAATAAATATATATAATGTGTATATACATACAGTTGCATGTGGTGGATTTGAACTTCATAGAATGTTAGAGTTTGAAGGGACCTCCAGCGTCAGTGTCCAACCCCCTGCTCAATGCAGAATTCACTAAACCATCTCAGACAGATGTCTATCCAACCTCTGTTTGAAGAAAAACTCACCAACTCTCGTGGCCGCCTGTTCCAGTCATTGATCACCGTCACTGTCAAAGTTTTTTCTAATATCTAATCTGTATCTTCTCCCTTTCAGTTTCATTCCATTGTTTCTCATGGTTGCATTTGCAAATGAGAATAATGATGATCCCTCTACATTGACATCCCTTCAGATATTTTTAGACAGGTATTAAGTCACCTCTTAGACTTCTTTTTTGCAAGCTAAGCATTCACAGATCCTTTAACCAGTCCTCGTGGGACATACTTTGCAGTCCGCTCATCATCCTGGTACCTCTTCTCTGAACTTGCTCCAGTTCTTCGATGTCTTTTTTAAAATGTGGTGCCCAGAACTGGACACAGTATTCCAGATGAGGCCTGACCAAGGAGGAGTAGAGGGGGATAGAATCTATGCTGCTCTTTATAAATCCTAGAAATGTATTTGCCTTTTTGCTGCTGCATCACACTGTTGACTCATGTGCAGTGTGTGATCTATTAGTATACCCAAGTCTTTTTCACGCGTGCTGTTGCTTAGTTCTATTCCTCCCATTCTCTAGATGTAGTTTTCGCTCTTCTTGCCCAGATGTCGATTCTTGCATTTCTCCCTGTTAAATATCATTCTATTAGTCGCTACCCATTGTTCAAGCTCATCTAGATCCTTCTGAATCTTTTATCTGTCTTATCTAGTGTTAGCTATCCCTCCTAGCTTTGCATCATCTGCGAATTTCATCACATCACACTAGTTCTCCAAATTAATTGGTTTAATAAAATAATAATTTAATAAAATACAAATAAATCCATTCTTCTTCATTTCTTGATTTGTTCACTGGTCACTTTATTGTCTTCCATTCACTCTATTCTTCATGTGGCACATCGGTAATACATCAACACCTATTCTGGTAACATGATCTCACAAGTTCCTATCCACCACACATTACTGTATTTTATACACTCAATATATAATAAATTTCTTCTACATATAACTATATGCAGCAGACACAGGAGCTGATTCATATCTGGTGGATGTTGGTAGCTGGCACCTGTTGCTAAGAGCAGTAAGGAAAGCTAGCTCTGACCCCTGCTGTTTAACCATTTGGATGACACTATCAATCTTTGACATAGCAGAGGTCCTAATTTGGCCCACCCCAGTACTCCTCACCCCTAAAAATAATAATAATTTTTGGCCGATCACAGAAGAGCATAGCTCACAAATTTGCAACCCTGACAAAATAATTTTGCTCCTATAGAAGCCCTTTAGTGTTTTCACGCACTGAGATACCCCTTTTATGGTCCCCATAAAGTATGATGCCAACAAAGGTGCCCCCCAAACACTGTATAATTGTAAGGTACTAGCAGGAACGCAGGATGCAGTGACGAGAAGGAGGCAGAGCAAGATTTAACAGATTTTATATAGGAATATGTCTCAACAGTAAATACTCCACGCAGGGAGTAAGGGGGTATAAACATATATGGCCCGCAATGTGGATATAGCACAAAGGTAAGGATAATGGGTGAAATAACGGATTAACTTATCAGTCGCTAGTTCCTGGATGATGGTGGCTGGAAAATCACACGATGGCGCCGTAGATGGCACGTGACGTCTCTGAGCCGTTCCTACAGAAGGGTGAAGCACTGTCTCTGTACGGTGGCGAAGTATCCTGATCTTTTTACACGTGGTCTTGTGATACTGGAACGAGGTGCAGAATGGGGAAAGGTCTGCTGCACAGCCAAACATGTACAAAGTCCCGGAGTGAAGGCCGCAGTCTCACCAATGCAAACCGAGTGTGACGCTGGATCAGAGTTGCGAAAAGGGTCAGCAGGTGTACGATGCACCAACCGGTTAGTGCAGTTAAGGTCAGGGATTAACGGGGAGTTAGTCTCTGAAAATGCACAGTCTGTATGCGCGGGGGATGGAACTCTGCAAAGTCAACCTTCTCCTGTAGCACACACTGGGTCCCCGCCAAAAGCCCTGTTCCAGCGCATGCAGTCCCCTTTATATCACACCCGCCCTCAGCAGCCAGGTGCAAAGGTCTATTCCAGTTAGAAAGTGCTTCCCCCGACAACAATGGTGACAGTCCCGACAGTTCCGGCCCGGACAAGCAAGAGAGACTACTATTCTCGTGCATCTTCCTACATGATACCCCCACAGTGTCCCTACAGTGACCCCAAACACAGTATGATGGCCCCCACACACAGTATGAATGCCGCAATACACAATAGGATGGCCCCGACACAGTCTTCCCACATAGTATGAGGTCCCTCCACAGCCCTTCACACAATATGATGGCCCCCACACAGCCCTTCAGACAGTAAGAGGGACCTCCATACAGTATAATGGCTCCTACTCAACACTCCACACATGATGGACCCAACACAGCCCTCCACACTGTATAATGGCCCCCACATAGCCTTCCAAACAGTATAATGGCCCCTACACAGCCCTACACATTGTATAATGACCCACACACAGTATAATAGCCCCCACATAACCTTCCAAACAGTATAATGGCCCCAAACAGCCCTCCACACTGTATAATGGCCCCCACATAGCCTTCCAAACTGTATAATGGCCCCTACACAGCCCTACACATTGTATAATGACCCACACACAGTATAATAGCCCCCACATAACCTTCCAAACAGTATAATGGCCCCAAACAGCCCTCCACACTGTATAATGGCCCCCACACAGTATAATAGCCCCCACATAACCTTCCAAACAGTATAATGGCCCCTATAATAAAGTGGAAACTTACATTAAGGTATCCGGTGAAAAACACTATATATTTTTTTGCACCTGCAATGCCTGAATCGGGCATCATTTTTCTTTTGTTTCGGCGCCTCTCTCCATTGCTGAGAGATCGACCCTCCCTTTCCTGCATATAACTATACTCTTGTTGTCCAAGTGGTGGAGGTTCTCAAGAAGATGCCCACAGGTAAGAGTTGAGGACCACACCCAGTTTGCTATAAAGACTACATTTGCAGGGGAGAAATGGCTATACTGTATCTCAGGAATGGTAAGGCATAGGGATAAAAGAAAAACAGCACCTGATTCAGGAGAACAACATGAGGTAAAACACTTACATATTAATGTCAAGTGAATAGTCCTTTTTATATGATTTGTCCACTTTAGAAAACTCTTTTTTTGTAACAGTCTCTCAAGATTATAAGGTGTCCTGCTGATGGGACCCCCAGTGATCGGCTCTAATCTGTAGAAGAACAAAACAAAAAGTCTTCAATTTCCCTGCAGCACCACCCCAGGAGAAATGGAGTATTACACAATTTCTCTAGACATTGTGCAAAGATCTGGCGGGTCCTCCAGAGCAAGAGAAGCTCTTTGAGGCCAAATCTATACTTGGTCTAATAAGGGTCTTGAATGGAATATGAGGATTTTCCTGATATAGTAATTGTTTTCCACACTAGAGTACCCCTTTAAAGTAGGAGAGCAGAATGCCCTGTCCATGTGAACTCATAGCGTTGATTAGTTATGACTGGTGTGATAAGTATATCTGGTCCCATGATTCTAACTAGCTATAGGATAGTAATTGGATTATGGTCAGCCCATTGTCCATTTTCCGAATGGATTCACAAATAAAAGGAAACACATGTCTAATCATCTCTTGGCTTTCTTACAAGTTTTCCAACTTCAACAAAAGGTTGTTTCAAAAAAGCATCAAAAGGGGCCATGGCTGATTGGCTTAAGAGGAATGCTGGCAACCATTCATAACAATGGTCCGAAGATTTAATAAGGTCAGAAAAGAATCTGTCTAATTTTCCAGGACTAGAAGTTCTGCCAAATACAACTGATCGTAGAGTTAAAGGGTCCAGATTTGGGGCCTACAAACAAGGAAACGACTTCCAAAACAAGCCCAGATTGAAGAACCTTGAACATTAGGAAAGTCGTAACATGAAGCCCCCAACTATAATGAGCGTTTATTAGTATTATTCTTCTCGTATAGGCCTAAGGGACAATTTGTTCAAAAAAGATTACCGCACACTCAAGACTGGTAAGATGCAAAAGGTGTATGCCAATTTTATTGAAGAAAGCAAAACAAAAAAGAAGTGGTTGCCACATTCATATTCATTTGAAATAGACAAAAACCCGACGTTTCGACCCTCCCGGGTCTTACTCATGGGGTTACTCAAGTCCTTTGACATAGATGCATAATAGTGGCAGTGGTAGGGGGTGTACAACCGATCCCTTGTTAAGGCACAACCTTATAATAAAGCCAGTCCGGGCAGAAGTGTCCCGGGAGCACAAAATCTGGGTGGTGAGTGCCGTTAGACACCTAATGGGTCTGAAAAGGGTCCCTGGGAGGATGAGCGGCACATTCCGCGCCTTGCTGCGATGTCCTGTGGGGAGACCCAGAAAGTCCCCCCAGGACATCGCAGCAATGCGCGGAATGTGCCGCTAATCCTCCCAGGGACCCTTTTCAGACCCATTAGGTGTCTAACGGCCCTCACCACCCAGATTCTGTGCTCCCGGGATACTTCTGCCCGGACTGGCTTTATTATAAGGTTGTGCCTTAACAAGGGATCGGTTGTACACCCCCTACCACTGCCACTAATATGCATCTATGTCAAAGGACTTGAGTAACCCCATGAGTAAGACCCGGGAGGGTCGAAACGTCGGGTTTTTGTCTATTTCAAATGAATATGAATGTGGCAACCACTTCTTTTTTGTTTTGCTTTCTTCAATAAAATTGGCATACACCTTTTGCATCTTACCAGTCTTGAGTGTGCGGTAATCTTTTTTGAATGATTGACTTGACCTCACGGTCAGTTTACCAGCACCTCCTTGTCCCTGACCTGAGTGCACACCATTTTCCTTGTCTAAGGGACAATTTGGACGCCCTTCGGATCAAGGGCTCGGGTGCGAATGAAGGAGCTAGCTCATAAAAAACTTTATAAATGTGTGATTGTTGGGAGACCCACCACTGATTACAAGAACGGGGGTCCCATTTCCTGTCAGCCATGGTTGCTCATAAGCATTCGGGGGCACGAGGCTATGTCCGTCTGTTTCATAGAAGCAGTGATACATGACCTTAATTTTTTACATCAGTGGTGGTCCCAGTGATCAGTTATTGATTGCTTATCTATCTAGCTGATAAATCATGTTTTTCGTGCGCCAATCCTTTTTAATGATACAAACCTAAAGGGAACATTTTAGACAAAATTCACGCGGGTCTTGTAATCACTGTGCCGTGGTTTTCTCCTTCAGGGCTTGCCTTAGGTTCACAGTGCAATTCAAAATTCCATTGTTTTGTCACAAAATAGATAAATAGCGGTATGATTGAAAAGTCAAAGCATTTATAAATCACATCAACTCGTAATGTTACAGACCAGGGGCACCGAGTGCCGAGGAGCAGAGGGTTGAAAAGTCACCAACGCTCTACTGACTCCATAAACGGAAGAGTACAGACCTTCTCTAGTATTATCATCAGCACAAACACTGCACCCCCATCAGGAGCTTCATGGCCGAGCAGCTGCATGCAGCCGTATATCACCAAGCACAATGTCGAGAGTCAGATGGACTGGTGTAAAGCCGCCACCACTGGACTCTGGAGGAAACATCTTCTGTGCAATAAAAGATCACATTTCTCTACCTGGTGTCTGATAGACGAGTCTGGATTTGATGAATTCCAGGAGAACTTTACCTGCCTGCATTGTGCCCGTTGTACAGTTTGGTGGAGGAGGATAATGCTGTGGGAATGTTTTTAAGGGTCCAGATTTGTGGGAACAATTTGGGGGAATGTTTTTTTCTATTTCCCATGACTTTGCCCAGTACACAAAACAAAGTTAAAAAAAGACATGGTGGGGTGAGTTTGGTGGAAGAACAAAACCCAACTTCAGCCCCATCCAACACCTTTAGGATGTATTAGAACAGAGATTATGAGCTCGGCCTCTCCCCCTCCATCAGAGTCTAACCTCACAAATGTTCTTCTGGATGAAGGAACAAAAATTGCCATAGACGCCTTCAAAATATTGTAGAAAGTCTGCCCAGAATAGCGGGAGCTGTTACATCTGCAAAGGGGCCGACTCAATATTAATGTCTATGGATGTAGAATGGGAGGTGAGAAAATCTCCTATAAGGGGAAGGTAGATGATAGATAGATAGATAGATAGATAGATAGATAGATAGGTAGGTAGATAGATAATAGATAGATAACAGATAGCTAGATAATAGATAGATAGATATTAGATAGATAGATAGATAGATAGATAGATAGATAGATAGATAGATAGATAGATAGATAGATAGATAGATAATAGATAGATAGATAGATCACAAAAGCAGGCAGCACTCCATATTCTTTAAAGACAATATGCAGGTGTTTATTGAGCCCACATCTCCATGCAACGTTTCGGCTACAACTGAGCCTCTCTCAAGCCTTGAGAAAGGCTCAGTTGTAGCCGAAACGTTGCATGGAGATGTGGGCTCAATAAACACCTGCATATTGTCTTTAAAGAATATGGAGTGCTGCCTGCTTTTGTGATCTGTCTGGATTTACAATGACCATTGGACGGGTTGTTTTGGGCTTTGCACCCGAAGATAAGTATTGGATCTGTGCTGTTCCATTTTTTTCTAGTAGATAGATAGATATGTAAGAAGGAAGACCAGGCTGCAAGTACCTGTATTGAGTCGGGTCCGGAACTGCTGAGGCGTCATCCCCTGTTTCCTGGGGGTAGGTAAAGGGGACCAGACAAGCCCCATGACCCAGTAAGAGGGGGCGTGTTTAGAGAGGGAACCCAGCCGGAAGCTGAGGTAAAAAGCGCGCAAAGCAGCAGGGTAGGCAGCGCGCTCCGTACCCAAACCGCCGGCGCTGCGACGGACTGCAGCAGACAGACCCGGTGGATTAGAGAGAGATCAGGTGCAGGACTAGCATCTGTGCCCCAATTCACCAGGGTATGTCTGCCAGGCTACGTCGGGCTCAGACAGTGCCAGAGCCCACTGCAGTAATAAGAAAAGAGACAGGAGCCCTGTTTAGCTAAGCACCACACGCCAGCATAAGAGCCAGGGCATAGTTCAGGACTGTTTGCTGCTGCCCTCGTCGCCGGACCATGGTCTGCAGTACCCCGCCGGAGAAGCAGCGCCAGTGGTTGTTGGCACTTCAGTCTTGGCGGGAACAGGCAGCGCGCAGCATAGAGAGAAAAGAGCAGCGTTCCCAGTAGTTGGCAGAGATCGAGGTGCCATGTGCTTCGTGACCGTGAGTTCAGTGCACGTGCTGCAAAGAGAGAACCGAGTGCTGGATATACTTTGTAACCCACCTTACCAGCATACATTTTCCTGCCTACGGGAGACCCTGATTGCGCTGCGGCCTTGTTTGCTCCAACCACATATGTTCATGGACTAGGGGCTCAGTGGAAGGTACCGGACCGTTGTTTGCAGGCCCTCACTGGAACAGCATTGCGCCAGCCGTTGTTGGCGTCATCTCCTGCTTCGTAATTGCCACCTCCTGCATGACGACTGACAGGCTAAGTTAATCTAACGCGAACTGCCACTATCTTTCCCTTGTTTTCATTGTTCTCCCTTTAACTGTTTGCCTCACTGCGTGGAGTATTCCCCTGTTAAGTAAACTTGTTAACCCTTGCACTGCCTCCTGTCCGTCACTGGGAACCACCACGGTGCAGGGAGACTACCGTACACAAGATGAGGTGCAAACAAAAAAGGGTAAATTTATTGGAAGGCAAGGAATGAAGTGGAAGAGGAAGGTGGAAACAGGGGTATGTAATGGCAAAAGATAATTTACAAGAGTTGTATTCTTTAGCTGGACAGTCAAATAGCATGGTGCTCGAACTATTACAGATTCAATATAGGTACACAAGCAAATGCAAACAATAAACAAAGAATGATGCTACTCTATGTATAGCCTCCTTAGTCTCTCTAAGCAGGCCACACAGCTGCCGTGTTCTGTCTGTTGAAGTATACACTAGGCTCTGACATGTGCAAAAAACAGGAACAAACTCACGGTGATATTGGGGACTCAGATCCAGTCCCGGGGGGGGCAACAGTCTAGTATGGTGGTGCGCACAGCTCTCTGCCAGCTCCGTGAAATGTGATCTTCTTGCTTCTGGGTCCGGGAGGTGCTCCTGGAAACTGTAAATCACTTTCTCTGTATCCCCTACTAGCACAGGACAGCCACCCTTGCTGCACCCGAAGAGTCTGTCCAATTTCACGAGTCCACTCCGTCCCAGGCTGTGGGTCCTCTTTCACAGCTACAAGCACAGGCATTCTCTGCAGCAGCTTTATGCTCACATGCTCTAAAGGCTCAAGCCCTCCCCTCAGCACAGGGCAGTTTATTCACGCAGTCTATTGCACGGGGGAGCATAACATTCCATCACACCAGACAAGGGGGTGCTGTCTCTTAAAGTGGCAGCATGTTCCTTACTGTCCATAATAGCACCACCCCCCTACAACTGCATCTCGCAACCTGCTCACAGATAGATAGATAGATAGATAGATAGATAGATAGATAGATAGATAGATAGATAGATAGAAAATAGAAAGATAATAGATAAATAGATATATAGAGTTAAGGATTTGTTGGTGCTAGCCAAGAGTACACAGATTCCGTGTTAATCTTTGCTTTGGGCCCCTTTCACCCCTTTGTTCCCCCACATGCACCCAATGAGTTAACAGATGGAGGGTGGGATACGTGGGTCTGTATGGGGCCCATATAGTTAAATCATGGCTCTGTGTGTGACTGTACAAAATCTAGAGAACAGCTTCCAGACCATGCTGGGAATTGTAGTTTCCACCATCAGAGGACCACAGGTTGGAGACAATTGATTTAGAAGGTCAGCTCTATATTTTCCTGACTAAGTTCCCATAGAATTCACATAAAAGATAGAAATCAAACCTATTTAATTAAAGGATCCTCTTTATTGTTCCCGAGACCCCATTCTCTCTCTGTTGGATGGTCAGTTTTTGGCACATTTACAACAATGGCCTGAGGGTGTAAGGAGACCTTCAGACCATCAGAGCTTAGGTGACCTACCGGTCATGACACCTGCCCCCTCCCCAGGATAAAGTAGAGGAATGTATAGAAAAGATGTCCCAGTAAGAAGAAGGACCATGAATGGTGGAGTCACTGAGAGGTTACGTGTTGACATGAGAGATGGGAATTTGAATCAGTGACCACTGACACAAAAGACGATGGGAGACGGGTGTCAGTTCCTGTGGAAAAAAAAACCAAAGCTGACCCAGATCCTCAGGGATTACGGACCTTGATAAATGTTTTCTCTTGTCATTTACCTTCCTCTCATGGGACAGCATCATTTTCATGCAGCTCGTCACTCTATGTGTCAGGGTGTTAAAGGGCATGTATTAGTGGATTCAGATCACAACCGTCATCTATCAGGCAACTGCAGATATATAACAATTTCCAGACATACTTCTATTATTGATATTGCTCTTTTCACCATCCGGATGGCATTTTCTTAGAAAGAGTTGGGAGCTGCTACGTAAAGGCGGCGTCATGGAATACTACATTTTTCTAACAAAACTGCCAGGGGGTCTCAGCAGCTGGAACCACTGAATTCAGATCATTCAGGTATGTTTTGTTTTAGAGAAGTTAAAAACTTCTTCTAAAGTGAATTTTTCTCCAGAGTTTTAAAGGGAACCTGTCACCCCGTTTTTTGAGATTGAGCTATAAATACTGTTAAATAGGGCCTGCGCTGTGTGTTACTATAGTGTATGTAGTGTACCCTGATTCCCCATGTATGCTGAGAAATACATTACCAAAGTCGACGTTTTCGCCTGTCAATCAGGCTGGTCAGGTCGGGAGGGCGTGTTCACAGCGCTCTTTTCTTCCCCAGCTTTCCGTTGGTGGCGTAGTGGTGTGCGCATGTCCAGAGTTCCGACTTCCCTGCGCCCACGTGAAGACACAGCGCGCGATCTGCGCTGTAATCCCTTGCATCGGTGGGGGCGGCCATCTTCCTGGGGCCGCGCGTGCGCAGATGGAGTGCTCTGCTGCACGGGGCTTCAGGAAAATGGCCGCGGGATGCCGCGCGTGTGCGCATTAGAGATCGCGGCGGCCATTTTCCCAAAGCCAAGTTTGCATCTCGGCTTTGGGAAAATGGCCGCCGCGATCTCTAATGCGCACGCGCGGCATCCCGCGGCCATTTTCCTGAAGCCCCGTGCAGCAGAGCACTCCATCTGCGCACGCGCGGCCCCAGGAAGATGGCCGCCCCCACCGATGCAAGGGATTACAGCGCAGATCGCGCGCTGTGTCTTCACGTGGGCGCAGGGAAGTCGGAACTCTGGACATGCGCACACCACTACGCCACCAACGGAAAGCTGGGGAAGAAAAGAGCGCTGTGAACACGCCCACCTGACCAGACCAGCCTGATTGACAGGCGAAAACGTCGACTTTGGTAATGTATTTCTCAGCATACATGGGGAATCAGGGTACACTACATACACTATAGTAACGCACAGCGCAGGCCCTATTTAACAGTATTTATAGCTCAATCTCAAAAAACGGGGTGACAGGTTCCCTTTAAAAAATACAAACAAACACCATTCTATATATATTATTAAATAGATCTTATACCTGATGAGTCTGGAATACTTACTTTGCTTATCCATGTAATAAATTTAGTGTATAATTGTATTTAGAAGTGTAAACTCTACCTCCCACTGCTACTAAATCTCTTCCCTTCTAGCCTGACTGATAGCTTCTAAGTGTACCTCCTCCCTGCTGATGAATCCCCGTCTAGCCTGATAGACAAATCATCAGTGTCCCTCCTCTGTGTTGCTCAATTCCCACCACCTAGCCTGATTGACAGTTCTTCAATGTCCCTCCTCCCTGCTGCTGAATTCCTACCACCTAGCCTGATTGACAGCTCCTCAATGTCCCTCCTCCCTGCTGCTGAATTCCTACCACCTAGCCTGATTGACAGACAGCTCCTCAATGTCCCTCCTCCCTGCTGCTGAATTCCCACCACCTAGCCTGATTGACAGCTCCTCAATGTCCCTCCTCCCTGCTGCTGAATTCCTACCACCTAGCCTGTTTGACAATTCCTCAATGTCTCTCCTTCCTGCTGCTGAATTCCTACCACCTAGCCTGATTGACAGACAGTTCCTCAATGTCCCTCCTCCCTGCTGCTGAATTCCCACCACCTAGCCTGAATGACAGACAGCTCCTCAATGTCCCTCCTCCCTGCTGCTGAATTCCCACCACCTAGCCTGATTGACAGACAGCTCCTCAATGTCCCTCCTCCCTGCTGCTGAATTCCCACCACCTAGCCTGATTGACAGACAGTTCCTCAATGTCCCTCCTCCCTGCTGCTGAATTCCTACCACCTAGCCTGATTGACAGACAGTTCCTCAATGTCCCTCCTCCCTGCTGCTGAATTCCCACCACCTAGCCTGATTGACAGACAGTTCCTCAATGTCCCTCCTCCCTGCTGCTGAATTCCCACCACCTAGCCTGATTGACAGTTCCTCAATGTCCCTCCCCCCTGCTGCTGAATTCCCACCACCTAGCCTGACTGACAGTTCCTCAGTGTCCCTCCCCCCTGCTGCTGAATTCCCACCACCTAGCCTGATTGACAGTTCCTCAATGTCCCTCCTCCCTGCTGCTGAATTCCCACCACCTAGCCACCACCTTGGGGTCTAAACACCTGGGTCCACCAATCAAAGCTTCTGAAATATTACTATGACACATAATTTAAAAAAAATAGTAATTGATACATGAGGTGCTGTTCACACTGTGAGTACAAAACGCATCCAGGAGTTTCCTTCTAAAAGACAGAATTCAGATGGACCCCCTGAAGTTGCTCACATGCTATTTTGGTAGAGTATGTTGTTGTGTTTGTCTGGAAAAGAGCGTGGACAGAGTCCATTTGAACCCTGTTTGTGTCATTACAGTCTATGGCCCCATCAATTTTTTCCATGTGAACCCCGGGGCATACTGCATAAACAGAGTATGAACATGGCCTTATAAAGCACCATGCTGATATGATCCCACTGAACTAGTATGCCAGACACTTGACTCTCAGCAATCAAATCTGCACACTTTGCCGTTCACAACACCCCAGACTGCCAACTGTGACTTCAATGCACAAAAACAAAACAAACAAAAAAAAATAACATAAAAAAATAGCAACAAAGCATTCTGTAGGAAAAAAAAGCAATCCAACCATGCGGCAACCTAAACATTATCATAAGAAGCCAGGCTATGTAAAGTGATCGAGGGTGGCAGCCATGACCGAGCTGCTGCTCCATTACACCCTGGCATTTTACAGGAAAATCGTGTCCTAGTGTGCTGTCAATTGTGGGGTGCATCACGCTCACTTTTGGGCCGCAGGCCTCCGCTGCCTCCCGACCTTCATCCTCAGGAGCCGCCGCACATGACTCAGATGACAGTTTGTTGTAACCAACAAAAGTTTTCTGGACAATTCATAATCATCAGATTACAGCATGCAGTTTTTGGCCCAACACTTCTTGTTGTTTCCTTAGCACAGTCCGTTTTCACCATTACTATCTGTTCCTCCTGGACTATCCCTACGTTTACTGTTTCCGGCAGCCCCAGGGATTTCCCGTCCAGCTCCGCAGTACACTCGGGATCCGCTGTCTTCCCTTCACGCGATTCCATGTCCATCGTCCTCTGTACACTAGAGGATAAGTCACTCTCCATAGTACCTGTACCGAGCCTTGAGCTCCGGATGTTGCAGGAATGTCCACCAGGAATTCCACTAAGGCATCCCACTGCCATGAACGATATATCCAAGTGGACGCTAGCAACCCACTGCTCCCGAACTTGATTACAGTCCTTCCCTATCTGAGTCGCTACCAGGAAACAGTTCCTTTTTACTGGAACTTGTCCCCCCCACAATGGGCTAGTCCCAACTTTTAACTATATCTGTCCCTACAGTATGTACTAAGAATATTACACTATCTGATGCCCTAAATCCTACACTGTACACTATGCCTATGATATTATGCTATACCTTACTCGATCACATCCTATAGTACTATACATTACTTATGCATTACAATACCTTACATTACCTACTGGCTGGCAACAACACGTGTCACATACTGTACATTGTACATTACCATACCAATATACATACATGAAAGGCGCATAACATTGTTCACACTATAATACAACGCGATTGGTGACTTGAGGGGCGGGAACGTGACAGTACAGTCCACCACTCTGACAGCTAGTCGCCCAAAGAGACCGTGTATCAGTGGGACAGGCTCTGGTGGGGCTCGTAGCATCCATCCATCCATAGCAAATTTTCTGCAAAAGGATGGGATTTCTTACAGGAGTTAGTGTAATCCTGCTATTATTTAAAGGGGAAGTGCCTTACGCTGAAAGCTAGCCTAATATGGTCCAAATACTACATAGCGTGAATAGGGGGCTCAGTTTTGCTTGTTAAAGGAAGTCTGTCCCCTTCTCCCCCAAAATGCCAATTAAACTGCATAAATATTGATAAAGGGGATATAACACTATAAAAATCATACCAGGCATATAAAGTTTAGTTTAATATTTGCTGAAAATTTTACTTTTAGTTGACACGCAAATGAGGGCTCTTCGGTGCACCCTTGGCGTGGCCAATGCCTTGGTGCACCGTTACGCTCTCATATTTGCATGTTGCATTGATAGTTGGTAAGAGCTAGAGTTGTATAAAGCCAGCATGTGTGCGCATGTGCACTGACCCTGGAGGCGCGCAGCGGCACACCCCAATTCTCAGTGAGGGCATGCGAACAATATGACTGTGGGTGTGATCTGACGCCTGGTTCCTGCCTGTCTTTGGCTGCCCCTTGAGCGGCTTCAACGAGGAGGAGCAAACAGTAGGCGCGTGTCACAGTGCTCACTCCTCCTCACTGAAGCCGCTCGCTTCAAGGATCATCAATCGGCGGCCGCAGACAGGTAGGAACCAGGCCTCAAAGTGCACCTGCAGTGCCAATTCGGGCGCTCCACCAGTATCAGTGCGTAATGGCAGGCACGCAAACTGATTTTAGACAGCGCTCGCTTTTAGCATCGTAGACCAGGGACTATGCAAAAAGAAGAGCGTAACGGTGCACCAAAGCATAAGCAACGCCAAGGGTGCACCGAAGTGCCCTCATTCCCATAGTAAATAAAAGTAGATTTTTCAGCAAATATTAAGTTATACCGTATATGCCTGGTACGATTTTTACAGGGGCCACATCACTTATATAAATGTTTAATGGTCACTCTGAGGGTGACACTCCCTTTAGGTAAATAAGAAATATATAGAAATATGGATGTTGGTGTTTTGTTTGCTACATGGGTGGATGCAGCATCCGCATTACACACTGTACCGAAAACCACAGAGACTCTGCAACAACAACGCTCTGCAAAAGAGGAACTGGGACACTACAGATGGTGCAGCCCTACAGGGCGACGACTCGTCAACACGCTCCGTACCTACAGTGTGTCAGATGTCGTAGTAAATAGGTCATGGTGCACAGGTGCCATCAGTTTAACTGCTGAGGATACCACAGAGCAGGTGCGTGGTGTGTCAGGTCCTCGATAAAAGGAACAAGGTTTAAGGCCGGTGGAGTTGAAGCTTTGCAGTTTCCGGCTCAGTAGAGTCATCCACTGGAAATTTATTCAGACGGTTCATCAACAAGATGATGGGTACAATGCGTACCCATTAGAGTCTACAGAGCTGTTCCATGCTCATCCATGATTTTTTGAGGACTGAAAAAAAAAAGACTTGACCATTTTTGATCCAAGTCATTGATCAAATTCGCTAACTCAAACGAATGGGTCGATGAATAATTAAAAAATGATGGCACATGGACCACATGGACGGCATCCGTATGTCATGTCGGTGCCGTACAATTTTTATTATAAAATTAAATTTATTTATTTTTTTAATTTGAGAAAAAAAAAAAAAAAGGTACCATACGATAAACATGGACAAGAGGATCAAAAAAAATGGATGAAAATTGCATCTGGCGCAAAAATAAAAAACAGTCATGCAAACTAAAAAATTGATTTCTTAATGAGGGTTTGTCCGGTCTAACATGACAAGGCGAGGTCACTATGTGACTGCAGACTTGTGAATCCTCACATCGCACGCACTGCGCACTGTGAGGATTCTTCTGTTCCAAGCAGTCATGTGACTGTAAGTATGTGATATGCATACTCCCGGACAGAATCATTTAGACCAGACAACCCTTTTAAGCTCCCGTATTTTAGGCACATGGGGTTAGAAAATTGTCATGTCACCAACAGGGTGTTTATCAAAAGAGAATAGCACTGAACTGGCCGCAATATTGGCTTGAAGTTGATTCGCTTTCCTCTGTAGAACACGCCTGCACAAGGCAATCTTGCCTTGCGCACGCGCAGTATGCTTTGCCCAACTGCAGGCAAAACTGAAAAGCACTAATGCGCATGTGCTGGCGCACTATGTCCCGGAACACAGCTAAATACTTCCAGGACATAGTGCACCGGCGCATGCGCACTAATGCTTTTCAGCTTTACCTGCAGTTGGGCAAAGCATACTGCACGTGCGCAAGGCAAGATTGCCTTGCGCAAGCGTGTTCTACGGAGGAAAGTGAATCAACTTCAAGCCAATACTGCGGCCAGCATGCAGCCAGCAGGAAAGGAAGGGGGGAATAAAACACCTGAAAACACCGCCCATCGGACCGAAGAAAGGTCCAACCAAATTCAGGTGACAGGTTCCCATTAAAGGGTTACTTTAACTGGACAACTAATGCATATATGCCGTAATTGAAAATTGACCAAGGTGGGCGATTTATAGAATGCTACACGTCGGTATAAAATTCTCTTGACATAGTAAAGTTGAAGGATTTTATTGACACAACGTGTTTCGAAGACGAAGCGGAGTCTTTCTCAAGTGTAAAAATAGACATAACAGGTGTGCACCACCAATTTTTTCATTGTTCTCCTCCGTATAGGTTTTACTCTATGTTCTGGCGCTCTATTCCCGCTACAGCTCCATTTTCTATTCTATTTGTAGACATCAAAGGAAAGCATCTCCCACTTGGGTTCCCATCCTGGAGGACTCAACAAGATCTTTTGCATACGGATATATGTGATTGAGTGACCGAGTCAGGATATACAGTAGGGACCTGTATTTATTTTTCCCCCTTTTACGGTATTTATTTATATTTCTTTTAAGAACATTTGTAAAGTACTAATCGTCAGGCCCAGGCTGTAGAACAATAATGGCCCAAAAGAGGTTCGAGACGAGTTACAGTATGCCTGGACATATATCTCAGCCACACACGGACTGTTCTTGGAAATTCTCGTAAAACTGCTGGCAGCTGTGCTATTCTCGGTCGTACTATCTGAGGACTTTGCATACAGTTCCTTATATTTTAACAGGTACAAGCAAATAGTCGATAACCTGCATAGAGAAAGTGCAAAGCAAGGATCGAGTATGCAAATAACACCGAGCTGAGTCATTTTACTATAGGTACAATGCTCCCGTCCTGTGCAAGGAATATCTCTCGAAAGCCGTTGTAGACAAAGCAGCAGAGGAAACCTCGGCTTCCCTTTACTTTACCGTATCTGCCTACCCCCTCCTCCTATTCTATTCTCAGTCATACCTTTCAGCGCTCCCGACTAGTGTTGAGCGATACCGTCCGATACTTGAAAGTATCGGTATCGGATAGTATCGGCCGATACCCGAAAAATATCGGATATCGCCGATACCGATATCCGATACCAATACAAGTCAATGGGACATCAAGTATCGGAAGGTATTCTCATGGTTCCCAGAGTCTGAAGGAGAGGAAATAAAGAATTAAAATAAAAAATATTTGGGCGGCACGCGACCAATCAGAAGCCGCGACGTCATTCTCATTCACTAAACTCCTAATTCTAGGAATTGAGGACCTGCGAATGACGTCACGGCTTCTGATTGGTCGCGTGCCGGTCACATGGGCGGCACGCGACCAATCAGAAGCCGGGACGTCATTCGCAGGTCCTAAAGGCGCGCATTTTAAACAAAGAAGCCTCCCGGTTAGCAGCGTGATGTCCAGGGGCCGCCGGAGAGGTGAGCATATCAATATTTTTTATTTTAATTCTTTATTTTACACATCCCTATTGATCCGATACCGATACCCGATATCACAAAAGTATCGGATCTCGGTATCGGAATTCCGATACCGCAAGTATCGGCCGATACCCGATACTTGTGGTATCGGAATGCTCAACACTACTCCCGACACATTTTGGGAGGTTTTCGGTTTAGTTTTTTTTACATAAATCTTAATGCAGTTTTTTTTAAATTGTTCATTTGTTTCTTAAATGTAAAGATAAGCAACTTTCTAAATAGTCTTCATTAAGAATGTTCTACCATTTTCTTGCTGCAGAGCATCTGTAAGCCCTCTACTTCTAGCAATGGGATGAAACTGAATGGGAGAGGACACAGATTAGATATTAGAAAAAACTTTTTGACAGTGAGGGTGATCAATGAGTGGAACAGGCTGCCACGAGAGGTGCTGAGTTCTCCTTCAATGGAAGTCTTCAAACAGAGGCTGGACAGGCATCAGTCTGGGATGGTTTAGTGAGTCCTGCTTTGAGCAGGGGGTTGGACACTGACCATGGCGGTCCCTTTCAACTCTAACATTCTATGATTCTACCTAGCTGAGTGATCTGCAGAAATGTTACAAATCCAAAAAACGCTCCTGATTCTGACAACTCTTTCTGCTCGTTCTCACTTTTCAGTGTTAGTGGTAGAAGGAGGGAGAGGGCTGTATATACATCTGCAGTGGAGAGAAAGTATCTCAGAGGGCACAGAAAACAGGCAATAGAGAAGGAAAGCACATGAAGAGGAATTAAGTGCAGCATAGAAGCTGTGCTGATAAATGAGCTCACATCCAGCCTATATTACTGACAGAGACACTCCCATAAGAGAATAACCTGAACCTTGGATCAGGCTGCAAACTGCATATAAGGTGTCCGAAAATTAATGTCACAGGTGTCCATAGCCTTTAATCCATTATATAATGAAATATTCAACACCTTCTTTTATCATACGTTGTATATCCATCTATAACAGATCTTCTAGATCCCCACTTGTTGTAAAGCATCTAACATCAGCCAAATACTGTACAGTGCCAGAATACTATCAGACATCAGTGCTCAATAATACCACCGAAAAAACTGCACAGTGCCGCTATACACATGATGGATACCGGGTATCTAAACCGAGCAGGGTATAAAAATTAGGAAGGCGCCAGACCTCTGGGCCTCCCGATGTCGCAAAAAAACCAGTGGGTCCAGTCAATCATTCTTGGCCTTGAACGTCAAAAGAGGACAACTCTTGTAAATTATAGTACCCTGAGCACAAGCCTGCGCTGCCTATTTGGACAATGACCGTGCGATACCCAGGGCTGAAACATAACGAGAGAACACAAAGTCATATCTTGTAAGTCAAACACCAACCGATACGTGTGCTGAACCGGCGGCTTCTATAAATAAACATACCCGGCTCACGATAGGAATAATGGAAACCTAATCAAGGGGACTTGAATGGCAAGGAATGCCGGCAATGCAAGATTATTAGTTACTCAGTGCACATTGCTTACCTAAACTGACCCTTCCTCTTGCTTCATTGCTCGCCTGTAAAACAAAGCCTTTCGTGAGTAAAATGCTTATGTTATATCTGGTTTAGTGTATATCCACAAGTTATGCACTGAGCATGTGTTTCCTGACATCTGGCTGTATAGGAAAGCGAGCCTACTGTATGGATTCATAGACGAGTTACTATCAGTGTTGTGGCGGCTAGGTGAGTCCTTCATCAGGGTGGAAACAATCATGTTGTACCCAACCCATTCCAACGAAGAACTGTACATACAGAGTCTACCTCTATTTCTGTCAGTCACCAGACGGTCAACACGGCCGAGCTGGGAACACTTCTTACTACTAGGATTGCTATTAGATACGAGCTTTATGGTAGACGCCTTCATCCAATATTATACACACTTTTTAACAAGAGAATGCAGCATCTGACCATATCTGCCATAGCAATTGCTCCAACAAAGTTCTCATATGATCACTGCCTATGCAATGGAGGTGTTGGCAATGCAACTACTTCCAGTGGTCCCAGAGATAACTTGTTCGCCTCATGGCAAGACAAATGATTATGAAGCCAGGTACCGAGAAAGAAAGAAAAGAAGGGATGAGAGAGAAGAAAGGGAAAGGAAGAAGGGAGGGAGGATGGAAGCATGGGGCAGAGGGAGGAAAGAAAGTGACCGGGAATAAAGAAACCAAGAAAGAGAGGGAGGAGAGTAAGAAGGCAAAAAGGAAGGAAGAGAGGAAAGGATAGGAAGGAAGGAAAGGAAGGATGAAATAAGGAAAAAGACTGAATGAAAGAAGGAAAAAGAAAGGATGAAGGAATGAAAGAAAGAAGGCAAGAAGGAAGGAAGGAAGGAAGGAAGGAAGGAAGGAAGGAAGGAAGGAAGGAAGGAAGGAAGGAAGGAAAGAAAGAAAGAATGAATATATTTGATGGTCCCACTGTTGAACCCAACTTAGTTACCTAGTTATTACTTATTCTATGTATAGGTGATAATTAGAAATGAGCATATCAGTTTTCAGGACCCTGGTCCAGCAGCCACGTCCATATTCCATGTCTGCTGGACATGAGCACTGTGAACTGCCTCCTGTCTGCTGGAAAGCCCAGATTCTCATTTGATGAGCCGGCCTGGCATGACTTCATACTTGCGTCACACTATAACAAAGACGTTGACCAAGACCAAGATGGCTAACTAAATAAAGAGGTGCAGGTATGAAGCGTTTTGCAGGATTCCTGACTAGTGACCATGAAATGCGGACCTATCCGCTGGACCAGGATCCTGATAATTGATTCTGACAACTTTAAAATGTATAACTTAGAGGTGTAACTTATTGCTTGTGGGCCCAAATGCAAACATCTCCAACAAACCCTCAACTATCGCAGGTATTTAGTGGTTTTAGTCTTCCCATATGGTTCAAATGGACCTTTTGGGTTCCAATAGGCTCAAGATCCCAGGTGCAACTGCAAACCCTGCACCTAATATGTTTACAACACTGGTACAACCCCATTAATGCAAAGAATACAGGAGCTTGATTCCACTATGGTGGTGCAGTCGAGAAATTAACAATGACTACAGAATACAGCTGGAATCTGAAGGTCAGGAGTGGGGATTGTCCAGCGAAGACAGCCCCTTCGAATACCGATACTACAACCAGAATATTGGTCCATCCCATCTTACACCTTCAAGTTTGAATATTTTTAGCCAATGTGGGCCAGGTCACATTAAGGGCCTTCTGGGATAAAAAATTAATCAAATATAATCAATATAGGGTTCTATGATAATCCATGTTCGGCTCAGTTAAATCATTGGTGGTCTACACGAATCACAATGAGAAACCAGTCAAGGAGTTCATAACTTAATTTCCAAAGTGAGATGACAGACTAAAAATTATCCAAAATATTTTAAATTCAATTAAGTGTAGAGAGTCAAAATTTTTGTGATACTTTTTTAATATTAATTTTTGCTTTTCACTTTTAGAATCATCCAAAATCTTACCAAGGAAGTAGAAAATATGTATTAAAAAAGGCCTTCAGAGATACCTGTTATTACAGAAACTAGAGATCTAAGCCCCCTGGTTGAACGGAGGAAATTCAATTGAAAATTCATTGATCTTCTCACTACAAATAGTTGGTTCTCATCAACCACCTAAGTTAAAGAAAATAAATAGATAGTGAAGACTTCTCATAGACTTCCCTTTGATGTCCCGGTAAGGGCTCAGGCAAATATTTTGAAAACTTACATAAGAAAGTGAATGGGTCAGCATGGCTGATGTCAGAGAGTCGTATAATGTATCGGGCATCTCTCGCATAACACCGAACGTCTGTATTGTTTTACGACTTAGTTGGTTTACAAGGAGAATGACAAGAATCTTCGTTCTCTTAATGTTTGCTTTGATTAAGGAGAGTGTTTGGGCCCGGGGCTGAATATAGTGAATTCTCTGTTTGACGGTTACCCTGGTGTACTATGCAAGAGGTGTAATTTTCACTTTTGTGCGTGTTCTAGTCATTGTATAAATTGTGTTTTCGGACTTGCAGTGGAAATTTATGGAGCAGTTAAGTGTATTTTTGCTTATTGGCCTATTGTTTGAGGGTGGAGATAAGACTTCCGCACATCTAACGCTTCACAATGCTGTAACGATATGCAAAGTTGATAAAATCTATAGAAAATGAAAACATATTAGGCGATCATCAATACCAGAGATGATTGCTTGTTTTGAAATTTCAATTCATCAGGTTCAGCAAATTTTTCCCAAAATTGTAATTGAATTCGTAAAGAATCGCAGGATTCTATTGCCCTGAAAAGACGTATCTAACATTCTGAGGTCTCTGAAGACTGTACTTAACCCTTTCAACCTCTTGTAAACACAGCCAAAATAACATCAACATAGAATCAGACAGAAACCTGGTAGTAACCAACAGTCGTTAAAAACACATTGCAATGATAGACTTTTTATGCTAGAACCAGTCTAAAAATTATCCCTCTCAGTCATTCTGTAAAAAAAAAATGATGGTGTCGCTGTCAGAGGTAACATCATCCTTCTTTGACTGAGATGATTGATGTGTCATAAATTCTATACTGATATCAGAAAAAAACGTAAGCACTACTGTAGTTGGTGGCCAAGTAGGTTCCCACACATCAAATATCTATATATATAATTGTCTAAGGGTTTTTCCGTCTGTCTGTCTGTCTGTCTGTCTTTCTGTCTGTCTGTCTGTCCTGGAAATCCCGCATCTCTGATTGGTCGAGGCCGCCAGGCCTCGACCAATCAGCGACGGGCACAGCGACGATGATGTCATAAAGGTGGTAGAAATCCCACGTTTCTGATTCAGCGACGGGCACAATATCGGCGTAGATGTCATAATGGTTGCCATGGCGACGATGTCATAAAGGTTGCCTCGACCAATCAGCGACGGGCACAATCTGTCGCGAATTCTGGAATCATCATTGTCCATATACTACAGGGACATCCATATTCTAGAATACCCGATGCGTTAGAATCGGGCCACAATCTAGTAGTTAATAAGTGCCAAGTTTATTTACTATAAATTCTATAATGAACTCCACTTCCTTTCTGCTAATCCACTTTGTGACCTGCATTTGGTAGTATTACTGCTTGGACATTTTGGTTATTTTTTATAATAACCCATCCATTGCCATTTTTTTTTATGATTAATTTTGTACAAGAATATAATTACCTTTTGACAATCTTTTAAACCCCAATTATTCAACCCTCACTACAAAGGGCATAATGCTAAGTAGGTAAGTACATACACAGAAAGCAAAATGTGGCAGCCAGCTGCATTAAAGGTGGCGTGTAAGGTTGTCAAATTGAACTGGTAAAAACAGGTATACAAAAAAAGTTATGCAAAGTTAGACGTCTACATTTAAAATATAGATTTATCCTCAACAAAATTCATCACTCTTCTTAAAAATCACAATATTAGAAACTTTAGGTAGGTATACAACCAAGAATTCGACTGTAACAACAAGGCGCTGTATTAGTGTGGTGTCTACAGGTGTAAAATTTGACAGGTAAAACAAATTATTATTATTATTATTTATTGTTATAGCGCCATTTATTCCATGGCGTTTTACATGTGAGGAGGGGTATACATAATAAAAACAAGTACAATAATCTTAAACAATACAAGTCATAACTGGTACAGGAGGAGAGAGGACCCTGCCCGCGAGGGCTCACAATCTACAAGGGATGGGTGAGAATACAGTAGGTGAGGGTAGAGCTGGTCATGCAGCGGTTTGGTCGATCGGTGGTTACTGCAGGTTATAGGCTTGTCGAAAGACGTGGGTCTTAAGGCTCTTTTTGAAGGTTTCGATGGTAGGTGAGAGTAATAAATAAATAAAATAATAATAGTTTGTGACATGCACACTTTGTGACAGACAGTTGTTGTTAAAAGTCTGGATTTTGGGGAACTTTCTTTTGTATTGTTAAAAAACAATTATTCGTTAGCTTGTGCAAAAGTGATTGCACAAGAAATGCAAAAAGTGATTACAGTCGCTTATAACAAGCAAGCACACTGTCTCTAACTGACACTGATTTCAGATTTGCTTTCTCTGTAAATAATATTGTGCTTCCTTGCTGCTGCTTTCTAGTGCATTAAGAATTGATTTAAAAAATGCGTAATTGTAATTCATATGCAAAAGGACCGGTGGCAATCTATAATATAAGGCTGGGAGTGTCACTCTGTCCGAATCCTTTATAGACTGCGCAAGCGCAAGCGCCAGCGCAGTCTGGACCCCACAGAGTGACGCTCCCAGGAGATCGCGGTATGCGTAAGCACTGAACGCACACCGCAATCTCCAATGGATAGCAGGGACGCGCCAGGAGAGTGAGTATGAGCTATATTCACCTGTCTGTCCCGTTCCAGCGCTGTCTGCCGCTCTGTCCTCCGGGTCCTCTGCCTGTGACGTTCACAGTTCAGAGGGCGCGATGACGCGCTAAGGCTACGTTCACATTAGCGTTACGCTAATGTGCGCCGCTGTTGCGTCGGCGACGCAGCGGCGACGCAGCGGCGACGCGCCCCTATGTTTAACATAGGGGACGCGTGCGTTTTTTTGTTTGCGTTTTTCGACATGTGCGTCGTTTTCGACGCTAGCGTCGGACAAACGAAAATGCAACAAGTTGCATTTTTCGTGCGTCCGATTTTCGTCAAAAAACGACGCACGGGTCGCAAAACGCAGCGTTTTTGCGCGCGTTTTTGGTGCGTCGCGCGTTGCGTCGCCGTTGCGTCGCCGACGCACCGGCGCGCAACGCTAATGTGAACGTAGCCTTAATGCGCGCCGCCCTCTGACTGAACAGTCACAGCCAGAGGACCCGGAACACGGAGCGGCACGCAGCGCTGGATCAGGGCCAGGTGAATATAGCAAGTGTCGGGGGCCTGAGCTAGCGGCGATACCATCACCTGACCCCCACAGCGCGCCGGTGTCCCCGCCTGCTCAGGCCCCCCAGCACTCGGCGCCCAGCGACGATAGGTGAGTATGTTATTTTTTTTATATATCGCAGCAGCATACGGGGCATATACTATGGAGCATCTTATGGGGGCCATCAACCATAATGGAGCAGTGTACGGGGCATATACTATGGAGCATCTTATGGGGCCATAAACCTTTATGGAGCAGTGTACGGGGCATATAATATGGAGCATCTTATGGGGGCCATAAACCTTTATGGAGCAGCGTATGGGGCATATGGATGGGAGCAGCACACGACAGAACGGGGGCGCAGGATGGGAGCAGCACATGACAGAATAGGGCAGCACATGACAGAACGGGGGTGCTGGATGGGAGCAGCACATGACAGAACGGGGGCGCAGGATGGCAGCAGCACATGACAGAACGGGGGTGCAGGATGGAAGCAGCAAATGACAGAACGGGGGCGCAGGATGGGAGCAGCACATGACAGAACGGGGGCGCCGGATGGCAGCAGCACATGACAGAACGGGGGTGCAGGATGGAAGCAGCACATGACAGAACGGGGGCGCAGGATGGGAGCAGCACATGACAGAACGGGGGTGCAGGATGGAAGCAGCACATGACAGAACGGGGGCGCAGGATGGGAGCAGCACATGACAGTACGGGGACGCAGGATGGGAGCAGCAAATGACAGAATGGAGGCGCAGGATGGGTGCAGCACATGTCAGAATGTAGGCACAGGATGGGTGCAGCACATGTCAGAATAGGGGCGCAGGATGGGAGCAGCACATGTCAGAATGGGGGCGCAGGATGGGAGCAGCACATGACATAATGGGGGCGCAGGATGGGTGCAGCACATGACAGGATGGGGACGCAGGATGGAGCAGCTCATGACAGGATGGGGACGCAGGATGGAGCAGCACATGAGAGGATGGGGGCGCAGGATGGAGCAGCTCATGACAGGATGGGGACGCAGGATGGAGCAGCACATGACAGGATGAGGACGCAGGATGGAGCAGCTCATGACAGGATGGGGACGCAGGATGGAGCAGCACATGACAGGATGGGGACACAGGATGGAGCAGCACATGACAGGATGAGGACGCAGGATGGAGCAGCTCATGACAGAATGGGGACGCAGGATGGAGCAGCACATGACAGGATGAGGACGCAGGATGGAGCAGCTCATGACAGGATGGGGACGCAGGATGGAGCAGCACATGACAGGAAGGGGACACAGGATGGAGCAGCTCATGACAGAATGGGGACGCAGGATGGAGCAGCACATGACAGGATGAGGACGCAGGATGGAGCAGCACATGACAGGATGAGGACGCAGGATGGAGCAGCTCATGACAGAATGGGGACGCAGGATGGAGCAGCACATGACAGGATGAGGACGCAGGATGGAGCAGCACATGACAGGATGAGGACGCAGGATGGAGCAGCTCATGACAGGATGGGGACGAAGGATGGAGCAGCACATGACAGGATGGGGACACAGGATGGAGCAGCACATGACAGGATGAGGACGCAGGATGGAGCAGCTCATGACAGAATGGGGACGCAGGATGGAGCAGCACATGACAGGATGAGGACGCAGGATGGAGCAGCTCATGACAGGATGGGGACGCAGGATGGAGCAGCACATGACAGGAAGGGGACACAGGATGGAGCAGCACATGACAGGATGAGGACGCAGGATGGAGCAGCTCATGACAGGATGGGGACGCAGGATGGAGCAGCACATGACAGGATGAGGACGCAGGATGGAGCAGCTCATGACAGGATGGGGATGCAGGATGGAGCAGCACATGACAGTATGGGGGCGCAGGATGGAGCAGCACATGACAGGATGGGGACACAGGATGGAGCAGCACATGACAGGATGAGGACGCAGGATGGAGCAGCACATGACAGTATGGGGGCGCAGGATGGAGCAGCACATGACAGGATGGGGACACAGGATGGAGCAGCGCATGACAGGATGGGGGCGCAGGATGGAGCAGCACATGACAGGATGGGGGCGCAGGATGGAGCAGCACATGACAGGATGGGGACACAGGATGGAGCAGCTCATGACAGGATGGGGGCGCAGGATGGAGCAGCACATGACAGGATGGGGACACAGGATGGAGCAGCTCATGACAGGATGAGGACGCAGGATGGAGCAACACATGACAGGATGGGGACGCAGGATGGGTGCAGCACATGACAGGATGGGGACGCAGGATGGAGCAGCACATACCAGAATGGAGACCATATACCAATATAAATGCTTGCCACCCGGGCGTAGAACGGGTTCAATAGCTAGTTATACTATATCACTGATCAATCACACCAAGTCTGGTGCTGCTGCTGGCTCCTCTCGTATCTCTCTCTCCCCCTCTGAATTGATTCTCCGTATTATTCACAGACTACTACACTTGTTCACTGCTGCAGTTATTTCACATTACTTTCTGAAGTATTTGTCCAAAATTTTAGTGCTTCCTCCCGGTATCTATTGCTTAGCTGTGAGCTCTGATGTCATCCTAATATATCTGCTGCATTCTCTACTTAGGCTTTTATACTAATTATAACAGTCTCTCTGAATTGTTTGCACTATGCCAAGTAATGTGATAGGTTAGCTGCATGGCATTATGGGGAAACCCACACGGTCACACCAGTAGTCTTGCACACGTCCTAATAACTCGGGAGCATCTGACGAGTGGCGTACTTCTACTTGCGGTATGTCAAAAATCCTACTCCAATCCCTGACCGGAGTAACATTTCTGGCATAATTAATGCCACAGCTTGCCCTGAAGTAGACGAGCTGTGGCGTCACATCCTGCCATGTTTCGCTCACTTTGACAGAGCTGGGAGAAAATGGCGTGAAAACACTAAATGTTGTTGTTTTTTTTTCCACAAAACTAATTTTTGTGACTTTTCAAAGTAATGGATGCCAAAAATTCCGGTGAATTTGCTTTAACGAATCAGGGCCATAATACTTTGTTAGGGTTGATCTTTTAAAGTTTCTGAAAGTTTTGAAAAAAAATGTTAAATTCTGAAAATTCGCCATTTTTTTTAAATTTCATCCATTTATCTTTTATTTATTACATTGCTCACCGCTATTATACAAGTTTGGTATCACCGTAAACATCCCGACTTGAAAAATCATGTTGTCGGGTCATTTTTACCAAGCAATGAATGCTGCAAAATTAAAACCCCAAAAAACAATGGGGAAATTCCGTTTTTTTTTTTTGTTCAGCATTTCAACTTGGAATTTAGTTTCTGCCTTCCGATACTGGATATGGGGGAAGAAATGGTGTCAAAAATCAAAAATCGTAAAACCATGCAGTCGTAAAGAGGTTAGGCATTACATGGTAGCATTAAACTCCATGAGCTTTTGTAATGCATAAAGGTGCTGGGTCCTCCTGAGGGACAGATGATAGAAAAGTATGATCTGTCACTGCACAAAGTCCAGTGGTGGCAGCTTTACACCACTCCATCTGATTCTCGGCATTGTGCTTGGTGATGTAAGGCTGCACGCAGCTGCTTGGCCATGTAGGAGAGGAGGTCTGGACTCTGAAGTTGTGGACTCAGCAGAGCGGTGGTGACTTTTCTGCCCTCTGCTCCTTAGCAAAGGCAGACGTCATGGTGGGAGGCTGGATGATACACCGAGGGCGATGGGGCTGAATGTTATACATCGGGGGTTGGGGCGCAAGGGGTCAGATGTTGTACACCGTGGGGCAAGAGGCCGGATATTATACACAAGGGGCGAAGGTCCGGATGCTATACACCAGGGTCAAGGAGCCACATGTTACGCACCAGGTACAAGGCCTAGATTTCATACACCGGGGGGGGGGGGTGTTATAAATCAGGGGCAAGGTCTGGATGTCATACACCGAGGACAAGGGCTGAATTTATACACCAGGGGTGCGAGAACATAGATATTATACAGGGGGCAGAGGTCACACTGTGGGCGAGGGGACAAATGTTATGCCCTGAGAAGTGCGGGGCCATATGTTGTACCCTGAGGGAAATGGGGCCGAATGTTATACACCATGGGTAATGGGACTTAATAAAAACTGAATTCAGTGATTAAGAGGCGAGTTTCGAAACTTTTCCTGATGCAGTGTATCAATAGGTGGAGCTAGAGAAGATTGCCATCCTTCTTTACGAGAGCTCATTTGCATACTTTTCCCATGGAGTATTTCCTGTAACACTCCCCAACGTCTGGGTCTCCAGAATTAGTTCCTTTGGAGAGATCTTTTCTTCTTAATGTCATCATCTTCCTAATAGTAGCGTTGAGGTTATCTGCGCCCCAGGTCCCAGTGATGTACGTCGTGGTCTACTCGGTGATGATAGCGTAAAAGGAAGTTTTCCCAGTGCTACAGCAGAGTCGGGAAGAGCCCACGGCTAATAATCCTAAAACTGATATGTTTATTCTGGGATCAAAGAAGGGACACAAGAAGCCCATTATTCCCGGTGCCTTATTTTTTTGAGAAAAATCAAGAGCATCATGTTATCGGGGATGTGACGGCCATCGCTCCACATTCACATCGTAGTCAAGTGAAGACAAACCTAGTATTGTTACATGGAAAGAAGGAGGCCATGGTGACGTGGTGAGATAACGACTCTGCACAATGTCTCCTCTTATTAGTGAGAGACTCAGAAAGGTCTGTAAAGAAAGTGCAATTAGTACTTGGGGAATGGTGGGCGAGACGCCTTCACTCACCGATCCCTAATTTGTGCTTTTACATAGACGACATTCTTCTCTAGGAAATATCAAAATCTCTGTCCACAATATTAGTCTTGGATTTCCTTCAAAGCAACCTGAATAGACCTTGTGGGAATTATGTGGGTATTTGGGGTATCTTCTGGTAGGGCATTAAAGGGATTTGAGTGTGGACTTTTTGTAGTCACTAAAGGTTCTTCAGATAGTTGGCATCCTGTCACTACAAGTGATGGAGACCTCATTACTCGGACTCTGCTGCTACAACTCTAATGTTCTGTTATACTAGAACGTCCACAACTCTACAATATCATTGTTCCAACACTGCTACATCAGCCTCCACTGCTACAACTCTGGTATAATAGTCATTGCTGGGTCAGCTCTATTACTTTGATGTAGCAGAGCTGACGCCAGCCCTGCTACATCCGAATCCACTGAGCCATATCTGCCATTTCAACCATCAATGAACCAGCTCTGCTTCATCAAAATCTGTTAGACCAGCTCTGACATCTCAGCCCTCATTGTGTCAGCTCTGCTACATCAAAATCTGCTATGCCAGCTCTGCTACCTCAGCCATCACTCAGCCAGCTCTGCTACATCAAATTCTGTTAGATCAGCTTTGCTATCTCACCAGCAATGAACCAGCTCTGCTTCATCAAAATCTGTTAGACCAGCTATGCCACCTCAGCCCTCATTGTGTCAGCTCTGCTACATCAAAATCTGCTATGCCAGCTCTGCTACCTCAGCCATCACTGAGTCAGCTCTGCTACATCAAAACTGCTAAGCCAGCTCTGCTACCTCAGCCATCACTGAGCCAGCTCTGCTACATCAAAATCTGCTATGCCAGCTCTGCTACGTCAACCATAACTGTGCTAGCCCTGCTACACCAGAATCTGCTAGGCAAGCTCTGCAACATTAACCATCACTGTGCCAGCTCTGCTACATCAAAATCTGATAAGACAGTTCTGCTACCTCAACCATCAATGTGCCACCTTTGCCGCTCCAGAATTCGCTGGATCAGATCTGCTACATCAGCCTCCACTTTTCCAGCTCTGCTAATGAGTTATAGCTGTTCCGACTCTACTACGTCAGTAATTGCTGATCCAGCTCTGCTATACCTGTTTGGCATTTTCTCTGCAGCCTGTTGTTCATGTTACTCAAGAACGACTTATCGGGACCTAGGGCTCCGCGGATCCTTCTCAACAGGTGAGACATAAACTAATGCCTCTCACTTTGGCTTATAGAGAGTGTCCAGATCTCCCAATATGACAATCTTATGCGCAAAAAGAATGTAGGGAAAGATGCTAAGAAATTATGACCCCTTTTGATTAATTTGCTTTTCAGCTTTTAATAAATTATTTCCTGCAAGTTTTCTGTTAGTTCTTTAAGCGACGATGTAATATATATATATATATATATATATATATATTTTTTTTTTTTTTTTTTTTTACAAAAATGGCATGTTTTTGTGATACATCCACTCGCTCATATTTTGCATAGATGTGCACTTATTACTTAGTCCTGCCGAAGGAGGTTCTTCGTGGGAAATAATTACATTATACGCGCCTGTAGTTTTGTAATTAGACGCTGAGCAACAAATAATGGATGTGATGTTTAGGGGTTCACATACTTTAAATTGCATTGATCACTCGGCATCAGGGTCACATTTAGATTATTTAAAGATCACAAACCCAGAATAGCAAGACCAATCCTACCAATAATTACACTATGTAACGTCTGCTACACTCCTGAAAAACACAGCAGAAACAGCAAGCGTACCGCCATACAGTGACCATATAGCGATGGGTATCAGTTCTGAAAACCATATTCTTCTCCACCTGACCTAGATAGCTATGAAAAAATGTTTCCAGGCGTGAATTTTGAGCAAAATCAAAAATGCTCTTTATTTTTTCTTTAACATTTTTTTTTTTTGCTTCTTTTGAGCACAAAAGGTCATGTGTTCCGCTAAAAACTAGCACAAAAATTTAAGAAGTACAAAAAAACCACTGCAGGAGGGGGCCGCTAGAGTACATTTGTACAAATGTACTTAAAAAAAAAAAAAAATACAATTGATGAATCGGGCCAAAACGTTTGGAAAACCTCAAATTTAAGCGCAATGACTTAAAAAAAAGAAGCAAATTAAAAAAAAAAAGATGAAAATTAAAAAGAGACAAAGAACACCAAAAATCTAGACAAAAAAGGGTGCAAATGCAATAATGAATCGGGCCCTGACTCGGTAATAGGCCCCGAAGCAAAATTTGGACCTGCATGTTGGTCAGATGTATTGGCCCTTATAGCATTCTACATCCTATAAAGTAGGCAAAAAATCCCAGAAATGAAATGATGATAAAGGACCAAGATCTTGAAGCTCAAGTGGTAGCATTTAATATTTTTAATTTTGGTATAATGTTCCCTTTCTGGTATAATATTATCAATTTTGGCATAATGTCACCCATCTGGCTATAATGCCAAACATCCTGGTATAATGACATCCACCCTATTATAATGTTCCCCATCCTGGTATAATGTCCCCAGCCTTGTATAAAGTCACCCATCTCAGACAGATGTCTGCCCAGCCTCTGTTTGAAGACTTCCATTGAAGGAGAACTCACCACCTCTCGAGGCCGCCTGTTCCACTCACTGATCACCCTCACCGTCAAAATTTTTTTTCTAATCTCTAATCTGTATAATGCCTCCCCCATTCTGGTATAATGTCCACAATTCTGGTATAATGTCCACCATTCTGGTACAATATCCTCCGTCCTGTGCTTCTGTTCTTCTCAGCACATATTAACTGGAAAACAGAAACCTGTGAAACCCATAAAGGCAACAGGTTTCTGCTAATAACCAAGAAAAATTATCTTTCACAATTGGTGCAGAATCCAACCAGAGGAGCAGCACTTTTAGACCTAATACTATCTAATAGACCTGACAGAATAACAAATCTGCAGGTGGTTGGGCATTTAGGAAATAGCGACCACAATATTGTGCAGTTTCACCTGTCTTTCACTAGGGGGACTTGTCAGGGAGTCACAAAAACACTGAACTTTAGGAAGGCAAAGTTTGACCAGCTTAGAGATGCCCTTAATCTGGTAGACTGGGACAATATCCTCAGAAATAAGAATACAGATAATAAATGGGAAATGTTTAAGAACATCCTAAATAGGCAGTGTAAGCGGTTTATACCTTGTGGGAATAAAAGGACTAGAAATAGGAAAAACCCAATGTGGCTAAACAAAGAAGTAAGACAGGCAATTAACAGTAAAAAGAAAGCATTTGCACTACTAAAGCAGGATGGCACCATTGAAGCTCTAAAAAACTATAGGGAGAAAAATACTTTATCTAAAAAACTAATTAAAGCTGCCAAAAAGGAAACAGAGAAGCACATTGCTAAGGAGAGTAAAACTAATCCCAAACTGTTCTTCAACTATATCAATAGTAAAAGAATAAAAACTGAAAATGTAGGCCCCTTAAAAAATAGTGAGGAAAGAATGGTTGTAGATGACGAGGAAAAAGCTAACATATTAAACACCTTCTTCTCCACGGTATTCACAGTGGAAAATGAAATGCTAGGTGAAATCCCAAGAAACAATGAAAACCCTATATTAAGGGTCACCAATCTAACCCAAGAAGAGGTGCGAAACCGGCTAAATAAGATTAAAATAGATAAATCTCCGGGTCCGGATGGCATACACCCACGAGTACTAAGAGAACTAAGTAATGTAATAGATAAACCATTATTTCTTATTTTTAGGGACTCTATAGCGACGGGGTCTGTTCCGCAGGACTGGCGCATAGCAAATGTGGTGCCAATATTCAAAAAGGGCTCTAAAAGTGAAGCTGGAAATTATAGGCCAGTAAGTCTAACCTCTATTGTTGGTAAAATATTTGAAGGGTTTCTGAGGGATGTTATTCTGGATTATCTCAATGAGAATAACTGTTTAACTCCATATCAGCATGGGTTTATGAGAAATCGCTCCTGTCAAACCAATCTAATCAGTTTTTATGAAGAGGTAAGCTATAGACTGGACCACGGTGAGTCATTGGACGTGGTATATCTCGATTTTTCCAAAGCGTTTGATACCGTGCCGCACAAGAGGTTGGTACACAAAATGAGAATGCTTGGTCTGGGGGAAAATGTGTGTAAATGGGTTAGTAACTGGCTTAGTGATAGAAAGCAGAGGGTGGTTATAAATGGTATAGTCTCTAACTGGGTCGCTGTGACCAGTGGGGTACCGCAGGGGTCAGTATTGGGACCTGTTCTCTTCAACATATTCATTAATGATCTGGTAGAAGGTTTACACAGTAAAATATCGATATTTGCAGATGATACAAAACTATGTAAAGCAGTTAATACAAGAGAAGATAGTATTCTGCTACAGATGGATCTGGATAAGTTGGAAACTTGGGCTGAAAGGTGGCAGATGAGGTTTAACAATGATAAATGTAAGGTTATACACATGGGAAGAAGGAATCAATATCACCATTACACACTGAACGGGAAACCACTGGGTAAATCTGACAGGGAGAAGGACTTGGGGATCCTAGTTAATGATAAACTTACCTGGAGCAGCCAGTGCCAGGCAGCAGCTGCCAAGGCAAACAGGATCATGGGGTGCATTAAAAGAGGTCTGGATACACATGATGAGAGCATTATACTGCCTCTGTACAAATCCCTAGTTAGACCGCACATGGAGTACTGTGTCCAGTTTTGGGCACCGGTGCTCAGGAAGGATATAATGGAACTAGAGAGAGTACAAAGGAGGGCAACAAAATTAATAAAGGGGATGGGAGAACTACAATACCCAGATAGATTAGCGAAATTAGGATTATTTAGTCTAGAAAAAAGACGACTGAGGGGCGATCTAATAACCATGTATAAGTATATAAGGGGACAATACAAATATCTCGCTGAGGATCTGTTTATACCAAGGAAGGTGACGGGCACAAGGGGGCATTCTTTGCGTCTGGAGGAGAGAAGGTTTTTCCACCAACATAGAAGAGGATTCTTTACTATTAGGGCGGTGAGAATCTGGAATTGCTTGCCTGAGGAGGTGGTGATGGCGAACTCAGTCGAGGGGTTCAAGAGAGGCCTGGATGTCTTCCTGGAGCAGAACAATATTGTATCATACAATTATTAGGTTCTGTAGAAGGACGTAGATCTGGGGATTTATTATGATGGAATATAGGCTGAACTGGATGGACAAATGTCTTTTTTCGGCCTTACTAACTATGTTACTATGTTACATTTTAAAAAGAAACAAAACAATTCTACTCACCTCACCCCCCTCCCGTGCTGTACGGCATCCTCTTCTATAGCTGGCAACCCATTTTGGCATGCCGGGACAGAGCATGATGTCACTGCCATGTGCTGCTGGTCACTAGCAAGCTAAGATCTTTTGACAGCCCCAGATTGACTGGCAGCGTGTATGGCAGTGTAGGGAGCCAGCGCATCCCTGTGCTGCAATACATTTCACCTGAATGTGCATCCAAGGATGCATATCCCGGTGAATTTGGTGTCGGTGGCACTTTTGTTATGCCACTGATTTTATGCCCTTTTCTCAAACATAGTAATACCTTTCTTTGTGCACAGCAGTAGCCTTTTGCCTCGACACTATTCTGCATTCCCACGTAGTAATAGCCTATATTTTTGTGTCCTCCCCACACACTAGTGCCCCATTTAAAGTCTTCTACTGTAAGGGGGTACAGAAACTGGTTCATGCTCTACCCCCTCCTTAAAGTAGAGTATTACGTATTTACTGCTGCTATATATATTTATTGTATTTTGTTATGTATTATAGGGACAGTGTAGTACCTAGTTTGGTCACTAGATGGAGACACTTCAGGGCTTAATAGAAGGTCAGGAATAGATAATAAATAGTTAACATAGGAGGGGCCACTGTGTGATATAATATAGGAGGATTTCCTGGTTGGAAGTCAGTGGAGCCAGGGAGCTGAAACAGCTCAGGAGGGCCAGAGTGCCCAGGCAGTCCCAGAGAACTTTAGAGCCCGAGGCAACACAGTGGGTGCCGAAAACATTGAAGCAAGAGGCCCAGCCATCCAGGGCCAGAAGTCCAGAACAACAGCAGCAGGGATAGCAGTGACAGCAGTAGTAGGAATTGGAGCTGTAGGAGAAGTCAAGGCAGTACCGAAGGGCAGGTCACCCACCATGTGGCAGATCATCGCATGGGCTGATGCACTCAGATCTGGTGCGAAACGGCTGAGGGAATCCCCAAGTGCAGAGAGTCTGAACAGGAAGGACGCTGTGGAACCATATGATACGGTTTGACCCGGGCATGTGCTGTGTGACAAGGAGAGAAGTACAGGGAAAGAGAAAGAAATGTGTAGTGTGGAATCTGTTGTTGAAGCCGTAATGGAGGAACGGACAGGCCGTGTGAGGGTATCTCTGGACTTGTCTTAGAAAGAACAACATACATATATAAATAGTCTGGGGTGTGAAATCCTGTGGACAGACTCCCTTTAATGATGGCCCCTTTGCATCCCTACCAAGAAAAAAAAAGTAACTCATACTCCATTCGTTTGTACAATGTTAAAAACCATAGCATAACAGAAAAAAAACCTTTTATTAGGGTGCCGTTGTTACTTACAATCATAGGGTAAAACTATTGATGTTCTGTGATGTTGGCTTCTTGGCTGCATTTCGAATGACTTATGCACAGTCTTCTCTCCGCCATGCTTTTCTGCTTGTTCAGATTGACTGCTATGTTTAGGCACAACAATACATATAAACAATTTTTGTCTCCATATAACATTCAATAATAATGCATTTGTATTTTTCCCAAAATATTTCTTCAGGGCAACTGACATGCCTACAATAGATAAACGCATTGGTGCTCCGCCGGTCAACGGCACGGACTCGTCCGCTCGCTACAGCAGAACAGGTAAATAAGCATAGTTTTGTGACACATAAGGTCATGTTTATTTTCACCCACACAAGCTCCGGAGGTATGCACACACCTTTCTCCGGCATCAACCAGCTCCTCTGTCTCCTCCTTTACCACAAGTGTTACATTACCCCAAAAAGAACCACATTCCAAGGTGCAACGTCTTGCTTCACGTTGGACAAAAAAATAACAATTCAGTACAGATCACGGGTATACATACTTATGCAATCATTTTCTATTGATCCAGTGTTTCTAAATTCAGACAATGAAGTTCACTACCGTTTTCTGTATACAGCCTCTACACATCGCGAGAAGGTGTGCATTATTCTTAATTGTCGATTAATATAGGGTTTTTCCGCACACAAGAAACTTTTTCCGATCGTCAAGTTATCAATTGGAAAAGTTCGACAAAGTAAAGTGCACGAACAACTGAACTTTTATTCAAAAGTCACGGCGACTTTACTCAGTTTTCTTTACAACAGAGGCACATCTACTTGATGGTTACAATATTAAAAGACAATAAGATTTGAAGTTGAGAGGTCCTTACCGGGGGCCAAAGGACTAGGCGCCCTTCCCAAATTCACCAAGTTGTTGACTTTTGTTCATCTGTTCAGTTTCATGAGTCTCTAAAAGGCTATTTTCCTTGCCACAGCGTATGTAGGTGTTTCTTGGGGGCTGCAACAACCATTTCTTCTAGTTCTACCAAGTGCTTCCATTGATCCTTGTAATTATGGTACCAGGCCTCTACCCTTCACAAAACAACCTTGGCTGCAAATGTTCACACAGTCCAACTCTCTGCCTAACCGCAGAAACACTGAACTTTTCTTTATTCCCTATATCCAATCGCTCGCTCGCTCATGTTACCTGCTTCTTAAAAACATCTCCAGAATCCGACCTTTTCTCATGTCTTAAACTGCAAAACCTCTTACTGTCCCCTCTTATTTTTTTCTTGTCTGGACTACAGCAACTCTCTAATGATCGGTCTCCCTCTTACCAAACTTTCTCCTCTCCAATCCATCCCGAATGCAGCAGCCAGGATCGTTTTTCTGTCCAGCCGCTACACCGATGTCTCTACTCTATGCCAGTCATTACACTGGTTGCCTCTTTGTTAGAGAATACAGTACAAACTTATCCCTCTCACCCACAAAGCTCCCCACAGTTCTGCACCACCCTTCATCTCTGTCTATCACACTACCTGTGCCCTCCTTTCTGCATCTGATCTAAGACAAACATCATCCATAATCCAAACTTACCACTTCCACCTTCAAGACTTCTCTCATGCTGCGCCAGTTCTCTGGAATGCATTACCCCAGACAATCTGACTAATACCCAGCCCCCACATTTTGAATCTTTTCAGGCAGGCTTATTACCTCACTTCACAAATGTAACTCTGGTATCTTCTTAACCCCTTTATCCCATATGACGTACTATCCCGTAGAGGTGACCTGGGACTTAATTCCCAGGGATGGGATAGTACGTCATAGGCGATCGGCCGCGCTCACGGGGGGAGGGCGGTCTATCGCCGCCAGGTGTCAGCTGATTACTACAGCTGACATCCGGCAAACATGATCGCAGTGTTCCGGCGGCATAGGGAAGCATTGCGCAGGGAGGGGGCTCCCTGCGTGCTTCCATGAGACCCTCGGTACAACACGATGTGATCGCGTTGTACCAAGCGTCTCCTCCCTGCAGGCCCTGCATCCAAAATGGCCGCGGGGCTCCTTCCGGGTCCTGCAAGGAGGTGGCTTGCAAGCGCCTGCCCAGTGCAGGCACCAGCAAGCCTCCCTGCAGTGTTTGTCAGATTGCTGATCTGACACCGTGCATTGCAAAGTGTCAGATCAGCGATCTGACACTATAGTATGATGTCACACACATGGGGCAATGTTATAAATTAAAAAAAAAAATATTTACATGTGTAAAAGGAAAAAAAAAATTCCTAAATTAAGAAAAAAAAAAAAATAAATAAATATATATATATATATATATATATATATATTGTTCCAATAAATATATTTCTTTATCTAAATAAAAAAAACAATAAAAGTACACATATTTAGTATCGCCGCATCCGTAACGACCCGACCTATAAAACTGCCCCACTAGTTAACTCCTTCAGTAAACACCGTAAAAAAAAAAGACGAGGCAAAAAACAACGCTTTGTTATCATACCGCCGAACAAAAAGTAGAATACCACGCGATCAAAAAGACGGATATAAATAACCATGGTACCGCTGAAAACGTCATCTTGTCCCAAAAAAAACAAGCAGCCATACAGCATCATCTGTGAAATAAAAAAATAAAAGTTAGTCCTCAGAATAAAGCGATGCAAAAATAATTATGTTTTATATAAAAAGTTTTTATCGTATAAAAGCGCCAAAACATAAAAAAATGATATAAATGAGGTATCGCTGTAATCGTTCTGACCCGAAGAATAAAACTGCTTTATCAATTTTACCAAACGCGGAACGGTATAAACGCCTCCCCCCCAAAGAAATTCATGAATTGCTGGTCTTTGGTCATTCTAGCTCACAAAAATCGGAAAATAAAAAGCGATCAAAAAATGTCACGTGGCCAAAAATGTTACCAATAAAAACATCAACAAGTCCCGTAAAAAACAAGACCTCACATGACTCTGTGGACTCAAATATGGAAAAATTATAGCTCTCAAAATGTGGAGACGCAAAAACTATTTTTTGCAACAGAAAGCGTCTTTCAGTGTGTGACGGCTGCCAATCATAAAAATCCGCTAAAAAACCCGCTATAAAAGTAAATCAAACTGCCCTTCATCACCGCCTTAGTGAGGGAAAAATAATAAAATTAGAAAAAAATTATTTCCATTTTCCCATTAGGGTTAGGGTTGGGGCTAAAGTTAGGGTTAGAGTTGGGGTGAAAGTTAGGGTTAGGGTTGGGGCTACAGTTAGGGTTGGGGCTAAAGTTAGGGTTAGGGTTGGGGCTAGTTAGGGTTGGGGCTACAGTTAGGGTTAGGGCTAAAGTTAGGGTTCGGGTTGGGGCTAAAGTTAGGGTATGGATTACATTTACAGTTGGAATTAGGGTAAGGGGTGTGGTTAGGGTTATGGTTGGGATTAGGGTTAGGGGTATGTTTGGGTTAGTGGTGTGGTTAGGGTTATGGTTACTGTTGGGATTAGGGTTAGGGGTGTGTTTGGGTTAGGGTTTCATTTAGAATTGGGGGGGTTTCCACTGTTTCGGCACATCAGGGGCTCTCCAAACGTGACATGGCGTCCGATCTCAATTCCAGCCAATTCTGCGTTGAAAAAGTAAAACAGTGCTTCTTCCCTTCCGAGCTCTCCCGTGTGCCCAAACAGGGGTTTACCCCAACATATGGGGCATCAGCGTACTCAGAACAAATTGGACAACAACTTTTGGGGTACAATTTCTCCTGTTACCCTTGGGAAACTACAAAACCGGGGGCAAAAAATAATTCTTGTGGAAAAAAAAAAAGATTTTTTATTTTCACGGCTCTGCGTTATAAACTGTAGTGAAACACTTGGGGGTTCAAAGTTCTCACAACACATCTAGATAAGTTCCTTAGGGGGTCTACATTCCAAAATGGTGTCACTTGTGGGGGGTTTTAATGTTTAGGCACATCAGGGGCTCTCTAAACGCGACATGGCGTCCTATCTCAATTCCAGTCAATTTTGCATTGAAAAGTCAAACGGCGCTCCTTCCCTTCTGAGCTCTGCCATGTGCCCAAACAGTTATTTACCCCCACATATGGGGTATCAGCGTACTCAGGACAAATTGCACAACAACTTTTGGGTCTAATTTCTTCTGTTACCCTTGGTAAAATAAAAGAAATTGGAGCTGAAGTAAATTTTTGGTGAAAAAAAGTTAAATGTTCATTTTTTTTAAACATTCCAAAAACTCCTGTTAAACACCTGAAGGGTTAATAAACTTCTTGAATGTGGTTTTGAGAACCTTGAGGGGTGCAGTTTTTAGAATGGTGTCACACTTGGTTATTTTCTATCATGTAGACCCCTCAAAGTGATTTCAAATGAGATGTGGTCCCTAAAAAAAATGGTGTTGTAAAAATAAGAAATTGCTGGTCAACTTTTAACCCTTATAACTCCCTAACAAAGAAAAAAAATTGGTTCTAAAATTGTGCTGATGTAAAGTAGACATGTGGGAAATGTTACTTATTAAGTATTTTGTGTGACATATCTCTCTGATTTAAGGGCATAAAAATTCAAAGTGTGAAAATTGCGAAATTTTCAAAATTTTCGCCAAATGTCTGTTTTTTTTTTCACAAATAAACGCAGGTAATATCAAAGAAATTTTACCACTATCATAATGTACAATATGTCACGAGAAAACATTGTCAGAATCATCAGGATCCGTTGAAGCGTTCCAGAGTTATAACGTCATAAAGGGACAGTGGTCAGAATTGTTAAAATTGGCCCGGTCCATAACGTGCAAACCACCCTTGGGGGTTAAGGGGTTAATATTGAATTAGGTATATTGTGTTTATTCACCACAATATGATTTTTCAAAGTGAGTAAACCAGGCTCATCGGGAGGGAAAATCTTAAAAGAGTTTTCCAGGATTATAAAAACATGGCTGCTTCCTTTCACAAACAGCGCCACCCCTGACTATAGGTTGTGTCTGTTATTGCAACTCTGCCCTATTGAAGTGAATAGAGCCGAGCTTCTGTACCACTCACAACCCATGGCAAGGAATGGCATTGTTTCTGAAAGGAAGAAGCCATGTTTTTCTTTAATCATGGGCAACTTCTTTAAAGGAGGTAGCAGGAGGTAGTAGCTCATTAATTGAAAATTACGATAAACAGTTATAAACTACAATCTACTAAACCAGTAGTAAGAAAAAATGAATGGGCCTTGAGATAATTCCCACCCCATCATTGATCTACATGTCCACACCCATGTAGACATTGAATGCCGGTCACTCAGCACTTCAGTAAGTATCAGTAGGCATCTTACAAGCTTGTGGGGCATTGAACTATGTGCGACATTATGAGTCTGTCTTGTAAAGTTCACCATAAACTGCTTCATATATTGTAAGGAGTGAGAGACACCGGGAAGTGGATTTTACTACATGGGATGCACATTATGGTCTGTAAATGCCGTAATATTGTTTTAGAGGTATATTCTCAACTCCTGAGAAAATATCTACAAAAGGTGCACAAGTACAAAGCTAGAATGGTGTCATTGAAGTACTTAACACGCCTAGAAATATTCCTCCCAGTGAATCCCATTTGTGTTCCCACATAGTGCGATACCACTTTCATGGCCCTCACACAAAGTATGATGACTACACAGCCACCAAACACAGTATGATGCCCCCTATCGCAACCCAACAGAGTATGATGCCCCCACAGCCCTCACACATAGTATGATGCCCCCATCGCAACCCAACAGAGTACAGAGTTTCACATATTGTATAACGCTCACACAGCAACCCAACAGTATGATGCTCCTTTAGTAACCCAACAGAGTATAATGCCTCCACAGTCCCTCACACACAGTATGATGCCCCCATAGCAACCCAACAGAGTATGATGCCTCCACAATCCCTCACACACAGTATGATGCCCCCATAGCAACCCAACAGAGCATGATGCCTCCACAGTCCTCCCTCACACACAGTATGATGCCCCCATAGCAACCTAACAGAGCATGATGCTTCCACAGTCTCTCACACACAGTATGATGTCCCCATAGCAACCTAACAGAGCATGATGCCTCCACAGACCCTCACACACAGTATGATGTCCCTGTAGCAACCAAACAGAGCATGATGCCTCCACAGTCCCTCACACACAGTATGATGCCCCCATAGCAACCTAACACAGTATGATGCTCCTTTAGTAACCCAAAACAGTATAATGCCTCCACAGTCCCTCACACACAGTATGATGCCCCCATAGCAACCCAACAGAGCATGATGCCTCCACAGTCCTCCCTCACACAGTATGATGCCCCCATAGCAACCTAACAGAGTATGATGTCTCCACAGTCCCTCACACACAGTATGATGCCCCCATAGCAACCCAACAGAGCATGATGCCTCCACAGTCCTCCCTCACACACAATATGATGCCCCCATAGCAACCTAACAGAGCATGATGCCTCCAGTCTCTCACACACAGTATGATGTTCCCATAGCAACCTAATAGAGCATTATGCCCCCACATTCCTTCACACACAGTATGATGTCCCCGTAGCAACCAAACAGAGCATGATGCCTCCACAGTCCCTCACACACAGTATGATGCCCCCATAGCAACCCAACACAATATGATGCTCCTTTAGTAACCCAAAACAGTATAATGCCTCCACAGTCCCTCACACACAGTATGATGCCCCCATATCAACCCAACAGAGCATGATGCCTCCACAGTCCTCCCTCACACACAGTATGATGCCCCCATAGCAACCTAACAGAGTATGATGTCTCCACAGTCCCTCACATACAGTATGATGCCCCCATAGAAACCCAACAGAGCATAATGCCTCCACAGTCCTCCCTCACACACAGTATGATGCCCCCATAGCAACCTAACAGAGCATGATGACTCCACAGTCCCTCACACACAGTATGATGCCCCCATAGCAACCTAACAGAGCATGATGCCTCCACAGTCCCTCACACACAGTATGATGCACCCATAGCAACCCAACACAGTATGATGCTCCTTTAGTAACCCAAAACAGTATAATGCCTCCACAGTCCCTCCACACAGTATGATGCCCCCATAGCAACCCAACAGAGCAAGATGCCGCAACAGTCCCTCACACACAGTATGATGCCCTCATAGCAACCTAACAGAGCGTGATGCCTCCACAGTCTCTCACACACAGTATGATGTCCCTCAAAGCAACCCAACAGAGTACAGCATCTCACATATTGTATGATGCTCACACAGCAACCCAACAAAGTATGATGACTCCACAATACCCCAAACATAGTATGATGCTCCCTTAACAATACTCCAAATATAGTATGATGTGCCCTTAACAATTCCCCAAACATAGTATGATGCACCCTTAGCACACCAATGGAGTATGATGCCTCCACAATACCCCATAGTATGATGCCCTCTTAACAATAACCTAAACATAGTATGATGTCTCCTTAGTACACCATCGGTGTATGATGCCTCCACAGTCCCTCGCACACAGTATGATGCCCCACAATAACCCAATAGAGTATGATGCTCACACAGCACCCCATACGCAGTGTGATGCTCCCACAGCAACTTACACACATTATGATGCTCACACAATACCCCACAGGAAGTATGATACCTCTAGTCCCTCACACACAGTATGATGCTCAAAAGCACCCCATACACAGTATGATGCGCTCACAGCACCCCTAAAAAGTATGTCTCCTCAGACTCTCATACTGTATGCTGCTCCCACAGCAACTCAATGGAATATTTTGCCTTCACAGCATCTTACATATAGTATGTTGCTCACACAGCCATCCCACACACAGTACTATGTCCCCTGCCCCATCCCCATACATCATGATGCCCACACAGCATCCCTCACATAATATAATGCCCTCACACCAACCCACACATAGTATGATGTCTCCACTGCACCCCACTCACAGTATGAAGCCCCAAAAGTACTCCAACACAGTATGATGCTCACACACACAGTATGACACCCACCAAATCACCTCCAACACCGTATGATTCCCCAACAGCCCAGGGTCCTTCAGTCTCTACATTGACAGAATGGTGGAACAGAGATCTGTCGGCTCCCTGCTCCACCATAGTGTTCAACCACATCTGTGATGTTAGGGCATAGAGATATAGCCAAAGGCAAGACATGACCTCAATCTCCTAGTACAGAGGGATAGGTCCCCAAATTTGCAACTGTTTCTCGAACATTAGGGTGGTATGCCAGATGTCTGCGGTGGCACCTGTAAGTGAAGAACATTACATTCTTCAAAAGTTTTTCTAACAACTATAGTGAGACATGTGAGAGGGCAAATGTGTCTGTGTTGCAAACACCTCAGAAGAGTTGTGGCTGGAAGGAGAAGTCATGGCGGTCTTGGCCAGATAGAGAAGATGGGAAATGTGAACGACTACAATCAGAAAGTACATCAACTGTGAATCCCTGACTATTAATCTGTATTGTAATCCTGCATATTGTCTTCAGGGCTGGATTCTATATGGTCATTGTGTGGTGGTAATATTGGCCTTTTTACAGTGTTTTTATATTTAGTAATAGTTTGGAAGCACAATTCAGTCATTATTTAGCGGTAGGTGTACAGTGGTGGTCGTGCTATAACGGCACCTCCCTCCAAATTTGTCTCTTGAAGGTAGACTATTGCAATTTTGGCCAAAGTGAAAGAATTTGCTTGAGTTTCTTTTTACTCCACTCTGGACAAGCTGGTTTTCAGAAATATTATCGGCATTCCTGACATTGAAACGCTCATTGCGACCAATATACAGTGGATATAAAAAGTCTACACATCCCTCTTAAAATGAAAGGTTTTTTTCAAGTAAAAAAATCACACAAAGAAGAATTATTTCTGAACATTTTCCAATGTCGGCCATAATCTGTACAATTCAATAAAAAAATAAACAGTTCTTTTCGGGGTGGAAAAAGAAAGATAAAGAACTACAATAATGTAGTTGCATATGGATCGCCCCCAGACACAGGGCCACGGGTTCTCGGTACCGGGCCTCTCTGGTTCGGTTCTGAAGCTGTCACGGTGGCTAGACCCGGTCCGCGACCCTGCTAAGGGGCGTCCAATGAAGGTGGTGGAACAGTCTGTCAGGGGTTCGTGACGCCACCTGTGGTGTTCGGTCAGGGTGACCGACGCTGCTGTGGGGTCCGCTGGGGTGATGGAATGGCAGCCGGATGGTATAACTTCCCACAGGTGAAGTATGTCCCCAGGGCTTCCCAGTAAGGTGGATGGTGATGGTGTGAGGTGCAGGCAATAACGAGGACACAAGGTTGCAGTCTCTTTACCTCTTTACTGTAGATTTCAGGATCCACAATCCAGAGCACTGCTAACAGGGCTGTCTGAGACCGGCCGGTCCGATGGGCACATCCAGAGTTTCCTTCGCAGATGGAAATCGTTGCCTACCACTAGCGCCTGTGTGTTGTAGTCCTACCCTGCTGAGCATTCGGAATAGTCCTCACAACTGCTGTTCTCGTTCGTTCTCTACAGCTCTCTCTCTCTCTTTAGTTCCAGATGTTACTAGTTTCTCGTCCCCCAGTATGTTTTGGCTAGGACGCACCCGTATGACGGGAAGGCTTGGAGGTCTTCCAGGACCCTAGAGATGCCCCTCTTCCAATGTTGCCCCCTATGTCTTCTTAGGAAATTTAAGGTAGACAGCCAACCTATGATTAACTGTCCGGCGGAGTTTGAAGTAAGGCCTGAAGTCAGTTACTCCTGCGGTGTTCCGGCCACCGACTACGCGCCTCAGTAAGATGTTGCCTCTCTCTCATGGCACGACTCCTACTGGCTCTCCTTTGTGCTTGATCTCGTTTACACTGTTCCACAATATCCTTCCCTTCGTGTCTCTCTCCTGGATACCGCCGCAGGGTGTGCAGGCGCGGTTCCGTTACGTTCTGTTCGCTAGGCACCTGCCAGGTTCCCACGCCTGACAGGGACCCCCCTGTGCCTTTTCCCTGCAACACCCCCTGCCACGGGATGTTGCCTGAATCCAACCCAGTCAGCTTCTGACTAACTTCCTCCCCAGCCCCTAGTTTTACCAATGTGAGGAGTGGCCCAATAAATAAAGCCTTTTTCTCCCCCTAGTGGCCGGAGTTGAAGTGTATTGTGTTCTGGTGATACCTGGTCAGGAGAACTCCTTAGTGGCATCAGACGTACCGCCACTCTCCTTAGCGGCAGAGTGACATACTGCAACGACCAGGTCTCTGGGGCGCTGCACATAAATATACACGTCTTTACAATAATTTTTTGTTGAAGTAGCCTTTGCATTTATGACATAATTTGGTCTTTTTTTTGGGTAGGAGTCTATCAGCATGGCACATCTAGAACTGGCAGTCTTTGCCCAGTTTTACTTGCAGGAGCTGCACATCTGTCAGCTTGCAAGTGAAGCGATGGCCAGGGGACCACCATGGAGCAGGAAGACTACTGTACACAAGATGAGGTGCAAACAACAAAGGGTAGATTTATTGGAAGGCAAGGAAGGAAGGGAATGAGGAAGATGCAAACAGGGGTATACAATGGCAAAAGACAATTTACAAGAGCAATAAACTTTATCTTTTCCGTAAAATAGCACGGTGCTCCAACTATTGCAGATTCAAAATATGTATAACAAGCAAATGTAAACAATAAACAAGTGATGATGCTCCTCTACGTATAACCTCCCTGGCCTTTACTAAGCAGGCCACACGGCTCCCGTGTACTGACTATTGAAGCCTACACTAGGCCCTAACAGGTGCACCAAACAGGAACAGACTCACGGTGATGTTGGAGAATCAGGTCCAGTCCCAGGGGGGCCCCCAGCAGTCTAATATGGTGGTGCGCACGGCTTTCTGTCAGCTCTGTTTGACGTGGTCTTCTCCTTGCTTCTGGATCCTAGGGATGCTCCTGGAAACTGTAAATCCCTTTCTCTGTATCTTTGTGGCTCTCTTGCAGCTATAACAGGACACAGTTCTTCTCTCTTTCAGCTATCAGCACAAAAAGTCCTCTCTGCAGCAGCCTCAGCTCACACACGCTGCTCCAGCTCCACACCTGCACTCTGCACAGACTAGCTCATTACAAGGATTATTGCAGGGGAGAAGCAGAACATTGCATCATGCCAGACAAGGGGGTGCAGCCTCTTAAAGTGACAGCATGTTCCTTACTGTCCATAACAGCACCACCCTCTTACACAAGGGCATCTACTATGTACAGCGCCATTTTCAGGTCACCCACAGATCTTCAGTTGGATTCAGCTCTGGGTGGGCCATTCCAAAACTGACTCTCTTCTTTTGGTCTCTTGGATATTAGTTAGGATCGTAGTTGTACTAAAAGGTGACATTCTTCATTTTCAGATTTTTGGCAAATGCCTGAAGGTTTTATTACAATGTTGACTTATTTTCTGTTCACCTTGACTAAAGCACCAGCTCCAGCTGCTAAAAAAAAACAGCTTCAAAGCATAAAGCTGCCTCCATCATGCTGCACTGTGGGTATAGTGCTCTTCGGATGATATACATACCATGATGCAAACTTACCATTTGGAATTATGGTCAAAATGTTCAACCTTTGTCATTTCAGACTATAAACAGGTTTACCCACATGCTTTTGGCAGACTTGATTTAGGTTTTCCAAAAAGCATTGACAGGCTTGGATGTTTTTGTTTGCATGAAAAGGCGTGTCTTTCCATCCTACCCCACAGGCAAGATGTATAAAGAATATGGGAGTTTATTATCGAGTGCAGTACACAACCAGTACTTGGCAGAAATTCCTGCAGCTCCTTCAATTTTACTATAGGCCTCTTGGCAGCCTCCCGGCCCAATTTTCTTCTTGTCTTTTCATCAATTTTTGAGGGATGTTCAGTTCTAGGTAATGTCACTGTTGTGCCAAATTTAGGCCACTTCATTGTTCTATGATGAACTACAGGGCTTTCATACCTCTTCCTGGGATGGAAAAGCTCCCAAACTCTGCTGAGAGTCGCCAGCACAAGTCCCAGAGGCATCATCCCAAAAGAGATTTCTCCAGAGAATCCGCTCTTGCAAAAGGCTCCTTCTTGAAGTTTTGATTTACATAAAAGTCTCAGGAATAATGTTGAGTGAGCATGCTCGCCATTGCTCAATACTCAATCCGGTTACGCAATCGAGTATTGCCCCTCATTGTCTGTTAGACAGCCAATAAACCTGTGGGGTTGCCTGCCATACACAATAATGTCGTAGCCATGCTGGTCATGGGCCAGGTGAAACTGTGCCTGGTGCGAGAGCACAACAAACATGCTCATCCACCAGACCTAGCTTCCAGTCCCACTTTGCTGTAAGTCCCACTTCTCACCCAAAAAAGGATATATGGTCCATAGTTTCTTCTTTTTCTTGTCCTCCTCCTCCACAGGCATCTTGCTGTTCCCATTCTATTTGAGTGCTGTTTCATCCATTTCAGTGATTTTCCTGCACCCTCAACCCTCCTGGGAGGGTCTACCGGAAAAATTCTCGGGTTTCCCATTGCGTCCATTATACTTGTTACACAAGTCGAGCAAGTCTGAGCTTCTGACCTGCTCGATTCGAGTATCGAGCACTCAAACATGATCATCACTACTCAGGAATAGATTTATCCTCCCTTCCCATTCTTGTATAAAACATTAGGAGACCATTTCATGGGACTGGTGGGTTTTGAATATAATGAAAGGAATCTGGTGCTTTCTCCAGAAAGGTTCTTTTTCAGCAGAAAATAAAAACCTCAATATGTCACACCGCCAAGCTTGAATCCAGTCTTCGAGATGGTGCTAGATCTGAAGAAGATGTGCCCTTAAAAAAAGGAATGAATAGGTCATAACTTTTAAGTAAAAAACTGGTTCAGTAAGGCTAGTCCTAAACGTAAAAACACCAAACAGGTTTCTGAGACCAAAATAATTCCATTTAGACGGTATTTTCAGAACTAAGCTTGTTCTTAGAAAGGAAAAAAGTTCTTCATCAAGGTGGTCTTGAAAGGGGACGTATCCCTAAGAATGTTGGCAATCCTATTAGAAAAAAATTGGTTTTATTTAGTGTGTTCCTTGTGTTTCACCTATACAAGCACCGTGGCCAAAAAATACACATTAAAAACTACAGTAAAACGTGTGAGGTTCCAACACACTGCCTAACACCCAAAGGATCTTTAAATTATTGGTAATAATCCAGAGAACTGAACAATTTATTTAGGAAATCAGAGACATACATAGTTTTTAAGGTTGAAGGAAGACTTTAAGTCCATCTAGTTCAACCCATAGCCTAACCTAACATGCCCTAACATGTTGATCCAGAGGAAGGCAAAAAAAACCCATGTGGCAAACAGTAAGCTCCACATTGGGGAAAAAAATTCCTTCCCGACTCCACATACGGCAATCAGACTAGTTCCCTGGATCAACGCCCTACATTTTACTATACATTTCCTATTTAAAGGGAATCATCTATCATAAGAAAATGAGTCAATATTTTAATCCACATTTTGTTTTAAATGTATGTAACCCCTTCACACCTCAGCTTGTTTTCACCTTTCTGACCAGGCAACTTTTTTTCAATTCTGACCCGTCACTTTATGTGGAAATAACTCTGGAACGCAACAGTGGATACCACTGATTCTCAAATTGTTTATGCCGTATTATACTTCATGATAGTGGTAAATCTTGTTCTATATGATTTGCATATATTTATGACAATATCGAAAATTTTACAAAAAACTTGAAAATGTAGCAGTTTTTGAACTTTTGAATTTTTATGTCCTTAAATCAGATAGTTATACCGCACAAAATAAAATAGATAATAGATAACATTTCCCACATGTCTACATTCACATCAGCATCATTAATTATTATTTTTTTTTTTATTAGGAAGTTAGAAGGGTCAAAATTGGCTGTATTAGAGAGCGGACGTCATGTCACGTTTGCGGACCCCATTTTGGAAACTACACCCCTCAAGAAATTTATCTAGAGGTGTGGTGAGCACCTTGAACCCGCAAGTGCTTCACAGAATTTTATAACTTTAAGCTGTGAAAACAAAAAGAAAAAAAAAATCACATTTTCACAAAAAAATGTTGCTTTAGCCCCAAATTTTTCATTTTCATAAGGGTAACTGGAGAAAATGGACCACACAATTTGTTGTGCACTTTCTCCTGAGCATGCCGATAACTTACATGTGGTGGAAAACTACCGTTTTGTCGCATGGCAGGGCTTGGAAAGGAAGGAGCACCATTTGACTTTTGGAGGGCAAAATTGTCTGGAATAGATAGTGGACGTCAAGTCTCGTTTGCAGAGCCCCTGATGTGCCTAAACAGTGGAAACACCCCACAAGTGACCTCATTTTGGATACTACACCCCTCAAGGTACTTATCTAGTGGTGTGGTGAGCACCTTGATCTCACAGGTGTGTCACAGACTTTTATAACGTTGAGCCATGAAAATTAAAAATACATTTTTCCTTCAAAAATGTTGCTTTAGCCCCAAATGTTTTCTTTTCCATAAGGGTAACAGGAAAAAATGGACTCCAAAATCTATTGTGTGATTTCTCCTGAGTACGCCAAAACCCCATATGTGGTGGAAAACTACTGTTTGGGCACACGGCAGGACTCGGAAGGGAAAAAGTGCCAATTGAATTCTGGAATTCAGCCAATTTTGGCTGGAATAGATTGAGCATGCCATGTTAGATGTGAAGAGCCACTGACATGCCAGCAGAAGCCCCCACAAGTGACCCCCATTTTAAATACTTAACTTCTTGAGGAATTCATCTAGGGGTGTAATGAGCATATTTAACCCTCAGGTGATTCACAGAATTGTATAACGTAGGGCTGAGTAACTGGAAAATTACCATTTTTTTTCAACTAAAATGTTGCTTTGGCCCCAAGTTTTTAATTGGGATAATAGGAGAAAATGGACCATACAATTTGTTACCCAATTTCTCCTGAGTACGAGAATACCCCATATCTGGTCAAAAACTACTTTTGAGGCACAGAGCAAAGTTCAGAAGGGAAGAAGCGCCATATTGGAGTTCAGATTTTGCTGGAATGGTTTGAGGGTGCCATGTCACATTGGCAGAACCCCTGAGATGCCACAAAGGCAGCACCTCTTATAAGTGCCCCCATTATACAAACTACATATCTGAATGAATTCATCTAGGGGTGCAGTGATCATATTAACACCATAGGTGTGTCATAGAATGTTATACCATTAGGCGGTGAAGAAAAAATCATTACATTTTTACCACAAAAATGTTGTTTAAGCGCCAGGTTTTACATTTTCATTGGGGAAATGGGTGAAAATGGCACCAACATTTGTCACACAATTTCTACTGAACGTTGCAATACCCCATATGTGGCTGTACAGTACTGTTTAGCCATTTGGTGAGACTCAGGAGGGAAGGATCCTTACCACATGGGAGAACCCTTACCACATGAGAAAACCCTTACCACATGGGAGAACCCTTACCACATGAGAAAACCCTTACCACATGGGAGAAGCCTTACCACATGGGAGAAGCCTTACCACATGAGAAAACCCTTATCACATGGGAGAAGCCTTACCACATGGGAGAACCCTTACCACATGGGAGAACCCATACCACATGGGAGAAGCCTTACCACATGGGGAAACACTTACCACATGGGAGAACCCTTATCACATGGGAGAACCCTTACCACATGGGAGAACCCTTACCACATGAGAAAACCCTTATCACATGGGAGAAGCCTTACCACATGGGTGAACCCTTACCACATGGGAGAACCCATACCACATGGGAGAAGCCTTACCACATGGGGAAACACTTACCACATGGGAGAACCCATACCACATGGGAGAAGCCTTACCACATGGGGAAACACTTACCACATGGGAGAACCCTTATCACATGGGAGAACCCTTACCACATGGGAGAACCCATACCACATGGGAGAAGCCTTACCACATGGGAGAACCCATACCACATGGGACAAGCCTTACCACATGGGTGAACCCTTACCACATGGGAGAACCCATACCACATGGGAGAAGCCTTACCACATGGGGAAACACTTACCACATGGGAGAACCCATACCACATGGGAGAAGCCTTACCACATGGGGAAACACTTACCACATGGGAGAACCCTTATCACATGGGAGAACCCTTACCACATGGGAGAACCCATACCACATGGGAGAAGCCTTACCACATGGGAGAACCCATACCACATGGGACAAGCCTTACCACATGGGAGAACCCTTACCACATGAGAAAACCCTTATCACATGGGAGAAGCCTTACCATATGGGAGAACCCTTACCACATGGGAGAACCCATACCACATGGGAGAAGCCTTACCACATGGTAGAACCCTTACCACATGAGAAAACCCTTATCACATGGGAGAAGCCTTACCACATGGGAGAACCCTTACCACATGGGAGAGCCCATACCACATGGGAGAAGCCTTACCACATAGGGAAACACTTACCACATGGGAGAACCCATACCACATGGGAGAAGCCTTACCACATGGGGAAACACTTACCACATGGGAGAACCCTTATCACATGGGAGAACCCTTACCACATGGGAGAACCCATACCACATGGGAGAAGCCTTACCACATGGGAGAACCCATACCACATGGGACAAGCCTTACCACATGGGAGAACCCATACCACATGGGACAAGCCTTACCATATGGGGAAAAACTTACCACATGGGAGAACCCATACCACATGGGACAAGCCTTACCACATGGGGAAACACTTACCACATGGGAGAACCCATACCACATGGGACAAGCCTTACCACATGGGGAAACACTTACCACATGGGAGAACCCATACCACATGGGACAAGCCTTACCACATGGGAGAACCCATACCACATGGGGCAAGCCTTACCATATGGGGAAACACTTACCACATGGGAAAACCCATACCACATGGGGCAAGCCTTACCATATGGGGAAACACTTACCACATGGGAGAATCCTTACCACATGGGAGAATCCTTACCACATGAGACAAGCCTTACCACATGGGGAAACCCTTACCACATGAGGCAAGCCTTACCACATGGGACAAGCCTTACCACATGGGACAGGCCTTACCACATGGGACAAGCATTACCACATGGGACAAGCCTTACCACATGGGGAAACACTTACCATATGGGGAAACCCTTACCACATGAGGCAGGCCTTACCACATGAGACAAGCCTTACCACATGGGGAAACCCTTACCACATGAGGCAAGCCTTACCACATGGGACAAGCCTTACCACATGGGACAGGCCTTACCACATGGGACAAGCCTTACCACATGGGACAAGCCTTACCACATGGGGAAACACTTACCATATGGGGAAACCCTTACCACATGAGGCAGACCTTACCACATGGGACAAGCCTTACCACATGGGACAAGCCTTACCACATGGGACAAGCCTTACCACATGGGACAAGCCTTACCACATGGGACAAGCCTTACCACATGGGGAAACACTTACCATATGGGGAAACCCTTACCACTTACCATATGGGGAAACCCTTACCACATGAGGCAGGCCTTACCACATGGGACAAGCCTTACCACATGGGGAAACACTTACCACATGGGGCAACCCTTGACTATTTAAACATATATAGAAAAATCAGGGTCCTGCCACCATAAGTAATGGCATACCTAGTGCTAAAAACTGTTACTTGTGAACTACTTTCCTCTGTCACATGAATTTGTAAGTATGGCCAGTCTTAAAACAGACACTTTGTTCCTATGACTTACAAGTCGAAGTACGTTCCAGTCAACTCCATTAACCCATAATCTAGCAGCAGCAGGTTGAGAATATTTAAGAGGGTGAGCCTTCACAGTAATTAGATCTAGAGAGGAGCTCAAATAGCTGTTGAAGTGGCCAAGATTGAGGCCTGGTCATCATGCAGTACCAGCCCAGCTTGGCCCTAAATATTGATGCATTAGTCTGATCCACCGGCTTTGAGAAGGATAAAAAGCAATTGGGCTGCATGTGTGTCTGTTGAAGGTCGTGTTGGGTGGACTACTCAGATGCTTTTGGTTATTCTAAGATAAAGTGTTTTATTGTACTGTATATGGCTTTTGTCTTTTACTGTGGGCCCCCTGCTGCATCAATGCACAAGTGGTACTATAGCACGTCCAGGAGAGCAGGAGGAAGATCAGAAAGCCATCTGAGCCTGGGAAGGGGCTGGTGCTGCTGGGTGATCACTCATGGTGACACTGATTTTCTGTGCCACCACACTGTCATGAGGGGCAGTGAAATACTCTCTCACAGTCCAACAAATGTGTGGACTAAACTCTTGAGGATTTGTGAGTAGGATAGACCAGGACTTGGCCACCATTGGGAAGCAAATGTGTCCCTTTAAGGAAAGGTTCCACAAACGAAGGGTGGAGGTCGTAAACCAGAGGTTGGGAGTCATGGCTCTTTACCAAAATGAGCCTAGAGTGTATGAAACCATTAGAAATTGGTCTGTGGTTGTCATATTTTTAAAGGGAATCCATGCAAACCCATAATAAAAACAAAATTGGACACACCACCCTCTCGGCAAAGTCCTAAAACGCCTTGCTCCACCATCACTACCATTGTGAACCCCGGTATGACGCTGCGCATGTCAACGTACTCCATATGAATTAATTAAAATAGAACAATCTGTAAAGTATAATATAAAGTATAGGACCAAACAGTCATGCACAGGTATTTGACTGAATCATGTAAGAAAATAGTGCAATTATAGACCATAACAGGATAATAATTAAAAATACAGAATTTTATTGGAAACATGATTAAAATACATGAAAATCAGCTGATCCAAAATGGCAAAACATGTGACACGAGGGTTAAATATATTACATAAATAATTAACCGAGAATTAATAAGATCTCCATATGAGGAACATATGTAAATACATATAGTCCTTTTTAGTCAGAATTAGCATACATGATTGTACAAATATACAATCAGAAAGCACCTTTTACTATAGCAAAGAAGAATCACGTGTGGTAATTATATAGCTATAGAGCATATATAGATGGATAATATAAATGAAGCAGACAAGAAGACTAAGGTGCAATTATAGTAAGGTTACGGACTAATAAGACTCTGCCATAAGTACTAAGGTAACACTAGCTAAGGCAACCATGTAAGAAGTAAAGTGCATATGCAATGAAAGTAAATGGAGATACATAAATTTAATTATCCGATGTGAAAACATGCAGCCAGGACCACGACGCGCGTTTCGGCACTTGCCTTCTTCCGGGGGCCTGGAAAGCGCCGAAACGCACGTTGGGGACCTGGCTGCACATTTTCACATCAGTTAATTAAATTTATGTATGTGCATATGAAAGTGCATTCAGCCCAATTTCCATGTTGATGGCACAAACCGCTAAAGCTCAGTGATCGGTTGCAACTTACACCTGCAGCCAAACGACAAAGATTGGGGCAGTGGCTGAGACGCAGCAGTAAACCCAAGAGGATAAGTAAAGTTCAGTTTGTTTTATTTTACAAATAGTTGAGGATATGGTCAAAAGTTGTTTTTTTTTTTTTGAAAGGTGGAATCGCGAGCTCTATAATCCCTGGCAATTGGTCGCTTCACGAAATCAAGTCCTCCATGTAAAGAAATTAGTAATTCAGCCTTCTATAAATGTGATGAATTATTTTATATCTACGGTTTTTGCCTTGACCTTTGTAAAGCTTATGCCCTCGATGAACCGAGTGACAGCTGCACAATCCTTGCATCGTGTTTCATAGGAAACCCCCTGGAACAATTCTGAGAAGTTGTTTGTAAAGTGAAAGGTTTATGGGTGAGTTTACGGCATGGCACGGAGAAGTATACGAGGCCTCGCTGTCTTGTTATTGTCTGCCTTTAATACCTGCGAGTTTGTTGGGACATGCTATTCTCATCTTAGAGTCTATCCTGTGTAGGCTAACTATGCCTTTAATCATACAAGGGGCTTGTTATAGCGTAATCCTTTAATTCACTGCTTCTCAACTCTTCCCTTTAGCATTGATGTGCGGAGCTTTTTATGAGACTGTTTGCGGTAACACCTTCACTCCAGTTACCAGAGGGGCTCCTAGACCCACATACGGTGTCAGTCATCCAAACCATTGCTTGTCTAAATGTCACTTATTACTCAACCTCCGAACATAGGACTGAACCTAAACTTTTGGATGACGGCTACTGCATGAGGTTGCATAGCCATTGAGTCAAGTGTTGTAAGATTTTCCATGCTGGGTGGCTTAGTAGTTAGCACACAACCAAGGCTATTAATGCTCGGAGCTTACAACCTTCTCATTCTGCTCCTGTATGTTACAAAAATACTCCCTGCAGGAGCAGGTAATAAAAAACAAAATACGCAGGGGCATAAGTATAGTGGGCGCAGGCGTTCCACTCATACCCAAACCAAGGGGGTCCCAAAAGGGTCCTTTTGACCCTCCCAGCTAAGATCCATCCACTTTTCTAAAAGTTGTCAAAGATATCTTTAGCTGGCATAAAAGCGCCAAAAGTCTTGCGCGTATCTCTGGAATGCTTAGATGGATGACATGATGGATGTAAGCCAAGAGTAGACACCGATAGAAGATGGCCCATATTTAAGGACAGTGTATGGACCCTTTTAAGCCCATCATAATGCACAATTCCACCTGCTTTGTAGGTGGAAGTGGCCCCCAAACCTCTTGGGCCCAGATTGCCCCAATCGTATGTCCACCCCTCACCCTCTATTTTCCATGGTCCCCAAGATCATTTCTCATGGACTGCTTTGCTTGCGATTTTGGTGCTACAAGCAAAATCTCATAAATCCTCAGTTCCCACCACATTCCAAAGGTTACCAAGGGGTAGCCCATAAACCCCCATATGTATCAGTCCTGAGCTAAGTATATGCCGCCCTATGGCTGGATATGATGAAACACCACAGTCATGGAGCAGTGTAGGTCTCCTCGTGACTGGTCTAGTCTAGTCACAGGCGATAAGGACCATCTGCTCTGGGGGGAAAGTGATAAGAGCGGTGACTATCTGAACCCTGCAGATTCTCTTCTTACGTTGGAAGAGTTTTCTTACATCATGAAGTGACAGTGTGAAACACGACGAGGTGAAATAAGTTAGTTGGTGGCCCCACATCGACCAGACATGTATAAATCTTATTCTCATTTGCACATGGAAACTCGAGAAGCAATGGACTGAAAATGAAAGGGAGAAGATACAGATTAGATATTAGAAAAAACTTCTTGACAGTGAGGGCGATCAATGAGTGGAACAGGCGGCCACGAGAGGCGGTGAGTTCTCCTTCAATGGAAGTCTTCAAACAGAGGCTGGACAGACATCTATCTGGGATGGGTTAGTGAATCCTCCATTAAGAGGGTTTGGACACTGACCATGGAGGTCCCTTCCAACTCTAACATTCTACGCTTCTATGAGTACATTTCAAATCAGGAAACTGGACTAAGACAATATTAATGTTTTTAATGCCTTTCTTTTTATTTTACATAATCTTAGCATTTTACTTACGGCAACGTACCGCAGCCTGTTCACAGCATGGACCCATTCAGTGAAATGTATGATTTCGGTTCATGAAACAAAAGTCCACCAATTAAAAAGCTATAATGTGACCATGTGACGCTCGTTTTAAAAAAAAAAAAGTATGAGAAAAACCTACATATGAATGAGGCCTAAGTGCATTTTTTGTGCAGACTTATGGGCAGCACAAAAAAAACGAGGGTAGTTTCCATGTTTGGTCTGATATGTGGACCAAATTCGTCCATTCAAATGAATGGGTCTGCAAATAAAAAATATCCGTCTCGATCATCGCGACAAGCCCAGCATCTCTGGCGATCGGTCGATCTTAGACTTTCTTGGTACCAAGTGTTCAACTTCCCTGCAGCGCCACCACAGGTAAAACGAGGAATTACACACTACTTTCGATCCACCCTGTAACATTACATCCACGATCTGTGCAGAGACAGTTACCCCAAAAACAACCTGGGCTTCTTTGGTTGTTATGATACTACAAATCTCATCTTGCCCTGAGGGCTATGGACTGCCAGAAAATGTTGATGGCAGCAGTGTCACAACAGCTGCTGAAGAACCAAAGTGTTGTGTCTCAGGTTTCTATTTCTCCTGCTCTTATATCTTCAATACGATTGCTCCCGCCATTGCTCGGTGGTGCTGGCATGGGTTCAGTCACTGCTCTGTGTAGAAAGAGTGGTTGCTGGAACTGCGTCCCCGCCACTGACTGACAGCAGCTCAGCACTGGGGCCCGCTGTCAGTCAGTGGCGGAGGCGCAGTTACAGCAACCAGTCTCTTTACACGGAGCAGTACCTGAACCCATGCCACTACCACCCCTGCGATTGAACGCTGCCGGGAGGAATAAAGTGAATTTTCTCCCACCGGCGGTCGGAAGGTCCAGAATTCTATTACGGTAACTTGCAGATTAACCCCATATCTGCCGGATAGTAGCGTTTCTACAAGTCACAGGTTGCCTTTACGTTTGGGGTGTCTTGGGGAATGATTCCTTTAACTTTCAGTTCTCTTGCAGAGTTTTCCTCCAGACCCTTGTGCAGGGAAGGATCACTACGGAGATACCTTGCCTTGGGCCTACAGACTTCGAAAGAAGAGGTAGTGTGCATGTATGGCCACTTTTCTAATGTTTGGTGCGGTTCTTTGGGATCATACATGTTTTTTGGGGGGCTATCCGCTTTAATTGCCCACCTTTTACGCTGCGAGATGGCCTCTTATGTTTTAACAATTTTTTTCCAAAAGTTGTTTGGATAAGGCCTCGTTCAGACGACCATTGTAGTAATCTTCCCAGTCGTGTCCGTACAAAGCAGACAGGACCGTCTTCAGGTGCTCGATGCAGGAGCTGCCTGAAATTACGGGATTTCCATCTGTTCTCCATTTATTCTCTAATATCTCCTTTTTTTTTCTGAGAACTCTTTTGACAATTCTTTGGAAAAAGCGTTGAAAAACACACTTTAAGAAAAAAAAATGCGAGTTTTCTCATTTCCTGACGACTTTTTAAACTTTTTCCTTTGCGGAAGGATTTTTTTTTTTTTTTTGCTTTTTTTTTTGATTGGACAAGGATCTTTTTTATAGAGGTGTCAGGCACTTTCTTTTTCCACCAAGAGTTTTTTTTTTTTTTCATGAAGGTTTTGAAAAAAATCACCAAAAACTCAGATTATGGAACAGATCAGCTTAAAAAAAACGTGAAAAAAACTCACGGGTAAACATACCCGAAGGCTATGAGCACATGACATTTTTTTCACGAGAATTTCCAAAATTTACTTCCTTCATTTTAAAAAACTTTTTTTTTTTTTTTGCTGAATTTTTGGAGCAGAAAATCTCCCAAAAAACCATGAGCAGTTGAAACCGTAGAAGCTTGGATTGAAGAGTAGGGCTTTGTGCACACGATGGCTTTTTTTGCACAGTTTTCAGAGCAGAAAATTCATGTTTTTAAAGGAGGTTTGCATTTTTTTTTTTTCAGGAGGATTTGAAGAATTTCCGCACCGTTTTATCTAGACTGGATCCAAACCCTCAGCTGCGCGAAACGCGGAAGGTATGAAGATGGATGTCCCAATTCCCTGACGGCCAGCAGAGCTCTTAAAATGTTAAGAGCTTTTTAAAAAGTTTATTATACAATATTTAAATAACTTTATTAAGTCTGGACTGACATGATGACGACACGTGGTGCAGGGAGGTGAATACGTTTTTTCCATGGGCGGCATTGAATGTTTATCGACATTTGGCTTTAATTTTGGGCGGACAGACTTCGTAGGATCGGATTTCAGGGTGAGAAAATCTTTTACAAGCAAAACCCGCGTGAACATGAAGGAGCGAGGCTCTGCCGTATGCCAAACCTCACACAGCAGCAGCAGCAGGCGCGCGCCACAATGCAATGATCGGCTCTGTGCCTCCATATCACGCGTGTCCGGCTCCGACATACCTCCTCCGCATGCCGATAATCTCCTCGGAAAATCGTGGCATCTTCAATGTTTCATCAAAAAAAAGAAAATCTCCAATATATAGAATCCTATGGAGGCACGATGAATAATAGCACCAAACCGTGCACATAAAAAAATGCTGCAACTATACATTTACCCAATTCCGCCATAGCCTAGACATAAATGAGAGTGCCGATAAATAATACCGCTAAACGATCACCGATGCGATGCCCATGTGGTGACGGCCTGACGCAGCCACCTCGGTGCCTCCATCCGTAGTAGTGTGAACCGTCTGGGTCAAAGAAAGTAGTTCTATAGTTTTTTCTTAAAGGGTGTATTTATTAAAGGGGTTTTCTCGAGATCAATCTTCAAGAGCTTACCTGATGCGGATGATTGACAGCTCAGATAGTCACGCCACTCAGGGCTGTGGAGTCGGAGCCATGGAAATTGAGGAGTCGGAGGTTTGGCTTACCGACTCCTCCACAGCCCTGGCGCCGCTGACCCGAACCGCACGCTCTGGAGGGAACTTTGCCTATGCCTCAAGGATACTGAAGCTGGCTGAATTCAGCGATCCGGTCAGCCTCAGAGCAGCGCTCACTATAGCAAACAGCTTCAAAGCGCCGCATTCCTTGCCTAGGAGACCGGCCACCACTGATACGCCGCAGAGGTGGCCGGTAATCTCCTTTCTTGAGAACGGAGAGGATTTTTAGTAGGAGTTCAATTGCAAAGTTGCCCGTTTTGCCGTTTGTAATCAATCACGCTGAGACAACGTCTCCGATTGCTGTCAGTGAATGGAAACATTAGAGCCTAATAAATACCGCAACACAGAAAAAATAAAAGATAATATATATGCAGCCCAATTACTTTCCATGAACGGGGGTCTTGAGAGGGGTAAGATGGCCAACGCGAGCGCATACAGGTACAATCGCTGGCAGAAATCACAGAAGAACACCGGAAATCTCCTGACAATATAATTTTCAATTCAGCGCTGGATCCGCGAGACGTCGGCTCAGGTCAAAATATTTGCAGATTCTGGTATAAACAGGAGTCAAAACTATTCAGCTCCTAGAAAGGTTGTTATGAAGGTCATAAAGACAGGAATGTTCTGCAGGAAGACCCGGAGAAAGCGAGGGCCGACGCTGCCCCCTGCAGGTCATCCGCGGCACCAGCTACAAGATAGGGTCCCACCATAGACAATATTGGGAAACCGCTCAAATAGCAATTCCTAACTATAAAAATAATAATACCCGACCAGCAATCCTCTGCTAGCTCCTCCACCGGGCTACCTAATTATATTAAAGGGATTGTCCGGTGCTGACATATAGATGACTCCAGTGAACAATATCCTGGACAACACCTTTAATACATACTGAATATTATGTATTACATAATGCAGGAGCATTCGGAGTCCAAGGTTTTATAGTGCCCAAACACCACTGCCAATTGCGGTGCAGTTTTATAGTGTCTAGAATTAAAAATGCAATTTTCATGTTTTTTTTTTTTGCTTCCATGTGTTCCCTTTGTTGGTACCATAGGGTGGATCAGTCTCCTTCCCCTTCTGGCAGCTGACAATATAGCAGTTTCTTACTTGCCTCTAGGAGTTCTCTTTGATACATTGCCATGCTCCTGCACGGGATTTGCTCCAGGTAGAAAACTATTTCTATTGGCTGTGCCCTGCGGTGAATCCTATGCAGTAAAAAGAGGATCTACCGCGATGAGAATGTCAGATTTCCTTGGCAGGGACAGGAGAAGCGTACAGCAAGCTATTCATTTGCTGAAATTACATGACGAGAACTGCAACAAAAAAAAATTGAAAACAAAATAGCTAATCTCTGCTGAATCCTGGCTACTCTTAGTAACTGGGCACACATTGCTATAGATTTTGAACACCAGGTGGCGCCATATTAGCCCACTGCTATAGATTTTGAACACCAGGTGGCGCCATATTAGCCCACTGCTATAGATTTTGAACACCAGGTGGCGCCACATTATGTAAGTAAATGTGAGATCTTCTCTTGAGCATTTTTTCTAACATGAAAATGGATTTTTTTTTTTAATATCTATAAATGATTAAGATATTAAGTGATTGCGAACCCATATGAGCCTTAGGATGCATAAACTCAGCATTGCTGTCTGCACAAACTGCAATACCTGGCATTCTGATGGCATTATAAACTCCCTGCTTACTATGGAAAAAGGGTGGGTTCAGGCATTTGTGGGCACAGTAGTGTTGCTCCATAGAACAATAACGTTGAATGCATGAACTTTGTGCAATCAACAGTAAAGAAAACTTGTAAATGAGTAAAGTGTCATTTCTCTTTTTACCAGCAGAGGGCAGCATCACACTACAAGTTTTACATTATGGGAGCTGCACATTTCTGGTGTTTTTTCCCCACTATCTCCTTAGCTGAACTCACTAGCCTGATATAGGCCTAGAAGACGCCCGCCCAGCCTTAAACTGAACGTACACAGTAGGGGGATACACTTTTATTTCCCCACTCAAGGCTTTAGTAAGACTTAGGCCGGCCTCACACTACAGTGTTTTACGGACGTAAGAGAGGAGCGGAAAATACGGATTGCATACGGTACAATGCTTCTCTATGCCCCTGCTCCTATCTGCCGTATTTTACTGATCCGTATTATACGGTGTTCTACGGCCGTAGAAAATCGCAGCATGCTGCGTTTGTCACCGTATTGCGCAAAAAAATCCGCCAATGAAAGTCTATGGGGGCCAGAAAAATACGGATTACACACGGACCAACTGTGTGACTTGCGAGAAATACGCAGCGGTGTTAGAGAGAAAAGCCGGAAATTCATTGCGGTGTACAGTAAAATCACACTGACAGCTTACAATAGAATAGGTAGAATAAATGTGGACACATAGAATATATATATCAGTGAGACACATATATATATATATTATTTATTTCAGCGCGATACAGCAGAAAGCCGGTAATTCAATTACCGGCTTTTGCTTTCTCCTTCCTAAACCCGACATGATGTGAGACCTGGTTTACATACAGTAAACCATGTCTTCTCTCCATTTTTTTGCATATTCCACACTACTAATGTCAGTAGTGTGTCTATGCAAAATTTGGCCGTTCTAGCTAGTAAATTAAAGGGTTAAATGGCGGAAAAAAATGGCAATTTTCTCCGCCAGAGTAGTAAAGCCAGTGACTGAGGGCAGATATTAATAGCCTGGAGAGGGTCCACGGTTATTGCCCCCCCCTGGCTAAAAACACCTGCCCCCAGCCACCCCAGAAAAGGCACATCTGGAAGATGCGCCTATTCTGGCACTTGGCCACTCTTCCCACTCCTGTGTAGCGGTGGGATATGGGGTAATGAAGGGTTAATGTCACCTTGCTATTGTAAGGTGACATTAAGCCAGATTAATAATGGAGAGGCGTCAATTATGACACCTATCCATTATTAATCCAATAGCATGAAATGGTTAATAAAAACACACATTATTAAAAAGTATTTTAATGAAATGAACACACCGTTTGTTTGAATATTTTATTGCTCTCTCAATCCACCTGAAGACCCTCGCTCTGTAACAAAGGAAACATAATAAACCAACAATATACATACCTTCCGTAGATCTGTAACGTCCCACGATGTAAATCTATCTGAAGGGGTTAAAATATTTTACAGGCAGGAGCTCTGCTATAATGCAGCTGTACTTGTGCCTGTAAAACCCCAGGGAATGAATGGAAAGTAGGTCAATGACCTGTAGTTACCTTCATTCGCGGTGAAGCACCCTCTGCTGGATGTCCTCATATGAACTCGAGCCTGGGAGACAGAGTTGCAGCAGGCACCACTGGAGGAGGGTGAGTATGAAGTCTTCAGGGAGGTGGCGGGAGGGAGAGAGGGGAAGGGAGCTTGACCCCGGACTTTATTAAAAAAAAAAAAAACCTTGCTCAAGTGCGCCCCCCCCCCCCGTATCCTGCCGCCCTAGGCACGTGCCCTCAAGTGCCTAGTGGCAAATACGGTCCTGACAACTGCTGCACTCAGTAAGGTAATACATCGCTGGAATTGGTGTCTCTTTCCTTACATCATGCTGTGTTCAGATTGTATAACAAAAAAAAAAAGCGGAAAAATTCTCTTTAAGACACAACCACAGAGCCATTTCCACTGAAGGCAGTGTGGAAGGTCGCTGCAACAGCAAGCCCCCCGACAGTGATCAGTGGTGGTGAACGCATCCATCTCTCCCAAGTAACGCAGGTGGGGCGTCCAGCAGAGGAGACGACAGCGCTCCTCCCGCAAAAGCCTCAGTCCTCAGAAACCACCTCGCTAGTGACGAGTGATTGTGCTCAGATAACGTTATCACAGCATGATCGGGTGTTATCCGACTATCTTGGGCGCGCCGGGAAAAAAAAAATCTATCCGCAAAATATGCAGCAAGTAAGGAGGTCACTATGGCTTTGTTAGGATCACAACGCATTCATCGCTTTTCTACTATAGCTTCCTGCACTTGTGTCATGGATTATTATTAATCCCCCTCCATGGGAGAGTGCAGGACTCTATGTGGTAGCACTTTCCTTACCCCTTCATAGCACTGAGGATAAACCAAGATTCTCCTTTAGGGATAGTTTAACATTTCTTTTGGAAGGAAAAAAAAAAATGAAATGGCCCCAGAGAAGGTCAGAATCAGATGTTTCTTGGTGGTCTGCCAATGCTAATGTGCAAAGACAAGACCAAGTGCCAGTAGGAGATGTAGAGGCTCAAATACGAAGCACTAGGTGTGCAAAGACAAGACCCAAGTGTCAGTAGGAGATGCAGAGGCTCAAATACGAAGCACTAGGTGTGCAAAGACAAGACCAAGTGTCAGTAGGAGATGCAGAGGCTCAAATACGAAGCACTAGGAGTGCAAAGACAAGACCAAGTGTCAGTAGGAGATGTAGAGGCTCAAACACGAAGCACTAGGTGTGCAAAGACAAGACCCAAGTGTCAGTAGGAGATGCAGAGGCTCAAATACGAAGCACTAGGTGTGCAAAGACAAGACCAAGTGTCAGTAGATGTAGAGGCTCAAACATGAAGCACTAGGTGTGCAAAGACAAGACCAAGTGTCAGTAGGAGATGGGGGGGGGGGGGAGAAATAACATCTGTAACTAATGAAAATTAACAGCGGGCATACAACTGCATGTACAAGAACATTTACAATATGTGTACAGAGGATTAACATTTAAGTATCCGTTTGATCACAGCAAAAAGCTTAGACGACGTTGTAGGAAACGTGGAAAGAGGCCGTTGTAACGAGCCTCGTCAGACTAGAGCGTCCTGTTTACACAGTGTCCAGGTCGGAGAAAGTCAGACACGGACCAATCAATGGAAAATACAAAATATGCGGGGTGAAACAAAGTGATAAACTAGTTTAAAGCAAATCTGATCGCTTGTGTTTTGCACCGTGTTGCCAGCTAGATTTTCCATAAAGAAGAGGGTTCAGGTTTATATATAGGGAAGCTCCGAAGATGTCGTAGTAAACACGGTGCATCCAGTATGGGGTAGAATATAAGAACCAGTCACCAGATTTTTGCTGTATGAAAAGTATCCACTAATTTGCAGGACTTAGGCCATGTTCACACCATCCTTTTTTTAATGCGGAACCGCCGCGATTTTCCCGCTGCGAGTCCGCAGCGGTTTTCCATGCAGGGTACATTACAATGTACCCTATGGAAAACAGGAACTGCTGTGCCCACATTGCGGAAGATCCCGAAAAAAGCCGCGCTGAATAGCTGCGGTAAAAAAGAAGTACCATGTCACTTCTTTTTGCGGAACTGCAGCGGTTCTGCACCCATAGACCTCCATTGTGAGGTCAAACCCGCAGTAAAACCCGCAGACGAAAAAAATATCTGCGGGTTTTCTGCGGTTTGTGGTGCAGAACCGCTGCAGCAGGAAGGGCGTGGGCGGAGTGTGGCTGTCCCCCCCGTGCCCCAATCCCACCCCCCCATGCTCCTATGCCCCCCCCCCGCCCCCCGTGCCCTAATCTCCCCCCCTTATACTTACCGGGCCTCCCGGTGTCCGTCCGTCCGGCCGTCTTCTCCCTGGGCGCCGCCATCTTCCAAAATGGTGGGCGCATGCGCAGTGCGCCCGTCGAATCTGCCGGCCGGCAGATTCGTTCCAGGCATATTTTGATCACTGTGATAACCTCACAGTGATCAAAATAAAAAAAAGGTAAATGCCCCCCCCCTTTATCACCCCCATAGGTAGTAACAATAATAAAATAAAGAATTTTTCCCCCCCCCCACTGCAGTTAGAACTAGGGTTAGGGTATTTTCAGCCATTTTAACCCTAAAAAAAACTTCCTAGAAAACACACAGACTCTGCAGAGAAAACTGCACTAAAAAACGCATCAAAAAACGCACCTACGTTTTCTGCCAAGAGCTGCGGTTTTTAGTGCAGAAAAAACAGCAGGGAAATCGGGAACGTGTGAACATGGCCTTAGAGATGCCGTCGACCCGCCCCACCCAGAGAAGCAGGCGACCCGCTCCCCCAGAGAAGCCGTCGACCCGCCCCCAGAGAAGCCGTGGACCCGCCCCCCCCAGAGAAGCCGTCGAGCCGCCCCCCCCCCCCCCCCCCCCCGAGAAGCCATGGACCCGCCCCCCAGAGAAGCCGTTGACCCATCCCACCCAGAGAAGCTGTTGACCCATCCCACCCAGAGAAGCAGTGGACCCACCCCCCCAGAGAAGCCGTTGACCCATCCCACCCAGAGAGCAGTCGACCCGCCCCCCCCAAAGAAGCCGTTGAACCATCCCAACCAGAGAGCAGTCTACCCGCCCCCCCAGAGTAGCAGTCGACCCACCCCCCCAGAGAAGCAGTCGACCCCGCCCCATTATGGCGTACTGACAGCTTCTCCAATCAGCAAGAAAAACAGAGATGACCACAAGTAGTATCTAGTGATGAGTCAAAATCTTTGGCGTGCTCGAATACTAAGCTCGAGTCCCAGCGGCTGCATGTCTCGCAGCTGACAAAGCCGCAACAAATGTAGAGATTGATTAGCAAACAGGCAATACCGGCATGTGTTGCAGCTCTCCTAAAGCCACGAGACATGCAGGCGTGGGTACTAGCACAGTATTCGAGCACGCCGAAGATGCTCTAGCAGAACTGAAGCATGCTCACATAACACCTGATCCGAGGATGCTCACTCATCACTAGTAGTGACCTGAGGCCGATCACCACCACCCCCACCCCCCCCCCCTCCAGCCGTAGTCAGGAAAGTAGAAGTGGAGGATTTCATGTAAATGCCTGCCTAAATGATGGCACTGACGAGGACTTTGCTCAGTTAAGTGTCAGCTGATGGCGTTTTGCTCTCCTACACGTGCAGTACATGGATTTTTTTTTTTTATTCCTATATATGTATATAGGGCTCCCTCAGGATGGAGCTCGTGTTCGCCGCTCGTTGTCCGGCCTTTAAAATTTTGAGATTTCTATAAACTACATCCACTTTGCTAGAACTAAGAATATTTGCACTGTGCAAATAAAAACTAAGTGTAAAAAAAACCTCATGGTGGGAACTTAATTTACTTACAAGGTTCTCTTCAGATTCATGGTCAGAGGTTGAACACATCTCAGAAATGAAAAAATAGAATTGCAGGAGTTTCGTTGCAGCAAACAAGGCGTATTTTTTTTTAGGCTAAACTTGCATCAAATTGCACAATAATTCTGAATTTTATGAGATTTTAGACACTTCTGATATAGGTGTGTGGTTTAACATGCAACAATGAGCAGAGATCAGTGAGGAGGCGTGTCCTTTTCTCCTCTGCATGACACCTTCTTATGATTGGTCAATCTCATGCAGGGGAAGAAGTACACTCCTCCCTAAATCTAAACTTTACATGTTAACATTTCCACAATGGAGAGGAGAAATTGAAAATCTAAACTACGTTTTTACTGAGCTCTGCTGCCACTTCTCCCATTATGTGACTAGTTTAACAAAGCTCAAACTGGTGTAAGGTCCTTTAAAGGCCACTGTCAAAATGTATTCACAGCAACGATAGGAGCTCAGCCCCGCAGCTGTTTGCCAAGTTCTGGCTATGTATAGCAGTTACCAAAAAGGATAGGACTAATACAAAAATTTTGCTAAACAGAATGTGGCGATCATTTGTCAGTCTGACATTCCAGTAATAGGACAAGAGCCATCGATAAATGCTGTCCCTTACTATACAAGCTCTCAAGAATTTTTCTTAGCCTGTCTATTTTCATCTCATTTCTATAGGGAATGTAAACATGTTTTCCAGTGAGGAAAATGGACAGTGGTAGAAATGAAAGGACACGTCAAAGATCGGCATCCCCATTTTTTTGTGATCTCCAGAAGCTCAACCCCAGGGCATTCCTTCATGTCAGATTTCAGTACACATGAACATGCTTGTTTGAAAGGGTGTTTTCCAGTCAAAACTGGTATGTTTGCAGTTACTATAGACTTATGATTCCCCCCCAATGCAGTGTGTCCTGAACTGGGACCAGAGAGGTGTGTATGGGTTACATATACTCCTGGCCAGTGGGTGCAGCCTCGCTCCAGGTCTTTCCCCCCCTAATCCAGATGCACCACAGCCATCACTCATGGCCTCTGCGTGCTGGGCAGCGCCTCCTCTTCCTTTATTAGCGTACCCGGCACACCTGCGCTGTTTTTTTTTTTTGGGGGGGGGGGGGGGCATGCGCAGTTACTTACAGCGCAGGCGCTGGGAACGCTAATGAAGGAAGAGGAGGCGGCGCCCAGAGGCCATGAGTGACGGCTATGAGGTGTCTGGATTAGGGGGTAAAGACCTGCCCCCGTGGCGATTTTGAGGTGAGGGTCAAATTTTCAAAAACGATTATTGCAGCAGTGCCAGAAACAAGAACTAAAAGCCACCTTGTGGCTCTTTTAGTTACAAACACCTGGGGGGGGGGGGGGTGGGGGGGGGGGAGGTGACAGGTTTCCTTTAAGCTTTGATATTTATGAGCCTTTTGGGTTGATTGAGAACATAGGTGTGGATCAGTGATAAAAATAATTCTCTAAAATACAACTTGCCTAATAATTCTGCACAGAGTGTGTATGTTTGGCATCACTGCATTCAGAAAGTGATCTGACTGGTATTAAAAAAATTACATATACAAGTTAGAATTTTTGGGGGGCAGCAATAAAATGCAATAGGTGAACAAAACATAGTATCAACCCAAAAATGGTATCAATTAAGCCAAGGGTGCAAAAAATAAGCCAGAATTCAGCCCTAGATCTAGAATAAAATTATGGGTCTCCCCGCTACTGGAGCTGTAATGGCATCTCAATGCAGCTTTTTACTGGTACTATAATGACATTCATAATGTAATGACCCGACAGTGCCGGGAGAGTAGTGCTGCAGCACAGAAAATTGATGATCGTGCGAGCAGCGTGTCACATACAACGCTCTGGTTCTTTCACAGGCATCAGGTCATGTCAGTAAGCACCAGGAGGAGTGATGGGATCTTCGTGTGATCTGGCAAAAGTGACAAATCTATTCTAAACTTCTCTGGGAAAATTAGCCCCCCGCCCCTCCCCCCCTCCATGACTTTAATGAAACAACATCACGCAGTGAAAAAAGTAAATTCTCTTGGAGAAAAATATCAGCCAACAGCCCCTTAAGGTACCGTCACACTGGACGATATCGCTAGCGATCCGTGACGTTGCAGCGTCCTCGCTAGCGATATCGTCCAGTGTGACAGGCAGCAGCGATCAGGCCCCTGCTGTGCTGTCGCTGGTCGGGGAAGAAAGTCCAGAACTTTATTTGGTCGCTGGACTCCCCGCAGACATCGCTGAATCGGCGTGTGTGACACTGATTCAGCGATGTCTTCACTGGTAACCAGGGTAAACATCGGGTAACTAAGCGCAGGGCCGCGCTTAGTAACCCGATGTTTACCCTGGTTACCATCCTAAAAGTAAAAAAAACAAACAGTACATACTTACCTACAGCCGTCTGTCCTCCAGCGCTGTGCTCTTGTGAGCGTCGGTCAGCCGGAAAGCAGAGCGGTGACGTCACCGCTCTGCTTTCCGGCCGCTGTGCTCACAGCCAGTACAGGAGGAGTGCAGAGCACAGACGGCTTTAGGTAAGTATGTACTGTGTTTTTTTTACTTTTAGGATGGTAACCAGGGTAAACATTGGGTTACTAAGCGCGGCCCTGCGCTTAGTAACCCGATGTTTACCCTGGTTAACCGGGGACCTCGGGATCGTTGGTCGTTGGAGAGCGGTCTGTGTGACAGCTCTCCAGCGACCAAACAGCGACGCTGCAGCGATCCGGATCGTTGTCGGTATCGCTGCAGCGTCGCTAAGTGTGACGGTACCTTTAGTTGAATGAAAATTTGCATAGAAACTTCAAAAGCAGTGACAAGAGAATAAGAAAAGTCCAATAAGCCTGGTACGAAGCGCCAATGCGGCTTTTGTCAAGTACTTTGGTGTTTAACGGCTTCTTTATAAAAGGTAGACTAATGATGGGGACAGAACGATTGTTCTTGTGCCATGTACAGTGCATGTTACCAGCATACTTACAAAAAAACAAAGGCTTTTGTGTTTGTCGCCAATTATCAGCTTGTCTAGAAAATACAAGGCCGACTCCTTAAATTTCCTTTTAAAGTCGCCCAACAACCCCCCGGTAATAAAGAGAAGACTTTGTAAGACCAGAAAGACAGCAATCGTTTATTTAGAAAAACATTTTTTTCATTAGTTACAGATGTTATTAACAGCGGGCATACAACTGCATGTACAAGAACATTTACAATATGTGTACAGAGGATTAAAATTCAAGTATCCGTTTTATCACAGCAAAAAGCTTAGACGACGTTGTAGGAAACGTGGAAAGAGGCCGTTGTAACGAGCCTCGTCAGACTAGAACATCGTGTCCAGATCGGAGGAAGTCAGACACGGACCAATCAAAGGAAAAACACAAAATATGGAGGGTGAAACAAAGTGATAAACTAGATTTAAAGCAACTCTGATCCCTTATGTTTTGCCAGCCAGATCTTCCACAAAGACGAGGTCTCAGATTTACATATAGGGAAGCTGTCGACGGCACAAATGAACACTGCGCGCATCCAGTATGGGGTAGAATATAAGAACCAGTCAGCACGTTTTTTTTCCAAATATAAATAGTATCCACTAACTGGCAGGATTTGCAGAGTTTGGGGAGCGCATTCGCCCCCCAGAGAAGCCGTCGGGCCCGCCCCCCAGAGAAGCCGTCGGGCCCGCCCCCCAGAGAAGCCGTCGGGCCCGCCCCCCAGAGAAGCCGTCGGGCCCGCCCCCCAGAGAAGCCGTCGGGCCCGCCCCCCAGAGAAGCCGTCAGCTGCCCATTATGGGTGTATCGATAAAGTGTCCCTTTAGACAGGCAAAGAAACGTAGACGACTAAGTTTGAGCCCAGCTGGAGAAACGAACACTTTCAGAAGAAAAAAAACAAAAAAAGATGGTTCATTTAAACGCCGTTCACGTCATTGCAATCCATGGCCCCTTCTGACTCCCGTTTTTAGGTGGATTCAGACAGAACCCTCAGATGCACGGCAGAGGTTTAGTGTGAACAGAGCCACTATTTTTTTTTATTAGTTTTACGGAAAAACAAAGTTGGTAACTTCCTGATGACATTAATTTAATGTTGAATTGCCAACAGTACTCCTCTCCTGCCAACTTTGGCAGGAACTCTGATCTTCGGGGTTCACCCTGCAGATCTTCGCTCCCAGCTGAAAACGGCAGAGGCAACAAGGGAGGGAGCACAATGAGCTGCTTCCGAGACCAACATCAGTCATCAACCTCTGGCTCTTATGCATTCAGGGAATTTAACAATTTTTTAGGTTTCTTTTTTTTTTTTTTACTTGTGAGGATAGTAACATGACCACCAGCAATTTCTAAAAGCAGGAGTTTTTATTTTAACTTCATTATTGATCAGCTTAGAAAAAAAATCAGTACTATTTGTAATCGTTCATTACCTTTGCTTTTATTTTTTCATTCCCAAGCTGAAAGTGCTTGTTTATCTTCATAGTTCATGCCGTCTTAGCAGCATTTGATCGGTCCTCACATGGATTTCTCCACTTTATCCTCGCATGCTCCAACAAGGACAGAGCTTGTAAATGATGTCTAAGCTGGAGGCAGTGGAGTACTGATCTTAGCAAATCAGCTGCTAAGGTAGCATGAGCTGGGCAGATAAAACCACCAGCATGGAAGGAAGGAAGCGTAATGAGGTGGATTACAAAGATTCATACTTTGACAAAAGGCTGATCAATTATTAAGTCTCATCGCTGTCATAACGATCCAAGTATTAAAATACTTGTTTCTGGCAACACTATTGTGTCCTGACCCTTTAAGTCTCAGACTAGGGGGTTTCATACAGACATCCACAAAACAGTCTTGGCATGGACCCTCCACAAATCTTCCAACCTGAACTTGACGGCCCAGAGCATATAATGGGGCTGTCAAGTTCAGGTTGGGAAATTGGCAGCCAGTCCATTGTGCTGTGACATCTGCACGATCCCATAAATGAGAAAGCAGTAACAGATGCTGTGTACGTGGGACTGGGGCTGCAGAGCAGTCACGTGGGACTGGGGCTGCAGAGCAGTCACGTGGGACTGGGGCTGCAGAGCAGTCACGTGGGACTGGGGCTGCAGAGCAGTCACGTGGGACTGGGGCTGCAGAGCAGTCACGTGGGACTGGGGCTGCAGAGCAGTCACGTGGGACTGGGGCTGCAGAGCAGTCACGTGGGACTGGGGCTGCAGAGCAGTCACGTGGGACTGGGGCTGCAGAGCAGTCACGTGGGACTGGGGCTGCAGAGCAGTCACGTGGGACTGGGGCTGCAGAGCAGTCACGTGGGACTGGGCCTGCAGAGCAGTCACGTGGGACTGGGGCTGCAGAGCAGTCACGTGGGACTGGGGCTGCAGAGCAGTCACGTGGGACTGGGGCTGCAGAGCATTCACGTGGGACTGGGGCTGCAGAGCAGTCACGTGGGACTGGGGCTGCAGAGCAGTCACGTGGGACTGGGGCTGCAGAGCAGTCACGTGGGACTGGGGCTGCAGAGCAGTCACGTGGGACTGGGGCTGCAGAGCAGTCACGTGGGACTGGGGCTGCAGAGCAAAAACAGCAAATTATTTCAATTGCATTAAATTTTTTATGTGAAAAAAAGAAAAAAAATCTAGTTTAGGTACTCTTATTAAAAGCAACATCACTCTGTGGCAATCTCCAAACATACAACCCTGCAAAGACTTTTCTTGGGGCTTGTGATCAACCCTTGTGTCATTAATATTAGACAATGTTTAACATCAGTACACCAGGTATATAACAAAAAAAAAAAAAAAAAAAAAAAGGATAACTCCCAGCAACAGTCACCAGACGCATCCACTCCGAGCAGTAGGTAAAGCATTGACGGCACGGCTGTTCCAGTATGAAGTGCTCCATGAAATATATAGCTGCCGGCACCAACATCACACAGGACTGGATTGGCATAAAGTTCTACATAAAGGCTGCACAACGAGCAGCAAACACGAGCTCCGTCCTCAGGGAGCCCTATATACATATATAGGAATAAAAAAAAAATCCATGAAACTTCATCAGCTGACACTTAGCTGAGCAAAGTCATCGTCAGCGCCATCATTTAGGCAGGCATTTAAGTCAAATGCTCCTTCCGCTTCTACTTTCCTGACTTTGGTTGGAGTGCCAGAAAACTAAAACAAAAGAAAAGCAAAGGTTAGAGTCAGATTATAGATAAAGCTCCGGGATATTACTGTATGTATAGTTCGGTCACTGACAATAGGCTGCTGAGTGTCAATTTATCCAATTCATGAAGTTATTTTGGGCCAGTAAATGACTCGAAAAAGTTATTATCCCTTTATGACATCGGATGTCTAGGTACATCAAGGTAGTCTACTCCACTTATATGCGGGCTCCGGCACCGAGCCCGCATCATTCCCCACAAAACATCTGATGCAGCAGAAACTCACTGAAAACGCATTTATCGCTTCATTGGGGGACACAGGCAACCTTAATTTATATGACACCAACATATTCCACAGCGGTTAATGCTGCTGTCGCTAGGAGGCTGACACTAGGCAGTATACACCCACAGACTGGCACAATGCTCATCAGTTTTAGCTTAGTGTAATGGGTGCTGTCCTCATCTATGAGGAGTCATCGGGACTCATCAGGTACTGTCCCCCACATTCCGGGTGGCAGGGGTGCATTGGTGGACTCTGCACGCAGCTACACCAATGCATCACAAAAGTTCCACAGCACCTTCTAAATAAGTCCCCAGCTTCTCCTATGAGCACACCATCCGATCAGAGCGAAGCTTCCTGCTCACACGCTCTCCCATGAGATGGTATATTTTTCCCTGTGGCTGGTCCACAACCACTCCAGTGTGCACCAGCCTATCAGTGCTCCTTTCTGCTGGCCAGTTCACACCTTCCCATTCAATGTGCAAAGCCCTCAAGGTCCCGCTCCAATAGATTCTCTTCTGCATGATGGGTCTCACACCTGGAATCATTCCAGGGTGGGTGGCAGTCTTCTACTCTTCCAAGAAACGTCGCTATCAGTGGTCTACGACGCCTGGGTCAGACATCATGACCTCCGGCTACAAGATTGAATTCCCACAAGTCATTTTTTTCAGGTCCTATCCCCAAGGATCCCAGCTCAGGTTCCTTTCAGGCCATTTGCTCTCCCCTTTGGACAGGGAGTCATCGTACCTGTTCTTTTGTGGTTCTTTAGAAGGACTGTTCTGTCAGATTCCGGACCTCAAACAGCTAAACCGTTGAGTCCACTTCCATCACTTCAGGATGCCATCTCTTCGTTTGGTAATCACCTCTATGGAACCCAAGGAGTTCCTCACCTCGGTGGACATTCAGGAGACCTAACCTTCACATTCCAATTTATGTCCCCACAAAAGATTTCTGATTCGCGATTCAGGAGGAACACTACCAGTTCACTGCTCTCCCCTTCGGCCTAGCATCAGCCCCCAAGGTGTTTACGAAGGTGATGGCAACAGTTATGGCCATTCTTCAATCCAAGGGGATAGTAAGGATGATCTCTTGTTCAACGGTCTGTCCTTCCCAAGACTGTTGCCAGAGTCTTCAGGTCGCCTTGAACACTCTTGCCAGTCTCAATCTGGATAGTCAAAACTAAAAAACCTTCCATGATTTCAACTCAACGCCTGATAATCTTGGGCATGTTAGATACCGCTCACAGCAATGTCCTCCTTCCAGAGGAAAAGATCTCATCTCTGTCTGGAGACTCGCTGTGAGGCACCCATCTCCGCATTCTCAGAGGTTCTGCATGAGTGTACTGGGGAAGATTGAGAGCTGTGCCCTTTGCCTAGTTCCATACCAGCCACCTTCAGCTGAGCCTTCTGCCAGCTTTGGACAAGGGGTTATCTTCCCTACTGTTCCATTCTACTATCCCTCTGGGTGAGGCAATCCCCAACATAGTAGAATTGTGGGGGAGAGGATCCACCAAGGAGACCATTCCTTCCTTTCCGCTGGCAAGTAGTCATCACAGACACCAGTCTCTTGGGATTAGGAACAGTCTTCGTTCACCACAGTCCAGGGTCGCTGGAATTCGAGATGCCTCTTCCCCATCAATTTGCTGGAAATCAGCAATCTACCTCTCCCCTTTTCAACTGGCAGGACATCCAGTTTGCCTTCAGACAACGCCACGGCTGTGGCATACATAAATCACAAGGGCGGAACGTGCAGCAAGTGGAAAAATGGGTATCAGAGTTCCTAAGTAGCCAGGGTCAAGTCCTCGGGTGAGTGGTCCCTCAACCAGTGTTCGATCAGATCTGCCAGAGCTTGGCCACCCCTGACATATGCCTAATGGCACTTCTGTGGAATCACAAGGTGCCTTGCTTCATAGCCGGGTCTCAAAAGCCCCCTGGGCAATTGGTTTGGACATCTTGGTCATCCCATGGTCTCATTTTCTTCCTTACTTTTCTCCTCTTGCTGATCACAAGAGTCATCAAGAAAATCGAGGCACAGACAATCCACTTTTGTGTCTTTTTCCCCATCCATCCTGGCTTTTCTCCAGCCAGGCCTCGACTCCAAGCTTTCTCTCAGTATCTCCCCCCCCCAATGGTCAGGTCTCTGCGCTTTCAATTCTTTTTTAATTAAATTTGGCTTCTCGTCCCCAGGTCAAGGCCTTCCTTCAGGGAGCAGCTCGTCTGGCTCCTCCATATCATCCTCCAGTAGACCCGTGGGGTCTTAATCTAGTTTTAAGCGTTCAGCAACCTACTTTCGAACCCATTCAGGACATTTCGTCTTCACTTCTTTCCTGGAAGGTTGCCTTTTTGATAGCAATTACATCCTTAAGAAGAGTGTCTGGACTATAAGCTCTTGACGCTCCTTTCCTCGTTCTCCATCAAGGTGGTTCTATACCAGTCCCTTCCTTACCAAGGTGGTCTCCTCATTCCACATCAACAAGGACATCGTTCTCCTTCTGCCCATCTTAAGTTCATCCCCCCTGAAAGGTCACTTCAGAAGCTGGACCTGGTCAGAGCTCTACGTTTTTACCTTTAAAGAATCGCTTCTTTCCATCATTCTGACACCCTGTCATCGTAAGGGTCCTCTTGGTTTTAAATCTACCGCTGGACTCGCTCGGTTACACACTGGAGGCATATTTTGTTAAAGATAGACCACCCCCCTTCAGGTGTGAGATCACTCCACCCAGACAATGGGAGCCTTCTGAGTCGTTTGCCAGCAGGCCTCTGCATCTTGGATTTTAAGGGCTACTACCATGGTAGTCTACTCATGAAATTCTACAATCTACATACCAAAGCTTTGGCTGATGCCGCCTGGGAAGACAGACATGCAAGTGGCAGTCGCCTGCCATCCGTCCTATTTTTTTCTGTCAATCATTCTGTTCCTTCCCTCTGGACCGCTTTAGGATGAACCATGGTTGTGTCCCCCAATGAAGCAATAAAGAAGGATTTTTGGTACTCAGCGTAAAATCTTAGAGCCTTCATTGGGGGGACACAAAACCCTGCCTGGTTTGTGCCTATGGGCCTGTACAGTTTTTTTTTTCTCCTACTGCTTTTTCACTGACGAGCTATGTGCCAGTTGATGGGATGTACACTGCTGAGGAAATTTTTGCATAGAGTCAGCCTCCCCCTAGCCACAGCAGCATACACCCATGGTTATTTGTGTCCACCAATGAAGGCTCCAAGAAAGATTTTACGGCGAGCATTAAATTATTTTTTTTATCTACAGATTTTCAAACGTAATGCAATTTATATGAAGAAAATCTGCACATAACGCACGTAAAAAAAACTCCACATTTCCCCACTAGAGAAATTCACACTGCAGCATTCAAAACCGCACCACAGGTAATTTTACAAAAAAAACACAATGAGTATGAGATTTCTACAAACTACATCCACTTTGCTGGAAATGTAAGACGCTGGATTTTTTTTGCACAGTAAATATGAACTGTCAAACTCATGGTGGGAACGTATCCTAAGAGTTAATATTTTACTTACAAGGTTCTCTTCAGATTCTTTGTCAGAGGCTACGCACATCGTATCTTCAGAACTGGAAAAAAAAATAGCAGGTGTTTTGTTGCGGCAAAAAAAAAAAAAAAAGCATTTAGTCTAAACTCTCGACAAATTAGCATAAATTGCTCAAGAATTCTGGCAAGTTAAAGATGAGATTTTAGACACCAACTTCGATCAGGATGAGTTTGAAGCAATACACAGTCGGATCCTTCAGACGGAACCTGAAAACCCATCTCTTCAGGAAAGCCTACAGCCTGCACTGACCCCGCTGCTGCCTCATCACTATCGAAGCTACCGCCTCACCAACATCGGAGCTCCTGCAACCCCCGACCTACTGTCTCCTTCCCCATAATCCTGAGAATGTAAGCCCGCAAGGGCAGGGTCCTCGCCCCTCTATCAGTCCATCATTGTTAGTTTGTTTAATGTATGTGATATTTGTAACTTGTATGTAACCCCTTCTCATGTACAGCACCACGGAATCAATGGTGCTATATAAATTAATAATAATAATACATAATTGCTGTATCTACACAGTAGCTGCAGAAATCAGTGAGGAGGCGTGGTCTTTTCTCCCATGCAACACCTTCTGCTTCCGATTGGTGATCCTCATGCAGGGGAAGAAGTACACGCCCCTCAGAGTCAATTCTCTGGTAACGCTTAGTTGTATTTAATATATAATCTAAACTTTACAAGTTAGTATTTCTGCAATGGAAAGAAGAAATTATAAACATTTTTTGAGCTCTGCTGCCACTTCCTATAAATGCCACTCAAATTTGTTATCAATGATTGGAGCTTAGTCCTGCTTAGTACAGGCTATGTATACCATTGATATGTTAATAAAAATGAGGAAAAATATAAAAAGCTGCTAAACAGTATGGGGCAATTATTTGCCAGTGAGAGATTCCAGTTAAGAGGACAAGAGCCACTGATAAATGCTGTCCCCCTAGCGTAGAAAATCAGTGGAAGGAAGCCAGTATTTTCATCTAATTTCTGCTGGAGAACATGCCATCATGTTCTCCAGCAGCAGGACAATGGATAGATTGTTAGAGGTGGAAGGACGACCCACCAAACAAGATCACCCTCCATCCTTTTCAAGAGTTGCAAGGTGTCTCCAACATTTTTTCAGTCAGATTTCAGAACACATGAGCATGGGTGTAATGCTAGGCAAGAATTGCCACCGCTGTTTACTGAAGGAAGTATAAGAAAAGCAAGCTCCTTACAATGGTTGCAGATCGTCCGCATCCTCTTTTGGGGGATCCCATGCATGTAGCTGAATACGCCAAAGTTTAATCTGCTGGTCCCAAGATCTGCGGCTGTATTTCTTAAATTTATTTGGAGTCCGGGGATGAACTTTTTGCTGTCTTGATTGTCTGGCAAGAAAAAAAAAATAGCACAAAATATTTTACATATGAAGCAAAGGAAACCAAGTAACACCGTTCTCTAGGAAGCAAAATTCAGAATTTTAGCCACCAAAATGGCTTCAACCTTTTCCAGAGTTGAAAAATATTTGGACCAGCACCTCCAAACTAGTGTGTACAGGTGCCAGCTAAGAAAATACATTTAAGTGCGTTTCTCTGTATTTCTATAGAAATACTTCAGTTCTATTTTTACAATATTCCATATGTACATAATGTAGCGTTTACCCATTTTTATGGAAGTAATGCAGTTCCAATTTCCCATCATTATTCTTAACGTTTCAGAGTATAGCTATATTTTCCCCTTGGGAATATTTAAGCTTTGCTTTATTCCTCCTAGAAGTGATCTCCAATGAAGCTTGGTCACAGTCTGACCAAGGGAATACAAAGATGGAGGCCACAAGGCCCTTTGGTTCATGCTGCATACAGCCACATCCAAAATAGCATGTATTTGTTGGAAAGGGGCTAATGTAGCAAAATTATTTATTTGGTGCACTTAACATGATAATCCCACCAAAGAGCCATAACAAGTCTCCATCTTGAACTGTCCTCCCACCTCTCCTCCTGCTCACTGTCCAGTTACAATCTGGCTTCCGACCATATCACTCAACTGACTAAAGTGACCAATGACCTACTAACCGCCAAGAGCAAGCGACACTACTCTGTCCTCCATCTCCTGGACCTGTCTTCTGCCTTCGACACAGTGGACCACTCCCTCCTGCTACAGATTCTCATCTCTTGGCACCACAGAATTGGACCTATCCTGGATCTCGTCATATCTGACAGACCAAACATTTAGTGTTTCCGTCCCCCACACCACCTCATCTTGCTCCTTGTCTGTCGGTGTTCCTCAAGGCTCAATTCTAGGACCCCTACTCTTCTCCAGCTACACCTTCGGCCTGGGACAGCTCATAGAATCCCACGATTTACAATATCATCTCTATGCTGATGACACGCAGATCTACCTATCCGGACCTGACCTCCTTACTCACCAAAATCCCACACTGTCTGTCTGCTATCTCAGCCTTCTTTTCTGATCACTTTCTAAAACTGAACATGGACAAAACAGAATTAATCATCTTCCCCCACCTCACTCTACCCCTCCACCAGACCTATCCATCAATGGCTTCTCAATTTCCCCCAGTCTCACATGCTCGGTGCCATGGGGTGATCCTCGATTCTGCCCTCAAGCCACATATTCAAGCCCTTGCCTCCTCCTGCCGTCTCAAAGTCAAACATTACCCAGATCCGCGCATTCCTTGACCATGAAACCACAAAAACATTAAAGCATGCCCTTATCTCCCACCTCGATTACTGCAACCTCCTACTCTCTGGCCTCCCCTCTGGCACCACTCCAATCCATCCTACATTCTGCTGCCCGACTAATTTACCCGTCTCCCCGCTATTCCCCAGCCTCTCCCCTATGCCTAGCCCTTCACTGGCCTCCTATCATCCAGAGACTCTAGCTCAAAACCCTCACTATGACATGCAAAGCCATCCACAATGTCTCCTCCATACATCTGTGACCTCGTCTCCCGGTACCTACCTACACGCAACCTCCGATCCTCATGATCTCCTTCTCTACTCCCCTCATCTCTTCTTCCCACAACCGCATCCAAGACTTCTCCCGTGCTTCCCCCATACTCTGGAACCCTCTTCCCCAACACATGAGACTCACCTACCATAGAAACCTTCAAATAAAACCTGAAGACTCACCTCTTCCGACAAGAGTACAGCCTGCAGTGACCCTCAACCTACTGAACCGCTGCACAACCAGCTCTACCCTCTCCTAGTGTATCCTCACCCATCCCCTGCAGACTGAGCCCTCGCGTCAGGGTCCTCTCTCCTCCTGTACCCATTAGTGCCTTGTTTTTTGCTCACGTTTATTGCATTTGTCTATATTTGCCCCCTTTTTCACATGTAAAGCACCATGGAATAAATGGCGCTATAAAAAAAAAAAAAAATGAGGGTCCTCTCTCCTGCACCAGTTGTGACCTGTATTGTTTAAGATTATAGTACTTGTTTATTTTGTATACCCCTCCTCATGTAAAGCGCCATGGACTAAATGGTGCTATAATAAATAATAATGTTCAGATAAGTTACGTAACAAAGTTATTACCTTGGCACAGCTTGTATGTATCTGTCATATGCGATTGTGTTCTTTCCGTAGTTTATTTGCTTTTGTCTCCTGGCAAGAATCGCCGGATCGGTTTCCATTTCTCCTTGGGTTGAAGAACTCTTTGATTCCTTTGAATCAGAGCTTTATTAAAAAAAAAAAATAAAATAAATAAATTAGGATTTTTCAAATGAAGCTTGGAAAATTAAAAGACAGAATTGAGTGCAACCAATATTGACCCAGTCTTGCTTTTTGCCACACGGCATTAACCCCTTTATGACCGGACGTACACTTCACATGTAGTGTCCCTGACTGATGCCGGCCGCTATGTACCACAAAAACGCTCTGACAATCACAGCTTATGGGGACTATTAAATACAGTAAATCCCACCCCCACTGAAATCAATTAACTACATACATTTGGAATTACTGCATTTAGAAAGTTTGAAAATATCAGAAATTAATCTACCGTATACACTCAAGTATAAGCTGAGATTTTCAGCCCTAAAAATGGGCTGAAAGTGCCGCTCAGCTTATACTAGAGTCATAGAAGGGGGGGAGGTTGGGGGGGTTGAGTGTCGGCGGGTGTGAGGGGGAGCGACACCTGTCAAATACTCACCTGCTACTGACGCGGTCCCCGCAGGTCCCACGGCCTTTGGGCGCAGCAGCTTCTTCCCCTGTTCAGCGGTCCCTGGTACTGCTCATTAAAGTAATGAATATGGACTCCACTCCCATAGGGTGGAGCCGCATATTCATTACTGTAATGAGCAGTACCATTGACAGCTCACTACAGGAAGAAGCTGCTGGCACCCAGAGACCGTGGGACATGCGAGGACCGCGTCAGGAGCAGGTGAGTATGTCATTCACCTTTCCGCGTTCCACCGCCGCCTCGTCTTCCGCGTCCTCTGCAGTGACTGTTCAGGTCAGAGGGCGCGATGACGTATTAGGCTATGTGCACATGTTCAGGATTTCTTGCAGAAATTTCCTGAGCAAAACAGGACATTTTCTGCAAGAAATCCGCATGCGTTTTTTTTGCGCGTTTTTGTGCGGATTTTTCTGGAGGTTCCCAATGCAATAATATAGTGGGAAATCCGCAAAATTAATTAACATGCTGTGTTTATTACCGCGATGATGTGCACAAAAATTGCGGAACGCATTCTAAATGATGGGATACATAATGTATGTGGTTTTTTCCCGCGGTTTTTATAGCGAAAAAACGTGAAAAATCTGCAATGTGTGCACACAGCCTTAGTGTGCGCGCCGCCCTCTGCCTGAACAGTCAGTGCGGAGAGATAGGACGCTGAGAAGCAGCAACGAGAGGCGAGCATGTCATTTTTTTTTTTTTTTTTAGTGCAGCAGCAGCATTACATGTGGCACAATGCTATATGGGGCATCTATGGGGCCATAAAGAACTGCATGGAGCATTATATGGAGCATCTATGGGGCCATAACTGCATGCAGCATTATATGGAGCATCTATGGGGCCATAACTGCATGCAGCATTATATGGAGCATCTATGGGGCCATAACTGTATGCAGCATTATATGGAGCATCTATGGGGCCATAACTGCATGCAGCATTATATGGAGCATCTATGGGGCCATAACTGCATGGAGCATTATATGGAGCATCTATGGGGCCATAACTGCATGCAGCATTATATGGAGCATCTATGGGGCCATAACTGCATGCAGCATTATATGGAGCATCTATGGGGCCATAACTGCATGCAGCATTATATGGAGCATCTATGGGGCCATAACTGCATGCAGCATTATATGGAGCATCTATGGGGCCATAACTGCATGGAGCATTATATGGGGCATTTATGAGGCCATAACTGCATGGAGCATTATATGGAGCATTTATGGGGCCATAACTGCATGCAGCATTATATGGAGCATTTATGGGGCCATAAAGAACTGCATGGAGCATTATATGGAGCATCTATGGGGCCATAACTGCATGGAGCATTATATGGGGCATTTATGAGGCCATAACTGCATGCAGCATTATATGGAGCATTTATGGGGCCATAACTGCATGCAGCATTATATGGAGCATTTATGGGGCCATAAAGAACTGCATGGAGCATTATATGGAGCATCTATGGGGCCATAAAGAACTGCATGGAGCATTATATGGAGCATTTATGGGGCCATAAAGAACTGCATGGAGCATTATATGGAGCATCTATGGGGCCATAAAGAACTGCATGGAGCATTATATGGAGCATTTATGGGGCCATAAAGAACTGCATGGAGCATTATATGGAGCATCTATGGGGCCATAAAGAACTGCATGGAGCATTATATGGAGCATTTATGGGGCCATAAAGAACTGCATGGAGCATTATATGGAGCATCTATGGGGCCATAAAGAACTGCATGGAGCATTATATGGAGCATCTATGGGGCCATAAAGAACTGCATGGAGCATTATATGGAGCATCTATGGGGCCATAAAGAACTGCATGGAGCATTATATGGAGCATTTATGGGGCCATAAAGAACTGCATGGAGCATTATATGGAGCATCTATGGGGCCATAAAGAACTGCATGGAGCATTATATGGAGCATTTATGGGGCCATAAAGAACTGCATGGAGCATTATATGGAGCATCTATGGGGCCATAAAGAACTGCATGGAGCATTATATGGAGCATTTATGGGGCCATAACTGCATGGAACATTATATGGGGCATTTATGGGGCCATAACTGCATGGAGCATTATATGGGGCATTTATGGGGCCATAACTGCATGGAGCATTATATGGTGCATTTATGGGGCCATAAGGAACTGCATGGAGCATTATATGGGGCTCCTGATTCAATATGGATATTCAAAAACACTTAACCTACTGATGTCTCAATTAATTTTACTTTTATTAGTATCTATTTTTACTTTTGACATTTACCGGTAGCTGCTGCATTTTCCACCCTAGGCTTATACTTGAGTCATTAAGTTTTCCCAGTTTTTTGTTGCAAAATTAGGGGGGGTCGGCTTATACTCTAGTATATACGGTAATTGCTAAACTGCGTAATGGAAGAAAAAAAAATCTCAAAAAATGACAGATTTTTTTTCAGGCGCAACATCGCAATAAAATGCAACAGGTGATGAAAATATGTTATCTATCCCAAAATGGTATTAAAAAAAAAAAAAATCAGCTTAGGGAACAAAAAAAAAAAAAACCTTCACCAGCCCCAGATCACAAAAAATGAAAAGGTTATGGGCCTCGGAAAATAGTAAAAGCAAAATGTTTTCATTTAAATTTATCACTGCTTAAAAAAATAATTAAGGTTTCCCATCTGCGTGATCATAATGACCTGGAAAATCATTGACAGGTCAATTTTACCATATAGTGAACATAGTAAATAGACCTAACACTAGTGGAATTTAACTTTTGCAATTTCACCATACTTGGAATTTTTGTTTGATTTTTACCATACAGTATGCTGGAAAATGAATGGTGTCACGAAAGTACAACATGTACGTAAAAAATAAAAAGGCTCTTCAATAGGTGGGGCGGAAAAAAAAAAAAAGAAAAATGGCCCAGGGGTGAAAGGGTCAATAGTCAGACGATAAACAGTACAGACTGGCTTCCCATCTTGTACATGTACAGCACATCCAAAGGATATTCCATAAACGTTACACATGAGTCCGGACCAGCTTCCATCACAAGATCAGGGCCCCGATGTGTCACCGCTGCAGCCAACCACAGACATGTCCAGCATAAACGCTGAGGCCAGCGAGTAGCTGCATCAATCATGTGGGCGATTTCAGCGCAGGACCCGAGAGCGATATCATGGATAAGTAATGGTTTCACAAAAGCCCACACAACACTTTCACCCTGGGACAGAACATAGAATAAAGCCGCGTACCTCCCAGATGACAATCTCCGCTCTCTTGGTTCCAGCTCATTAACAAGCAGTTTTCTTCTGTACCTGTCATACAAAAAAATAAAATTATTTTTATAGACAAATTTTAAAAAATGCACTTTACTTAAGTTTCTTCGCTTATTTTCTTGTGGATGACATTTTTTCACTTTGTGGGGGACAGATTGATTATCAACCAGGGATCTGCTCAAGATCCCCTTTGACTGTCAATCCAGTCTTGTGAAGCTTCGCTCCAGAGGTAGATTACAACACAGCTCAAAAAAAATAAAGGGAGCACTAAAATCAAACATCCTAGATATCACTTTATTCATTACATAGTGGAATGTGTTGAGAACAATAAAACAAAAATGATCAATGCGAGTCACAACTAATCCCACGGAGGTCTGGAGATAGAATGATGCTCAAAATCCTAGAGGAAAATCAAACTACGGGCTGATCCAACTTCAGTGGAAATGCCTCAAGACAAGGAAATGATGCTCAGTATTGTGTGTGGCCTCCAAGTGCCTGTATGACCTCCCTACAATGCCTGGGCATGCTCCTGATGAGGTGGCGGATGGTCTCCTGAGAGATCTCCTCCCAGACCTGGACTAAAGCGTCCGCCAACTCCTGGACAGTCTGTGGTGCAACGTGACGTTGGTGGATGGTGCGAGACATGATGTCCCAGATGTGTTCAATCGAATTCAGGTCTGGGGAACGGGCGGGCCAGTCCATAGCTTCAATGCCTTCATCTTGCAGGAACTGCTGACACTCCAGCCACATGAGGTCTGGCATTGTACTGCATTAGGAGGAACCCAGGGCCAACCGCACCAGCATATGGTCTCACAAGGGGTCTGAGGATCTCATCTCGGTACCTAATGGCAGTCAGGCTACCTCTGGCGAGCACATGGAGGGCTGTGCGGCCCTCCAAAGAAATGCCACTCCACACCATTACTGACCCACTGCCAAACTGGTCATGCTGAAGGATGTGGCAGGCAGCAGATTGCTCTCCACGGCGTCTCCAGACTCTGTCACGTCTGTCACATGTGCTCAGTGTGAACCTGCTTTCATCTGTGAAGAGCACAAGGCGCCAGTGGCGAATTTGGCAATCCTGGTGTTCTGTAGCAAATGCCAAGCGTGCTGCATGGTGTTGGGCTGTGAGCACAACCCCCATCTGTGGACGTTGGGCCCTCAGACCATCCTCATGGAGTCGGTTTCTAACCGTTTGTGCAGACACATGCACATTTGTGGCCTGCTGGAGGTCATTTTGCAGGGCTCTGGCAGTGCTCCTCCTGTTCCTCCCTGCACAAAGGCTGAGGTAGCGGTCCTGCTGCTGGGTTGTTGCCCTCCTACGACCCTCTCCACATCTCCTGGTGTACTGGCCTGTCTCCTGGTAGCGCCTCCAGCCTCTGGACACTACGCTGACAGACACAGAAAACCTTTCTGCCACAGCTTGCATTGATGTGCCATCCTGGATGAGCTGCACAACCTGAGCCACTTGTGTGGGTTGTAGAGTCCATCTCATGCTACCATGAGTGTGAAAGCACAATCAACATTCAAAAGTGACCAAATCATCAGCCAGAAATCATTGGTACAGAGATGTGATCTGTGGTCCCCACCTGCAGAACCACTCCTTTATTGAGGGTGTCTTGATAATTTCCAATAATTTCCATCTGTTGTCTATTCCATTTGCACAACAGCATGTGAAATTGATTGTCAGACAGTGTTGCTTTTTAAGTGAACAGTTTGATTTCACAGAAGTTTGATTAACTTGGAGTTATATTCTGTTTAAGCGTTCCCTTTATTTTTTTGAGCAGTGTATATATTTCAACACTGACATTACATTGTATAGTATAAGCAATCGAACAGGTACAAGTTTCATTGGGGACCCCCTCAAAAAAAAGTTATAAAATAGAAAATATTTAAAAATATAATATTTTAGTTTAGCCCCGTTTAACGGCTAATAAAAATGAAAAGAAAAACAATTAACATCTGGGACAGCTGCCTTTGTAAAAGTCCTATCTAGTAAAATATGGAATTTATTAAGTCAATTGGAAAACCGCATAATTTCTTTTTTGGTTACCTCCCAAGAAAAAAAAAAGTTAATAAATTAAAGCATCATACACACAAGATCACCATCAACGCATGCGCCGTCCCAGGCGGCCATATTCCCGGAGACCAGCGCACATGGAACCCTGGAAGTGTCGGGGCTCTGGCCTGTCGCTAAATGTCGGCAGAGCCCCGGGCAGCGCCGGACACCCATGCAGCACCGCTGGGCACCGGAGACAACAGGGCACCCAGACACCCAGCAGCAGCACAAGAACCCCGCAGCGGCGCACCTCACATGGGTGCACCTGACTCATCCCTGCCTGCGGCCTGGAGCATCACCCCACTCCGGCCTCCTCCAGCAGCGACCCTGCTTCACTGCAGCCACCACCCCCGGTAAGCAATAAGATGCAAGGATTATAAGCAGCACCACCAATTTATTAAAAAATGTATTTTTCTTATTTCTCTCCTCAAAATTTGGGGTGCGTCTTATAATCCGAAGCGTCTTATAATCCGAAAAATACAGTTAAACGGATTTGAAACCCAAAGACAACTGATAAAGAGACCATATGAAAACAGAAATGAGATACTGGACTTACTTTGCCAAGTCTTTCTCCACGGTTTCCATTAAGAGTTCTTCCTCTTCCACGGCTGAGCCCCAGTCCTTACATCTGGACACCGGCTTGTGGCTCTCTGGTGTGGTGAAGCTGATAGGAAAGGAAGGCCGAGAGATCAGCCTAACAGATCACAGATTGAGTAATGGCCGCCCATCAGTGCCAGGATTACAATAGTGCAATTCTACACTGGCTACAGGCAGCTGACAGCAAGTCGGAAAATTGCAGAAAAGCAAAAATTAAGTGTAAAGTTTGCAAATATATTTATCTTAATAGCACGAGCAGCAAACTCCCCAGTAAAGCAAGATTGAAAAAATATAAAATAAAACTACAATATAAAGCAGATCGTTCAGCAGCTATCTGGGTGGACCGCTCGATCCTCTGACCTCAGTGATTGGCTACTGATTGCACTACGTGACGTCACCGCCACAACACTGAGAACGGAGCGGCGGTGGCAGGGAGTCGGCACTGGACACAAGGAAGGCAACTACATCCTGTTATGTTTGGCATTTACAGCATTTGGGATGCTTTTCTTTTAAGTGGAATACCCCTATAATAGTGAATTTTCGATTAAATTGAAATAAAGGAGAACTCTAATGATGTATGTACACCCATCTCACCTGTCGGGACGCTTGTCACCGCTGCTGGAAGGCTTCTCTTCATCAAATATCGTCTTCTCTTCATCAGTTTGGCGTAGAAAATCACCATCTATTCGGCGCTTTCGCCCCTGCGACCAGCGGATGGGTGCCTCACATCTACAAGGGGGGACAGAAATATTAAATTTTTCACAGAAAATTAACCAAAATTATTAATATAACATTAAAGAGTGGGGATAAAACTATTGCGGGGGACGGGGGTAGTTAAAGCACAGAGACCCTCACAGATAGCAAGTTTAACCTTTTAAATGCCACAGGCAAGCATGTCAGACATTTAGGTAACAAAAAAAGGGGGGGACTTAAACGTGGCAACCATCACACACTATAAACCATGAGTTTCCATGGCAGATGAGGACCTACTGAGACCCCAGTATTTGCCATGCAAGAAATTGGCTTGGTTTCATAAAAGATCCTCAGTTTAACACTGCTGCAATAGTGTGGTATTGTGGTGTACTGAATAAGCGAGTAAGATTGCAAGATTAAGTTCTTAAAAAGGGAATAAGGAAAAAAAAAAAATATTGGTATAAATCGCTTTCTCCTATCCCACCCCAAAGAGTGCGTATGTATGCATATTCTTAGTTTTTTTTTACCCATCTACTGTATATATTTTTTTCTCTACATATATTAAACTAGATGGTGGCCTGATTCTAACGCATCGGGTATTCTAGAATATATATGTATGTATATAGCAGCCACATAGTATATAGCACAGGCCACGTAGTATATAGGAGTACTACGTAGCCTGTGGTATATGCCATGTGGCTGCTATAGACATACATACATATTGCGGCATACAACGCAGCCCACGCGGCATACAACGCAGCCCACGCGGCATACAACGCAGCCCACGCGGTATGTAACACTGGCCACGTAATATATAACAGCCCACGTAATATATAGCACAGCCCACATAGTATCTAGCACGCAGTATAGAACACAGCCATGTAGTATATAACACTGCTCACGTAGTATATAGCAGCCATGTAGTATATAACGCAGCCCACGCAGTATAAAACACTGCCCACATAGTATCTAACACTGGCCAGGTAGTATATAGCAGCCACGCGGTATCTAACACAGCCCACGTAGTATACAGCAGTGTGGGCACCATATCCCTGTAAAAAAAAAAAATAATTAAAATAAAAAATAGTTATATACTCACCCGCCGGGATCCAGCAAACCTCTGGCGATACGCACGCGGCTGCCGCCATCTTTCGTTCCCAGGATGCATTGCGAAATTACCCAGATCAATTAGCAGTCTCGCGAGACCGCTAAGTCTTCTGGGTAATTTCGCAATGCATCTCTGGGAAAGGAAGCTGGCGGCAGGTGCGAGCGCATCATCTACTACGGAAGGTGAGAATAGCAGGTTTTTTGTTTTTTTATTGTTTTTAACATTAGATCTTTTTACTATTGATGCCGCATAGGCAGCATCAATAGTAAAAACTTGGTCACAGCGGCGGTAACGGAGTGAGTTACCCGCGGCATAACGCGGTCCGTTACCGCTGGCATTAACCCTGTGTGAGCGGTGACTGCGGGGAGTATGGAGCGGGCGTCAAGCACTGACTGCAGGGGAGTAGGGGAGGGACTAATCGGACTGTGGCCGTCGCTGATTGGTTGCGGCAGCCATGACAGGCGAGACCAATCAGCGACTTGGATTTCCATGACAGAGGCCACGACCAATGAATATCCGTGGCAGAAGGACACACAGAAAGACGGAAGTGACCCTTAGACAATTATATAGTAGATTATATATCTGTAAAACACAGATAGTTTATTAACATCGATCTGCACTATTCCGCGGTTTATCGGTGGACGCGGCCATCTTTGTGAGGCCGCGCGTGCGCAGATGGTACTTCTCGGCTTCCCGGGGCTTCAGGAAAATGGGATGCCGTGCGTGCGCAGATGGAGATCACGGCGGCTATTCTCCTGAAGCCGAACTCGGCTTCAGGAAAATGGCCGCCGCGATCTCCATCTGCGCACGCGCGGCATCCCACGGCCATTTTCCTGAAGCCCCGGGAAGCACCATCTGCGCACGCACGGCCTCACAAAGATGGCCGCGTCCACCGATAAACCGCGGAATAGTGCAGATCGCGCTCTTTTCCTTCACCTGCGCACTGGATTCGCCTGTTGGACATGCGCACACCACTACGCCACCAACGGAAATCTGGGGGAGAAACAGCGCTGTCACCACGCCCATATGACCAGACCAGCGTGAGTGACAGCCCAAAACGGCGACTTTACAAAGGTATTTCGGCAGCATAGCTGGGGAATAAAGGCTTCAAAAAAACACTAATTTAAAGCACAGCTCTGTCCCTATTTAGCGCTATTTTTATATCTTGAAAAAACGAGGTGACAGGTTCCCTTTAAGGATCTCGGCTTTTTGGGGAGATGAATCTGTGCTGCACTTTATGTACATGTTCAGTAGTGACCAGTACTGTGGAGTCAGAGGAGATGAATCTGTGCTGCACTGTATGTACATGCTCAGTAGTGACCAATGCTGTGGAGTGGTAGAGGAGATGAATCTGTGCTGCACTTTATGTACATGCTCAGTAGTGACCAGTGCTGTGGAGTGGTAGAGGAGATGAATCTGTGCTGCACTTTATGTACATGCTCAGTAGTGACCAGGGCTAGGGAGTCCTAGATGAGATTAATCTGTGCTGCACCTTCATGTACATGCTCAATAGTGACCAGTGCTGTGGAGTGGTAGAGGAGATGAATCTGTGCTGCACTGTATGTACATGCTCAGTAGTGACCAATGCTGTGGAGTGGTAGAGGAGATGAATCTGTGCTGCACTTTATGTACATGCTCAGTAGTGACCAGGGCTAGGGAGTCCTAGATGAGATTAATCTGTGCTGCACCTTCATGTACATGCTCAATAGTGACCAGTGCTGTGGAGTCAGAGGAGATGAATCTGTGCTGCACTTTATGTACATGCTCAGTAGTGACCAGGGCTGGGGAGTTGGGAGGTTTGGCTAAGGCTACTTTCACACTAGCGTCGTACATCGCAATGCGTCGTTTTGCAGAAAAAAACGCATCCTGCAAACTTGTTTGCAAAATGCATTTTTTTCTCCATAGGCTTGTATTAGCGACTCATTGCCACACGTCGCAACCGTCATGTCGGACCGTCGGCACCAAAAACGTTGCTTGTAACGTTTTTTGGTGCGTTGTGTCCGCCATTTCCGACCGCGCATGCGCGGCCGGAACTCCGCCCCCTCCTCCCTGCAACTCACAATGGGACAGCGGATGCGTTGTAATAATGCATCCGCTGCCCCCGTCGTGCTGCGTTGTCACAGGATGCGTCGGCCCGATGCTAGTGTGAAAGTAGCCTTCCCTACTCCACAGCCATGGAACAAAGAAAATTTGGTAGCACCATAATGCTGTTACTTTTAGTGTGCAAATAAACAACAAATTTTAAGGCTTTATTTCACCTTATTACATTATTTGGCCTGTTTTCAGCACAGTATGATAAAGCGGACGGTGTTTTAATCCAAACTACAGCTCGTCCCTCCAAACACGGCTACAGCACAAGTTATGGCTCAAGGACGAAGCACAAGTTTACCACAAAAAGTTTACTAAGGCTGGTTTCACACTTGCGTTTTAAAACGCATGCGTTTAAAAAAAACGCATGGTGAAAAAAACGCATGTAAACGCTGCGTTTTTTAGATGCATAAGTTTTTGCATGTGGTGAAAAATACGCAGCGTTTTGACGCGTTTACATGTGTTTTTTAATGCGTTTGCGTTTTTTCAACGCATGATGAGAAGTGTGTGACAGCTGCCAATCATCAAAATCAAGTAAAAAACCCACTATAAACAGAAATAGCTAGGGTTAGGATCCCTTTAGGGTCAGGGTTAGGATCCCTTTATCACCTTTATGGTGGGGGGTGGCATATCAGTGTGTCTTCTGTTTTTTTTTTCTCTATAAAAACGCATGCGTTTTTAACGCAACCAAACGCATGTGCTTAAAAACGCATGCGTTTACATAGACAGCAATAGGTTTTTTTGCCGCAAAAACAGCAGCTAAAAATTACTACATGTTGCATTTCTGCAACACAACGCATGCATAGAAAAGACGCATGTGGCTGCAAAAAGGGGCAAAACACATGCAAAAAAACGCATGCGATTTTAATGTTAAGTATAGGGAAAAACAACGCATGTGGTTTTTTGCGCAAAAAACGCAGCGGCAAAAAACGCAAATGTGAAACCAGCCATGTTCACATGTTTTTTTCTACAGGCAAAACCTGCTCTATTGTCAATTAAGAAGCCGCTTTACAAAAAGCATGTTTTTGCTGCCTCTTGTGCATGCTGATAACATTTAGTGCCCCCCCTTCATGATGCAACTTTAATATTCTTGCACTAAAAACTAAAATCCGTTAAGAAAAAAAAATATTTGCACGAGATTCTCCGAAATCTCAGCTTTCGCTGGTTCTGTAAAATCTGCATTAAAAAAAACAGCAAAAACGCACCGTGTGAACATGGCCTAATAGTTTCTTACCGCACTCTATTATGGAGGCCTATAGAGGACACATGTCTTCCCCTCACACACAACAATGGACGGCACCTTAAAGGAGCGCTTACAGCCATGCATAACCACTCTTAAAGGGATGGTCCAAATTGCAGATAGTGACTAAAAGGGGATTTACAAAAAGGTTCTAAAAAGGTATTAGGTCCATTAACAGGGAGCAGATCCCGGCCCACAGAGGTGGTGGGGACACAGACACTATTTCAGCCCCCAAGTTCACGAACGTTTCTTTAGGGCGCCTAAAAATCATTGTGGTTCCCCTTTATAACCATTGAGTGTATCTGAACATTTCTAATAAAGTTATTGAAAAAAAAAAAACGAACAGGTCATAGCAACGCCGTTATAAAGAAAGCATACCCCCCTCCCGAGCGCACAACTTACCGGCGGCCGTCAGCGCGGTTGTCCCGGTGTCTGTACATGACTGCGATGCTTCCTACAGAACCAACCTCACGACGCGTCTCTCTCCACCTACTAAAGCGAAGCGCGCCAGAAACAGAGCCTTTAACTGACCATGCCAGAATATACCACTGCTGAGCAGCCGGAGGGGGAGTACAAATAAATATACACTCCCTCAAACACGATTTTTTTTATTTTTTTAGACTCAATTTTATAAACTTAAAAAAATATTTTAGAAATAACTAAAATTTGCTGATGAATTTGAAGATTTATCTGCACTAAAACAAACCATTCTAGGGTAATAGATATACACGCCACCCCTCAAAAACAAATGCTTTTGGAATGTTCCACACGCTACGCAGTGTTCCGGGAAAGGTGAAAGGCTATTGGTTCGCTGTCGCTGGTGGGCGGGAACGGAAGTTGATGGTTCTCTCACCCGATTGGTTGTTAGGGATTTGTGGCCGTGAGGAGTTTTGAAGAGATTCCCCGCCATAATACAGCAGGGTTTTTTTTTTATTATTATTATTATTTTGGCGCTAAAATAAAAGGAAAGAGACCAGTAGTAAATAAAGGCGTCTAAGCCATGGTTACTGACTGACATAGTGTGTGTGTGCCTGCTGTACGGCAGCTGGGGGCTATTATTGAGGGTCATGGCGGCGTCTGTCGCTTGTATCGGCCATTGTTCACATTGCGTTTTATCTGCTCTGCAGATTTATGTCCTGGGGGTCCTAACCCATACCTCCGATAGAAGCCTTCCATCACTCATAGGACCCCGTTGTAAATAAATGTATATGACGTCATTATCGGCTTCCACTCATCCACAGGGGTCGCCTCATTGCACCTACCAAAGATCAAAGATGGCAGAGAGGGACACACACGTTTTGTTTTCAGCTAAACCCTGCCTCCCTCACAAACTATGATGCCCCCTCTGTCCCTCATGGTGCTTCCCACAAATAATGCCCCCACAGTGCCTCCTCCATGTTATGGTGACCCTACTGGGCTCGTTACACAGTATGATGCCCCCCACAATGCACTCTATGCAGCATGAAGACCCCCACACAGTACATTCCCTCACACACAGTATGATGCCCCCCACAGTACATTCCCTCACACACAGTATGATGCCCCCCACAGTACATTCCCTCACACACACAGTATGATGCCCCCCACAGTACATTCCCTCACACACACAGTATGATGCCCCCCACAGTACATTCCCTCACACACACAGTATGATGCCCCCCACAGTACATTCCCTCACACACAGTATGATGCCCCCCACAGTACATTCCCTCACACACAGTATGATGCCCCCCACAGTACATTCCCTCACACACAATATGATGCCCCCCACACAGTACATTCCCTCACACACAGTATGATGCCCCCCACAGTACATTCCCTCACACAGTATGATGCCCCCCACAGTACATTCCCTCACACACACAGTATGATGCCCCCCACAGTACATTCCCTCACACACACAGTATGATGCCCCCCACAGTACATTCCCTCACACACAGTATGATGCCCCCCACAGTACATTCCCTCACACACAGTATGATGCCCCCCACAGTACATTCCCTCACACACAATATGATGCCCCCCACAGTACATTCCCTCACACACGCAGTATGATGCCCCCCCACAGTACATTCCCTCACACGCAGTATGATGCCCCCCCACAGTACATTCCCTCACACGCAGTATGATGCCCCCCCACAGTACATTCCCTCACACACACAGTATGATGCCCCCCACAGTACATTCCCTCACACACACAGTATGATGCCCCCCACAGTACATTCCCTCACACACAGTATGATGCCCCCCACAGTACATTCCCTCACACACAGTATGATGCCCCCCACAGTACATTCCCTCACACGCAGTATGATGCCCCCCCACAGTACATTCCCTCACACACGCAGTATGATGCCCCCCCACAGTACATTCCCTCACACACACAGTATGATGCCCCCCACAGTACATTCCCTCACACACACAGTATGATGCCCCCCACAGTACATTCCCTCACACACAGTATGATGCCCCCCACAGTACATTCCCTCACACACGCAGTATGATGCCCCCCCACAGTACATTCCCTCACACACACAGTATGATGCCCCCCCACAGTACATTCCCTCACACACAGTATGATGCCCCCCACAGTACATTCCCTCACACACACAGTATGATGCCCCCCACAGTACATTCCCTCACACACACAGTATGATGCCCCCCCACAGTACATTCCCTCACACACAGTATGATGCCCCCCCACAGTACATTCCCTCACACACGCAGAATGATGCCCCCCACAGTACATTCCCTCACACACAGTATGATGCCCCCCCACAGTACATTCCCTCACACACGCAGAATGATGCCCCCCACAGTACATTCCCTCACACACACAGTATGATGCCCCCCACAGTACATTCCCTCACACACACAGTATGATGCCCCCCCACAGTACATTCCCTCACACACGCAGAATGATGCCCCCCACAGTACATTCCCTCACACACAGTATGATGCCCCCCCACAGTACATTCCCTCACACACAGTATGATGCCCCCCACAGTACATTCCCTCACACACGCAGTATGATGCCCCCCACAGTACATTCCCTCACACACGCAGTATGATGCCCCCCACAGTACATTCCCTCACACACGCAGAATGATGCCCCCCACAGTACATTCCCTCACACACGCAGTATGATCCCCCCCCCCCACAGTACATTCCCTCACACACAGTATGATGCCCCCCACAGTACATTCCCTCACACACGCAGTATGATGCCCACCACAGTACATTCCCTCACACACACAGTATGATGCCCCCACAGTACATTCCCTCACACACGCAGTATGATGCCCACCACAGTACATTCCCTCACACACACAGTATGATGCCCCCCACAGTACATTCCCTCACACACGCAGTATGATGCCCCCCACAGTACATTCCCTCACACACAGTATGATGCCCCCCACAGTACATTCCCTCACACACAGTATGATGCCCCCCACAGTACATTCCCTCACACACAGTATGATGCCCCCACAGTACATTCCCTCACACACGCAGTATGATGCCCCCCACAGTACATTCCCTCACACACAGTATGATGCCCCCCCACAGTACATTCCCTCACACACACAGTATGATGCCCCCCCACAGTACATTCCCTCACACACGCAGTATGATGCCTCCCACAGTACATTCCCTCACACACGCAGTATGATGCCCACCACAGTACATTCCCTCACACACACAGTATGATGCCCCCCACAGTACATTCCCTCACACACGCAGTATGATGCCCCCCACAGTACATTCCCTCACACACAGTATGATGCCCCCCACAGTACATTCCCTCACACACAGTATGATGCCCCCCACAGTACATTCCCTCACACACAGTATGATGCCCCCACAGTACATTCCCTCACACACGCAGTATGATGCCCCCCACAGTACATTCCCTCACACACAGTATGATGCCCCCCCACAGTACATTCCCTCACACACACAGTATGATGCCCCCCCACAGTACATTCCCTCACACACGCAGTATGATGCCCCCCCACAGTACATTCCCTCACACACAGTATGATGCCCCCCCACAGTACATTCCCTCACACACACAGTATGATGCCTCCCACAGTACATTCCCTCACACACAGTATGATGCCCCCCACAGTACATTCCCTCACACACGCAGTATGATGCCCCCCACAGTACATTCCCTCACACACAGTATGATGCCCCCCACAGTACATTCCCTCACACACAGTATGATGCCCCCACAGTACATTCCCTCACACACGCAGTATGATGCCCCCCACAGTACATTCCTTCACACACGCAGAATGATGCCCCCCACAGTACATTCCCTCACACACGCAGTATGATGCCCCCCCACAGTACATTCCCTCACACACGCAGTATGATGCCCACCACAGTACATTCCCTCACACACACAGTATGATGCCCCCCACAATGCACTCTATGCAGCATGAAGACCCCCACACAGTACATTCCCTCACACACAGTATGATGCCCCCCACAGTACATTCCCTCACACACGCAGTATGATGCCCCCCACAGTACATTCCCTCACACACAGTATGATGCCCCCCCACAGTACATTCCCTCACACACGCAGTATGATGCCCCCCACAGTACATTCCCTCACACACAGTATGGTGCCCCCCACAGTACATTCCCTCACACACAGTATGATGCCCCCCCACAGTACATTCCCTCACACACGCAGTATGATGCCCACCACAGTACATTCCCTCACACACACAGTATGATGCCTCCCACAGTACATTCCCTCACACACAGTATGATGCCCCCCACAGTACATTCCCTCACACACAGTATAATGCCCCCCCACAGTACATTCCCTCACACACAGTATGATGCCCCCCCACAGTACATTCCCTCACACACGCAGTATGATGCCCCCCACAGTACATTCCCTCACACACAGTATGATGCCCCCCACAGTACATTCCCTCACACACACAGTATGATGCCCCCCCACAGTACATTCCCTCACACACAGTATGATGCCCCCCCACAGTACATTCCCTCACACACGCAGTATGATGCCCCCCACAGTACATTCCCTCACACACAGTATGATGCCCCCCAAAGTACATTCCCTCACACACGCAGTATGATGCCCCCACAGTACATTCCCTCACACACGCAGTATGATGCCCCCCCACAGTACATTCCCTCACACACGCAGTATGATGCCCCCCCACAGTACATTCCCTCACACACAGTATGATGCCCCCCCACAGTACATTCCCTCACACACACAGTATGATGCCTCCCACAGTACATTCCCTCACACACAGTATGATGCCCCCCACAGTACATTCCCTCACACACAGTATGATGCCCCCCCACAGTACATTCCCTCACACACGCAGTATGATGCCCCCCACAGTACATTCCCTCACACACGCAGAATGATGCCCCCCACAGTACATTCCCTCACACACAGTATGATGCCCCCCCACAGTACATTCCCTCACACACGCAGTATGATGCCCACCACAGTACATTCCCTCACACACGCAGAATGATGCCCCCCACAGTACATTCCCTCACACACAGTATGATGCCCCCCCACAGTACATTCCCTCACACACACAGTATGATGCCCCCACAGTACATTCCCTCACACACGCAGTATGATGCCCCCCACAGTACATTCCCTCACACACGCAGTATGATGCCCCCCACAGTACATTCCCTCACACACGCAGTATGATGCCCCCCACAGTACATTCCCTCACACACGCAGTATGATGCCCCCCACAGTACATTCCCTCACACACACAGTATGATGCCCCCCCACAGTACATTTCCTCACACACGCAGTATGATGCCCCCCCCACAGTACATTCCCTCACACACGCAGTATGATGCCCCCCACAGTACATTCCCTCACACACGCAGTATGATGCCCCCCACAGTACATTCCCTCACACACGCAGTATGATGCCCCCACAGTACATTCCCTCACACACAGTATAATGTCCCCCACAGTACATTCACTTACACACAGTATGATGCCCCCACAGTACATTCCCTCACACACGCAGTATGATGCCCCCCACAGTACATTCCCTCACACACGCAGTATGATGCCCCCACAGTACATTCCCTCACAAACAGTATGATGCCCCCCACAGTACATTCCCTCACACACACAGAATGATGCCCCCCACAGTACATTCCCTCACACACGCAGTATGATGCCCCCACAGTACATTCCCTCACACACAGTATGATGCCCCCCACAGTACATTCCCTCACACACGCAGTATGATGCCCCCCACAGTACATTCCCTCACACACGCAGTATGATGCCCCCACAGTACATTCCCTCACACACAGTATAATGTCCCCCACAGTACATTCACTTACACACAGTATGATGCCCCCACAGTACATTCCCTCACACACAGTATGATGCCCCTCACAGTACATTCCCTCACACAGTATGATGCCCCCACAGTACATTCCCTCACACACAGTATGATGCCCCCCACAGTACATTCCCTCACACAGTATGATGCCCCCCACAGTACATTCCCACACACAGTATAATGCCCCCCACAGTACATTCCCTCACACACAGTATGATGCCCCCCACAGTACATTCCTTCACACACGGTATGATGCCCCCCACAGTACATTCCCTCACGCAGAGTATGATGCCTCCCACAGTACATTCCCTCACACACAGTATGATGCCTCCCACAGTACATTCCCTCACACACAGTATGATGCCCCCCACAGTACATTCCCTCACGCAGAGTATGATGCCTCCCACAGTACATTCCCTCACACACAGTATGATCCCCCCCACAGTACATTCCCTCACACACAGTATGATGCCCCCACAGTACATTCCCTCACACAGTATGATGCCCCCACAGTACATTCCCTCACACACAGTATGATGCCCCCCACAGTACATTCCCTCACACAGTATGATGCCCCCCACAGTACATTCCCACACACAGTATAATGCCCCCCACAGTACATTCCCTCACGCACAGTATGATGCCCCCCACAGTACATTCCCTCACACACGGTATGATGCCCCCCACAGTACATTCCCTCACACAGCGTATGATGACTCCCACAGTACATTCCCTCACACACAGTATGATGCCTCCCACAGTACATTCCCTCACACACAGTATGATGCCCCCCAAAGTACATTCCCTCACGCAGAGTATGATGCCTCCCACAGTACATTCCCTCACACACAGTATGATGCCTCCCACAGTACATTCCCTCACACACAGTATGATGCCTCCCACAGTACATTCCCTCACACACAGTATGATGCCTCCCACAGTACATTCCCTCACACACAGTATGATGCCCCCCACAGTACATTCCCTCACACACAGTATGATGCCCCCCACAGTACATTCCCTCACACACGCAGTATGATGCCCCCACAGTACATTCCCTCACACACGCAGTATGATGCCCCCACAGTACATTCCCTCACAAACAGTATGATGCCCCCCACAGTACATTCCCTCACACACGCAGAATGATGCCCCCCACAGTACATTCCCTCACACACGCAGTATGATGCCCCCACAGTACATTCCCTCACACACAGTATGATGCCCCCCACAGTACATTCCCTCACACACGCAGTATGATGCCCCCCACAGTACATTCCCTCACACACGCAGTATGATGCCCCCACAGTACATTCCCTCACACACAGTATAATGTCCCCCACAGTACATTCACTTACACACAGTATGATGCCCCCACAGTACATTCCCTCACACACAGTATGATGCCCCTCACAGTACATTCCCTCACACAGTATGATGCCCCCACAGTACATTCCCTCACACACAGCATGATGCCCCCCACAGTACATTCCCTCACACAGTATGATGCCCCCCACAGTACATTCCCACACACATTATAATGCCCCCCACAGTACATTCCCTCACACACAGTATGATGCCCCCCACAGTACATTCCCTCACACACGGTATGATGCCCCCCACAGTACATTCCCTCACGCAGAGTATGATGCCTCCCACAGTACATTCCCTCACACACAGTATGATGCCTCCCACAGTACATTCCCTCACACACAGTATGATGCCCCCCACAGTACATTCCCTCACGCAGAGTATGATGCCTCCCACAGTACATTCCCTCACACACAGTATGATGCCCCCCACAGTACATTCCCTCACACACAGTATGATGCCCCCCACAGTACATTCCCTCACACAGTATGATGCCCCCACAGTACATTCCCTCACACACAGTATGATGCCCCCCACAGTACATTCCCTCACACAGTATGATGCCCCCCACAGTACATTCCCACACACAATATAATGCCCCCCACAGTACATTCCCTCACACACAGTATGATGCCCCCCACAGTACATTCCCTCACACACGGTATGATGCCCCCCACAGTACATTCCCTCACGCAGAGTATGATGCCTCCCACAGTACATTCCCTCACACACAGTATGATGCCTCCCACAGTACATTCCCTCACACACAGTATGATGCCCCCCACAGTACATTCCCTCACGCAGAGTATGATGCCTCCCACAGTACATTCCCTCATACACAGTATGATGCCCCCCACAGTACATTCCCTCACACACAGTATGATGCCTCCCACAGTACATTCCCTCACACACGCAGTATGATGCCCCCCACAGTACATTCCCTCACACACGCAGTATAATGTCCCCCACAGTACATTCCCTCACACACGCAGTATGATGCCCCCCACAGTACATTCCCTCACACACGCAGTATGATGCCCCCCACAGTACATTCCCTCACACACGCAGTATGATGCCCCCCCACAGTACATTCCCTCACACACGCAGTATGATGCCCCCACAGTACATTCCCTCACACACAGTATGATGCCCCCCACAGTACATTCCCTCACACACAGTATGATGCCCCCCACAGTACATTCCCTCACACACGCAGTATGATGCCCCCACAGTACATTCCCTCACACACAGTATGATGCCCCCACAGTAGATTCCCTCACACACGCAGTATGATGCCCCCCACAGTACATTCCCTCACACACGCAGTATGATGCCCCCACAGTACATTCCCTCACAAACAGTATGATGCCCCCCACAGTACATTCCCTCACACACGCAGAATGATGCCCCCCACAGTACATTCCCTCACACACGCAGTATGATGCCCCCACAGTACATTCCCTCACACACAGTATGATGCCCCCCAGAGTACATTCCCTCACACACGCAGTATGATGCCCCCCACAGTACATTCCCTCACACACGCAGTATGATGCCCCCACAGTACATTCCCTCACACACAGTATAATGTCCCCCACAGTACATTCACTTACACACAGTATGATGCCCCCACAGTACATTCCCTCACACACAGTATGATGCCCCTCACAGTACATTCCCTCACACAGTATGATGCCCCCACAGTACATTCCCTCACACACAGTATGATGCCCCCCACAGTACATTCCCTCACACAGTATGATGCCCCCCACAGTACATTCCCACACACAGTATAATGCCCCCCACAGTACATTCCCTCACACACAGTATGATGCCCCCCACAGTACATTCCCTCACACACGGTATGATGCCCCCCACAGTACATTCCCTCACGCAGAGTATGATGCCTCCCACAGTACATTCCCTCACACACAGTATGATGCCTCCCACAGTACATTCCCTCACACACAGTATGATGCCCCCCACAGTACATTCCCTCACGCAGAGTATGATGCCTCCCACAGTACATTCCCTCACACACAGTATGATGCCCCCCACAGTACATTCCCTCACACACAGTATGATGCCCCCACAGTACATTCCCTCACACAGTATGATGCCCCCACAGTACATTCCCTCACACACAGTATGATGCCCCCCACAGTACATTCCCTCACACAGTATGATGCCCCCCACAGTACATTCCCACACACAGTATAATGCCCCCCACAGTACATTCCCTCACACACAGTATGATTCCCCCCACAGTACATTCCCTCACACACGGTATGATGCCCCCCACAGTACATTCCCTCACACAGAGTATGATGCCTCCCACAGTACATTCCCTCACACACAGTATGATGCCTCCCACAGTACATTCCCTCACACACAGTATGATGCCCCCCACAGTACATTCCCTCACGCAGAGTATGATGCCTCCCACAGTACATTCCCTCACACACAGTATGATGCCTCCCACAGTACATTCCCTCACACACAGTATGATGCCTCCCACAGTACATTCCCTCACACACAGTATGATGCCTCCCACAGTACATTCCCTCACACACAGTATGATGCCCCCCACAGTACATTCCCTTACACACAGTATGATGCCCCCCACAGTACATTCCCTCACACACACAGTATGATGCCCCCCACAGTACATTCCCTCACACACAGTATGATGCTCCCACAGTACATTCCCTTACACACAGTATGATGCCCCCCACAGTACATTCCACACAGTATAATGTCCCCCACAGAACATTCCCTCACACACAGTATGATGTCCCCACAGTACATTCCCTCACACACAGTATGATGCCCCCCACAGTACATTCCCTCACACACAGTATGATGCCTCCCACAGTACATTCACTCACACACAGTATGATGCCCCCCACAGTACATTCCCTCACACACAGTATGATGCCCCCCACAGTACATTCCACACAGTATAATGTCCCCCACAGAACATTCCCTCACACACAGTATGATGTCCCCACAGTACATTCCCTCACACACAGTATGATGCCCCCCACAGTACATTCCACACAGTATAATGTCCCCCACAGAACATTCCCTCACACACAGTATGATGTCCCCACAGTACATTCCCTCACACAGAGAATGATGCCCTCCACAGTACATTCACTCACACACAGTATGATGCCCCCCACAGTACATTCCCTCACACACAGTATGATGCCCCCCACAGTACATTCCCTCACACACAGTATGATGCCCCCCACAGTACATTCCCTCACACACACACAGTATAATGTCCCCCACAGTACATTCCCTCACACACAGTATGATGCCCCCCACAGTACATTCCACACAGTATAATGTCCCCCACAGAACATTCCCTCACACACAGTATGATGCCCCCCACAGTACATTCCCTCACACACAGTATGATGCCCCCCACAGTACATTCCCTCGCACACAGTATGATGCCCCCACAGTACATTCCCTCACACAAGAGTATGATGCCCCCCACAGTACATTCCCTCACACACAGTATGATGCCCCCACAGTACATTCCCTCACACACAGTATGATGCCCCCCACAGTACATTCCCTCACACACAGTATGATGCCCCTCCACAGTACATTCACTCACACACAGTATGATGCCCCCCACAGTACATTCCCTCACACAGTATGATGCCCCCCACAGTACATTCCCTTACACACAGTATGATGCCCCCCACAGTACATTCCCTCACACACACAGTATGATGCCTCAACAGTACATTCCCTCACACACAGTATGATGCCCCCCACAATACATTCCCTTACACACAGTATGATGCCCCCCACAGTACATTCCCTCACACACACACAGTATGATGCCCCCCACAGTACATTCCCTCACACACAGTATGATGCCCCCCCACAGTACATTCCCTCACACACAGTATGATGCCCCTCCACAGTACATTCACTCACACACAGTATGATGCCCCCCACAGTACATTCCCTCACACACAGTATGATGCCCCCCACAGTACATTCCCTCACACACAGTATGATGCCCCCCACAGTTCATTCCCTTACACACAGTATGATGCCCCAACAGTACATTCCCTCACAGTATGATGCCCCTCCACAGTACATTCCCTCACACACAGTATGATGCCCCTCCACAGTACATTCACTCACACACAATATGATGCCCCCCACAGTACATTCCCTCACACACAGTATGATGCCCCCCACAGTACATTCCCTCACACACAGTATGATGTCCCCACAGTACATTCCACACAGTATAATGTCCCCCACAGAACATTCCCTCACACACAGTATGATGTCCCCACAGTACATTCCCTCACACACAGTATGATGCCCCCCACAGTGCATTCCCTCACACACAGTATGATGCCTCCCACAGTACATTCACTCACACACAGTATGATGCCCCCCACAGTACATTCCCTCACACACAATATGATGCCCCCCACAGTACATTCCCTCACACACAGTATGATGCCCCCCACAGTACATTCCCTCACACACAGTATGATGCCCCCCACAGTACATTCCCTCACACACAGTATGATGTCCCCCACAGTACATTCCCTCACACACAGTATGATGCCCCCACAGTACATTCCACACAGTATAATGTCCCCCACAGAACATTCCCTCACACACAGTATGATGTCCCCACAGTACATTCCCTCAAACACAGTATGATGCCCCCCACAGTACATTCCACACAGTATAATGTCCCCCACAGAACATTCCCTCACACACAGTATGATGTCCCCACAGTACATTCCCTCACACACAGTATGATGTCCCCACAGTACATTCCCTCACACAGAGTATGATGCCCTCCACAGTACATTCACTCACACACAGTATGATGCCCCCCACAGTACATTCCCTCACACACAGTATGATGCCCCCCACAGTACATTCCCTCACACACAGTATGATGCCCCCCACAGTACATTCCCTCACACACACACAGTATAATGTCCCCCACAGTACATTCCCTCACAGTATGATGCCCCTCCACAGTACATTCCCTCACACAGTATGATGCCCCCCACAGTACATTCCCTTACACACAGTATGATGCCCCCCACAGTACATTCCCTCACACACACACAGTATGATGCCCCAACAGTACATTCCCTCACAGTATGATGCCCCTCCACAGTACATTCCCTCACACACAGTATGATGCCCCTCCACAGTACATTCACTCACACACAGTATGATCCCCCCCACAGTACATTCCCTCACACACAGTATGATGCCCCCCCACAGTACATTCTCTCACACAGGATGATGCCCCCCACAGTACATTCCCTCACACAGTATGATGCCCCCCCCCACACAGTACATTCCCTCACACACAGTATGATTCCTCCCACAATGCACTCTACGCAGCATGAAGACCCCCACACAGTACATTCCCTCACACAGTGTGATGCCCCCTCATGTTGCTTCCCACAAATAATGCCCCCACAGTGCCTCCTCCATGCCCCCCACAGTACATTCCCTCACACACAGTATGATGCCCCCCACAGTACATTCCCTTACACACAGTATTATGCCCCCCACAGTACATTCCCTCACACACACACACAGTATGATGCCCCCCACAGTACATTCCCTCACACACAGTATGATGCCCCCCCACAGTACATTCCCTCACACACAGTATGATGCCCCTCCACAGTACATTCACTCACACACAGTATGATGCCCCCCACAGTACATTCCCTCACACACAGTATGATGCCCCCCACAGTACATTCCCTCACACACAGTATGATGCCCCCCACAGTACATTCCCTTACACACAGTATGATGCCCCCCACAGTACATTCCCTCACACACACACAGTATGATGCCCCAACAGTACATTCCCTCACAGTATGATGCCCCTCCACAGTACATTCCCTCACACAGTATGATGCCCCCCACAGTACATTCCCTTACACACAGTATGATGCCCCCCACAGTACATTCCCTCACACACACACAGTATGATGCCCCAACAGTACATTCCCTCACAGTATGATGCCCCTCCACAGTACATTCCCTCACACACAGTATGATGCCCCTCCACAGTACATTCACTCACACACAGTATGATCCCCCCCACAGTACATTCCCTCACACACAGTATGATGCCCCCCCACAGTACATTCTCTCACACAGGATGATGCCCCCCACAGTACATTCCCTCACACAGTATGATGCCCCCCCCCCCCACACAGTACATTCCCTCACACACAGTATGATGCCTCCCACAATGCACTCTACGCAGCATGAAGACCCCCACACAGTACATTCCCTCACACAGTGTGATGCCCCCTCATGTTGCTTCCCACAAATAATGCCCCCATAGTGCCTCCTCCATGCCCCCCACACACAGTACATTCCCTCACACACAGTATAATGTCCCCCGCATTGAATTTCACGCAGTATGATGCCCCCCACAGTACATTCCCTTACACACAGTATAACGTCCCCCACATTGCATTCTATGCAGTATTATGCCCCCCACACACAGTACATTCCCTCACACACAGTATGATACCCTCCACTGTGTGTTCTACACAGTGTAATGTCCCCCCACACAGTACTTGTGATGTGTGTGGTGGAGCTCACAAAATGGCTACCTTGTCCTAGTAATATATATATATATGTGGAGCTCACAAAATAACAGCCTGGTCCTAGTAATATGTGTGGTGAAGCTCACAAAATGGCTACCTTGTCCTAGTAATATATATATATATGTGGAGTTCACAAAATAGCTACCTCATGCTTTCAATGTATGCAGTGGAGCTCAAAAACTGGCTACCTCATCCTAGTAAAGAGTATATAAAAGCTCTTGAAATGGCTACCTCGTGCTTGTAATATGTGTGGAGGAGCTCACAAAATGGCTACCTTGTGCTTGCAACGTGTGTATAAAAGCTAAGGAAATAGCTTCCCCTGTGTGAGCTGTAATGGTGGCCATGTTGAATTGCACATTTCCATATTTTTGATCAGACGTATTGGAAAGAGAGGTGAATTTCAGTCAGTTGTGGATACATTGCCAAACACTGGACATCACATTAATTAAGCTGTGGGCAGTAATGTTATGCCGAGCATTGCTTGCCTCATAGAAATAGATTCAATGCCAATTGGGGCCTATAACTGGGACACTTGTCGATGGCGCTACTAAAGTGGCGAGCGCCAGAAGAACAGAGGGATACGGCGGCCATGTTAATCTCCCTCACCATATCCCTCCTTCACGGTCCGAGACTACATTGTCCAGACCAAGAGCCACAGATCTCCTTGACCCAAGTTTGTATCCCAACATCACAGACTGTACTGCAGCGGCCTAGCATAATGGCAGCTGTGTGCCCCTCACCTCCCCCTACCCTAACACAGGAAATCAACACCATTCACATGCCCTGAAATAATGGATGACCTGCCATAGATAGGTGGGGAGGCCCAGCTGCTGCTATCCTGCTCCCTAAGGCCTCATTCACATTTGTTTTTTCACAGATAGCACACATACCCATTTTAGCCTAGGAGGCTGCTCGCATGTCCATTTTATTTGTGGGGCCCGAGTGTCCATTTTGGTCTCCGTCTCTATGATCACACTCGCCCGATTCAAATCAATGGATGTGTGGAAAAAAATGGATAGAAGATAGATATCATCCATTTTTACTGTTTCATGGGTAGGAGAGGTTCGGAATTTTTTTTTTTTTAATGCACACCAGAAAACCAGATGCCACACTGATTATTATTATTATTATTATTATTTATTGTTATAGCGCCATTTGTTCCATGGCGCTTTACATGTGAGGAGGGGTATACATAATGAAAACAAGTACAATAATCTTAAACAATACAAGTCATAACTGGTACAGGAGGAATGAGGATGGTGAAAATGGAGGCAGAGACTAAAGATGGATGAAAATCGGATCCAGTGCAGGAATGAAAAACAGTCCATAAACCGGATCCAGTGCACTGGAGGGAAATGGGATCATAAATCGGATCCAGCATAATGATGAAAAATGTTCCATAATTCGGATCAAGTGCACTGATGAAAAACGGTCCGTAAATCAGATCAGCGCACAGATGAAAAACGGTCTGTAAATCAGATCAGAAAACTGATGAAAAACGGTCTGTAAATCAGATCAGCGCACTGATGAAAAACGGTTCGTAAATCAGATCAGCGCACTGATGAAAAACTGTTCGTAAATCAGATCAGCGCACTGATGAAAAACGGTCCGTAAATCACATCAGCGCACTGATGAAAAACGGTCCATAAATCACATCAGCGCACTGATGAAAAACGGTTCGTAAATCAGATCAGCGCACTGATGAAAACGGTCCATAAACCAGATGAGCGCACTGATGAAAAACAGTCCATAAATCAGATGAGCGCACTGATGAAAAACGGTCCGTAAATCAGATCAGAGCACTGATGAAAAACGGTCCATAAATCAGATGAGCGCACTGATGAAAAACAGTCCATAAATCAGATCAGTGCACTGATGAAAACGGTCCATAAATCAGATGAGCGCACTGATGAAAAACGGTCCATAAATCAGATCAGCGCACGGATGAAAAACGATCCGTAAATCAGATCAGAGCACTGATGAAAAACGGTCCATAAATCAGATGAGCGCACTGATGAAAAACAGTCCATAAATCAGATCAGTGCACTGATGAAAACGGTCCATAAATCAGATGAGCGCACTGATGAAAAACAGTCCATAAATCAGATGAGCGCACTGATGAAAAACGGTCCGTAAATCAGATCAGAGCACTGATGAAAACGGTCCATAAATCAGATGAGCGCACTGATGAAAAACGGTCCATAAATCAGATCAGCGCACGGATGAAAAACGATCCGTAAATCAGATCAGAGCACTGATGAAAAACGGTCCATAAATCAGATGAGCGCACTGATGAAAAACAGTCCATAAATCAGATCAGTGCACTGATGAAAACGGTCCATAAATCAGATGAGCGCACTGATGAAAAACAGTCCATAAATCAGATCAGAGCACTGATGAAAAACAGTCCATAAATCAGATCAGAGCACTGATGAAAAACTGCTTCAGAACAGTGCTTACAAGCCAGACAGCAGCGGTGGTCGGTCTCCAAGGTAACCAGTTTTAAACAAAATAAAAGTGTTAATATCTCAAGAACGGTTGCACATTTTAATAAACAGTAAATTGAAAAAGTGTTTATGTTTACAAGGTCCATCTGACACTAGCCACCGATGCAGATGGGAATAACCCTTTAATGGGAAGGTGCCGTAATTTTTAACTTTGCATTAATAATTATTGATTATATAATCAATTATTTTAAGGCAAAATGAAATGTACATTATTTTTTTACTATAGCCACCGTGGGCTGCCATTTTTGCTTGGGGTGTGTAAGTGTCTGAGCACGACACTTGCACACCTCACATACGGCAGAATCTTGTATTACGACTGCCTTAGCTATGACCTGAGAGCGCCCCTTGGTCATTTTTGAGATATATGAAGGGTCCCAGCTAGGGCCCAATAGGCTTTCTATAGATAAATATGCACCAGACATGTCAAACCAAGGGTAACCCACTGTATCCCCCCAAGGGCACACACACACAGACAACCCTGCATGTGTTGGGAGCTGTCGAACAGCGGCGAGACATGCAGCTGCGGGGACTCGAACATATTTTTCGAGCACGCCGAAGACACTCGGTTAGCAGCCGAGCATGATCAGATAACACCTTATCTGACCATGTTCCTTCATCACTAGTATTTAACCCTTCCCCTGACAAAAGAAATGCAAACGAAGACCCCATGAGGTACTTATCCTTGGGGGGTAACCTGATGTACAAAGGAGTCCCCAGACATGTAAATGATGTTTGCGGGAGGGTGAGAGATTTTACCTGCTTGGCGAGCACTAGGTGGACCCATATCACGAACATTAGGAATTACACATACAGCAATCTGTCAGCAGCAGCTTCTAAGCAAATTGCTTTCTGTCTGGAATAAGGGCTCATTCACACCTGTTATTTTTTGGGGGTACGAGTGCTATTCTTTCTCAGACAGTACTTGTCTCCATGATAGTGAATCAGGCCGTGATTTTTCGCGGAGACGCGTCCAATGTTGAATAGTGTGTCGGATCAAAATCGTCAATGCAAGTCTATGGGTCCGTGAAAAAAAATAGAATAAAAAAAACATTTTCTTTTTATTCTTTCTCATCAGAGAAAAACTAGTAAAACTCAGACCAAACTCCGATGAAACACAGACCGATTTTATTATACGTGAAAAATCACTGACGTCTGAACGAGGCCTAAAGCCAACAGGATTGCGGCACACAAGATCACGCATGTTGACATCACTCAGGTCCGGCCGATATTTATGTATAACAAGCTTCAAGGTTACGTCCATTTTAACTCAGTGCTTCAATAAATAAAAAAAAGTAAGCAACGATCAATAACGTCCAACCGTTTGGTACCTATGGCTTCTAGTTAGCTTGTCTCCATGGTAACAAATCGAGTGACGTCTGACCCTGCAGTTGTATACCTGCCCTTCAGTCCGTCCCGTAGTTCTTGGACAATCATTGTATTCGATCAATCAAGAGTTAGGGGGGGAAAAAAAAAAAAAAGTGGATGAGAATGTGACCGCAGGATCAGACTACGCAGGGTTTGTTTGTAGTCTGTTACCATGGAAATGAATAGACCTCCACTGGAGCCGTAGACACTGTACAGCTACGAAAGTATAACGTTTCATCAGGTATTTTTCCTAAGGTCAATTTTACCCATCTGGGGAACACGGACAGTGATCAGATCACAATACCCACGCCCTGGCAGCCTGTTCTCACGACATAGGCATGGTTAGATGGGGGCAGGTGACCCAACGCTAGGGCCGAGTATTACAATCCGAGCACACATAGGTGAAACTGGCAGCCATAGATATGATTATTTCAGCAGGACCATTCAACGTCTCGGGGTGTCCAAACTGTCCCCTTATGGAAAATACAGAAGTGGCCATGTTGGATTTCCACCAAAGGTGTGGACAGCAGCCTAGTCCCTTGTAAAGTTGCCAGAACCTGATCGGGTGACAATCTACTATGTATGGGGGTCTCCCAACTTATATGTTGGGGGAGATAACGGTCGGTCGTCCAAGTGGTCCGGCGGTGATTTTCTCCTCCTCTCTCCCAAGTCAAGCGCTCATATTTCTGGATGAGTGGGAAGAACTAGCTGAGGGCCTAAGAGCACATGGGCACCAGCCGCTATCGCATGTGAATGGCCAGCTTCACCCCAGGTGGGGGACATTTTACCAACATGTTTGTCACTAAACATCAGCCTGAATAGGAAACAGTGGGGGGCAAAGAAAAACCAAGAAATGGAGATTAGGAAGTAGAGAGTCAGTATAATAGGAGGTGGTGGAAAATGGTGACAAGACCCTGAGGACATCTGCTTACAGACATTACCAGCACAATCCCAGGTAACAAGCCCATCCATGATATTTCTCCCCCGCCCCATCATCTGCAAGTCATAACATTGAGAAGTGGAAGGAACCGCAGTAACTCAGCCACAAAGTGGAGACCCCAGAACATTACAGAGTGGGTGGTCACCAGCTGCTGAGGAGCAGAGGGCAGAAAAGTCACCAACGCTCTGACTCCATAACTATTCAACTAAAATATAAATGCAAAAGTGAGGCGACTATTAGATTAATTATGGGGGAGAAGTCTCCTACTGCATGTGTACTGCGGACTAAATGGTGACCCATCGGAGAAATCAAAAAGTAGAGAAACTAAGAACAAGGTCAATAGTGTTGGTGAAAAATTATAAACTTTATTGGCCAAGGATTTGGAATTTGTAGTATAATCTGTGAGGATTTTTCACATGGAAGTGCCCACCTCGACGCGCGTTTAGGCGTCTGCGTTCAGTGAGTAATCAATTTGCCATCCTTTTACACTGACAACCGTGTGTCTACAGACATCTATGCACTATATTTTCACACTATAGATACTTGTTTAGAACTATTTAACCCAATACAGACCGAAGTAGCAGTGTACAGGTATAATTACAGCTGTACTTTTTTTTTTTTTACACAGTGGTGTGTACTTTTATGGCCTACATGTCAAATATATATATGCTGTTGTGTATGTTGCAGCTATTCAATTACATTTCTATATGAGTAGATCCGGCTATACATCGATCTGTCACTTGACAGTACCCACTTTCCATCCGGTCATTTTTCCCCCCACCCCAATACCAATTCCTTGATAAAGTTTGTATTTTTGCCCCCAGTACTGTTGACCTGGTTTTCTGCTTCTCTTCTTGATTTTTTGACTCCATAATTGGAGTCCAGCCCTCCCGTGCATTAACCTCAGCCCAAACACTGCACCCCCGCCTGGAGCTTCATGGCGGAGCAGCCTTACATCACCAAGCACGATACAAAGCATCAGAAGGAGTGGTATAAAGCCACTGCTGCAATCCAGAGCAAACGTGTTCTGTGCAGTGACAGATCACACACACGTCTATCTTGCATCTGATGGACAACTATGGGTTCGGCTAATTCCAGAACATGACCCTCCTGTATGCAGTTGGGTGAAAGACTTAGACATATGGGTCTTTCAGGGGTTGGCCTCTTAGTTTCAGTGAGTGACCATCTTGATCCTTCAGACATTAAGGAGAATTTTAGCTTCCAGCCTTGTGGAAGGGCCTTTTCTGTTCCCCATGATGGTATCCAGTGCACAAGCTCCATACAGACAAGGAGGGAGTGAGTCTAGTAATTACATGACCGCACAGAGCCAGGACCTCATAAACACCCATAGACTTCAATGGGAGAGTTGTATGAATTTTCAGCTGAAGTTCAGATGCACGCTGTGATTTTTTTTTTTTCACATGCAGATGCACTCAAAAGAGAAAACCCCCACAACAATAATGTATGGAAATAATTTTATTAAAACATACTGTGATAAAATCTTCAGTAACACCTCCGATCAGTAACGCTCGATCACACCCTGAACACAGAATTTGTGTCACCCCGATATACGGCTTTGATACATTAAAACACTATAAACCTGTCATTCGCTCCCTGCAGCCCTCCATCCGTTGTGAAACTGCAGGTCCCAGTATGGCACTTAAGCGATACATTATTGCTGGGACTTGTAGTTCCATAACCACCAGGAAAGCCCCAATTGGCAATAATTCTAAAATCATTGGAGGAAATACTTCATACATAAGAAATAAAGGAGAGGACGTCCTCCCTGCAGCAGCGGCACCAACACATCTCCCCAGATATCAGGACTAAGATAAGCGAGTATGGGCCTTCACATCCGTGCAATAAAGATTAAGAAGGCTTGACATCTGCTTGTGTGAACAGCGCCCCCCACAGGAGGACCTCGCTGCCTTAATCCCCCCCAAAAAACCACACCAAGTCCAAATAAATTAATTAATAAAGTGAATTGGGTGAAAGGCCTAAAAGGGTCTTTAGGCTTAATAGCCCTTAGAGTTTGAACGAGCTAAAAAAAAATAAAATATAAAATCAGATGAGCCTTCCTTATACTCCGTGGCCCAAGTGCTGCCTCTCTGCTACTGCCCCTGGTCTATGCCGACATGGCTGCAGTGGTGATGTCAACTAGTTGTCAGGGTTAGTGACCTAGTGTGGTCCATGTCCACAGAGCTGCTGAGCCCAGCGTTGTCAAAAACTGCACTGAAAAATAAAAATTCATACATAATGCCGCCCTAATGGCGATAGGCACTGTCGCACACTAATACAAGATAATGGCGACTACGAGTCTGAACAGAAGCCTTCGCATTATGCTCCTTCCATAAACCGCGTGTACAAGCAGCAGACCTGACTGAATGGCGACTCAGGGGTCCGGTCAGGGTTCCTCACCTGCTATAATTCCATAGAAAAACACTTGATTGTACAAAGAGTTCAAGATACAAAACGGTAGAGAGCGCCCGAGTGCGGTCATCGTACGAGGCAGATGTCCACGATGCAGAACTTGGCCCGGCAGGTGGGGCAGTGCACGTGGCTGGACAGCCAGGTCTCCGGATGCTGCTGGTCCTGGCGGCTGGCGAACCACTTGCCCATGCAGGTTAGGCACCACATGGGCCGGCAGTAACATTGACGACACTCTCCTTCGTTGGCGTTGTGGCAATATTTCACCAGCTTGACGTTGGCAATGGTCTGCATGCAGCCGATACAGGGCTCCAGCTCCTGAAACGAGAAGCAACAGGTCAGTTCTTAAAGACTCGGATGAGGTCTGTCCCTAGGAAAGTTAAATGACAACCAACATGGCCGCCATTGTAGTCCTCCGATCGTAGTGGCCAGGCCAGCACACCATATCGGTGCCATGTCTGACAGGCAGCAATGTACTACCCATGAGTCTGAGACCCCTAGAAAACCCCCACCAAATATCCACAAAGGCTGCCGGCAGCCACCACTATGGAGGCTTGCTGCCATTTACATGCTGCCAACACTCCCCGACAGCAGCATTTAAATGGTTTTGCTGCAGACAATCATGGGACGGTGTGCTGGTGGGTTCCCAAGGCAGCTTTTTGACCACCAGTATTACAGAGATTGTCCACCATAGCATTGATGCCCTATCCTTAGGATCTGATCGGCAGGGATCCAGCACTCGGCGCCCCACTGATCAGCTGTGACCGCTGGTCAAAAAAAAAAAAAAAAAAGTTACAGGGGTATTGCCATCTCCAATATCCGATCCAAATATGAAGTAATATTAGCAAATACCTTTAATTAGAAATGCAGTATAGTTCTTCTGATTTGCCATGTCCCTTATCCCATGTGCAGGGCATTACAGTAGCTTAGAGATCCATGGTTACGACCACTAACAGTTAGTTGCTAGTGGTCGTAACCATGGATACACAAGCTACTGCAACGCCCTTCGCATGGGGTAAACAACATGGCAAATCAGAAGAACTATAGTATGATTTTAACTGGAGGCATTTGCTAATATATTGGATGGGATCTTTTAGATGGGATTACCCCTGTAAGTCGCAAAATTGCAAGTGTGGTTTTGTATATTTTACCCCTGTGCGGTCTGGAGAGACCTCAGGGCAGAAGACACTGCTCACCAGAAATTCAGTTCTCTTGAAGGGTGTAGAATTTCTCGAATGTGTGCGTTAGGAGAGATCCTGATGGTCGCGGGGGCACTTGTGTGTATGGAAAGAGTGAAGGGGGCTCTGCACTAAACCAGTGTTGCAAACCCTTAAAGTTGAAGAATCCATGAGGAGGTCCAGTCCCACCATTCATGAAGTGATCAGGAATAGCAGACGACAAGGAATGGACAGGTGAGCGCATGTCCATCTCTGACACTGGAGCCGGTGGTAATGGACGGCGGCCCCTTCCCCCACCCCAGAAATTACCCGGTTGCTCTGCAGCTCGTACACATGATTGGCTTCCACCAGGGAGCGGAACGTATCCAAGAACATGTCGCTCAGCGTCTGATGGATCACCACGTTGGCTGCGTTTCGTATAGGGGCGCGAAGCTTCTCCCTCAGATCGCCATATTCTGTCGAGTTCAATCTGCCAAAAGAACAAAGAAGAGATGACGGACCCCTCGTTTCTCTGCTGCGCCCCACAGACTTTAAATAGTCACCGATGCCGAAGAGTCTTTTTGCTGGAGGCGACATCTACATGAAGGATGTCTCCAAAGTGTCAAATCACCCGCTACCAGGAGAGTCCCCGTATAGTCTAAGAGTCACGGGAACCCACCGATTTACATGGGGCCAGCAGACCACATACTATGCATGAGCCTCCGAGATCAGGACTTAAAACCCAACAGAATGTAACATGTTTCAGCAGATAGGATTTTCACACCTAAGGTACCTTCACACTGAGCGACTTTAGGATGCTATCGCTAGCGATCCGTGACGTTGCAGCGTCCTGGATAGCGATCGCGTTGTGTTTGACACGCAGCAGCGATCTGGATCCTGCTGTGACATCGCTGGTCGGAGCTAGAAGGCCAGAACTTTATTTCGTCGCTGGATCACCCGCTGAATCGGCGTGTGTGACGCCGATCCAGCAATGTGTTTACTTGTAACCAGGGTAAATATCGGGTTACTAAGCGCAGGGCCGCGATTAGTAACCCGATATTTACCCTGGTTACCATTGTAAATATAAAAAAAAAAAAAAAAAAAAAAAAAACACACTACATACTTACATTCCGGTGTCTGTCGCGTCCCCCGGCGTCCGCTTCCCTGCACTCCTCCTGCATCAGCGCCAGCCAATCATAAAGCAGAGCACAGCGGTGACGTCACTGCTCTGCTTTACGGCCGGCGCTTACACAGTGCAGGGAAGCTGAAGGTGGGGGACGCGACAGACACCGGAATGTAAGTATGTAGTGTTTTTTTTTTTTTTAATATATATTTACAATGGTAACCAGAGTAAACATCGGGTTACTAAGCGCGGCCCTGCGCTTAGTAACCCGATGTTTACCCGGGGACCTCGGCATCGTTGGTCACTGGAGAGCTGTCTGTGTGACAGCTCTCCAGCGACCACACAACGACGAAACAGCGACGCTGCAGCGATCGGCCACTCTTTGTCTATATCGCTGCAGCGTCGCTTAATGTGATGGTACCTTTAGTGTGGAGGCTCTTTCTATTGAGCTTGTAAGCGCTGCTCTGAAGCTGCCCAGGATCGCAGTTACCGACTAATCCCTGCCAGATTCAGCATAATGCTTACAAGCTAGGCAGCAGCGGTGGTCGGTCTCTTAGGCAACCAGATGTAAACAAAAAAAAAAGTTTACATCTCAAGAACGGCTGCAGGTTTTAAGAAAACAGTAAGTGGAAAAAAAAAATAGTTGTAATAAACCTTTAAATGGGTTGTCCATTACTTAACTATTGGAGACCTATCCTCACAATCACATCTGTGGGGGTTCAACATCAGTGAGCTGTTACCAGCTATGACGGCCATATTACAACACTACAGGGGGACCAGCCCTGTAGCCATGGCACACACCCCCAGGCACAGCAGGGCTTGTAGCACTCGGCAGCTCTGCTGTGCTGGGGATACACCCAGCGATGATGTAGTGGCCAGGTCCTACCCGCAGACTTGTATTAGGAGCACACACGCTACCTGATATCGAAAGACCTCACGTTGGGGTTAACGCTGGCCACCAGGATGGTTATAAACTGCACCGGAGTGTTGGAGTCCGGGGACATCTCGTGCTGCCTGGACTCGGTTACAGTCAGGTGAATGTCTTGCTGTTGTGCCACATAGACCTTGTAGGTGGTGACCTTCATCACCCACGTGTCTGTGACGATAATCCGGGCACCGGGGGCCCCTGTTGCAAACTTGTCAATTCTTCGAAACTCCCTGTTGATGGAGGAGGCAACGACCGTCCAGTCCGACTGAGGCAGCGCGTGGTGGGACAGGACCTGCGCCAGAGGGTGATTGGTCCACTTCTTCCAAGACCAGTAAAGGGCGAGGCAGCCGGTAATGGACGGGAGGATGACCACAAACAGAGCAAAGACCCTCCAGCCTTCACTGGCAGAGTAGAAGTAATACAGCTGCTTCTCCGGGGCGGCCAGGCACATCCCTATATAATAACCTGCGAATGAGAAGAGCAGGCGTCACCACCCTGACTGCCACAGTACCAGCAGGAGGGGGCGCATGCAGGGCAGGGAGCACAGGCAGGGGCGGGCAAAGGGAAGAGGGGACACAGGCAACACAGGGGAGGACGGAGATACAGGCAGCAGTGCAGGGGATGCAGAGGGGGGACGCAGGCAGCAGAAGAGATGTATGAGGTGACAGGCAGCACAGTAGATAGAGGCGGTGCAAGGGGGGGTACAGGAGATGGAGGCCAGAGGAGAGGCAGGTAGTGCAGGTGGCAGCGGAGGAGGACCTGCAGGGCGGCACAGGGGGTGCACACAGTGGAGGAGGACCCGCAGGGGGTGCACACAGCAGAGGAGGAGGACCCGCAGGGGGGCACAGGGGGTGCACGCAGCGGAGGAGGAGGACCCGCAGGGCGGCACAGGGGGTGCACGCAGCGGAGGAGGACCCGCAGGGGGTGCACACAGCAGAGGAGGAGGAGCCGCAGGGCGGCACAGGGGGTGCACGCAGCGGAGGAGGAGGACCCGCAGGGCGGCACAGGGGGTGCACACAGCAGAGGAGGAGGACCCGCAGGGCGGCACAGGGGGTGCACGCAGCGGAGGAGGAGGACCCGCAGGGCGGCACAGGGGGTGCACGCAGCGGAGGAGGAGGACCCGCAGGGCGGCACAGGGGGTGCACGCAGCGGAGGAGGACCTGCAGGGGGTGCACACAGCGGAGGAGGAGGACCCGCAGGGCGGCACAGGGGGTGCACACAGCGGAGGAGGACCCGCAGGGGGTGCACACAGCGGAGGAGGAGGACCCGCAGGGCGGCACAGGGGGTGCACACAGCGGAGGAGGAGGACCCGCAGGGCGGCACAGGGGGTGCACACAGTGGAGGAGGACCCGCAGGGGGTGCACACAGCAGAGGAGGAGGACCCGCAGGGCGGCACAGGGGGTGCACACAGTGGAGGAGGACCCGCAGGGGGTGCACACAGCAGAGGAGGAGGACCCGCAGGGCGGCACAGGGGGTGCACACAGTGGAGGAGGACCCGCAGGGGGTGCACACAGCAGAGGAGGAGGAGGAGGACCCGCAGGGTGGCACAGGGGGTGCACACAGTGGAGGAGGACCCGCAGGGGGTGCACACAGCAGAGGAGGAGGACCCGCAGGGCGGCACAGGGGGTGCACGCAGCGGAGGAGGACGACCCGCAGGGCGGTACAGGGGGTGCACGCAGCAGAGGAGGACCTGCAGGGCGGCACAGAGGGTGCACGCAGCGGAGGAGGACCCGCAGGGGGTGCACACAGCAGAGGAGGAGGACCCGCAGTGCGGCACAGGGGGTGCACGCAGCGGAGGAGGAGGACCCGCAGTGCGGCACAGGGGGTGCACACAGCGGAGGAGGACCTGCAGGGCGGCACAGGGGGTGCACACAGCGGAGGAGGACCCGCAGGGCGGCACAGGGGGTGCACACAGCGGAGGAGGAGGACCCGCAGGGCGGCACAGGGGGTGCACACAGCGGAGGAGGACCCGCAGGGGGTGCACACAGCAGCGGAGGAGGACCCGCAGGGCGGCACAGGGGGTGCACACAGCAGAGGAGGAGGACCCGCAGGGCGGCACAGGGGGTGCACACAGCGGAGGAGGAGGACCCGCAGGGCGTGCACACAGCGGAGGAGGAGGACCCGCAGGGCGGCACAGGGGGTGCACACAGTGGAGGAGGACCCGCAGGGCGGCACAGGGGGTGCACACAGTGGAGGAGGACCCGCAGGGCGGCACAGGGGGTGCACACAGCAGAGGAGGAGGACTCGCAGGGCGGCACAGGGGGTGCACACAGCGGAGGAGGACCTGCAGGGCGGCACAGGGGGTGCACACAGCGGAGGAGGACCCGCAGGGCGGCACAGGGGGTGCACACAGCGGAGGAGGAGGACCCGCAGGGCGGCACAGGGGGTGCACACAGCGGAGGAGGACCCGCAGGGGGTGCACACAGCAGCGGAGGAGGACCCGCAGGGCGGCACAGGGGGTGCACACAGCAGAGGAGGAGGACCCGCAGGGCGGCACAGGGGGTGCACACAGCGGAGGAGGAGGACCCGCAGGGCGTGCACACAGCGGAGGAGGAGGACCCGCAGGGCGGCACAGGGGGTGCACACAGTGGAGGAGGACCCGCAGGGCGGCACAGGGGGTGCACACAGCGGAGGAGGACCCGCAGGGCGGCACAGGGGGTGCACACAGCAGAGGAGGAGGACTCGCAGGGCGGCACAGGGGGTGCACACAGCAGAGGAGGAGGACTCGCAGGGCGGCACAGGGGGTGCACACAGCGGAGGAGGACCTGCAGGGCGGCACAGGGGGTGCACACAGCGGAGGAGGAGGACCCGCAGGGCGGCACAGGGGGTGCACACAGTGGAGGAGGACCCGCAGGCAGCCACTCACCCAGGGGCAGCAGGGAGTGCACCATCATAGTGGCCGTGGTCCTCCGCACATGGTACTGGATGAAGGCCGTGTCCTCGATCCCCAGCCAGCCGGACAGCAGGTTCTGCACGGTGATGCCGGCCGAGTGGAACTCATTGGGAGTGAACACGAAGCACACGGCGAACACCACGTAGGCCAAAGTGAAGGTGACGGCCGGGCTGTCCATCATCACACTGCGGAGCAGGGGGAAGTCAGTAACCATCGCACACTGCGGGCGGGGGACACCACAAAACCAGCGCACACTTCCGGCCAAGCGCACAGCAGGGCATGCCGGGGATTGTAGTTATACGGCTGGTCTCAGAGTCACGTGACGGTGCCCAGCTGTGACACATGCAGCCTGTGATGGATCACTTACAGCTCCTGCTGTCACCGTCCTGCTGCACTGTGACGGATCTGCAGCTGTGTGCAGCTGAGGAATGCTCAGCCCTCCTGTACCCGGGGCTCCACCGCTGCACACTGGGCCTGTTCCCCGCCATGTGACACTTCTGATGCCCCCAGTATAAGTCCAGGGAGGGAAGACCCTGACCCCGAAAACACAGAATACAGAAATAAAGTGATAATTCGCTTCTTTCACCCCGTCACCCCTGGAGGAGCCGCCATCGATCTTCATCTTCATTTCTTAGATACAAAAAGAAAAACACGACACTGCTCCCACATTAACCCCTTAGTGACAGAGCCAATTTGTACAATTCTGACCACTGTCACTTTATGAGGTTATAACTCTGGAACGCTTCAACATATCCCGCTGATTCTGAGATCGTTTTTTTGTGACATATTGTACTTCATGTTAGTGGTAACATTTCTTCGATATTACTTGCGATTATTTATGAAAAAAACGGAAATATGGCGAAAATTTTTAAAATTTTGCAATTTTCAAACTTTGTATTTTTATGCCCTTAAATCACAGAGATATGTCACGAAAAATAGTTAATAAATAACATTTCCCATATGTCTACTTTACATCAGCACAATTTTGGACACAAATTTTTTTTTGTTAGGGAGTTATAAGGGTTAAAAGTTGACCAGCAATTTCTCATTTTTACAACACCATTTTTTTTTAGGGACCACATCACATTTGAAGTCATTTTGAGGGGTCTATATGATAGAAAATAATGAAGTGTGACACCATTCTAAAAACTACACCCCTCAAGGTTCTCAAAACCACATTCAAGAAGTTTATTAACCCTTTACGTGCTTCACAGGAACTGAAACAATGTGGAAGGAAAAAATGAACATTTAACTTTTTTTTGCAAACATCTTAATTCAGAACCATTTTTTTTTATTTTCACAAGTGTAAAAACAGAAATGTAACCATAAATTTTGTTGGGCAATTTCTCCTGAGTACGCCAATACCCCATATGTGAGGGTAAACCACTGTTTGGGCGCACCGCAGAGCTTGGAAGAGAAGGAGCGCCGTTTCACTTTTTCAATGTAGAATTGGCTGGAATTGAGATCGGACGCCATGTCACGTTTAGAGAGCCCCTGATGTGCCTAAACAGTGGAAACTCCCCACAAGTGACACCATTTTGGAAACTAGACCCCCCAAGGAACTTATCTAGATGTGTGGTGAGAACTTTGAATGCCCAAGTGCTTCACAGAAGTTTAGAATGCAGAGTCATGAAAATAAAAAATATTTTTTTTTCCACAAAAAAGATTTTGTAGCCCCCAAGTTTTTATTTTCACAAGGGTAAGAGGAGAAATTGGACCCCAAAAGTTGTCCAATTTATCCCGAGTACGATGATGCCCCATATATGGGGGTAACCCACTGTTTGGGCGCACGGCAGAGCTCAGAAGGGAGGGAGCACCATTTGACTTTTTGAGCGCAAAATTGGCTGTCGTGTTTGGAGACCCCCTGATGTAACTAAACAGTGGAAACTCCCCAATTCTAGCTCCAACCCTAACCCCAACACACCCCTAACCCTAATCCCAACCTGATCCATAATCCTAATCACTAACCCTAACGATAATCACAACCCTTACCCCAAAACAACCCTAATGTCAACCCTAACCATAACCCTAATCAAAACCCTAAATCCAACACACCCCTAATCCTAATCTCAACCCTAACCTCAAACCTAACCCTAATCCCAATACACCCCTAATCACAACCCTAACCTTAACCCTAATCCCAAACCTAACCCTAATCCCAAGCGTAACCCTAATGCCAACCCTAACCCTAATACCAACCCTAATCCAAACCCTAACCCTAATCCCAACTCTAACCCTAACTTTAGCCACAACCCTAACCCTAGCCCTAAGTTTAGCCCCAACCCTAGCCCTAAGGCTACTTTCACACTTGCATTTGGCATCCGTCGCAATCCGTCGTTTTGGACAAAAAACGGATCCTGCAAATGTGCCCGCAGGATGCGTTTTTTGCCCATAGACTTGTATTGCCGACGGATCGCGACGGATGGCCACACGTCGCATCCGTCGTGCACTGGATCAGTTGTGTTTTGGTGGACCGTCGGCACAAAAAACGTTCAATGTAACGTTTTTTTGTACGTCGCGTCTGCCATTTCTGACCGCGCATGCGTGGCCGTAACTCCGCCCCCCTCCTCCCCAGGACATAGATTGGGCAGCGGATGGGTTGAAAAACTACATCCGCTGCCCACGTTGTGCACAATTTTCAAAACGTGCGTCGGTATGTCGGGCCGACGCATTGCGACGGCCCCGTACCGACGTAAGTGTGAAAGAACCCTAACCCTAAATTTAGCCCCAACCCTAACCCTAAATTTAGCCCCAACCCTAACCCTAACCCTAATCTTAGCCCTAACCCTAACTCTAGCCCTAACCCTAGCCCTAACCCTAATTTTAGCCCCAACTGCTCTTCTCCGGCCGGCAGATGGCGACAGACGCGCCCGCCATTTTCTGTTCCCATGAAGACACCGGCGGCCAGGAGGAGCAGCAGGAGGACCCAGGGACACCGGTAAGTATAATAGGGTCCCCGTATCCCCCTATTTCTCTGTCCTCTGATGTGCGATCACATCAGAGGACAGAGAATTACACTTTGCTTTTTTTTTTTTTTTTGCGGTCGCCGGTAAACAGTTAATTACCGGCGATCGCAAAACAGGGGTCGCTAAAACCGACCCCGATCATGTTCTTTGGGGTCTCGGCTACCCCCGGCAGCCGAGACCCCAAAGATCCTCCGGAAAAAGATGGCGGCGCCCATCGGGAGCCACGAGGAGCACCGGGGGAGACAGGTAAGTATCTGGGGGTTATTGGGGACCCCATTTCTCTGTCCTCTGATGTGCAATCACATCGAAGGACAGAGAAATTAAAAGAGAAATCGCGTTTTGTTTTTTTTTTTGCAATCGCCGGTAAACAGTTAATTACTGGTGATCGCAAAAGCGGGGTCGGTAAAAAAAACCCGAATCATGTTATCTGGGGTCTCGGCTACCCCCAGCAGCCGAGACCCCGGAGAAAATCCGACTCTGGGGGGCGCTATTTACTTTTTCCACAGCGCCGTTAATTAACGGCGCTGTGGTTTAAGTACCCTTAGCGGCCGCCGTTAAAAGGCATATCGGCGGTCGTTAAGGGGTTAAAACATAGAACCTCAGAGAACCACTGCTGTGTGCCGCTGCTGGGTCTGAAATGCCGAGAGGACGCCGGGTGCAAGTCAGAACATCGCATATCCAGCAAAAAAAGATAAAAGAAAGTGCACTCACCGATCCTTCAAAATTATTTGCCTTTAATCAGAACATGTGCAGGAAACTTACAGGAGAACATGGAATAACGGACGACGGCCGTTTCGTGCGGCTGCACTTCTACAGGTCCGAATCAGTAACTAACCAAGTAACCTTGATTACAACTGGGTGACGCACCCTAATAGTGGAGGAGAACCTCAGCAGATGACCGCGCTGTTACTGAAGATAATCTCTATATAAAGACCAATATTCATATTACCGCCATATGGTCAGTGGTAGATACCAGTCCTACAGAACATGTAAGAGATCACGGCACAGTTACAGATAATGACTTACCGCTGACGTTCTTTCTGATGGAATCGTTCACTTTTCCCGCCTTTTCCATCTGGCCCAGACCGACAGGACAACTTCCTCCAGCTACAACTCGTCTGAAGAGAATACAACAAAAACACATTTCACTTCTCATATTCCAATCCCATCACCATCTACTCCCAACCTGCACAAACTCCTCATCCTACTGATACCCCAATACTGAGCCTCTGCTGCCGTATGTGTCCCTATTACTGCCCCTGATACCCCAATACTGAGCCACTGCTGCCGTATGTGTCCCTATTACTGCCCCTGATACCCCAATACTGAGCCGCTGCTGCCGTATGTGTCCCTATTACTGCACCTGATACCCCAATACTGAGCCGCTGCTGCCGTATGTGTCCCTATTACTGCCCCTGATACCCCAATACTGAGCCGCTGCTGCCGTATGTGTCCCTATTACTGCACCTGATACCCCAATACTGAGCCGCTGCTGCCGTATGTGTCCCTATTACTGCACCTGATACCCCAATACTGAGCCACTGCTGCCGTATGTGTCCCTATTACTGCCCCTGATACCCCAATACTGAGCCGCTGCTGCCGTATGTGTCCCTATTACTGCACCTGATACCCCAATACTGAGCCGCTGCTGCCGTATGTGTCCCTATTACCACACCTGATACCCCAATACTGAGCCCCTGCTGCCATATGTGTCCCTATTACTGCACCTGATACCCCAATACTGAGCCGCTGCCGTATGTGTCCCTATTACTGCACCTGATACCCCAATACTGAGCCGCTGCTGCCGTATGTGACCTTATTACTGCACCTGATACCCCAATACTGAGCCGCTGCTGCCGTATGTGTCCCTATTACTGCACCTGATACCCCAATACTGAGCCGCTGCTGCCGTATGTGTCCCTATTACTACTCCTGATACCCCAATACTGAGCCGCTGCTGCCGTATGTGTCCCTATTACTGCACCTGATACCCCAATACTGAGCCGCTGCTGCCGTATGTGTCCCTATTACTGACCCTGATACCCCAATACTGAGCCGCTGCTGCCGTATGTGACCCTATTACTGCACCTGATACCCCAATACTGAGCCACTGCTGCCGTATGTGTCCCTATTACTGCACCTGATACCCCAATACTGAGCCGCTGCTGTCGTATGTGTCCCTATTACTGCACCTGATACCCCAATACTGAGCCGCTGCTGCCGTATGTGTCCCTATTACTGCACCTGATACCCCAATAATGAGCCGCTGCTGCCGTATGTGACCCTATTACTGCACCTGATACCCCAATACTGAGCCACTGCTGCCGTATGTGTCCCTATTACTGCACCTGATACCCAAATACTGAGCCGCTGCTGCCGAATGTGTCCCTATTACTGCACGTGATACTCCAATACTGAGCCGCTGCTGCCGTATGTGTCCCTATAACTGCCCCTGATACCCCAATACTGAGCCTCTGCTGCCGTATGTGTCCCTATTACTGCACCTGATACCCCAATACTGAGCCGCTGCTGCCGTATGTGTCCCTATTACTGCACCTGATACCCCAATACTGAGCCGCTGCTGCCATATGTGTCCCTATTACTGTCCCTGATACCCCAATACTGAGCCGCTGCTGCCGTATGTGTCCCTATTACTGCACCTGATACCCCAATACTGAGCCGCTGCTCTCGTATGTGTCCCTATTACTGCACCTGATACCCCAATATTGAGCCACTGCTGCCGTATGTGTCCCTATTACTGCACCTGATACCCCAATACTGAGCCACTGCTGCCGTATGTGTCCCTATTACGGCACCTGATACCCCAATACTGAGCCGCTGCTGCCGTATGTGTCCCTATTACTGCACCTTATACCCCAATACTGAGCCGCTGCTGCCGTATGTGTCCCTATTACTGCACCTGATACCCCAATATTGAGCCGCTGCTGCCGTATGTGTCCCTATTACTGTCCCTGATACCCCAATACTGAGCCGCTGCTGCCGGTTGTGTCCCTGTTATTGCACCTGATACCCCAATACTGAGCCACTTATGCCGAATGTGTCCCTATTACTGCACCTGATACCCCAATACTGAGCCACTGCTGCCGTATGTGTCCCTATTACTGCACCTGATACCCCAATACCGAGCCGCTGCTGCGGTATGTGTCCCTATTACTGCACCTGATACCCCAATACTGAGCCGCTGCTGCTGTATGTGTCCATATTACTGCCCCTGATACCCCAATACTGAGCCGCTGCTGCCGTATGTGTCCCTATTACTGCACCTGATACCCCAATACCGAGCCGCTGCTGCCATATGTGTCCCTATTACTGCACCTGATACCCCAATACTGAGCCGCTGCTGCCGTATGTGACCCCATTACTGCCCCTGATACCTCAATACTGAGCCGCTGCTGCCGTATGTGTCCCTATTACTGCATCTGATACCCCAATACTGAGCCGCTGCTGCCGTATGTGACCCCATTACTGCACCTGATACCCCGATACTGAGCCGCTGCTGCCATATTTGTCCCTATTACTGCACCTGATACCTCAATAGTGAGCCGCTGCTGCCGTATGTGTCCCTATTACTGCACCTGATACCCCAATATTGAGCCGCTGCTGCCGTATGTGTCCCTATTACTGTCCCTGATACCCCAATACTGAGCCGCTGCTGCCGGTTGTGTCCCTGTTATTGCACCTGATACCCCAATACTGAGCCACTTATGCCGAATGTGTCCCTATTACTGCACCTGATACCCCAATACTGAGCCACTGCTGCCGTATGTGTCCCTATTACTGCACCTGATACCCCAATACCGAGCCGCTGCTGCGGTATGTGTCCCTATTACTGCACCTGATACCCCAATACTGAGCCGCTGCTGCTGTATGTGTCCATATTACTGCCCCTGATACCCCAATACTGAGCCGCTGCTGCCGTATGTGTCCCTATTACTGCACCTGATACCCCAATACCGAGCCGCTGCTGCCATATGTGTCCCTATTACTGCACCTGATACCCCAATACTGAGCCGCTGCTGCCGTATGTGACCCCATTACTGCCCCTGATACCTCAATACTGAGCCGCTGCTGCCGTATGTGTCCCTATTACTGCATCTGATACCCCAATACTGAGCCGCTGCTGCCGTATGTGACCCTATTACTGCACCTGATACCCCGATACTGAGCCGCTGCTGCCGTATTTGTCCCTATTACTGCACCTGATACCTCAATAGTGAGCCGCTGCTGCCGTATGTGTCCCTATTACTGCACCTGATACCTCAATAGTGAGCCCCTGCTGCCGTATGTGTCCCTATTACTGCACCTGATACCCCAATATTGAGCCTCTGCTGCCGTATGTGTCCCTATTACTGCCCCTGATACCCCAATACTGAGCCACTGCTGCCGCATGTGTCCCTATTACTGCACCTCCTGTGCGGTTCTCTGTGCCTTCCAGATGGTAAAACAACCCTCTATAATACAGTAATGCTGGGTGCAAGTGCCCTAGAAAACACTGCCCAAATTTTGCCCCCTACAAAGTAATATTGTCCTGTGTGCCCCTTTGACAGTCACAGTAACCTGAAGGTTTCCCTATAACAATATGTGCCCACTTTACATTTAATAATGTCCCAAGTCTCCCCCCTGTACAGCTCCTCTATACACAGTATGATGCCCCCTCACTGTATATATACTGACCTCTTAGTATCCCCCAAACTTGATGGCTCCAACACTAATCTCCACACTGTATGATGGCCCCCTAGATAGCCTCCATATAGAATAATGCACCAGATAGTTCTCTATTGTATAATGCACTCCCCATAGGCTTCCATATAGTATAATGCACTCCCCATAGACAGACTCTATATAGTATAACTAGCTATTGAACCCGTTCTACGCCCGGGTGGCGAGCATTTATATTGGTATATGGTCTCCATCCTGGTATGCTGCTCCATCCTGCGTCCCCATCCTGTCATGTGCTGCACCCATCCTGCGTCCCCATCCTGTCATGTGCTGCTCCATCCTGCGTCCCCATCCTGTCATGTGCTGCACCCATCCTGCGTCCCCATCCTGTCATGTGCTGCACCCATCCTGCGCCCCCATCCTGTCATGTGCTGCACCCATCCTGCGTCCCCATCCTGTCATGTGCTGCACCCATCCTGCGTCCCCATCCTGTCATGTGCTGCACCCATCCTGCGCCCCCATCCTGTCATGTGCTGCACCCATCCTGCGTCCCCATCCTGGTATGTGCTGCACCCATCCTGCGTCCCCATCCTGCGTCCCCATCCTGCGTTCCTATCCTGTCATGTGCTGCACCCATCCTGCGTCCCCATCCTGTCATGTGCTGCACCCATCCTGCGTCCCCATCCTGTCATGTGCTGCACCCATCCTGCGCCCCCATCCTGTCATGTGCTGCACTCATCCTGCGTCCCCATCCTGTGTCCCCTTCCTGTCATGTGCTGCACCCATCCTGCGTCCCCATCCGGGTATGTGCTGCACCCATCCTGCGTCCCCATCCTGCATCCCCATCCTGTCATGTGCTGCACCCATCCTGCGCCCCCATCCTGTCATGTGCTGCACCCATCCTGCGCCCCCATCCTGTCATGTGCTGCACCCATCCTGCGTCCCCATCCTGTCATGTGCTGCACCCATCCTGCGCCCCCATCCTGTCATGTGCTGCACCCATCCTGCGTCCCCATCCTGGTATGTGCTGCACCCATCCTGCGTCCCCATCCTGTCATGTGCTGCACCCATCCTGCGTCCCCATCCTGTCATGTGCTGCACCCATCCTGCGTCCCCATCCTGTCATGTGCTGCACCCATCCTGCGCCCCCATCCTGTCATGTGCTGCACCCATCCTGCGTCCCCATCCTGTCATGTGCTGCACCCATCCTGCATCCCCATCCTGGTATGTGCTGCACCCATCCTGCGTCCCCATCCTGTCATGTGCTGCACCCATCCTGCGTCCCCATCCTGGTATGTGCTGCACCCATCTTGCGTCCCCATCCTGTCATGTGCTGCACCCATCCTGCGTCCCCATCCTGTCATGTGCTGCACCCATCCTGCGTCCCCATCCTGGTATGTGCTGCACCCATCCTGCGTCCCCATCCTGCGTCCCCATTCTGGTATGTGCTGCACCCATTCTGCGTCCCCATCCTGTCATGTGCTGCACCCATCCTGCGTCCCCATCCTGGTATGTGCTGCACCCATCCTGCGTCCCCATCCTGCGTCCCCATCCTGGTATGTGCTGCAACCATCCTGCGTCCCCATCCTGCGTCCCCATCCTGGTATGTGCTGCACCCATCCTGCGTCCCCATCCTGTCATGTGCTGTACCCATCCTGCGTCCCCATCCTGGTATGTGCTGCAACTATCCTGCGTCCCCATCCTGAGTCCCCATCCTGGTATGTGCTGCACCCATCCTGCATCCCCATCCTGTCATGTGCTGCACCCATCCTGCGTCCCCATCCTGTCATGTGCTGCACCCATCCTGCGTCCCCATCCTGTCATGTGCTGCACCCATCCTGCGTCACCATCCTGGTATGTGCTGCACCCATCCTGCGTCCCCATCCTGTCATGTGCTGCACCAATCCTGCATCCCCATCCTGTCATGTGCTGCACCCATCCTGCGTCCCCATCCTGGTATGTGCTGCACCCATCCTGCTCCCCATCCTGCGTCCCCATCCTGGTATGTGCTGCACCCATCCTGCGTCCCCATCCTGTCAGGTGCTGCACCCATCCTGCGTCCCCATCCTGTGTCCCCATCCTGTCATGTGCTGCACCCATCCTGCGTCCCCATCCTGCGTCCCCATCCTGGTATGTGCTGCACCCATCCTGCGTCCCCATCCTGCGTCCCCATCCTGGTATGTGCTGCAACCATCCTGCGTCCCCATCCTGATATGTGCTGCACCCATCCTGCGTCCCCATCCTGTCATGTGCTGCACCCATCCTGTGTCCCCATCCTGGTATGTGCTGCACCCATCCTGCGTCCCCATCCTGCGTCCCCATCCTGGTATGTGCTGCAACCATCCTGCGTCCCCATCCTGCGTCCTCATCCTGGTATGTGCTGCAACCATCCTGCGTCCCCATCCTGCGTCCCCATCCTGGTATGTGCTGCACCCATCCTGTGTCCCCATCCTGTCATGTTCTGCACCCATCCTGCATCCCCATCCTGTCATGTGCTGCACCCATCCTGCGTGCCCATCCTGGTATGTGCTGCACCCATCCTGCGTCCCCATCCTGGTATATGCTGCACCCATCCTGCGTCCCCATCCTGTCAGGTGCTGCACCCATCCTGCATCCCCATCCTGCGTCCCCATCCTGTCATGTGCTGCACCCATCCTGCGTCCCCATCCTGCGTCCCCATCTTGGTATGTGCTGCACCCATCCTGCGTCCCCATCCTGGTATGTGCTGCACCCATCCTGCGTCCCCATCCTGCGTCCCCATCATGGTATGTGCTGCAACCATCCTGCATCCCCATCATGGTATGTGCTGCACCCATCCTGCGTCCCCATCCTGTCATGTGCTGCACCCATCCTGCGTCCCCATCCTGGTATGTGCTGCACCCATCCTGCGTCTCCATCCTGCGTCCCCATCCTGGTATGTGCTGCAACCATCCTGCGTCCCCATCCTGCGTCCTCATCCTGGTATGTGCTGCAACCATCCTGCGTCCCCATCCTGCGTCCCCATCCTGGTATGTGCTGCACCCATCCTGCGTCCCCATCCTGTCATGTGCTGCACCCATCCTGCATCCCCATCCTGTCATGTGCTGCACCCATCCTGCGTCCCCATCCTGGTATGTGCTGCACCCATCCTGCGTCCCCATCCTGTCAGGTGCTGCACCCATCCTGCGTCCCCATCCTGCGTCCCCTGTTGTGAATTCTGTGGCAGAGCTCCCTCCTGTGGTCACAAGTGGTACTTCGGCTGATTCTCTCTGTGAGCTTCCGTTGGTGGAGGAAAGTGGTACTGCGGCTTCTGAGTTTCCTTCCTCAGGTGATGTGGTGAAGTCGTTAGGTGCTGCTCTATTTAACTCCACCTAGTGCTTTGATCCTGGCCTCCAGTCAATGTTCTAGTATTGGACCTGTTTCCTCCTGGATCGTTCCTGTGGCCTGCTGCTCTGCATAGCTAAGCTCTGCTTTGCTATTTTGTTTGCTGTTTTTTTTGTCCAGCTTGTCTATTTGTTTTTTTCTGCTTGCTGGAAGCTCTGGGACGCAGAGGATGTACCTCCGTGCCGTTAGTTCGGTACGGAGGGTCTTTTTGCCCCCTTTGCGTGGTTTTTGTAGGGTTTTGTGTTGACCGCAAAGTTACCTTTCCTATCCTCGCTCTGTTCAGAAAGTCGGGCCTCACTTTGCTAAATCTATTTCATCTCTACGTTTGTCTTTTCATCTTAACTCACAATCATTATATGTGGGGGCTGCCTTTTCCTTTGGGGTATTTCTCTGAGGCAAGGTAGGCTTATTTTCTATCTTCAGGCTAGCTAGTTTCTCAGGCTGTGCCGAGTTGCATAGGGAGCGTTGGGCGCAATTCACGGCTGCCTCTAGTGTGGTTGGAGAGGATTAGGGATTGCGGTCAGCTGAGTTCCCACGTCTCAGAGCTCGTTCAATGTTTTTGGGTTATTGTCAGGTCACTGTATGTGCTCTGACCTCTATGTCCATTGTGGTACTGAATTACCTTATCATAACAGTACTGGAGGCCGAAAGTACTAATGATTCTCAATAGAGGGAAAAAAGAAGTTCTGAGACCATTTTTTTTCCTCTGCACTGTGTTTTGCCTTTTTTTTCCCCTAGACATTTGGGTGGTTCAGGACACAGGTGTAGCGATGGACATTAAAGGTCTGTCTTCATGTGTGGATCAGCTCACGGCAAGAGTACAAAATATTCAAGACTTTGTGGTTCAGAATTCTTTGTTAGCACCGAGAATTCCTATTCCTGATTTGTTTTTTGGAGATAGAACTAAATTTCTGAGTTTCAAAAATAATTGTAAACTATTTCTAGCTTTGAAACCTCGCTCCTCTGGTGACCCAGTTCAACAAGTTAGGATCATTATTTCTTTTTTACGTGGCGACCCTCAGGACTGGGCATTTTCTCTTGCGTCAGGAGATCCTGCATTAAGTAATATCGATGCGTTTTTCCTGGCTCTCGGATTGCTGTACGATGAACCTAATTCAGTGGATCAGGCAGAGAAAAATTTGCTGGCTCTATGTCAGGGTCAGGATGAGATAGAGGTATATTGTCAGAAATTTAGAAAGTGGTCCGTACTCACTCAATGGAATGAAGGTGCGCTCGCAGCTATTTTCAGAAAGGGTCTCTCTGAAGCCCTTAAGGATGTCATGGTGGGATTTCCCGTTTTGACTTTGTGATTTCGTACCTTCCGGGCTCTAAAAATGTGAAGGCGGATGCTCTGTCTAGGAGTTTTGTGCCTGACTCTCCGGGTTTATCTGAGCCGGCGGGTATCCTCAAAGAGGGAGTAATTGTGTCTGCCATCTCCCCTGATTTGCGGCGGGTGCTGCAAAAATTTCAGGCTAATAAACCTGATCGTTGCCCAGCGGAGAAACTGTTTGTCCCTGATAGGTGGACGAATAAAGTTATCTCTGAGGTTCTTTGTTCGGTGTTGGCTGGTCATCCTGGAATCTTTGGTACCAGAGAGTTAGTGGCTAGATCCTTTTGGTGGCCATCTCTGTCGCGGGATGTGCGTTCTTTTGTGCAGTCCTGTGGGATTTGTGCTCGGGCTAAGCCCTGCTGTTCTCGTGCCAGTGGGTTGCTTTTGCCCTTGCCGGTCCCGAAGAGGCCTTGGACACATATCTCTATGGATTTTATTTAAGATCTTCCCATCTCTCAAAAGATGTCAGTCATTTGGGTGGTCTGTGATCGCTTCTCTAAGATGGTCCATTTGGTACCCTTGTCTAAATTACCTTCCTCCTCTGATTTGGTGCCATTGTTCTTCCAGCATGTGGTTCGTTTACATGGCATTCCAGAGAATATCGTTTCTGACAGAGGTTCCCAGTTTGTTTCGAGGTTTTGGCGAGCCTTTTGTGGTAGGATGGGCATTGACTTGTCTTTTTCCTCGGGTTTCCATCCTCAGACTAATGGCCAGACCGAAAGAACCAATCAGACCTTGGAAACATATCTGAGATGCTTTGTTTCTGCTGATCAGGATGACTGGGTGTCCTTTTTGCCTTTGGCTGAGTTCGCCCTTAATAATCGGGCCAGCTCGGCTACCTTGGTTTCGCCGTTTTTCTGCAACTCTGGGTTCCATCCTCGTTTCTCTTCAGGGCAGGTTGAGTCTTTGGACTGTCCTGGTGTGGATACTGTGGTGGACAGGTTGCAGCAGATTTGGACTCATGTAGTGGACAATTTGACCTTGTCCCAGGAGAAGGCTCAACGTTTCGCTAATCGCAGACGCTGTGTGGGTCCCCGACTTCGTGTTGGGGATTTGGTTTGGTTATCTTCTCGTCATATTGCTATGAAGGTTTCCTCTCCTAAGTTTAAACCTCGTTTCATTGGTCCGTATAGGATTTCTGAGGTTCTTAATCCTGTGTCTTTTCGTCTGACCCTTCCAGATTCTTTTTCCATACATAACGTATTCCATAGGTCATTGTTGCAGAGATACGTGGCACCTATGGTTCCATCTGTTGATCCTCCTGCCCCGGTTTTGGTGGAGGGGGAGTTGGAGTATATTGTGGAGAAGATTTTGGATTCTCGTGTTTCAAGACGGAAACTCCAGTATCTGGTTAAGTGGAAGGGTTATGCTCAGGAAGATAATTCCTGGGTCTTTGCCTCTGATGTCCATGCTCCCGATCTTGTTCGTGCCTTTCATATGGCTCATCCTGGTCGTCCTGGGGGCTCTGGTGATGGTTCGGTGACCCCTCCTCAAGGGGGGGGTACTGTTGTGAATTCTGTGGCAGAGCTCCTTCCTGTGGTCACAAGTGGTACTTCGGCTGATTCTCTCTGTGAGCTTCCGTTGGTGGAGGAAAGTGGTACTGCGGCTTCTGAGTTTCCTTCCTCAGGTGATGTGGTGAAGTCGTTAGGTGCTGCTCTATTTAACTCCACCTAGTGCTTTGATCCTGGCCTCCAGTCAATGTTCTAGTATTCCTGTGGCCTGCTGCTCTGCATAGCTAAGTTCTGCTTTGCTATTTTGTTTGCTGTTTTTTTCTGTTCAGCTTGTCTATTTGTTTTTTCCTGCTTGCTGGAAGCTCTGGGACGCAGAGGGTGTACCTCCGTGCCGTTAGTTCGGTACGGAGGGTCTTTTTGCCCCCTTTGCGTGGTTTTTGTAGGGTTTTGTGTTGACCGCAAAGTTACCTTTCCTATCCTCGCTCTGTTCAGAAAGTCGGGCCTCACTTTGCTAAATCTATTTCATCTCTACGTTTGTCTTTTCATCTTAACTCACAGTCATTATATGTGGGGGCTGCCTTTTCCTTTGGGGTATTTCTCTGAGGCAAGGTAGGCTTATTTTCTATCTTCAGGCTAGCTAGTTTCTCAGGCTGTGCCGAGTTGCATAGGGAGCATTAGGCGCAATCCACGGCTGCCTCTAGTGTGGTTGGAGAGGATTAGGGATTGCAGTCAGCAGAGTTCCCACGTCTCAGAGCTCGTTCAATGTTTTTGGGTTATTGTCAGGTCACTGTATGTGCTCTGACCTCTATGTCCATTGTGGTACTGAATTACCTTATCATAATAGTCCCCATCCTGTCATGTGCTGCACCCATCCTGCGTCCCCATCCTGCGTCCCCATCTTGGTATGTGCTGCACCCATCCTGCGTCCCCATCCTGGTATGTGCTGCACCCATCCTGCGTGCCTATCCTGCGTCCCCATCCTGGTATGTGCTGCAACCATCCTGCGTCCCCATCCTGGTATGTGCTGCACCCATCCTGCGTCCCCATCCTGTCATGTGCTGCACCCATCCTGCGTCCCCATCCTGGTATGTGCTGCACCCATCCTGCGTCCCCATCCTGCGTCCCCATCCTGGTATGTGCTGCAACCATCCTGCGTCCCCATCCTGCGTCCTCATCCTGGTATGTGCTGCAACCATCCTGCGTCCCCATCCTGCGTCCCCATCCTGGTATGTGCTGCAACCATCCTGCGTCCCCATCCTGTCATGTGCTACACCCATCCGGGGGCCTGAGCAGGCGGGGACACCGGCGCGCTGTGGGGGTCAGGTGCCGGTATCGCCGCCAGCTCAGGTTCCCCAGCACTTACTATACTCACCTGTCTGTCCCGTTCCAGCGCTGCGCGCCGCCATCTTCCCGGTCTCCTGGCTGTGACTGTTCAGTCAGAGGGCGGCGCTGGCGCGCATTAAGCGCGTCATCGCGCCCTCTGAACTGAAGGTCACAGGCCGAAGACCGTGAAGATGGCGGCGCTCAGCGGTGGAACGCAGGACAGGTGAATATAGGCGATACTCACCCTCCTGGCGGTCCCTGCTTCTCTTTTAGAGATCGCGGTGTGCGTTCAGTGTGAACGCATACCGCGATCTCCCGGGAGCGTCACTCTGTGAGGCCCAGACTGCGCCGGCGCTTGCGCTTGCGCAGTCTATAAAGGCTTCGGACAGAGTGACGCTCCCAGCGTTATATTATAGATGCACTCTCCATAGGTAAACTCTATATTGTATAATGCACTCCACTAAGGCAGACTCTATAGTATAATATACCCTCATAGTTGGACTCTATAGTATAATGAGTTTGTATGTTCTCTCCGTGTTTGCGTGGGTTTCCTCCGGGCACTCCGGTTTCCTCCCACATTCCAAAGACATACTGATAGGGAATCTAGATTGTGAGCCCCATTGGGGACAGCGATGATAATGTGTGCAAAACTGTAAAGCGCTGCGGAATATGTTAGCGCTATATAAAAATAAAGATTATTATTATTATTATAATGCACTCCCAATAGGCAGATTCTTTATAATATAATGCACCCCCATAGGCAGGCTATATATTGTATAATGCATCCCCCATATGCAGACTATATTGTATAATGCACTCCCCATATGCAGACTCTATATAGTATAATGCAGATTGTATTTACAGTAGTATAATGCATCCCCCGTATGCAGACTCTATATTGTATAATGCACTCCCCATAGGCAAACTCTATGAATGGGGGGTGGGGTAGGGGTAACGGGACGGGGTGGGTGAAGGGGGAATGGAACGGGGTAGGTGAGGGGGGAATGGGATTGTGGGGGATGAGACGGAAATGGGGCAGGAGAAGGGAATGGGATGGGGGAGGAGGGAATGGGATAGGGGTGGGATGGGACGGTGTGTGTGAGGGGAGGAATGGGATGGGGTAGGTGAGGGGGGCAATGGGATGGTGGGGAATGAGACGGATGGGGCAGGAGAAGAGAATGGGATGGGGAGGAGGGAATGGGAGGGTGAGGGGGAAATAGGAAGGGGTGGGTGAGGGGAGGAATGGGATGGGGTAGGTGAGGGGGGCAATGGGTTGGTGGAAAATGGGACGGGATGGGGCAGGAGAAGGGAATGGGATGGGGAGGAGGGAATGGGAGGGTGAGGATAAATAGGACAGGGTGGGTGAGGGGGAAATAGGACAGGGTGGGTGAGGGGGGAATGGGACGGGATGGGTGATGGGGTAACGGGACAGGGTGGGTGAGGGGGAAATGGGATGGAGTTGGTGAAGGGGGGTGGGGTAGGGGTAATGGGTCGGGGTGGGTGAAGGGGGAATAGTACGGGGTAGGTGAGGAGGGAATGGGATGGTGGGGAATGGGACGGGGCAGGAGAAGGGAATGGGACAGTGTGTGAGGGGGAAATGGGACAGGGTGGGTGAGGGGGAATGGGACGGGGTGGTTGAGGGGGGGAACAGGACAGTGTGGGTGAGGGGGGGAACGGGACAGGGTGGGTGAGGGGGGAACGGGACAGGGTGGGTGAGGGGGGGAACGGGACAGGGTGGGTGAGGGGGGGAACGGGACAGGGTGGGTGAGGGGGGAACGGGACAGGGTGGGTGAGGGGGGGAACAGGACAGGGTGGGTGAGGGGGGAACGGGACAGGGTGGGTGAGGGGGGGAACGGGACAGGGTGGGTGAGGGGGGGAACGGGACAGGGTGGGTGAGGGGGGGAACGGGACAGGGTGGGTGAGGGGGGAACGGGACAGGGTGGGTGAGGGGGGAACGGGACAGGGTGGGTGAGGGGGGGAACGGGACAGGGTGGGTGAGGGGGGGAACGGGACAGGGTGGGTGAGGGGGGGAACGGGACGTGGTGGGTGAGGGGGGAACGGGACGGGGTGGGTGAGGGGGGAACGGGACGGGGTGGGTGAGGGGGGAACGGGACGGGGTGGGTGAGGGGGGAACGGGACGGGGTGGGTGAGGGGGAACGGGACGGGGTGGTTGAGGGGGGGAACGGGACGGGGTGGGTGAGGGGGGGAACGGGACGGGGTGGGTGAGGGGGGGAACGGGACGGGGTGGGTGAGGGGGGGAACGGGACGGGGTGGGTGAGGGGGGGAACGGGACGGGGTGGGTGAGGGGGTAACGGGACAAGGTGGGTGAGGGGGGAACGGGACAGGGTGGGTGAGGGGGGGAACGGATCGGGGTGGGTGAGGGGGGGAACGGATCGGGGTGGGTGAGGGGGGGAACGGATCGGGGTGGGTGAGGGGGGGAACGGATCGGGGTGGGTGAGGGGGGGAACGGATCGGGGTGGGTGAGGGGGGGAACGGATCGGGGTGGGTGAGGGGGGGAACGGATCGGGGTGGGTGAGGGGGGGAACGGATCGGGGTGGGTGAGGGGGGGAACGGATCGGGGTGGGTGAGGGGGGGAACGGATCGGGGTGGGTGAGGGGGGGAACGGATCGGGGTGGGTGAGGGGGGGAACGGATCGGGGTGGGTGAGGGGGGGAACGGATCGGGGTGGGTGAGGGGGGAACGGGACGGGGTGGGTGAGGGGGGGAACGGGACGGGGTTGGTGAGGGGGGAACGGGACGGGGTTGGTGAGGGGGGGAACGGGACGGGGTGGGTGAGGGGGGAACGGGACGGGGTGGGTGAGGGGGGAACGGGACGGGGTGGGTGAGGGGGGAACGGGACGGGGTGGGTGAGGAGGGGAACGGGGCGGGGTGGGTGGGTGGTGAATGGGACGGGGTGGGTGAGGGGGGAATAGGACGGGTGTGTGAGGGGGGAATGGGATGGGGCAGGAGAAGGGAATGGGGAGGAGGGAATGGGATGGGTTGGGGTAGGGGGGATGGGACGGGGTGGGTGAGGGGAGAAATGGGATGGTGGGGAATGGGACGGGGTGGGGCAGGAGAAGGGAATGGGATGGGGAGGAGGGAATGGGAGGGTGAGGGGGAATGGGACAGGGTGGGTGAGGGGGGAATGGGACGGGGTGGGTGAGGGGGGGAATGGGACGGGGTGAGTGAGGGGGGGAATGGGACGGGGTGGGTGAGGGGGGAATGGGTCGGGGTTGGTGAGGGTTGAATGGGACAGGGTGGGTGAGGGGGGAATGGGACAGGGTGGGTGAGGGGGGGAATGGGAAGGGGTGGGTGAGGGGGGGAATGGGACGGGGTGGGTGAGGGGGGGAATGGGACGTGGTGGGTGAGGGGGGAATGGGTCGGGGTGGGTGAGGGGGGAATGGGACGGGGTGGGTGAGGGGGGAATGGGACGGGGTGGGTGAGGGGGGAATGGGACGGGGTGGGTGAGGGGGGAATGGGTCGGGGTGGGTGAGGGGGGAATGGGACGGGGTGGGTGAGGGGGGAATGGGTCGGGGTGGGTGAGGGGGGAATGGGTCGGGGTGGGTGAGGGGGGAATGGGTCGGGGTGGGTGAGGGGGGGAATGGGTCGGGGTGGGTGAGGGGGGGAATGGGTCGGGGTGGGTGAGGGGGGGAATGGGTCGGGGTGGGTGAGGGGGGGAATGGGTCGGGGTGGGTGAGGGGGGGAATGGGTCGGGGTGGGTGAGGGGGGGAATGGGTCGGGGTGGGTGAGGGGGGGAATGGGTCGGGGTGGGTGAGGGGGGGAATGGGACAAGGTGAGACAAGGTGGGTGAGGGGAGGAATAGGACGGGGTGTGTGATTGGGTAATGGGATGGGGCAGAAGGGAATGGGACGGGGTGGGTGAGGGGGGAATGGGTCGGGGTGGGTGAGGGGGGAATGGGTCGGGGTGGGTGAGGGGGGAATGGGACGGGGTGGGTGAGGGGGGAATGGGTCGGGTGGGTGAGGGGGGAATGGGTCGGGTGGGTGAGGGGGGAATGGGACGGGGTGGGTGAGGGGGGAATGGGTCGGGGTGGGTGAGGGGGGAATGGGTCGGGGTGGGTGAGGGGGGGAATGGGTCGGGGTGGGTGAGGGGGGGAATGGGTCGGGGTGGGTGAGGGGGGAATGGGTCGGGTGGGTGAGGGGGGAATGGGTCGGGTGGGTGAGGGGGGAATGGGACGGGGTGGGTGAGGGGGGAATGGGTCGGGGTGGGTGAGGGGGGAATGGGTCGGGGTGGGTGAGGGGGGAATGGGTCGGGGTGGGTGAGGGGGGAATGGGTCGGGGTGGGTGAGGGGGGGAATGGGTCGGGGTGGGTGAGGGGGGGAATGGGTCGGGGTGGGTGAGGGGGGAATGGGTCGGGGTGGGTGAGGGGGGGAATGGGTCGGGGTGGGTGAGGGGGGGAATGGGTCGGGGTGGGTGAGGGGGGGAATGGGTCGGGGTGGGTAAGGGGGGGAATGGGACAAGGTGAGACAAGGTGGGTGAGGGGAGGAATAGGACGGGGTGTGTGATTGGGTATTGGGATGGGGCAGGAGAAGGGAATGGGACGGGGTGGGTGATTTTCTCTGATGAAGCCCTTTAATACTGTTTCGAAGGATTCTACTTCTGGAAGGATGATTGTCTGGAGAAGGTGAGCGCTGCCTTCAGTCCGGTGTCCGGTATTGTTTTTTTTTTATCACTTCTACACTTTTTTTTTTAAATAAAAGGTGTCACACGGACCTTAACACAATTAAAGCTACAACCGATCACCACCAATAACCAGTTCTATTGACAGAAGAATTAATACGTTTCTGCTCAGATTACGCCAATGAAGACTATTTTTTCTGCTATTTCTTTGGTAGTAAAAAAAAATGCAGAAAAACACGTAACTTTGGAAAGACCTCAGCGGCTGCCCCCGGAAGAGACAGAAATTGCTGTTTTTTACACTGTCCCCCCACTTGGATTGTTTTCTCCCTTTTCAGCACATTCTATTTCCAAAATGAATGACGTCATTCTGCACTACAGCTCGTCCCGCAGGAAACAACTTGTCCTGAGGCGAACACTGAAAAAGGAATGGAGGAAAAATGTGAAACATGGCTTCAAGGGGTTAATGACCACGTGACACCAGCTGATTTTGCTTGCACTGCTTTGCCCTGTGACTTCACAGCGTTGTGGGCAGTGATTACTTCGCGACAGTACAGTTCTCTGACCGTAAAGTGCTTTTTTGCCTCAGCTGTAAATATCAGCCCTGTTGTCAAGGGATGACGTCACTATAGAAATAGCGCCCTCTGACCGAGCAGCACGCATGCGCTGATTTCTACGCTCGCTCCCGAGTCAGCGCCGCGCCTACGTCAGCAGAAACGCTTTCCTGACCTCTGATTGGTGGGTTCGTATTTGCGTCATGACATGTTCACCCTCCCTGGCTTCTGATTGGTCACATTCCGCGAATTGTCGAAATTCAAACAGACTCTGCAGCAGCGCGGTGTACGGCGGAGGAGAGCGAGACGTGGGGTTAAATAGCGGCACCGGGCGACGCGGCAGGTAATGTGCGCCGGAGAGGACGTGCTGCTGTGAGTGACCGCGGGTGCCGGGGAGGCTGCGGGGCGTTGTGTGAGCGGTACATGGGAAGCGAATGTGCGGCAGCGTTATATAGTGTTAATGCGAGGCCTGTGTCCCCCTATATCACTTCTATGGACGGTGATATCCTGTATTATACCCCAGAGCTGCGCTCACTATTCTGCTGGTGCAGTCACTGTGTACATACATTACTGATCCTGAGTTACATCCTGTATTATACCCCAGAGCTGCACTCACTATTCTGCTGGTGCAGTCACTGTGTACATACATTACATTACTGATCCTGAGTTACATCCTGTATTATACTCCAGAGCTGCACTCACTATTCTGCTGGTGCAGTCACTGTGTACATACATTACATTACTGATCCTGAGTTACATCCTGTATTATACTCCAGAGCTGCACTCACTATTCTGCTGGTGCAGTCACTGTGTACATACATTACATTACTGATCCTGAGTTACCTCCTGTATTATACTCCAGAGCTGCACTCACTATTCTGCTGGTGCAGTCACTGTGTACATACATTACTGATCCTGAGTTACATCCTGTATTATACCCCAGAGCTGCTCTCACTATTCTGCTGGTGCAGTCACTGTGTACATACATTACATTACTGATCCTGAGTTACATCCTGTATTATACCCCAGAGCTGCACTCACTATTCTGCTGGTGCAGTCACTGTGTACATACATTACTGATCCTGAGTTACATCCTGTATTATACCCCAGAGCTGCACTCACTATTCTGCTGGTGTAGTCACTGTGTACATACATTACATTACTGATCCTGAGTTACCTCCTGTATTATACTCCAGAGCTGCACTCACTATTCTGCTGGTGCAGTCACTGTGTACATACATTACTGATCCTGAGTTACATCCTGTATTATACCCCAGAGCTGCTCTCACTATTCTGCTGGTGCAGTCACTGTGTACATACATTACATTACTGATCCTGAGTTACCTCCTGTATTATACTCCAGAGCTGCACTCACTATTCTGCTGGTGCAGTCACTGTGTACATACATTACTGATCCTGAGTTACATCCTGTATTATACCCCAGAGCTGCACTCCCTATTCTGCTGGTGCAGTCACTGTGTACATACATTACATTACTGATCCTGAGTTACATCCTGTATTATACTCCAGAGCTGCACTCACTATTCTGCTGGTGTAGTCACTGTGTACATACATTACATTACTGATCCTGAGTTACCTCCTGTATTATACTCCAGAGCTGCACTCACTATTCTGCTGGTGCAGTCACTGTGTACATACATTACTGATCCTGAGTTACATCCTGTATTATACCCCAGAGCTGCTCTCACTATTCTGCTGGTGCAGTCACTGTGTACATACATTACATTACTGATCCTGAGTTACATCCTGTATTATACCCCAGAGCTGCACTCACTATTCTGCTGGTGTAGTCACTGTGTACATACATTACATTACTGATCCTGAGTTACCTCCTGTATTATACTCCAGAGCTGCACTCACTATTCTGCTGGTGCAGTCACTGTGTACATACATTACTGATCCTGAGTTACATCCTGTATTATACCCCAGAGCTGCTCTCACTATTCTGCTGGTGCAGTCACTGTGTACATACATTACATTACTGATCCTGAGGTACATCCTGTATTATACCCCAGAGCTGCTCTCACTATTCTGCTGGTGCAGTCACTGTGTACATACATTACATTACTGATCCTGAGTTACATCCTGTATTATACTCCAGAGCTGCACTCACTATTCTGCTGGTGCAGTCACTGTGTACATACATTACATTACTGATCCTGACTTACATCCTGTATTATACTCCACAGCTGTACTCACTATTCTGCTGGTGCAGTCACTGTGTACATACATTACTGATCCTGAGTTACATCCTGTATTATACTCCAGAGCTGCACTCACTATTCTGCTGGTGCAGTCACTGTGTACATACATTACATTACTGATCCTGAGTTACATCCTGTATTATACCCCAGAGCTGCACTCAGTATTCTGCTGGTGCAGTCACTGTGTACATACATTACATTACTGATCCTGAGTTACATCCTGTATTATACTCCAGAGCTGCACTCACTATTCTGCTGGTGGAGTCACTGTGTACATACATTACATTACTGATCCTGAGTTACATCCTGTATTATACTCCAGAGCTGCACTCACTATTCTGCTGGTGCAGTCACTGTGTACATACATTACATTACTGATCCTGAGTTACATCCTGTATTATACCCCAGAGCTGCACTCACTATTCTGCTGGTGCAGTCACTGTGTACATACATTACATTACTGATCCTGAGTTACCTCCTGTATTATACTCCAGGGCTGCACTCACTATTCTGCTGGTGGAGTCACTGTGTACATACATTACATTACTGATCCTGAGTTACAGTTTGTATTATACCCCAGAGCTGCACTCACTATTCTGCTGGTGGAGTCACTGTGTACATACATTACTGATCCTGAGTTACAGTTTGTATTATACTCCAGAGCTGCACTCACTATTCTGGTGCAGTCACTGTGTACTTACATTACATTACTGATCCTGAGTTACCTCCTGTATTATACCCCAGAGCTGCGCTCACTATTCTGCTGGTGCAATCACTGTGTACATACATTACTGATCCTGAGTTACATCCTGTATTATACCCCAGAGCTGCGCTCACTATTCTGCTGGTGCAGTCACTATTCTGCTGGTGCCGTCACTGTGTACATACATTACATTACTGATCCTGAGTTACATCCTGTATTATACCCCAGAGCTGCACTCACTATTCTGCTGGTGCAGTCACTGTTTACATACATTACATTACTGATCCTGAGTTACATCCTGTATTATACCCCAGAGCTGCACTCACTATTCTGCTGGTGCAGTCACTGTGTACATACATTACATTACTGATCCTGAGTTACAGTTTGTATTATACCCCAGAGCTGCACTCACTATTCTGCTGGTGGAGTCACTGTGTACATACATTACATTACTGATCCTGAGTTACATCCTGTATTATACCCCAGAGCTGCACTCACTATTCTGCTGGTGGAGTCACTGTGTACATACATTACATTACTGATCCTGAGTTACAGTTTGTATTATACTCCAGAGCTGCACTCACTATTCTGGTGCAGTCACTGTGTACTTACATTACATTACTGATCCTGAGTTACCTCCTGTATTATACCCCAGAGCTGCGCTCACTATTCTGCTGGTGCAATCACTGTGTACATACATTACTGATCCTGAGTTACATCCTGTATTATACCCCAGAGCTGCGCTCACTATTCTGCTGGTGCAGTCACTATTCTGCTGGTGCCGTCACTGTGTACATACATTACATTACTGATCCTGAGTTACATCCTGTATTATACTCCAGAGCTGCACTCACTATTCTGCTGGTGCAGTCACTGTGTACTTACATTACATTACTGATCCTGAGTTACCTCCTGTATTATACCCCAGAGCTGCGCTCACTATTCTGCTGGTGCAATCACTGTGTACATACATTACTGATCCTGAGTTACATCCTGTATTATACCCCAGAGCTGCGCTCACTATTCTGCTGGTGCAATCACTGTGTACATACATTACATTACTGATCCAGAGTTACATCCTGTATTATACCCCAGAGCTGCGCTCACTATTCTGCTGGTGCAGTCACTATTCTGCTGGTGCCATCACTGTGTACATACATTACATTACTGATCCTGAGTTACATCCTGTATTATACTCCAGAGCTGCACTCACTATTCTGCTGGTGCAGTCACTGTGTACTTACATTACATTACTGATCCTGAGTTACCTCCTGTATTATACCCCAGAGCTGCGCTCACTATTCTGCTGGTGCAATCACTGTGTACATACATTACATTACTGATCCTGAGTTACATCCTGTATTATACCCCAGAGCTGCGCTCACTATTCTGCTGGTGCAATCACTGTGTACATACATTACTGATCCTGAGTTACATCCTGTATTATACCCCAGAGCTGCGCTCACTATTCTGCTGGTGCAATCACTGTGTACATACATTACATTACTGATCCTGAGTTACATCCTGTATTATACCCCAGAGCTGCACTCACTATTCTGCTGGTGCAGTCAGTGTACATACATTACATTACTGATCCTGAGTTACATCCTGTATTATACCCCAGAGCTGCACTCACTATTCTGCTGGTGCAGTCACTGTGTACATACATTACTGATCCGGAGTTACATCCTGTATTGTACCCCAGAGCTGCACTCACTATTCTGCTGGTGCAGTCACTGTGTACATACATTACATTACTGATCCTGAGTTACATCCTGTATTATACTCCAGAGCTGCGCTCACTATTCTGCTGGTGCAGTCACTGTGTACATACATTACATTACTCATCCTGAGTTACATCCTGTATTATACCCCAGAGCTGCGCTCACTATTCTGCTGGTGCAATCACTGTGTACATACATTACATTACTGATCCAGAGTTACATCCTGTATTATACCCCAGAGCTGCACTCACTATTCTGCTGGTGCAGTCACTGTGTACTTACATTACATTACTGATCCTGAGTTACATCCTGTAATATACCCCAGAGCTGCGCTCACTATTCTGCTGGTGCAATCACTGTGTACATACATTACATTACTGATCCTGAGTTACATCCTGTATTATACCCCAGAGCTGCGCTCACTATTCTGCTGGTGCAGTCACTGTGTACATACATTACATTACTGATCCTGAGTTACATCCTGTATTATACCCCAGAGCTGCGCTCACTATTCTACTGGTGCAGTCACTGTGTACATACATTACTGATCCTGCGTTACATCCTGTATTATACTCCAGAGCTGCACTCACTATTCTGCTGGTGCAGTCACTGTGTACATACATTACATTACTCATCCTGAGTTACATCCTGTATTATACCCCAGAGCTGCACTCACTATTCTGCTGGTGCAGTCACTGTGTACATACATTACATTACTGATCCTGAGTTACATCCTGTATTATACTCCAGAGCTGCACTCACTATTCTGCTGGTGCAGTCACTGTGTACATACATTACTGATCCTGAGTTAAATCCTGTTTTATACTCCAGAGCTGCACTCACTATTCTGCTGGTGCAGTCACTGTGTACATACATTACATTACTGATCCTGAGTTACATCCTGTATTATACTCCAGAGCTGCACTCACTATTCTGCTGGTGCAGTCACTGTGTACATACGTTACTGATCCTGAGTTAAATCCTGTATTATACTCCAGAGCTGCACTCACTATTCTGCTGGTGCAGTCACTGTGTACATACATTACATTACTGATCCTGAGTTACATCCTGTATTATACTCCAGAGCTGCACTCACTATTCTGCTGGTGCAGTCACTGTGTACATACATTACATTACTCATCCTGAGTTACATCCTGTATTATACCCCAGAGCTGCACTCACTATTCTGCTGGTGCAGTCACTGTGTACATACATTACATTACTGATCCTGAGTTACATCCTGTATTATACTCCAGAGCTGCACTCACTATTCTGCTGGTGCAGTCACTGTGTACATACATTACTGATCCTGAGTTAAATCCTGTATTATACTCCAGAGCTGCACTCACTATTCTGCTGGTGCAGTCACTGTGTACATACATTACATTACTGATCCTGAGTTACATCCTGTATTATACTCCAGAGCTGCACTCACTATTCTGCTGGTGCAGTCACTGTGTACATACATTACTGATCCCGAGTTACATCCTGTATTATACTCCAGAGCTGCACTCACTATTCTGCTGGTGCAGTCACTGTGTACATACACTACATTACTGATCCTGAGTTACATCCTGTATTATACCCCAGAGCTGCACTCACTATTCTGCTGGTGCAGTCACTGTGTACATACATTACATTACTGATCCTGAGTTACATCCTGTATTATACTCCAGAGCTGCACTCACTATTCTGCTGGTGCAGTCACTGTGTACATACATTACTGATCCTGAGTTACATCCTGTATTATACTCCAGAGCTGTACTCACTATTCTGCTAGTACAGTCACTGTGTACATACATTTTATTACTGATCCTGAGTTACAACCTGTATTATACCCCAGAGCTGCACTCACTATTCTGCTGGTGCAGTCACTGTGTACATACATTACATTACTGATCCTGAGTTACATCCTGTATTATACTCCAGAGCTGCACTCACTATTCTGCAGTCGTGGTGTACATACATTTCTCATTGTTTGCATATACTGTTCCTTATGTTGGGAACCTCCTCCCCCTGCATACATTGTTTCCAGGGTTCCATGTGTTGCCTCCTGTGCACACCTTTATAGTGGTTCCCCAGCTCCTCTGTACACGGCTTTGTTGGCGGTATTGTGCAGACCTCCCATCTTTATCTACCTCCCATTTGCGCGTAGATGATGGCTGTCTGTGCGGACCACGCTTTTCTCTAGTGACTTTCTAAACAGTCGCTGCATAGAAGAGCAGCTGCCGTGGTGGAGCTGTAGGAGCGGGGAGCCGCCTGTCGGGCAGAGATGGTTTATTACCGACTCTTCCTTCCTGATCGCTGTGTATATGGAGACAAGTGGATACAGAATAGGCGGTGCTGACAGCGCTTCCTCTTCTGATCCCTGCAATCATTGGGTTTAAGGAAGGAGCAGGAACTGCTGGTTTCTGGGAGATCCGGCCAGCTGTTATGCAGGCAGATGGTTGAATTTCCACTGTAACTGGGGCTAATTTACCAGCTCCAGTTACAGGGGTAATCGGATAAAAAAAAAAAAAATCTTTGCTGCTTGTTTTGGGGACACAAAGAACCATGGCATGGTCTGCTGCCACCTGGAGGCTGATGCTATTATTACTTTCTAAATGAAAACTGGCTCCTCCTTAGCAGACTGTACGTCGCCTGCCAGCCTGAGGCACCCTCAGTTTTGGCTAGGTTGGTATGAGACCTGCTTTATTCGTTAGGTGCTAACTGTCTTTTTGCTTGTCAGCTGGACCGTGTTCAGGGCAACAAGGTGTAATTGTGCGCTCTTTATTCAGTCGCCATGACAGCACAACGAGAGAGGGGATCCGCCCTTCAGGGACAGGAAACCTCAGACATAAAAGGGCGGCACCTCACTCACCCGCCAGTTGGTTTCCTGTCCCTGACAGTGGAACCTCTTCAGACAGGCCCAGAGAAGAGGGTTGAAGATAGAAGCTATCCCACTCCTGACAGGCCGATGCAGGTAGCGGGGGTCCCCTACCTCGGCCTGATCAGGGGGATGGAAGCACCACACGGCAGGGGGACTGTCTGTGTAGGTGACAGCAGGAGGAAGCAGCCCTAAGCGGGGGGCTTGACTTCTGTGGTGCCGCTGTTCACCTGGTACGTGAGGCCCAATGGTGCGCATCTGCCGGAGCTCCTGGGGTCGGTCCGCCGCTGCTGCTGGGGTCTGCGGTGGCTAGGTGAGCGCTGCCGTCCTTGCTCGGCGCGTCTGCTCTCAGCACCGCGTCCGCGTCCGGAAGGGGCGTGTCCTGATGACGCGGGTGCGGCGCGGGGCGATGACGCGGCCGCGCATGCGCGGTAGCGTCTTATCCTGGCTAATGGCGGCGCCCGGCGTCGCAGGGGGGGATTTTGGCCTCAGGGAGTCTGGCGCTCTACGGGCGCTAGCGGAGGCAGTACCAATTAGCGGTGCACCGAGGGATGTCCCTGCTGACCCCCCATCCGGGGGTGGTACCCAGGGGGATGGATTTAAACGCTGCACTGAGGCCTCAACATTGTTCCTGTCCACCATCTTGGAATGGAGTCTCTGGAAGGAACACCGCAGCTGGGCGGTGAGCAGCAGCAGTTACCTGAACAACCTTTGAGCAGCTCCCAGCGGCGGTCTAGTGGCAGTAGTCGCGCTGGTAGAGCCAAAGAAACTCAGAAGTCAACTAAGTCCTCTGGCCGTAAGAAATCTCCGGCTAAGAAGGACCCCCCGATCACGGTACCATTCACTGCAGGGATGGGTAAGTGAGCTTCGTGAAAGTACATTTCTGATAGCTGTCCCTCCTTGTATTCCCTCTCTCCTTATTAGGGGAGGAAATCTGTGTCCAAATCCAAACATAGAGAGTGTGCCATCTGTACGGAACCTCTTCCGGATGGACATAAAAAGAAATTGTGCAGCATCTGCATTCAACAATTAATTGAGGACGAGACCCCTGACCTTACGTCTACTCTTAGGGATCTGGTTAGACAGGAGGTCAGAGATTCCATAAGGTCTCAGAAGACAGTTTCAAAAAAGAGGAAGGAGATATTATCCCCAGCCTCGGATGTAGATTCAGACACGGGTGGTGTGAGTTCGGATTCTCATCCGTCATCATCATCAGAGGACGTGGAATCTAGTCGAACCTGTCTATCACTGGACAGGGTTAACCGCTTAGTCAAAGCTGTCAATAGCACTATGGGCATTGAGGAGACCCAGGCGGAATGTTCCATCCAGGATATAATGTTTAAGGGCATAGATCGCAAATCCAGAAGAGTATTTCCCGTAGTTGATAAAGTTAAGTCTCTGATTACGAGAGAATGGAAAAAACCCGAAAGGAAGGGGTCTCTCCCACCAGCGTTCAAAAGAAGATATCCCTTTGAGGAAGAAGCTTCTTCCCCCTGGGACAAGGTCCCGAAACTGGATGCGGCGGTGGCTAAAGCATGTAAAAAGACGTCTCTTCCGTTTGAGGATCTGGGGAGCCTAAAAGACCCGCTTGATAGGAAAGCTGAGGTATTCCTTAAAGGAGCTTGGGAAACATCAGCGGGTTCCCTGAGACCAGCGATTGCGGCCACCTGCACTGCCCGGTCGTTGATGGTATGGCTGGGTAATCTAGAAAACCAGCTCAAGGATAAGGTTCCTAGGAGCGAGATCCTATCATCTATGTCTATGATTCAGGATGCAGCAGCCTTCCTTGCGGATGCGTCAGCCGATTCTGTTAGGCTAGCGGCAAGGTCATCAGCACTGTCCAATGCGGCCCGTAGGGCTCTTTGGATAAAATGCTGGCCAGGAGACTTGCAGGCCAGATCAAAACTATGTGGCATCCCCTGTGAGGGGGTTCATTTGTTTGGCCCAGTGCTGGATGAGCTTCTAGAAAAAGCAGGTGACAGTAAGAAGCGATTCCCTCTCCTAGCAAGACCCTTCTATAGACGGGACTATAATAGAGGAGGGCCATATCGCCGAAGATCGGACAGGGATTCAAATAGAGAATCGACCAGATACAACTCTTACAGGGGAAGAGGTAGAGGTTACATGTTTAACTCTTCTAGAGACTCTAAAAAGCATCAATGACTGGCGGCCCAGGTGGGCGGTAGGCTTTTGGCCTTCTACCCAGCCTGGGTAAAAATCACCAATAGTCCATGGATACTCAGTATCATTAAAGAGGGGCTAAAGTTCCAATTCCACCATACCCCCCTGGAAAAATTCAAATTAACTCCTATCCGTTCTTCTCCCGCAGAACAGTTGGCGTTGGAGTCAGAGGTTCGAGATCTCCAAAAAAAGGGGGTTCTCGTTAAAGTACCTACGGAGGAACAAGGTACGGGGTTTTACTCCCCTTTATTCCTGGTAAAGAAGCCAGATGGATCTTATCGTACCATCATCAATCTGAAGGGCCTGAATGTATTCCTGCTGGTCCCATCCTTTAAAATGGAATCTGTGAAGTCGGCAATAAAGCTTCTTTTTCACAATTGCTTCATGGTTGTCTTAGATCTGAAAGACGCCTATTATCATGTCCCGATACATGCAACTCATCAGCGCTTTCTCAGGGTGGCGATTTCTCTTGCCGGCACAGTGGAGCACTTTCAATATCGGGCACTCCCCTTTGGTGTTGCAGTCGCACCTCGGGTGTTCACTAAGATTATGGTGGAGGTTATGGCACACCTTCATGAGCAAAATATACTAATAATTCCCTATCTGGATGATTTATTGATCGTTGGGCGCTCAGAGGTACACTGTAAAGAACAGTTGGGAAAAGTGATGGCGGCGTTACACAACTTAGGATGGATTATCAATCTCAAAAAGTCGCGTCTTCAGCCCTCAACATCACAGCAGTTCTTGGGTCTTACTGTGGATTCAGCTCAGCAGGAATGTCGCCTGCCAGACTCAAAAGTTGATACTATTCACCGGCTGGCCTCCAGGGCAATTAGTAATCCCGTAGTTTCCCTAAGAAGTGCTATGTCACTCTTAGGTTCACTTACTTCTTGTTTTCCGGCGGTGATGTGGGCACAGTTTCACTCCAGGGCTCTGCAATGGGATGTTCTGCATAATTTTCAGCGTCTGGGCGCTAACCTTGACAAAAAATTTTCCCTATCTGTAGAAGCCACGGGTTCACTAAGGTGGTGGACACACATCCCTAATCTGCGTAAAGGGGTACCTTGGACATATCATATATCACGGGTAATAACAACGGATGCTAGCCCCACGGGGTGGGGAGCACACTGGGAGGGCAATTGCATTCAGGGTCTGTGGTCCCATTCTGAGCGAGACACGTCCTCCAATCTGAAGGAATTGATGGCGGTGGAACGCGCCTTAGATAGGTTCCTTATACCTCTGCAGGGTAGACATGTTAGGATACTCTCTGACAACCAGGTGACCGTTGCTTATGTGAACCACCAAGGAGGTACACGGTCTAGGTCATTAATGAACGTTACAAATCATATCTTTCAGATGGCCGAAAATCACCTGCTCTCCCTTACGGCCCTTCATATAAAGGGAAATCTAAATACCATGGCCGATTACTTAAGCCGCAACGAGCTCAGACAAGGGGACTGGTCTCTAAAACCGGCTGTCTTCAATCAGATCGTGCGGTTGTGGGGATGTCCAGAGATAGATCTGTTTGCCAGTCGAGGAAACAAGAAACTCCATCAATTCTGTTCCCTAGACCCAAGGGACAACCCGTACGCAGTCGACGCTCTTCTGATCCCCTGGAATTTCAATCTCGCCTACGCTTTCCCTCCTCTGAATCTCATTCCTATAGTTCTGAGGAAAATTCGCGAAGACGGAGCCCGAGTGGTTTTAATAGCCCCATTCTGGCCCAGAAGGTCTTGGTTCCCATGGTTGAGAAGCATGTCCATTTCCCAACCATGGATCCTCCCAGAAATACCGGACCTCCTTTCCCAGGGTCCAGTCTTCCATCCACGAGTAACCAACTTGCACCTGACAGCGTGGAACTTGAGAGGTCACTTCTGAAAGGAAAGGGATTCTCCCAGAATCTTGTAAATACTCTACTTAAAAGTAGGAAAGCCTCCACGACTAGCATTTATGTTAGGGTATGGAGGAAGTTCCTATCAAGTTCAGGAGCACAAATCGATCAAAAACCTGATATTGCTCAGATCCTAGAATTTTTACAGAAGGGCCTAGAGTTAGGCTTAGCCACCAGCACCCTTAGAGTTCAGGTTTCAGCTCTAGGGGCACTATATAATTCCAATATAGCCAGTAATCACTGGATAACAAGGTTTTTCAAAGCGGTCACCAGATCCAGGCCGGTTGTTAAACAGAGAATAGTTCCATGGGACCTAAATCTTGTGCTCTCAGCTCTAACACAAGCTCCGTTCGAGCCTATTGACTCTGTCCCGATCAAGATCCTGTCGGTCAAAACAGCCCTCTTAGTTGCTCTTACATCGGCAAGAAGGGTTAGTGATCTTCAGGCATTATCCAGGCAACGTCCATATATGCAATTTTTGGAAGATAGAGTGGTGATGAGGCCTGACCCTCTTTATCTTCCAAAGGTTGCCTCAAAATTTCATAGATCCCAGGAGGTGATCCTACCTTCATTTTGTCCTAATCCCTCTAACAATAAGGAGCAGAGATTTCATTGTTTGGACGTACGTAGGTGCCTTCTTAAATACATTTCAGTAACAGACACCTGGAAAAAAGACCACGCATTATTTTTATCCTACCAGGGGGTTAGGAAGGGACTTAGAGTGTCAAAAAATACCCTAGCCAGATGGATTAGGGAGGCGATATCTCTTGCTTATACCGCAGGTGGCGTGGAGATTCCAGAAGGTATAAAGGCTCACTCCACTCGTGCGGTAGCCACATCCTGGGCTGAGAGAGCAGAAGTATCGATTGAGGACATCTGTAAGGCGGCCACATGGTCTTCTCCATCCACCTTTCTTAGACACTATAGATTAGATCTAGGTGGCTCCTCCGACCTCACGTTTGGGAGAAGGGTGCTGGAAGCTATTATCCCTCCCTAGTCACCTTTTCACTTCTCTGAAAGTCTCTCGTTGTGCTGTCATGGCGACTGAATAAATACGTACGCTACTCACCTGGTAGCAGTGTTTTTTCAGGAGCCATGACAGCACCCTTATATTCCCTACCCTCTTTGTTTATGGGTTCAACACTTCCTTTAGAAAATTCCTAAGTTTATTCACTGGGTGAATTGTACCATATATTAATATTGTTTATGTGCTACTAACCTAGAAGGTCCTTTCATACTCTGTAAACCAACTGGCGGGTGAGTGAGGTGCCGCCCTTTTATGTCTGAGGTTTCCTGTCCCTGAAGGGCGGATCCCCTCTCTCGTTGTGCTGTCATGGCTCCTGAAAAAACACTGCTACCAGGTGAGTAGCGTACGTATTTCACTTACGTTTGCATGTATCTTGCTGTATCAGACATTCTTGTCATTTTTATGGTGATTTCTTTGTATGCATACTATTTGTTTCTGTAGTAGATGGTTACGGTGTACCTTTGGTTGATCCCTATAACATGTTTCTTAAATCTGTTTCACCCACGTAGAGACGCAGAGTGCAGGCTGTAATTGTGCAATCTGGACCTTCTCGTCAGTATAGCTGAACTGGACTACCTTGGTACTGTCAGTGGTTTGGTACAGGGGAGGTGGCCCATACGCCAGCTACTGCCTGCCTGCCCACCCACCCCACATAGTGCGTATGTGTAGCATGGAACAGAACGTTGGATTTAGGATCTTTGGGACAGCTGAGATCACCTCTCCCCCACCCCCTTTCCTCACTGTTTCACCTCCTCCGCTTAAGGTAGTTTGGGAGGGTAGGTCCAGCGAGGAGAGGTTCGGGCCTGTGATGCCTGGTTGCCGAGTCCTATCAACGGCTGAGTTCAGTGCTGCTGAGCGCTCTAGTAATTTCTTGCTGTACAGCATGCCGTTTCAGTCTGCTCTCCATGTATCACCCTCGACTCTCCATGCTGGGGTCATGCGATGACCTGGGTTAGGTGGGGTGGATGGCGTGGTGGTGTTGGCTGCCCTGGCGCAGCGGTTCTGTGCAGCTGGCATTGCTGCAGCTGTGGGATCCTTGCATGCGCCGTCCTGCTTTTGCCTGTCACCAGAGAGCAACAGACACAAGCGACACAGCAGTTCTCTTCTGAAACCATGGACAGAGTAGACTGTTGACATCTGAGGCTGGTATTTGGTTCTCCTCAGCAACTTTTCTTAAAGCACTGCTCACTGTCGTTTTTCCCCGCTCTTATAATTTTGGGGTCCAGAGAAGACTATGCAGGCCCATCGGCGCAGCCCGCACTAGTCACTCATGTATGTTTGCCCTTTGAAGAACATTACAGGCTAATCGATGGCCTACTATATCTCCTGTACTCCTCTGCCTCCCTCACTGCTTGTGCCTGCTCAAGGGACCTCTGTAATGGGAGAAGAGTATAGCCCCATGTGCTTGGGCTTGTAATCTAGCTCCGTCAGTAGCTGAACTAACCAGTTTGTCAAGGACACTAGTTACTGTTGTGGAGCGTTTGACAATGGTGGCTGCTGCCTTGGGAGCTCCGACTGCTGCTGTGAGTCGGACCCTCCTGCCCGTATGGCCAGTCTTGCCCGATATCTGAGCGGCCTCACTTTACCTCATCCTCCAGGTCTCCCTCTCTGGAAGAAGTCCACGATCTTTCTCCCCCTCTTAGGAAGTACTCTTCCCTCAACCCTCAGACTCTAGCTAGATCCAGCTTAGAGCCTATGTTAGGCCACGGTCACACCCTCAGTATTTGGTCAGTATGTTTAAGCCAAAACCAGGAGTGGAACAATCAGGAGAAGATGAGGGAGATGGTCTGGTGTCTGACTCCTCTCTAGTTCTCTAGAGGTGATGTTAGATGATCCCACCCTGTCCTCCACTAAAACATGTTTCCTTAGGAGAGTCAAGCGCGTGACTAGGTCTGGAACTAAATTGGACAAGGTCATTGCTGATTCCACGGATGTCAGAAGCACCGTGGTTCCCCCAGGCCAGACCCAGCTGTCTATTTCAAAGCCTGGGTGCTTTGCATTTCTGCCCCTCAATAGTTTCCAGCATTGGTGGATTCTGGCAGTCTGGTCAGACCCAGTCTCCCAGAGGTCAAGAAGATCATCCTTTTAAATTTAGTCCCATCGTGTGTTCCCTCTGTTTGAGTGGTAAGCCCCCCAGAGGCAGTAGAGGAAGTTAACGTCTGACAGGAGCCTCCCACTTGGGGATTCTTCGTGGTTGGATGGCCTCTTGAGGGAGGCATGGCTGGGGGCAGTTAGCGATTTATGGGTCATAGTGGTAGTCTCCTCTGGCTACAGTATAATTTGTCACTTTTCTGTTTTTTTTTTCAAATCTCGTTCCCCCATTATAAGAGCCAATCAAGCCATAGCATCCCTGATTCAAGCAGGATTAATCATCAGAGGGTTCTACTCAAACACATTTGTCCTCCCCAAAAAGGATGGTTCAGTACGACCCATTCTGGATGTAAGACTGCTGAACAAATGGCTGCAGCTACGTCACTTCAGGATGGAGTCACTCCGGTCATTCGCAGCATCCACAGAGGCAGGGAGTTTGTCCTCCATATTCAGGATGGCTAAGGCTACGTTCACATTTGCGTTGTGCGGTGCTGCGTCGGCGACGCAACGCATGCAAAAAACGCTTTCAAAACGCAGCTTTTTGTGACGCATGCGTTCATTTTTTATTCATGATTTTTGGCGCAGAAAAAACTGCATCATGCAGCGTTTTCTGTTGCGCCAAAAAACGCGTGCTTCACAAAACGCAAGACAACGCATGTCCATGCGCCCCCCATGTTAAATATAGGGGCGCATGGTGCATGCGTCGCCGCGGCTGCGCCTGACGCAGCCCCGCAAAACGCTAATGTGAACGTAGCCTAATCTTCATGAACCTATCTTTCTGACTCATCAATGATTTATTCGCTTTGCAGATTGCCCTGTTGATGACCCATCCGAATTGTTCCAGGGAATCAAGACAAAGTCTGTGTTAATTCCAACACAGCGGCTTTGGTTTCTAGGGATCATATTCAACACAGTTCAAGCATCACTCTTCCTTTCAGAGGAGAAAAGGCTAGCACTGCCATCCTCTGTCCAAATTCTGAAGGGTCCAGAAACATGCTCTCTGGTTTTGCATGAGTCTTGGGGAAAATGATGGCAATGATCGTGGCAGTCCTGTTTGCACAATTTAATTCAAGGCCTTTACCGAACACACTGTTGGCCTTTTGGGGGAGGTCGATACAATCTCTAGACCGTCCAGTCCTCCTTCCACTTTGCTGGCACCAGTTTCTCAGGTGGTGGTTGACTTTGCCCCTATTAATCCAGGGTTGCTCCTTCCGCCTCACCCAATGGCAGATCCTGACCACGGATGTCGGCCTTATCAGATGGCTCGGCTGTCTTCCTTCACTTGTTATTTCGGGGATCCTGGAAGGAGAGACTCCTTCAGATCAATGTATTGGAGCTCAGAGCCATCAGTCTGGCTCTTCTACATTGGCAACACCTGGTTCTAGGATTGCCCATCAGGATTCAGTCAGACAATGCCACAGCAGTGGCCTATATGAACAGTCAAAGAGCGATGTGGAATCTATCTGTTATTTCAGAGGTGGCAGAGATGCTGAAATGGGCTGAGTACAAGGTTCCTCTGATCTCAGCTATTCATAGACTTGGAGTGGACAACTGGACGTGAGATTTCTTGAGCTTCTAGATGCAGGAGGTTTTTAGAGCAGATTTGTTGTCAGTGGGACACACCAGATGTGGACCTGTTGACATCAAGATTAAACCACAAGGTACAAGGATTTGTCACAAGATCTTGGGATCCTCAGGCAGTTGCAGTTGACACATTGGCGATTCCCTTGTCTCGAGTCTCCCTTCCTTACCCATTTCCTCCTTTTCCCTCTTCTTTCCTGACTTCTCAAAGTAAATGAAGAGGGGATTCTAGTTATCCTCATCACACCAGACTGGCCTAGGAGTTACTGGTATGTGGATGTGATCAACCTTTTGGCAGATGTCCCTTTGACTCTTCCTCACCGTCCAGATCTTCTGTCTCTGGGTCCATTCTTCCATCAGAACTTATTCTATCAATTTAATGACATGGCTGTTGAAGCCACTATTCTGAGGGCAGCAGGTTTGTCAGTCATCCAAATCATGATCGGGGCATAGAAGCCCTCCTCATTGCGCATATCACCACACTTGGGAAAACCTACTGGTGTGAATCTTCTGGAATTTATCCAATGTGTTTTTCTCTGCCTGTTCTGCTCTCCTTCTTGCAGTTGAGCTGAGTCAGGGTTGGCTTTTAGTTCTTTCAAGGGTCAGCCTTGGCTGTTTATATTTCAGGGAGATATGCCTGTAAAGCTCAGGTAAGGACACTTCGTTATGCAAGTCTAGCATGCGATTATCTTCCACCTCCCCCTCAAGCAGTGGGACCTTAACCTAGTGTTGGAGGCCCTTCAGGCTCCACTTTTTGAGCCCCTCAGATTTCTGAGCTTCATCTTGCTTATAAGGTAGCTCTCCTTATAGCTATCACAGCTGTTAGGAGAGTATCGGATCTTGCAGCTTTCTTGTCAAGCTCTTACCTTGCCTGCAACAGATAAGGGTGGTTTCGGCTCTTCACGGTAACGAGGACATTGTCTTGCCTTCATTTTGCCCTGCACTTTCTCATCAGTTCGAGAAGGCTTTGCATAAATGAAATGCCACTGAACAGCCCTGACATCTATCAACCACTGCTCCATTTAGGTTTGACTCCTTGTTTTTCACACCAGAAGGCCCTCGCAGGGGACTGGCCGCTTCGAAGGTAACTATTGCTCGTTGGATTTAGAACTGCCATCATTAAGGCATAAAAGGCGAAGGCCAGGCTGACTCCTCTTAAGGGTTAAGGCACACTCTAGGCGGTCGGTGGGGGCTTCCTGGGCGATTTGTCACCAGGCTTTGGTTCAGCAACTCTGTAAAGCAGCTACTTGGTCATCAGTACATAACTCCTCCAAGTTTTACAGGGTCCACACCTTTTGCTTCTTTGCAAAATCTTCTTGCCAAGACTTGCATCCAGACTGCAGTTGCTCAGTCTTCCGACTGAGCAAGAGTGGAGGATTTGGTATTAACAGTATATTATTAATTTTTGCCACCCCAGGGACCGCTTTAGGACGTCCCGTTTTTGTCTCCCAATGAAGTGGCCTGGATATTATCATTTGTGGTACTTGACATAAAAAATTTTTCTAAATAGTTTTCATTGGAGGACACGGCACGAACCCTTAGTTACCAGTTTGGGCATGCATCTTTGTTTTCCTCTGTGGGTGTAATTTTTTGTGGGTTTAATTGTTTTTTTTTTGTTTGTTCCCTCTTCTACTGCTTTGTCACTGAACTTAGGAAGCCTGAGGCTGGCAGGTGAGATATAGTCTGCTGGGGAGGAGCCAATTTTCATTTAGAATGTAATGATAGTATCAGCCTACAGGTGGCAGCAAGCTATCCTATGATTCTGTGCTTGTGCCAATGAAGACTACGAGAAACAGATTTTACTGTGAGTACCAACAATCTTTAGAGAACCTGTCAGCAGGATGTAGCCCTATAAAGTAAAGGCACGGCTGTAATGGTGCTGTGATGCTGATTCATTTAATATCTGATGTGAAGGGATCTGCTCAGTGGCTGCTGAATATTCACTTTCTGAAGTTTTAATAAAATTTCCGTGTTTTGTGGCATAGGAGCAGGGTCTTCTGGTTCTCTGCCCCCTCACCACCATCGGCCTCCTTATTGTACAGGTCACTGACCTGCCTCCTTCTTTTTTTTTTTTTTTTTTTTTAATATTGTGTGCAAGAATTCAATAAAATGGCACCATAGGTGGTGCATGCACAGATCAGGATTTCAGCTCTGAAAAATTGACGGCGCTGAAACCTTGACGGCTGAAATTTTTTTGCCATCTGTCACAATCCGTCAAATTTTCAAAAAACGGATCCGTCACAGATTGTGAAACACTAACGCGACGGATCCGTTTTTTTGCTGGATATGACTAGCTTATCTGGCTAATTGGATCCTAAAATAATCGGTGCATGCTCAGTTTAAAAAAAAAAAAAAAAAAATACGGAATCCGGTGCCCATAGGTTTCCATTCGAGCAGACTGTGACGGATCTGTCGCCCTCCGTTTTTTTTTTTTTTTTTTTTTTTTTTTGACGGCCACAAATGTTACTTTGTGCGTTGTCTCCGGCTGCCGGACAAACCATTTTCGGCGCATCCCGCGAACGACTAATGAAACATGAGGCCATCCATTGCAATCCATCGCTAATACAAGTCTATAAGAAAAACCGGATCCGGCAGCATTAGTCGCTGGATCCGGGTTTTTTTTTTTTTTTTTTCAAAATTCTACTGATTGCAACTGATGGCGAAAAAGTGTGAAAGGGGCCTAAACTGCATGATGGGGTTCCGGTAGGTGACTGTTTTGCCGATGGCCTTCTCACCCCCGTCCTTTGTTTCCCTGTAGGATGAGTCTGCAGATATTAAATGATGAAAATTTTGGGTGCGACATAGCAGCAGAGCCGTGCGACTTCCTGTTCACCCCTCCTCCGGGCACCGGCCGCCCCTCCATCCTGCGTCCTTCACAGAGGGATAATCTGCCTCCAAAGAGTGCGGTGAAAGGCATGAAGGTATGCTGGGTGTGCGCGGCCGGCGAGCACAGGAAGCGTCGTCTACTGCCACATGTTTCACCGTGTGCTTGTGGTTTTTAGGTGACGTTTCAGACGCCGATGAGGGATCCACAGACTCACAGGATTGTAACTCCGAGCATGGCCAACAAGCAGGACGGCATGTTCACGCTGGACGACTGCGCTCAGGCACTGGAGCAGCTGCACCTCTCCTCCAGCCAGTGAGTTTCCACTAGAACATTAGCTGTTGTGCTGGTCGATGGTTCCTTCACTTCCTGTCATAAATATCACAACATCCCTTTAGATAGTCCGACCTCCTATATGATGTTCCGGAATTGAAAGGCTGCAGTAGTAAGATCAGTGATGGCTTGTCAGATGCTCCCGGGGCTCCAGGATGCTGTACTTGGGCACTATATGGGTTCTGTGAGGTTGCTTGCCCAGGTTTTGATTCCCAATTTACTAAAAAAAAAAAAAGCTAAAGTGACTCATAACACTTGTCATCCGATTTTGTCGTTACTAGGACTGTCATAAACTGCTATAGGGTTGGATAATGGCAAACACTGGTCACGGTGGTATTTAGTCTGGGTTTTTTTTTTTTTTAAGGGAGTTGTCCTGGACTGATATTAAGTCATATCATACATTATCAATATCAGCTCAGTGGCGGACTAAAACGTGGCACCCTGACCGATCAGCTGGTCACTAGTACTGTGGCGGCTGACTGTACCGTGGTACCGCATCGGAGACTGGTGGTTGTTGTCAGGTACTGCAGCTCGACGCCCTATTCTGGAGCTCGTAACAGCAGATTGGTGAGGATACCGTGTCGGGCACCCTCCCCTCCCCCCAAATGATCTGATATTGATGCCCTAAGGATTGGCCACTGATTTCAACATAGTGAACAACCCCTTTAAAGATGGTGAATTACGGTGTGCATCATTGTGGTGGTTTTGTAAAACTATCAAGAAAATATTCTATGCATTATGTTAATGGGGCATTTATTGCTCATTACCGATTAATATTTATTTCCATTTGCAGTTTGATTTCGGGAGATTCTAATATTACAAGTGAGCCCACCACCCTTCCTGAAGATGAGATTCAATTGATGAGCATGGGAGCATACACGATTGATTTTGACAACCTAGGGGATATCAATCCATTCACAAGTGGGAATAAAATGGTGAATTCACCTATGAAAGCTGAGCCTGCGGCCGGTGTCCTCGCTGAGCCTGCGGCCGGTGTCCTCGCTGAGCCTGCGGCCGGTGTCCTCGCTGAGCCTGCGGCCGGTGTCCTCGCTGAGCCTGCGGCCGGTGTCCTCGCTGAGCCTGCTGCCGGTGTCCTCGCTGAGCCTGCTGCCGGTGTCCTCGCTGAGCCTGCTGCCGGTGTCCTCGCTGAGCCTGCTGCCGGTGTCCTCGCTGAGCCTGCTGCCGGTGTCCTCGCTGAGCCTGCTGCCGGTGTCCTCGCTGAGCCTGCGGCCGTTGTCCTCGCTGAGCCTGCGGCCGTTGTCCTCGCTGAGCCTGCGGCCGTTGTCCTCGCTGAGCCTGCGGCCGGTGTCCTCGCTGAGCGTTTGCCAGACCTGGAGGTGAAAAGTATGTGGGAGACTCCTATTGACACTACTCTTGCTGATCAAACTATGTCTTTATTGGGGGCTACCCAATTAAATCCAGATTCTCCGGTCATTGTACAGCTCCGCCCTGGAAGTGTTGAGGTGTCCAGTAAATCTTCTCTAGATGATACAGTACCTCTGACTGAGTCTAATCCCGCCCCTGAGGAGCCAACACGTATGGCAGCAGATGAAGCTGTAGATGGCAGTCCTACAGAAGAGGCAGAATCTGTTAGTATGGACACCATTGCTGCAGGAGTGGTACAAAACCCTAATAGCGCAGGTGACGATACATCACCACCCGATGTTCCAAATTCTCCCCCACTCCCAAAAGCCACCTACAAATTTGACCCTGACCAAATTGATTGTATTGATCCATTTAATACTGGCGGGTCAAAAGTTCAAAATTCCCCTAAGAATCCAGATTCTGAAAATGGAGATAATCCTAAAGGTGAGCCGTTGAAACTGGAGTTTGACTTTGGAGGAGGTGATGCTACTGTCAAAAAGCCACCGCCCAAATTGTTGGGGAAGCGTCTTGGTGTCAAACCGTTGGCTAAGAAAGTTGCTCCCAAAGTAGCCGTGCCAGAGAAACCTAAAGAACAAGCTCCTCCTCAGCCGTCAGAGCCTGAAGGCGACGTCATCGTTCCCAAAGCATCTTACAACTTTGACTGGGACAAGTTTGACGACCCCAACTTCAATCCGTTCGGAAGCGGAGGGACAAAGATTGCCGGCTCCCCCAAAGCGGTGAAAGCTGCCGGTGATGCACCATGTGTGAAGGAAGAGGACAGTCCACCGAAGGCAGACACTGGTGAAGCTGTGGAGGAGTCGAGTAAGAAGGATGACGACGATGCATCAGGAAACATTGAGACGTAAGATCTTTGAATTAGACTATGTAGGAGATCTGAAGGGAGGAGGGGATCACTGGTAAACCTTGGTTTAAACTTGGGTCTTGATACAGTGCCTCTCCTAGTTAGGAGAAGCACTGTATCTGGGTAAAAGTCTCTGGTGGTTCCTACATTTAACAAATCGCAAGTAAATTCTCATAAAGCAGACCTACAGGCTTTCCTAACCTCTGTCTTGGTAAATACTTGTCCCAGTGAGCCTTGTGCTGTTCCTCCTTTCTCCTATCTGGAAAAGACTGAAAAAAGGACAGGAGGAACAGCAAAAGTCCAAGAATTGTTCAACGTATTTACTAACTGACATGTCTGCAGATCACTATATGCATTATTGACCTATCGGGTCTACACCGTCTTGTACGCTGGTGCGTTCCACCAAGAAGTCTGCCACAGCTGAGAGGGCAGAGATCTTCTCTGTGGTCTTCAGGGTTTACGCAGAAGATGTCATGGGAAACATCTCTAGTCATTTCTGCTTGAGTACAGTCACAACTCAAGTCTTGCTTCTGTATTGTAGAACTGTCGAGGAGGTGGGTGCAGCTGAAGAGAAGACTGGAGACGTCACACAGGAGAACAAGGTGAGAAGTCTTCATTTCTACTTCATCTAACAATGACTTCACCTTGTTAAATCCTTGCTGCTTCATTGCCTTCACTCACGGCCCATGCACATACTGAAAGTAACAATATCTTAATATTTGTGTGACCGCTGCGGCCAATCGACTAATATCAAATTGATTTGTTTGTTCTTCTTTGTTCCTGAGCGCATTGCTCCATTGCCTGCCGGCTTCATGCTTGTTAGGTGGCAGGGTGCTCCTGAAGATTTACAGTTCAGATCATCAACATGAGGCCGGTCAGATACAGCCGTCCGACTAGCTGCACTTCTAAACTCTAACGCAAAGAGCCTCCAAATGAGCACTCACCTCAGAACAGCCGCTGCTGAAAGACCTGCTTGTCATGACTGGAGCAGGGTCTCTATAGTACGCCAAGGCTGAGAAGTCTTGTACTACAGAGCTAGAAGGGATTACATGATCAGCTGCCAGAGGGGGAAGGAGGCTGATTTTGAGCTCAACCCAGCAAAGGATAACATCAGCTTTACTTGGGGATAATGGTTGATTCCTGGGATTGGGTAGTGGTCCTAGTGATATGTGAACATTAGTGGTAATTAAGTTCACACTTAAAATGCTCCAAAAAATGCAAACTTTTAATGCAAGTTTTCAGCTGCATTTTATGGTACCAGCAAAGTCTGAGATTTCAGAAATCTTATGCACACAGCTTGTTTTATTTTTTTTTATTTTTTTTTTTACTACCGTTACCGTATATACTCGAGTATAAGCAGAGACCCCTAATTTTGCCACAAAAAACTGGAAGAACTTATTGACTCGAGTATAAGCCTAGGGTGGGAAATGCAGCAGCTACCGGTAAATTTCAAAAACAAAAATAGATGCCAATAAAAGTAAAATTAATTGAGACATCAGTATTTTACGTGTTTTTGAATATCCATATTGAATCAGGAGCCCCATATAATGCTCCATACAGTTTATGATGGGCTCCATAAGATGCTCCATACAAAATACGCCCCATATAATTCTTCACAAAGGTTAATAATGGCCTTATAAGATGCTCCATAGAATAATATGCCCATATGCTCCTGCGATTTAAAAAAAAAAAAAAGACATACCGGTTAACCTCTTGTCACTGGGGCCAGGTGACGGTGTCCTGAGCAGGCGGGGACACCAGCGAGCTATGCTATAGGGGCAGGTGCCGGAGTCGCCGCTGACTCAGGCCCCCGGCACTTGCGATATTCACCTGTTCCACTGCCATGCACCGCTGTCTTCTGTCTCTGTGCAGTGACTGTTCAGGCAGAGGGCGGCGCGCACTAACCACATCATTGCGCCTTCTGACCTGAACGTCACAGCCAGAGGACACGGAAGACGGAGCGCGGTGGTGGAACGGGGACAGGTGATCATATCATGGCTCGTCCTCCTGGCGCAGTCTCTGCACGTCCCTGCTTATCCGTTGTCCCGGAGCAGCAGCTCCTTCCAGTGCTGAGCGGTCACATGGTACTGCTCATTAAAGTAATGAATATGTGCTCCACACCTATGGGAGTGGAGTCGTGTGCATATTCATTACTTTAATGAGTGGTACCACGTGACCGCTGGAGACCATCTGAGAAGCAGGGAAGTGCAGAGACTGTGCCAGGAGGGGGTGAGTATGATGTGACAGCTGCCGACTCCTGCCACTCCCCCTTCTCTGCCGCCCCCCCTGGGACAATGACTCGAGTATAAGCCGAGAGGGGCACTTTCAGCCTAAAAAATGGGCTGAAAATCTCGGCTTATACTCTGATATACAGTACTGTGTTGTGCTCTCTATTGCTGGCTGCAGAAAGGGTTAACTGAAGCGGTCAGGGGGGCGCTATGATGGTTTGAGGGGAAGTTTGTTAACTTTTGTCTGAAGTCCTCTTGGCTGATTTATGATCACGGACCACATCCAAGCGGAGAGGTGCAGAAAAACAAAACCTGTAAAAGCCCAACCGTGCAAAAGTTTTAATGTAAACCAATTGCAAAAATATTTTGCACCCAAACATTCATTTTTAACGAGAGCAAAAAAGTCTTAAAAAAATAAAATTAAATAGTCCTTTAAATACTGCCATTAGATTAACATCAGCATTTAAATGGTTTAAAAGGGCTGTCCACTGTTTGACCACTTACATGCTGCTGTTAATCTGATGGCACCGATCTCTGCCACCAAAAAGCGGTCAGAGACGAGCAGCGGCTTCTTCTACTGACTGCTAATGTCATGCCGACGGACAGTCGCCCCTCAGTGCCTGACTGCAGGAACTTGGCTGTCACTCGGCATGATGTCGGCAGTCTCGTGCCGTCAGCAGAGCAGCCCAGAAGAAGCTCCTGTGTTGATGTAGAACGGGAGCAAATGGTGATCCTGAGCCAGCGCCAGGTAGAGCAGGCAGGTAGCTTTTAAATTTTTTTAGGACCATAGTTAGAAAAGTCCTGGACAACCCCTTTAGTGGTGAGACTGTTCTGTATAGAATAGATCATCGTCCCCCAACAGACTGGGCTTCATAGGAGATTGTACAGTTCACTGCAACATCCCCCCTGAGGTAGCCCATGCGAAACGTGTCAATTGTGGCAGTTTCTCAGTGAGTACTGGGCTTAATAGTTTTTGCACACTCCGTCCATATAGAAATTTCTTGTCTATTACTTGTGTCCATCTCATTTCATTGTCCTGTGTACAGTAGCTTGCAAAAGTATTCACCCAATGGCATTTCCATATTTTGCTACCTCCCAACCTGGAATTTTATTTATTTAATTTTTTATTTTTTATTTTTGTTGAGGGATTGCATAAGTTCGTCTACACCTGAATTTTTAATTTTTTTTTTGTGTGTGAAGCAAATGGAACAAAATAATTGAATACTTTAGAGTGCATAAGTATTCACACCCTAAAGTCAGTACTTTGTAGAGCCTCCTAGTACAGCAATTACAGCGGCAAGTCGCTTTTGATAAGCCTGAGCTTTCCACATCTTGCCACTGGGACTTTTACCTATTCCTCAATGCAAAACTGCACCAGCTCCTTCAAGTCAGATGGTTTCTTCTGGTGAACAGCAATCTTCAAGTCCGAACTCAGATTCTCCAATGGATTAAGATCTTGGCTGTGACTAGGCCACTCCAAAACATTTACACGTTTCACCTTAAACCACCCAAGTGTTGCTTTACCGGCAAGCTTTGGGTCATTGTCTTGTAGGAAGGTGAACCTCCGTCCCAGTATCAAAACAGACAGACTGAAAGGTTTTGCTCAAGAATATCCCTGTATTTTGCACCATCCACACCCCCCCCACCACCACCACCACCACCCCTTTCTTGTCGACTCATACCAATTTCCTTGACCCTGCTGTAAAAAAAAAAAAAAACCAACAAAAAAAAACATCCCCCACAGAACGAGGCTGCTACCACCGTGTTTCACTATAGGGATGTTGTTCTTGGGGGTGATGAGCGGTGTCTGTTTGGAGCCCATCATATTATTTACCTTTAGTGGCGAGAGTTCAATTTTGGTCTGATCTAACTGCATCACCTTCCTCCATACATTTAGGGCAGTCTTCCATATGTCTTTTGGCAAACTCAAAACGAGCTTTACAATTTGCGTGTGTAAAGGCTTTTTTTCTGCCCACTCTTTCATAAAGGCCACCTCTGTGGAGTGTACGGCTTATTGTGGTCGTACGGACAGATACTCCAGTCTCTGCTTGGGAACTCTGCAGCTCCTTCAGGGTATGTGCACACGTTAAGGATTTCTTACAGAAATTTCCTGACAAAAAACGGACATTTCTGCCAGGAATCCGCATGCGATTTTTTTTTTTTTTTTTTTTTTTTTTTTTTTTTTTTCTTTTTTTTTTCTGTAGCTTCCCAATGCATTAAATAGTGGGAAAAACGAGAAATCTGCAAAATTAATGAACATGCTGCTTTTTTTTTTACCACGATGCGTTTTTTTTTTTTTGCAGAAAACGCACAAATTGCAGAATGCATTCTAAATGATATGATGCATGTGTATGCTTTTTTTAATGTGTTTTTATTAAGGAAAACGGCCAAAAAACGCGAAAAATCCTGAACATGTGCACATATGCCCTCCTTGTCCAGGCTGAGAGTTTGGTGGGCGGCCCTCTTTTGACAGGATTGTTGTTGTACCATGTTCTTTCCATTTGATGGTGCTCTGGGGAATCATCAGACACTGGATGTTTTTATATAACTCAACCCTGACTTGTACTTATCAACAACTTTGTCCCTGACTTGTTTGGAGATCTCCTTTGTCTTGATGGTGTTTGGTTAGTGGTGCCTCTTCCTTCATGGTGGTTTGGTTAGTGGTGCATCTTCCTTCATGGTGGTTTGGTTAGTGGTGCATCTTCCTTCATGGTGTTTGGTTAGTGGTGCCTTTCTCCATAGTGTTTGGTTAGTGGTGCCTCTCCCTTCATGGTGGTTTGGTTTGTGGTGCCTCTCCCTTCATGGTGTTTGGTTAGTGGCACCTCTTCCTACATGGTGGTTTGGTTAGTGGTGCCTCTTCATGGTGGTTTGGATAGTGGTGCCTCTTCATTTATGGTGTTTTGGTTAGTGGTGCCTCCCTTCATGGTGTTTGGTTAGTGGCGCCTCTTCCTACATGGTGGTTTGGTTAGTGGCGCCTCTTCCTTCATGGTGGTTTGGTTAGTGGCGCCTCTTCCTTCATGGTGGTTTGGTTAGTGGCGCCTCTTCCTTCATGGTGTTTGGTTAGTGGCGCGTCTTCCTACATGGTGGTTTGGATAGTGGTGCCTCTTCCTTCATGGTGTTTGGTTAGTGGTGCCTCTCCCTTCATGGTGTTTGGTTAGTGGCGCCTCTTGCTAATGGTGTTGTAGCCTCTGCGACCTTTCAGTGTGTGTGTGTGTGTGTGTGTGTGTGTGTGTGTGTGTGTGTGTGTGTATACTGACAGCCATGTGACACATAGATTGTACATAGATGGACGTCCCGTCACTAAGCATGGGACTTATGAAGGTCATTGCTTCCACCACACGTTTTTAGGGGCAACATTGCAAAAGGGCTGAATAGATATGCACATAAAATAGTTTCTCATTTTTAGTATTACAACCATTCTATGAATTACTGGTAATCTTTCTGAATACTGTTCCTCCTTATATCATGTGTGCAGACCTCGCTCCTTGGTCACCGGAGTCTGAGTTTATTATATTTATGGATGTTTCTTGCCACTTTTTGGTATACTTCAATAAACTTTTGTTTTTAGTTGGTGGACTTTGACCTCATGTTTTGTAGAGTTCATATTTAGGTGTAGAAAATGTTGCCGTATAATAGCTAACTTTCCAATAGGTGTAAATTTTTTTTTTTTTTTGATTATTCATCAGTTTAAGTGATATTTATTGTAAGACCCCCGTATTGTAGTGTACAGAAGGAATGTCAAATAAGGTATAAACCTGTGATCCATTGATTAAGGGGCCTAAAAAAAATAAATAAAAAAATGAACCTGAATCACCTCCTTTTTACCCAGTTAAGAAATACTTATTATTATTATTATTATTATTATTATTATTTATTCTTATTTCTGCATGTTTACTGCTGAGATCATTTTATGGTGCAACTCGTACCGTGCAAAAACAAAATAATTCTACTACAATGGTAGGAAACAAGGAAAAAAATGAAAAATCACCCTGGTCATGAAAGCAGCCAGTGTGGAGCAATCCGCTGGTGGGGTTGTCTGCTGGTATCCTTATAACTGTGTCCTAAAGTTTTCCCATGTTGTCTCCTCAGGTTGATGATGCGAAGATTGTGACTAAGGAACCGGCTGCTACACTTACTGAAGGCAACCCCCCCGAGACTCTTGCGACCCTGGAATATAATGCGCTGCCCCCTAACGTGGGATTAGTGGACTCAGATTTTGGTGCCACCCTTCAGATGGACTTCACGTCCGCGGATGAGTTTGACTTCAAGCCCGCCACCGAGTGTAAGGAGCGCTGGTTGCTCTGTCGAGATGAACGTTTGCTGCTTAGTTGACGTCTCGGGGTAACCGCTGTCGTCTACCTTCTCTTACAGTGGAAGGATTTGGCCAACCGATAGAAATTGACTATTTGGAGAACTTCGGCTCCTCTTCAGTAAGTCTCCTGTCACTTCTCCATTCCCATTGTCGGTGAATTATTTACGACCTTCCCGGCTACTGTCTGGCCGGTCCTGACATATGGAATTTACGAAAAAATCCTCCTCCCATCCTGGTCTTTTGTAGTTCAAAGAATCTGCTCTCCGAAAGCAGTCCCTCTACCTGAAATTCGACCCCCTGCTCAGAGAGTCGCCCAAGAAGTCTGCGGCTGCCGGCACGGCCGTAGTGAGCGATGTGCCGCTGAGGAGCGGGTAAGGGACGTGCCATACGGTGGCCATCGTCTGTAAGGTGAGGCCGTCACGTAACGCTACTCTACCCTTTCAGGACTGAGCTCTTCGGATCTCTTCCTGAACCGTCATTTCCGGTGAATCTGTGCCTTGAAAATGAGGAAAAGCCTAGAGGACTCGATCTCCTGGGGACTTTCACCATCTCTGTGAGTAACACTTTGCAAAAATGTTCTGCGGTTTTTTTTTTTTTTTTTGGTGCCTGCCAGCAAGTTACGCCAGCGTCGATCCTGTTAAACAAGTTTGTTGTAGACGTTAAAGTGTTCCCTTCTTGGACATTAAAGGTATTTCTGGGTTTGCTGTTGATGACCGGTCTACGGACCAGCTCAATATCCGGTTGGATAGGGTCTGGCGTCCCACCACAGCTCCATACATTGGGAAGTGGTCACTTCTGGGTACCATGTCTCGGCTCTGATTGGAGTGAATGTGATCTGAGCCGTACCTGGGAACGGCTACTACAGTATATGGAGCTGTGCTGTTCGACTCCGTGTAGTTTTAATCCAGAGCTGAAAACTGCTGATCGGTGGAGGTGCTGGGTGTCTGTGCCCTACCCGACCTGAGATCCTAAGGATGGCTCCTCAATATCCTAATCTGTCACCTTGGGGGAAAAAACTAACCTTCAGGTAAATGACCTTCCTTGCCTCTTTACTAAAAGTGCGGCTACTGGGAGAAAATTAACTTTTCCTCCCTTGAGCTGCTGGCTTTCAGTCCTAGAGGCGGCAACAGTCACCGCTCACAGAACTGCCCATGAAAGTCGTTCTCAGGCACTTGCTGGAGCTCTGATGTGCCGCACACTGCCTGCCAGCACAGGAAGCAAGCAGTGACCCTGCCTACATCCTCAGTCCCGTGTACCTGCAGCGAGGCTTCCCTCCGGGTGCAGCAGTCGCCTCCTGTCACTATAGCAGCGTGCACTTGGTTAGGCAGCAGCCGCTCCACAATGGTGTCCGGTTACACTCCACAGCCAGCTCAGTACAGTCTTCTTACTCCACAGGACAACGCTCCCTTAATTCCAGACCCCATAAACATTGTGCCACCCTCAGACCCTTTCCTGCTGCCGTCTGATGTGGGGGCAATCGTGGAAGTGCTGAAATACAGCCAGATGGACATGGATGGCGCTATAGAGCAAGTCAGGCTGGAGGTGAGTGACTGCGCCTGATTTATGGAGAAAATGCAGCCAGGTCCTGTTTCTGGACCCCACAGCTGGGTCCTGCTGGGCTTTAACACGGGCAATGCAAAAGTCGGGAGGCCGCTGACATTTCAGATTTTAGGGGTCGCTTGCTGCAAAAAATGTTTTTTTTGTTTTTTTTTTTTCATTTCGGACTTTTTTTTTTTAATTTTTTTTTTTTCTTAACCCGATGTAGCTGTACGGGTATAGAATTTCCTGTCCACGGGTTTTCTGGTATTGCAGCGCAGCCACACATCAAACTGCTCGGTTACAGTACCAGATGCAATCCAGCAAATAACAGCAGGAAAATTACACAATTTTATTGCTGATATTTGCTGGATTGATGTTTTATAGATTATTGGATGCCAGATTAGAGGAATTTCACAAAGATTGCATTAAATTGTGTATTTTATTTTATTTCCTCAAAATTGTAGTAGTAAAAAATCTACAGGAGGCCACATAAATCCATCCCTGACACTGCTCCATCACCGGAAAAATATATAAAGCCTCGGTGACACAATTTTTGGGGGTTTCATTTATTTATTTTTTTCCCTACATGTTTCACTGTTCTTGGAGTGTACCAGGTATCATCCATGTTTTGAGCATATTCTCATATAATAGATTTTATTTTTAATTAATATATTTCATAAATGTCCGCCGCTAACTCATTGATGTGACTGGATCTCGCAGCAATCCACACACAAAGCAGAAACTCCTCCATTCAGATAAACGGGACGGACTCTGACTATACACTAAACGGCTGTAGATATGCTTGTGTATTTCTATTTTTTATTAAAAAAAATTTTATTTCACGGATTTAGGTTCAAGCGAAAGACTTAGAAGTTGTGGAATGGAAGAATAAACATAAGAAACTTTACTTGGAATATTTAGAAATGGGGTAAGTTTAGGAGAAGAAGCCAAAGGGCCCGATTCGTCAAGATTGGCGCTTAATGCACATGTTCAGCAGCTTTGCACCATTTTATGAAATATATAATTGTTACAAGCAGTCGGTTACAAATCACTTATGGAAATAAAACCAATATACATAATCTATATGTAGAGTAGAAGTCATGGTCTTCTATAGGACTGCAGCCTGTGGTTTGGCTTCACAGGAGTACCAAGATGGCAACTATGAGGGTCTTCAGCATGACTCAGTCCCCCCGTCCCCTTGATAACTCATTGGCGCCCTGTAAGTGCATAACAAGGGATCGGGGTGATCGTGAGTTGTTGCGCTCACCTGCCAGCATTCTATGTAAAAGTTGCTGATTGATAGCAGCAGTTAAATGGTCGACAGCCTGAGCTCCTCTGCTGCTGATGGGTTAGGTGGCTGGAAGCAAAGGGTGTTTTTGTTTTGTTTTTTTTGTTTTTTTTTTTATTTTATAAATTCTCTGCCTCCTTTTGGCAAATATATAGGAAATTATTATTCATATTAATGGATGTGTTTATCTAAATCTGTTCCCTTTTTATTTTCTTGTTTTAGGAAAATCGTTTCCGAGTTTGAGAGCACAATCACACAGATGCTGGGTGCGTATGAATGTAAAGTGGATTTCTTGTGGTCCGAGATGACGCTCCTCCTAGGACCGCGTTGTATGTCCCGATGTAGCTGCACTTGGTTCTGGGACTCGGCCCTCGGTTGTATTAATTGGTGCGGTCCAGACCCTGCAATCCTGTATAGAAGGTCCCCTCCAGCCCCTGCTGTTGCCCCCTTTTTCCTCCAATATTGGTCTCACCTTTCTTGGGTCTTTACATGTAACCACTTGTGGCAATGACGTCTTCTCTTCTGCAGAGGATTCACAAAGACAGAAGGAGCTGAGCAAACAAGAACTGCACAAAGCGGTGGAGGAGAAGCAGCAGGTGCAGATGGACCTCAACTCCATGGAGAAGTCTTTTTCCGAGCTCTTCAAAAGATTTGAGAAGCAGAAGGACGTTCTGGAAGGATATCGCAAGGTAACCCCTGGGCCTCCTCCGCCTGCAGTAACCCCCTGAAATAATGTGCTGCACTTTACATTAGGACACAATTATGTGGTCCCCGTTCTCTACTCCCCTAAAGACCATGGGGTCAATTCGATAAGACCAGTGGGGTACACGAACAGTCGTAACCCACCGCTCCTTCCTTCATTAAGAGATCCTGAATGCATTAACCCGTCACCCCCGAGCCTGTTTTTAAAGGGAACCTGTCACCCCGTTTTTTCAGATTGAGCTTTAAATACTGTTAAATAGGGCCTGCGCTGTGTGTTACTATAGTGTATGTAGTGTACCCTGATTCCCCACCTATGCTGAGAAATACATTACCAAAGTCGCCGTTTTCGCCTGTCAATCAGGCTGGTCTGGTCAGGTGGGCGTGTTCACAGCGCTCTTTTCTTCCCCAGCTTTCCGTTGGTGGCGTAGTGGTGTGCGCATGTCCAAGGTCCGAATTCCCTGCGCCCACGTGAAGACACAGCGCGCGATCTGCGCTGTAATCCCTTGCATCGGTGGGGGCGGCCATCTTCCTGGGGCCGCGCGTGCGCAGATGGAGTGCTCTGCTGCACGGGGCTTCAGGAAAATGGCCGCGGGATGCCGCGCGTGCGCATTAGAGATCGCGGCGGCCATTTTCCCAAAGCCGAGATGCAAACTCGGCTTTGGGAAAATGGCCGCCGCGATCTCTAATGCGCACGCGCGGCATCCCGCGGCCATTTTCCTGAAGCCCCGTGCAGCAGAGCACTCCATCTGCGCACGCGCGGCCCCAGGAAGATGGCCGCCCCCACCGACGAAAGGGATGACAGCGCAGATCGCGCGCTGCTTGTTCACGTGCCCACAGTGGATTAGTCACCTAAACATGCGGACACCACTGCGCCACCAACGTAAAGCTGAGGAAGAACCAGCGCTGTGAACACGCCCTCCCGACCTGACCAGCCTGATTGACAGGCGAAAACGGCGACTTTGGTAATGTATTTCTCAGCATAGGTGGGGAATCGGGGTACACTACATACACTATAGTAACGCACAGCGCAGGCCCTATTTAACAGTATTTATAGCTCAATCTGAAAAAACGGGGTGACAGGTTCCCTTTAATCTTCCTGACTAGGTCAAATTTTACAACTCTGACCACTGTCACTTTGTGGTAATAACGCTGGAAAGCTTCAACGGATCCCACCGATTCTGAGACTGTTTATTCGTGGCACATTGTACTTTATGGTAGAGGTAAATTTAGAATGGTATTTTTTGCATTTGTGAAAATATGGCAGACTTTACAGTTTCCAAACGTCTCATATTTTTTTTTTTTTTTTTAACTACCAACCCCTTCCCAACCTCAGCCGTACTATTACTGCAGAGGTCTGGTCCCCTGCTTTGATGTGGGCTCCGGCGCTGAGCCCACCTCAAAGCCTGGACATGTCAGCTGTTTTGAACAGCTGACATGTGCCCGCAATAGCGGCGGGTGAAATCGCGGTTCACCTGCCGCTATTAACCAGTTAAATGCTGCTGTCAAACTCTGACAGCAGCATTTAACCGGCGCTCCCGGTCAGCGATGTGTCAGGATGGTAACCATAGAGGTTCTTGAGACCTCTATGGTTACTGATGCAGGCCTGCTGTGAGCGCCGCCCTGCAATTCAGCTACATAGCAGATGATCTGATGATTACTCCTATGTAGCGGAGTCGATCCAGGGGTGCCAGGTTATTGAAGCATGGCAAAAGTAAAAAAAAAAAAAAAGTTTTAAAAAATATGAAAAAATAAAACAATAAAAGTCAAACCTACACATATTTGGTATTGCCGCATTCATAATCGCCCGATCGATCAATAAAAAAAAGATTAACCTGATCGCTAAACGGCGTAGCAAGAAAAAAATTCGAAACGCCAGAATTACGTTTTTTTTGGTCGCCACGACATTGCATTAAAATGTAATAACGGGCGATCAAAAGAACATATCTGCACCAAAATGGTATCATTAAAAACACCAGCTCGGTACTCAAAAAATAAGCCCTCAACCAACCCCAGATCCTGAAAAATGGAGACGCTGCGGATATTGGAAGATTGCGCAATTTTATTTTTTTTGACCACTTAGATAAAATGTAACCTAGTCATGTTAGGTGTCTATGAACTCGTACTGACCTGGAGAATCATAATGTCAGGTCAGTTTTAGCATTTAGTGAACCTAGCAAAAAAGCCAAACAAAAAAACAAGTGTGGGATTGCACTTTTTTTTTGCAATTTCACTGCACTTGGAATTTTTTTTCCCGTTTTCTAGTAGACGTCATGCTAAAACCAATGATGTTGTTGAAAAGTGCAACTTGTCCCGCAACAAATAAGCCCTCACATGGCCGTATTGACGGAAAAATAAAAAAGTTCTGGCTCTGGGAAGGAGGGGAGCGAAAAACAAGAGCGCAAAAAAACGGAAAAGGGCAATGTTGTGAAGGGGTTAAATCGGAGTTGTCACACTAAATGGTACATTAATCACATTTCTCACATGTCTCCTTTACATCTGCATCATTTTTGAAACATAATTTTTTTTTTCCTTCTGTTAGAAAGCTTAAAAGTTCAACTATTTTCTCATTCTTCCAGCAATATTTACAAAACCGTTTAAGTACTACGTCATTTTTTTAAGTGACTTTGAGGGGCCTATATGACTGAAAATATCCAAAGTGACACCATTCTAAAAACTGCACCCCACGAGGGTAACAGGAGTAAATGGACCGTATAGTTTGTTGTGCAATTTCTCAGAGCACAATTAATTCCAATATGGGGGGGGGGGGGGGAGAAACTACTTTTGAGGCACAGTGCAAAGTTTATAAGAGAAGAGGCACCATATTGGAGATCAGATTTTGTGGTAGTGGTTTGAGGGTGCCATGTCACATTGGCAGAACCTCTGGGGTGCCAAAACACCAGAAATTTCACAACAGAGCCCCTAAGTGATAGACCAGAATACCCCCTCAAGTGACCCCATTTTGGAAATTAAATTCTCAAAGGGGTAAATCTACAGGTGTAATGCCAATTTTTATTTTATAATTTTTATTTATTTTGAACTCCATGGCTGTTTTCCAGAAACAAGCAGCATTGGCTGTTGCGGAGTGAAAATTGCAAACTGCCTTTGTAGTGACCAGTACGTGGTTGTGCCCAGCTCATGCTTCTGGAGACACGCACCCGTAAATTAGGCGGGTTCTCATCAGTACAGAAATGCCAAATATTTGGACTCTAAATGTTGTTTAGACACACTGGGGCTCAGAAGGGAGAACATTTAGATTTAGGAGCACAGAATTTGCTGAATTTCTTTTGAGGGGCGAGGAGTCATTCTCTTTACAGAGGCTTTGTTAAACCAGTAACATGGAAGCCCCCCTATATTATATTTGACAGATGCAGATGGTGGACCAGAGTGGGGAATTGCTTTTATTGGGAAAATTTTAACATTTAAGATCACATTTATCCTGCGCTCTACTCTGAGCACTTTTGGGATTTCCATCTAAATCTCCAAGTGACATTATTCAGATGAAACCCCCGAGGGAGCCACTCACGACTATGTGGCAGCAGAATTACTCTGGACTCCGTCTTTCCTCAGTTCAGCAGTGTCCTTTTTCAGAAGTGCACAAAACTGTGGCTGACGGCACTTTTGTGCACACCTAAAATGAGACAACGCCGGATCACTGGTCAGACTGCGTTCACAATGCCGCCATCTGCCTCATTATAGGGAATATTTTGTTGAGGGCTCCGTCCAAATCGCATATTTTAGAGATATACACGGAAACCCCTGTGTAAGCGCTCAGTGCAGAGCGCAGGATAAATGTTCCCGAGCCTTACTGCAATCTTTGTGTTTTTTTTTTCTTCATTGGGAGACACTGGTAACCATTGCTATATGCTGCTGTCGCTAGGAGGCTGACACTATGCAGAAAAAAAAGGAAAACCTCACCCTGGTTTTCCCACTATATTGCGACCGAGAGGGCAGAGTGGTATCACCCACTCTTGGACCCGCAGGGCAGGACCTAATCCCTGTCACCTTACAGTGCTTCAGGGTGATTTACGGTGGCCGGTCCTAGCCTTTTTCCCCTCTCCTCGGTGTGGTGGCCTTCCCCTGACTTATTAGCGGGTTGACACTGTCCTCTGCACCTTCTGGACGGTGCAGGAAGGAGGATACATTATTCCAGTGACCTTCTCTTACCCAGGTGCTCCTGATGTTATCCTCAGGGGGCGAAGAAGGATTTGGGACTCGCTTTTCAGGTATGTCCCTGTTCCCCCAGCGGTCTCACTCAGCGCTGGCGCCTATGCGCCACGCTGCCCAGCTAGACTTAATGGCAGTGTTTGGCACTTCGTTTACGGCCACTCACCACGCTTCTTTTAGATCGCACGCTTTCTGTCATATTAAATCTTGTCTTTATCTCTGTCCCAACGTTTCTGGGCCATGCCCTCGTGATGGTGTCAGCAGCACGCATATTCCTCACTCGTTTTTAGGCCCATCACAAGGCCTTTTCTCCTCAACCACGCCCGCACAATCAATGGGCGGGCTCCTTGCATCGCATCACCTGCCGGCGTATGGGCTGACCACGCCTCCCGCAGCGTTTGGTTTCCTCCATCTTTGCTCTGCAGCCTGTATCGGTCTGCATTCAATGCTCCTTTCATCCACAAGTCTGTGGAGACACAACCTGCAGGAAGACACAGCCTACCACGCTGCCTCAGCTGGATCGTAGCTGACATTGGGGTAGGCTCTGCAGCAGTTTCTGCAAAGCTCCCACTCTAGGGAGACTCTCCTCTGCCCTCTGAAACCTGCTTCTGTAAGAAGCGTCTCTCTGGTCAGCCCTCACCTTTTGTCAGTCTTGCAGCCCGTCTGCCTTGCCTGCATCTCCGGAGTCCCCCACTGTCTGGGATGAGAGCACTCCCTCTTCTGGAGTGGGCTGCTGCTATGTTGCAATCAATTCCTGACCAAGGTGTCAGTCTCTGGTCCAGGTCCTAGAGCGACTACCAAAGCCGTCTGACACCACCAGTACTCCGACCACCTCACGGTGATTCGCATGCACCTGATCGCATCCCTCATAACAGATCAGGGGTTACATCAAGAAAGTGAGCTCTGACCAGCTCTTCGGGCCCCTCTACATCCTCCAGAATGCCCTCCTTATCCCATGACTCCTCTTCTGAGGCGGCTCTGGGGTCTGATGTAGATTCCTTGTCAGATTTTTATTCTTATGTGGGTCAGAACTTAAAATTACAAGATATGGTTGATAGCCTTATTTTGGCCATTGCGCAGATCCTTAATGTTAATGATGAGGCCCCTGTCCAGGAGCACTCGGTCTTCAAATGAGAATAAACGTTCCTCCTGGACGTTTTACAACCACGGGGAATTTGGTGAAATTGTGTCCAAGCATTGGGAGCACCCTGAGAATGGCTTCCTAGGGAGGAAGCAGCTGGATGTTCATTATCCATTCAGTCTGGATATCATTAGTAAATGGACACCCCTACCGTGGATCTGCCGGTCTCTTGCAGGATGGTGTTTCTCTTAAGGATTCTACAGACAGGCAGAATCCTTGGCCAAGTCTGCTTTTGACACAGCCGGTGCCTCTGTCCCATTTGTGCTTCTTCCTCGGTAGCAAAGTCTATTTCTGCCTGGGCAAGAATGCTTAGTCAGGGTATCCTTACAGCAGCTCCACCAGATGAGCTGGCTGATTTGGCAGGCCAGTTCGCCCACGCTGGCAAATATCTGCTGCAGCCTCCTTTGATGTGGCTAGTTCTGCCTGGGCTTCCAACATCGTTGCCATCCAAGGTTCTAGACTGTTTGGATCCGAGCTGGATCAAATACTCTTGGATACTACTGGTGGCATGCAATAGGAAACTATCTCTCCAGTTTCGCTCCTTCAGCCCTCTTCTCCCCCAGGGACTTCTTCCCGCCAGGACCGCTGCCTTTTGTCCAAGGGGTCGATCCGCCAAACTCTGTGTCTTGTTCCAACAGGTTTTCTTCAACTTGACAGGTTACCCCCTCCCGGGAATTTCTCCAGGGTGGGAGGTCGGCTTCTAGTTTTCCCGTATGCCTGGTTGTTAGTGGTCAACAACATCTGAGTCAGAGACGTTGACTTCAGGCTACAAAGTCTACTTTATGACACAAAAGAGAATGGTAAAACCAAAAACACTCAGTTTGAAAAAATGTTTGCAGTAATCCGCAAGTGCTAGTAAAAGATGTAAATAACAGGGTATTTGGTAGTCTACTTTATACCTCCAGGAAGACTTTTCTTCCATTCTCGTCCACCAAGACTCCCGGCTCAGGTTCCAGGTTCTCTTCAGGCAGTCTCCTCCGTTCTATGGACAGGAGTTATCGTGCCCGTTCCCTCGCATAAACTCTTTTCAGCAGGGGTGTCAAACTGCATTCCTTGAGGGCCTCAAACCATGCGTGTTTTCAAGATTTCCTTAGCATTGCACAAGGCGCTGTAATCATTGTGTGTAGGTGATTAAAATATCACCTGTGCAATGCAAGGAAATCCTGAAAACATGACCTGTTTGCAGCAGTCGAGGAATGCAGTTTGACACCCCTGCTTTTCAGGGTTTAACTCCAATACCTTCGTGGCACCAAAGAAGGATGCATCGCTCCGTCTGATTCTGGATCTAAAGCAGCTGAACTTTCTTGTTCGGATCCATAATTTCCGGTTGGAGTCCCTACGTTCGGTTATCGCCTCCATGGAGCCAAGAGTTCCTTTGCTCTGTGGACATTCAGGACACTTATCTTCACACTCCTGTCTGTGACCAGCACTTGAGTTTTCTCCGTTTTGCTACCCAGGAGAAACACTATCAATTCACAGCCATTCCCTTCAGCTTGGCCTCTGCCACCAGAGTGTTCACGAAGGTCATGGCAACGGTTATGGCCATCCTTTGTTCCAAGGGGATTCTCATAGTCCCCTACCTGGACGATCTGTTGAACAAGGGGCCGTCTTCCTGTGACTGCTGTCTGAGTTTCCAGATCTTCTTGGATGCTCTTGGCTGGATAGTCAACAGGGTGAAGTCCTCCCTGACCCTAGCTCAGCGCCTGGTGTTTCTTGGCATGAGATTCGACACAATTCAAGCCAATGTCTTCCTTCCAGGGGAGACTTTTTCCTTGGTCAAGGGGATCCATGCTCTAAAATGCACATCTCCACAATCCCACCATCTCTGCATGAGCGTCCTGGGGAAGATTGTTTCTGCCATGGAGGCTGTGCCCTTTGCCCAGTTCCATACCCATCCCCATCAGCTGGCCCTCTTGTGTGCTTGGGACAAGAGGTCCGCTTATATGGATCGGCCCATTCTGCTGCCTCTTGGGGTGAGGCAGTCTTTAACATGGTTGACTCTCTCCTCCTCTATTGTACACTGGAAAATCTTCTTTCCTCTCCGCTGGTGGGTAGTTGCCACCAATGCCAGTCTCCTTTTGAGTGTGTGTTTTCCTTCCCCTACATCATGCAGCACAAGGTCGCTGGACTTCCCAGGAGGCCACGCTCCCCATCAATCTGTTGATCAGGTTGATTTCTTTCCTTTGTCACTGTCAGACCTGCCCTGCAGGTCACCCAGTCCGCATCCAATCTGACAACCAACACCACTGCTGTAGAATGAAGAAATCACTGCACTCGTATATTGAAGTTGCTTGAACAAGTGTAAAGTTTTATTCACAAGTGAAAGTTCATGTTGAAGCGATAGGCAAAATAACGTTTCGGCCAACTCGTGGCCTTGTTCACAATATCGCTGCGGTTAAACAAAAAAGAGAAGCAAAAATCAGACAATATACAAATATAAATATACATATATACAAATAACAAAAGTATATACACATTTGGGCGAATGCATGTCAACGGAGTAATGTTGAAGAGGTCCGATCAAAAAGATAAAAAACATAGACTGAATTCCACCAAGAAAGCAAGAGGAGGGTAACTGTACCCTGTGGTCCCAATGAGGCATATTGGGCAAAGGTAAAAACAAGTAAGGCAGGTAGGGCGGAGGTAGAAAACAAAACAAAGTATGCTGACGGATAAGAACAATGAACATACCCAGAGAATATACTTGTGGTGAATTATTTAGAGTACTGGACGGCTAGGATAATTTTGGTGGGGGACCCAGTCAGAGGTGCCTGCAAGGAACAATATAATGTAAGGTACGACCAAAAGCTGTATAGGGGCAGTATGGTACTATGTGGTGGAACCTGGAAGGACTAAACACACTCAATGGACCTTAGGGCAGGAAGCTATCTCTTGTGTTAGATTATGTAACATAGGAAACTACAGACATGGTGGAATGATCGTCATAAAGAGGCATGGTCTAAACGTTATACCTGTCAAGGTACTGCGAACGTTGTCCCAGCTTGGGAATGAAAATTGCATGCGGCTGTAGAGGAAAGTAGAGTGTAAGACACCAGGAATGAGGTGTCGCCAGATATCCACATGTATACAGGAAAGAAAAGAGGATAGTACCTGTTTAAATCTATGAATGTGTCAGGTAACAAGGTCCCTGTGTACTATAAGGTGTCCCGAGGAGATCAGCAGATAATAGCGCTGTGAAAAGGGAAGAGGGTTTGAGAATCAGAGTAAATAGAGCCACTACTTATCTGAAGGGACAATGCTGTCATACATCCTTGGGTAGCAGATCCTGGGAAGCAGAGCCAGCGTAGGTGTGGTGTGCCGACACTGTCCGTGTCTAGGCAGAGGGGAGGCTGCTAATCCTATCTGTCTCCCTGCTTAAATAAGGCTCCCGCCGGTCATGTGACCGGATATGCGATGGTACACGGGCGCCTGCGCAGAGCGCACTAGTGGGAGGCTGAACGCTGTAACAAGGAGGGAGAAGCTGCGACTGCGTGTGACGCATCAGTGGCGGCGCCTGCGCAGTGGGAATCACACAGCTAGTGTTGCCTTAATGCAGGACAGCGCCTGCGTGTAACGCATCGGTGGCGGCGCCTGCGCAGTGGGAATCACACAGCTAGTGTTGCCTTAATGCAGGACAGCGCCTGCGTGTAACGCATCGGTGGCGGCGCCTGCGCAGTGGGAATCACACAGCTAGTGTTGCCTAATTCAGAACGGCGCCTGTGCGTTGTGCTTTGATGGCGGCGCCTCCATGGAGATAATGGTAGTCAGCGCCTGCGCAGAGAGGGGTGTCAAATGAATGACGGAGGCAGGGGCTTACAGGGTAGTAGGCAAGGTTTGCGTAGTCACGTGTGGTATTGGTGTGTCCCTAACATGGGGGTGACATGTATGAAAGCACAAATAGTCACCATATAGTGAGTATTGTGAGCATGATCCCTGGAGTACACAACTGTAAACAATTTATAAATAATAAATCACCAACAAATATGTGTATACATTTTTTTTCTTCAATGGTAGGAGTCCAAACAGAAGAGGAAGGGAGGAAAATAATTAAACCTAGTGAGAACAATATGGGGTATAGGTCTAAGAACAAGAAAATAAAGATAGTAAAAGAGTGAAATAAATGATGAACTAATGGGAATAATGCAACTAATGAAAATAATGAAAAATGATGAAACATCAAAAATAATGAAAAAAATGAAAAGTTGAAAAAAAGGAAAAAAAAGAAAAAAAGAAAAAGAAAAAAAATAGGGGATTTTATGAAAAGGAATATTTTTGGGGAAAATAAAAATAATAAAAAAATAATAATAAAAATAGAAAATGAAAAATAAAATGATGAAAAATTAAAATTGGAAGGGTATGCGTCTTACCGTCATAGACGTACAAGTTGCGGGTATTGCAAGTGCGAAAGGTCAGTTGATCTACATAAAAAATGAAATCAAGTTAGCCAATCCATTTCTCGGTTCAGACCGTGTGGGTATAGGGTATCGAGAGTGTAGATCCAGAATGTTTCACGTTGTTTCAATAATTTCACGTGGTTGCCCCCTCTTCTGGGGCGAGGAACCTTTTCTACAACCTGAAAGCGCAATTGGGCCACACTGTGTTTAGCTTCCTTGAAGGGGAGGGGGAGCCACAGTTTCTCACAACGAATTGTGGATTTGTGGCTAGATATGCGTTCTCTAATTGTTTGTGTTGTTTCCCCTACATATAATAGTCCACAGGGACATTTGATAATATAGACAACGAAATTAGTGTTACACGTGTAATAATCCTTGATGTGGTATGATTTACCTGTTCGGGGATGCACTATTTCGTTGCCCTTTATTATATTTGAACAGCATGTGCAATTGAGGCAGGGGAAGGTTCCTGTACGTTTTTGTCCCGTGAGAGTCATAGTAATCGATGTCTTAGAGGTGCCCAGATCGGCTCGTACTACCCTATCACGGATGTTTCTGGGTCTTCTAGTACACATAAGTGGGGGATCCTTAAAAATTGGGATATTGGGATAGGCCTTGTTCAATAGTGGCCAATGTCCCCGGATGAGGTTGTGTATTTTCTGCATGGTAGGGTGGTGGCTATGTACGAAGGGGAGTCTAGGACTTTTGTGTGGAGTAATAATAGCATTTTCTGTCTCATTGAGCACCCGAGAGGACTCTGTGTCAAGGAGGTTAGTGGGATAATTCCGAGCTTTGAATTTGTTGGTCATCTCCTGGATCCTGTTTGTCCTGACTACTGGATTGGAAACAATTCTGGATACTCTTTTGAATTGAGATCTGGGCAGGCTATTCTTAGTGCTAGCTTTCGAGTGCTAGCTTTCGTCATTTACAACACCACTGCTGTGGCATACTCAAATCATCGGGGGGGGGATGTGCAGCAAACTAATTATGGCAGAGGTAACAAAGATTCTAGTCTGTGCGGAACGTTATGTTCCCACGATCTGAGCTGTCCAGATACCAGGGGTCAACAAATGGGCAGCTGACTTAAGTCGTTAAGACCACTCGCCTGATGCGAGACCCTAACACTACCGTCTTCGACCTGATGTGTCAAAGATGGGGCACCCCGGACGTCGATCTTATGGCGTCTCGGATGAACCACTAGGTGCCTCAGTTTGTAGTCGGGTCACGTGACCCTCTAGCCATCGATTCCAACACTCTAGTGATTCCGTGCTCCCATTTTCAGCTGCCCTACTTTTTTCCACCTTTCCCTATGATTCCCGGGAGTAAATTTGGTAGCTCCAGACTGGCCCAGAAGGGCCTGGTACGCAGAGCTGGTATACATGCTCTTGGACGTCCCATGGAGGCTTCCAGACCATTCAGCTTTGCTCTCACAAGGCCCCCTCCACCACCAGAACTCATGGTCTCTGAATTTTAATGGCATGGCCGTTGAGGCCACAGTTCTGACGGAGGCCGCTTTTTTCCATCAGGTCATTCAGACCATGATTAATGCAAGGAAACCAGCCTCCTCGTGTATTTATCACAGATGCTGGAAAGCCTTCTTCCGATGGAGTGAGGAAAACTATTCTCTGCCTATGTCGTTTTCCCTTCCTTCCATTCTGGTCTCGACTCGGGTCTCGCACTCAGTACCCTTAAGGGCAAAGTCTCTGTGCTTTTTGTTTCTTTCAGGAAAATCTGGCCTCGTCCCCAGGATAAGACTTTCCTTCAAGGAGATGCTCACCTGGCATTCCCTTATCGTCCTTCGGTAGAACCGTGGGATCTTAACCTTGTTCTCGGCGCTCTTCAGTGCTCTCCTTTTGAACCCATTCAGGAAAATTGCCCTTTTTAGTTGCCATTGCGTCCATCAGTAGAGTCACTGAATTCACTGCACTATCCTGCCGTTTTCCCTTTCCTTATCCTACATCAGGACAAAGTGTTCTCAGATCCGTTCCTTCCTTCTTGCCTAAAGTGGTCTCTTCATTCCACGTAAATGAAGAAATTGTCCTTCCTTCGTCCTGTCCCTATCCAGTCCATCCCCTGGAGAAGTCTCTCCAAGCCGGATTTGGTCAGAGCTGTTCTGATCTAGCTCTCAAATACTTTTTTTTTTTTTTGTTGTCAGTCTTATACCTTGTTTGTCATTTCTGAGGGTCGTCGTAAGGAGCTTCCAAGTCCACCATCTCCCCCGATGAATTAGTTTGGTGATACTAGAGGCATATTGCGTTCAGAACAGACATCCTCCGGGGGTACGGGCTCACTCCACCCGATCGGTGGGGGGCTTCATGGGCAGTTTGTCACCAGGGCTTTGCTTCGCAGATTTGTAAGCCTGCGACCTGGTTATCTTTGAATACTTTCGTGAGGTTCTAAAAGTTTCATACCCATGCCTCGTCCGATGCAGGCCTGGGTAGAAAGGTGCTACAAACGGCGGTTGCACCCTGTCCGAGCGTTTTTATTTTTTCGTTTACGGTATCCCACCCTCAGGGACTGATTTGGGACATCCCATGGTTACCTGTGTCGTCGCCCCCCAAACCCAATGAAGTAATAGAGAGATTTTTGGTACTCGCCGTAAAATCATTCTTGGAGCCTTCATTGGGGGACTCTGCACCCTGGGTCCCCAGCCTCATAAATGTTGATTGATATTGATCACGGCATTTTAGGGGTTAAACAGCCAGGGGCGCCGCAGCACATGATCGCTATGACCTACCTTTGTCATCGGTTGGGAACCACTATTCGACCATGATGTATAATTACGTCACATGTTAAGAGGCGCACGTGTGGATCTTTATTATCTGTAAGATTGGCGGTTTGTCCCTCACTGAAGAGCGCCAAGTGGTTGTGTAACTCTCCAGCCTCCATAGGAAAGTATTATCGGAGTTGGACCCTTTTTTGTGTCTCCATATGAAAAGGCGTTAAGACCAACGGGGGTGGATCTGCAGATAACATCCTAACCTGTGTTTTTTTTTTTAATTTTTTTTATTTTTTTCTCTTAGAATGAAGAGGCCCTGAAGAAATGCGTTGAAGATTATCTTGCAAGGATAAAGAAAGAGGAGCAGCGCTATCAGGCCCTCAAGGCCCACGCGGAAGACAAGCTGAACCGGTAAGTGATGGCATCCGCCCCATTGACGGTCTCTGGGACAGTGCACGTATCACATTTATTTTCTTTCCTCGTTCCCAATCCCACAAAGACCTTTTGGCTCTTCAAAAAAATTTTATTTTCATGGATTTGGTTGTACCGTCCTCATCCTGCACATACACACGAGTATTGGATTGTAACCATCGTCTCCTCTTTAGAGCTAATGAGGAAATTGCTCAGGTGCGAAGCAAAGCCAAAGGCGAAGCGACCGCTCTGCAGGCCGCACTGCGGAAGGAGCAGATGAAGACGCAGTCCCTAGAGCGCAGCCTGGAGCAGAAGGTGAGGGCTCACTGAGGGGGGTGTGTGTCCTCCTGGATTCAGCGCAGTCCACTGTGAGGTCTCCGCCAACACAGGAAATGGAGATGATGGGCTGTGATCGGCTGCAGTGGTCAATGGATGGTTGGAAGCACAGTTCACTCACCTGACCACTGCAGCCAATCACTGACCGCAGCAGTCCTCTGCCTAGTTTTATTAGGTCTTGATTTTGGAGTGTTGAGTGCTGGTACCTGAGGATTCATATCACTTGTAGTGTTACAAGTAATGATTCTGCCCTGAGGTTCTAGTGCACACAGGCTTTCTCAGCCATAACTTGGGGCAATAAAGGGTCATTTTGGCAGCGCCTTCGGCCCTCCTGATTAGATTATGGTCCTGGCTGCTTCATGGAGGCATTGACTGAAGGACGTGCTGTCATTCACATGCGGGAACTTTCCCGCCATCTTGCCGTGGGCCGCTGACTGTGCTCTATAGTAAATGGCTGCAACAAGGGAACATAAAGCGTGGCCCTGACCCGCATGTGGCTGCTAACAGTGGACACCAGCTTTTATTGCATGATCTGCAGCTTCGTTGCTGATTGAGGAGTCCAGATTGGCTCGTGACACTTGGGCGCCTGAATACGGGCAGAGGACGGACCTTGGATCCGGCCTTCTTTAGATTTTTTTTTTTTTAATTACCCCTTTAATATATTCTATAATTTCAGACAAAAGAAAACGACGAACTGACGAAAATTTGCGATGACCTGATCTTAAAGATGGAGAAGATTTGATGTGCAGCACTTTTGTTTGTGTTTAGTTTTAATTGTCACTGTTTTGTCTCTTTATATGTTTGTGCCAATAAATAGGACTTTAATTTAACCCTTTAAGGCTTGTGATTTAATGGTGAATGACGTCCGTCCATCATGCTGGGTGAAAACGCACAATATATACAGTATGAGACACTGAGGCTGCACCCGGAGCTGAAGCCCCATTGTCTCCTCGGAAGTCATTCACGGCCTCTATAGTGGAATTCGGCCACAGTAAAACCTGAGGACTCCGAAGACTCAGCATGTGGAAAAGTCCGCCATACTGATGACCTCAACTGCTGTGCGGAGAGTGATGGGGAAATAAGGCCGAGATGCATCCCCCAACCATCATAATCTAAGAATTGGCAAAAAATACTCTGCAGTTTTCACTCTAGGCCCTGTGACTGATAGGCTGACCACCTCCACAATGACCAATATCCCCTCTATGTACAGTAGATAACACAAGATCCACAATAGGTGATATCACAGCTCACCTCCTCCTCCTGTACAATGACTGATAACACCTCTATATACAGTAGATAACACAGGATCCACCATTCACAATAGGTGATGTCACAGCTCACCTCCTCCTGTACAATGACTGATAACACCTCTATATACAGTAGATAACACAGGATCCACCATTCATAATAGGTGATATCACAGCTCACCTCCTCCTGTACAATGACTGATAACACCTCTATATACAGTAGATAACACAGGATCCACCATTCACAATAGGTGATGTCACAGCTCACCTCCTCCTCCTGTACAATGACTGATAACACCTCTATACAGTAGATAACACAGGATCCACCATTCACAATAGGTGATATCACAGCTCACCTCCTCCTCCTGTACAATGACTGATAACACCTCTATATACAGTAGATAACACAGGATCCACCATTCACAATAGGTGATGTCACAGCTCACCTCCTCCTCCTGTACTATGACTGATAACACCTCTATATACAGTAGATAACACAGGATCCACCATTCACAATAGGTGATGTCACAGCTCACCTCCTCCTCCTGTATAATGACTGATAACACCTCTATATACAGTAGATAACACAGGATCCACCATTCACAATAGGTGATGTCACAGCTCACCTCCTCCTGTACAATGACTGATAACACCTCTATATACAGTAGATAACACAGGATCCACCATTCATAATAGGTGATATCACAGCTCACCTCCTCCTGTACAATGACTGATAACACCTCTATATACAGTAGATAACACAGGATCCACCATTCACAATAGGTGATGTCACAGCTCACCTCCTCCTCCTGTACAATGACTGATAACACCTCTATACAGTAGATAACACAGGATCCACCATTCACAATAGGTGATATCACAGCTCACCTCCTCCTCCTGTACAATGACTGATAACACCTCTATATACAGTAGATTACACAGGATCCACCATTCACAATAGGTGATGTCACAGCTCACCTCCTCCTCCTGTACAATGACTGATAACACCTCTATATACAGTAGATAACACAGGATCCACCATTCACAATAGGTGATGTCACAGCTCACCTCCTCCTGTACAATGACTGATAACACCTCTATATACAGTAGATAACACAGGATCCACCATTCATAATAGGTGATATCACAGCTCACCTCCTCCTGTACAATGACTGATAACACCTCTATATACAGTAGATAACACAGGATCCACCATTCACAATAGGTGATGTCACAGCTCACCTCCTCCTCCTGTACAATGACTGATAACACCTCTATATACAGTAGATAACACAGGATCCACCATTCACAATAGGTGATGTCACAGCTCACCTCCTCCTCCTGTACAATGACTGATAACACCTCTATATACAGTAGATAACACAGGATCCACCATTCACAATAGGTGATATCACAGCTCACCTCCTCCTGTACAATGACTGTTAACACCTCTATATACAGTAGATAACACAGGATCCACCATACACAATAGGTGATATCACAGCTCACCTCCTCCTCCTGTACAATGACTGTTAACACCTCTATATACAGTAGATAACACAGGATCCACCATTCACAATAGGTGATGTCACAGCTCACCTCCTCCTCCTGTACAATGACTGATAACACCTCTATATTTTGTTTTCTTTGCATGTGAAAAATTGGTGAATGTGATGTGCTTGGCATTTACTGCACCATTGTGTACAATATAGAGGGCCCTGCCTCTGAAAGGAGCTTGCAGAGAATCATTAGTTGCCCCTATAACAATTTCATGTAATTAATTCTGTAGTTAAATAGTTTTTTTTTTTATTTTTTTTTAATTTTTTACAACAAATCTACTGGGTGTGAATTGTCCAGAATAATAGTCTGTTTTCTGCTATTCTGACGTCCACCACTAGATGTCGCAAAAGTACCTAGAATCTCCAAGTGAAGCTGTGTAAGCAGTGAATTCTGAAGAGGTTACAGGTTTCCCCCTTTTTTGTTTGTGCTTTGATTTCCTCCCATCTTTCAAACCATATTTTTTTTTGTTTTGGGATATTTTTATTTTTTGTGTTCACCGTACAGGATAAGCATTTATTTTGGACCAGTTAGCGCCTTGTCTCTGAGGAGCAGGCTCGGCTCTTGAGGCTGCTCCATTTGTATAGTTTACACATTCATTGATCAGATATGGTGCAAGTTGAACCCTGGGCATAGTGGGCCCCGGAGTTGGAGGGTGTTGGTGGCAGCAGCACTGATGCGGATGGGTGCGCTCTGTGCGTGACCCCCATTTACACCAAGCACGGTGCCCCCCATCAGAGGATCTGACTTTGCAGTAAAGTCCGTTTCTTCGGCCATTTGTGCAGCGTTGGATGCTCAGCGGGACGGATATCTCACAGCAAGAACGGAGAACTATGAATACGATTTTCTGTTCTCTGCGGAATGTTCTGCTGGAAAAATAGCTGATGAGCAAGAAGGTTCATCCTCCAAAGGGAGAGCGGATAATCTGTGTGTAATGTCCACCAGGGCCTGATTATAGCGGGGGCAGCACTGCTCGGCATCAGGTGTCACTAATAGCCCATCCTCTGCAGATCTGTATGAGCCGCCATCCTGCCCAGACTGTATCCGATTCTGATAAAACCCGATCCATTGATCCTGACAAAGAATTTAACTGAATTACACTTTTTCCTCACCAGTTCTATTTGGTCTTTTGTGTATGACCTTTTAAAGGGGGTTGTCAGTTTTTTTTTTTTTTTTTAAAGCTGCTTTTACCCACAGTGCCTCACCTGCCTTGGTATTTCAGGTGTATTCACTTTAATGGCACTGAGCTACATGGCCAGACACAACCTGTGGGCAAATGTGGCATTGTTTGATTATTTATATATATATATACACACACACACACACACACACACACACACACACACACACACACACACACACACACACACACACACACACACACACACACGATGGTGGCCCGATTCTAACGCATCAGGCATTCTAGAATATGCATGTCCATGTACTATGTTGCCCAGCCACGTATGTAACAGGTTAAAAAAGACTTAAAATAAACCTATACTCACCTTCCGAGGGCCCTTGTAGTCCGGTTGCGTGTGCGGTGCACTTGGCAGCTTCCGGTCCCAGGGTTGGTAGCGCAGGACCCGTGATGACGTCGCAGTCACATGACCGTGACATCATGGCAGGTCTTTGTCGCATACCATCCTTGCCACCGGAACCTGCAGTTTGCATGGAGCGGTTACCAGAGCGTCGCGAGGTGCGGGGAAGGTGAGTATATAATGATTTTTGATTTTATTATTTTTAACAGATCTTTTTACTATTGAGGCTGCATAGGCAGCATCAATAGTAAAAAAAACTTGGTCACACAGGGTTAATAGCAGCGATAATGGAGTGCGTTACACCGCGGTCCATTAGCGCTGCCATTAACCCTGTGTGAGCGGTGACTGGAGGGGAGTACGGTGCGGGCACTGACTGTGGGGAGGAAGAAGCGGTCATGTTGCTGCCGGACTGCGCCCGTCGCTGATTGGTTGGTTGTGGGCGTTTTGCCACGACCAATCAGCGACTTGGATTCCATGACAGACAGAGGCCACGACCAATGAATATCCGTGACAGAAAGAAGGACAGAAAGACGGAAGTGACCTTTAGATAATTATATAGTAGAGAATATATATATAATCAACTTTTTTTTTTTAATAAAAAATTTTTCACAACAAACTACAAATACTTTTATGTAGATCTCCTGATGAGGCTTGTGTACTTACCTTGAAAATCCGTTTTAGGAAAAATGTATAATCCTAATCTGACTGACAGCCGCTGTCTGTGCCCTGCTGCTGCTCTCTCCTCCCAGCTAGCCTGACTTGCAGCCCTTCAGGCTATGTGCACACGTATTCTTGTCCACTGTGGATTTTTCCGCAGCAGATTTGATTAATCTGCAGGGCAAAAACGCTGCTTTTTGCTGCAGATTTATCACGGATTTACCACGTTTTTTTTTCTGCGGTTTTACAACTGCAGTTTTCCATAGGAGCAGCTGTAAAACCGCTGTGGAATCCGCAGAAAGAAGTGACATGCTGAGGAATGTAAACCGCTGAGTTTTTGTGCGTTTTTTGTTTCCCATAGGTTTACATTGTACTGTAAACTCATGGGAAACTGCTGCGGATCCGCAGCGTTTTCCGCATCGTGTGCACATAGCCTTAGACTCCATGCAGCTACTGAATGAATTTCCACTCATATAATCTGATAGCTGTTAAATTTCTCTCCTCCATAAAGCTGCTCAATCTTCCCTGTAGATTCACTGACAGCTCCTTCATGTCTTTTCCTCCTCTGCTGCTAACTCTCACTAGATCTATCTGACTGGCAGCTCCTCAGTGCCCCTCCTACCTGCTGCTGCTAAATCTCCACCCATGTAACTTGATTGGCTCCTAAGTTTCTCTCCTTGATCAGCCAAACCAGATCTCCACTTTGCACTGACAAGGGGCAGTACCCCCGAAACACAGTGTCTGCAAATTGAGATTCTGGTTTAGTTTTTATCCCAAGTCATGTGACAAGGCTCGTTAAAGGGTCAACATTGACTGTTAGGATTGCTACTTCCAATAGGTGGCACTAGAGATCTAGTCCTCTTCCTCTCTGAAAAGACAATTTGCATATTTCCCAGAGGAGCATTGCGGCTTTAAGTCTCCTTGATGCCAAATCTCTTGTGACCTATCTTGATTGACAGCTTTTTTGTTCACCTTCCTCCTGCTGACTCTTCATGGATTTACGCTGAAATGGCCGCTCGAATCTGCACCCAACTAGCATGACTTACAGCTCTTCTTTGTCCCTTCTTCCTCCTAATGAATCTGCACTCCCTTATCTAATTTAAAACACATTAGCTCCCTTCCCTTTTGCTGCTGCAAAATCTGCCCCAACTAAGCTGATGGCTCCTCAGTATCCCTCCTCCCTGTTGCTGTTGAGATCTCACACTGCTCATTATAAGCCGCAGTTGTCAGTTATAACTGGTGGCAGAACTAAACTGATATTTCCTCAGTGTCCCTCCTCCCTGTTGCTGATGAGATCTCATATTGATCAGCACGAGCCAAAGCTGTCAGTTGAGCCTGGTGGGAGGACTAAACTGAGAGCCCCTCAGTGTACCTCCTCCCTGTTGCTGCTAAGATCTCACACTACTTAGTACAAGCCGCAGCTGCCGGGTTAAGCCTGGTGGGAGAGCTAAACTGATAGCTCCTCAGTGTCCCTCCTTTCTGTCGCTGCTGAGAGCTCATGCTTTTCAGTACAAGCTGCAGCAGTGAGTCAAGCTTGGTGCCTGGAGGCTGAGTACACTTGGACTTATGACATTTCTCACTTTTAGGTTCACTTGTGGTATTACACTCCAGTCCTGCACATCTTAATGAAGCCTAACTGCAATGCCAGAAAACAATCTTTTTTTTTTTTTTTTTAAATCACTAAAATTTGGATTTTTTTTCTAGCTCAAAACGTCTCTTATTTTCTAGACCAACATAATTTCAGTTATAAGCAACAGCCTGAATGGCGCCATTTGTGACTTCATCCTCTCTTCCATATTTGTGGAGAGCTGTGGACTCCTGCTGTTCGTCGCACGACATTTCATGACGCTGGAACCCACCTTTTACTTTAATGGGACACAAACAAACAAACACACCGGCTTCTGTTGATCTGTTGAGTTTAGTTTTCTGACAATCTGGAAAATTTCTCGCTGCTGAATAAATGTCTTGTTAAAAAAATATGTGGCGTGTACAAAGTTTACTTCCCGCCTTTCCGGATACTCGAGACAGAGAAAATATCAACAACCAGAACTACTTATGAGGTGACTGAATAGTCGTGATCGAGGATGTGTTAAAGTTGTCCCAACAGAGAGATGGATATGTCGTAAAAGTCTGATATATGTGGGTTTTCGATCACCCCGTGTTGGCTGGTATCCTGCCACCAGTAAGTGCATCTGACCGTTCTCACCATTTATTGCGGTGAGCTCTGATTACAGCCAAAAGCATCTCAAATGCTGTTTTCCTGTTGCTAGCGTGTTTAGGGAGCAGTGGATGGCACCTCAATCAGCCCTCAGTATTTCTGTGCTATATCTATGGGGTACTGCCATGGGGTCTAGCGAGCACCCAAAGCTGCAATTGTAACATCTCGTAAAATTAACCTATTGGGATGGATTTATTATTGATACATTCTGGTGTAAGTTGTCACATCTGATTTTAGAAATGACTTCTTATTGGTTTGGTCCTCATTCAAGAAGTGTTTATAGAAGAACAATGGCATCAATTTGCTCCAAAATATTTACTAGGTGGCGTAACGTCAGACAAAGCTGTCTTGGAGCTTGTTCCCGTATGTTTTGGCCATGGAAAAAAAAAAACAGTGCTTTACAGTAGTAGCAATGTGAGTGACAGTTCTGAAATCTCATGCACAGACTGATTATTTTTTTCCTTGCGGATGTGAAAAATCAAAGCAGTTTTTCAAATCTGTAGCAAGTCAGATCTTTCAGCTTTTTCGGAAAGTTTTTCAAATGAATGGGAAAAAAAGAACATAAAAACTAATTTTTAACACCATTATTCCTGCCAACGCTCTGGTGTTTTGGTGCAGAACAATCTGCTGCAAACATTCAATGTCTATTTTGGGCCATAGGCCCTAGACTTTGCAAGAAGGTCCGCTGGAAATTTGGTACGACTTCATCTCTCTAGAACAATACAGGTCCTTCTCAAAAAATTAGCATATAGTGTTAAATTTCATTATTTACCATAATGTAATGATTACAATTAAACTTTCATATATTATAGATTCATTATCCACCAACTGAAATTTGTCAGGTCTTTTATTGTTTTAATACTGATGATTTTGGCATACAACTCCTGATAACCCAAAAAACCTGTCTCAATAAATTAGCATATTTCACCCATCCAATCAAATAAAAGTGTTTTTTACTAACAAACAAAAAAACCATCAAATAATAATGTTCAGTTATGCCCTCAATACTTGGTCGGGAATCCTTTGGCAGAAATGACTGCTTCAATACGGCGTGGCATGGAGGCAATCAGCCTGTGACACTGCTGAGATGTTATGGAGGCCCAGGATGCTTCAATAGCGGCCTTAAACTCATCCAGAGTGTTGGGTCTTGCGTCTCTCAACTTTCTCTTCACAATATCCCACAGATTCTCTATGGGGTTCAGGTCAGGAGAGTTGGCAGGCCAATTGAGCACAGTAATACCATGGTCAGTAAACCATTTACCAGTGGTTTTGGCACTGTGAGCAGGTGCCAGGTCGTGCTGAAAAATGAAATCTTCATCTCCATAAAGCATTTCAGCCGATGGAAGCATGAAGTGCTCCAAAATCTCCTGATAGCTAGCTGCATTGACCCTGCCCTTGATGAAACACAGTGGACCAACACCAGCAGCTGACATGGCACCCCACACCATCACTGACTGCGGGTACTTGACACTGGACTTCAGGCATTTTGGCATTTCCTTCTCCCCAGTCTTCCTCCAGACTCTGGCACCTTGATTTCCGAATGACATGCAAAATTTGCTTTCATCAGAAAAAAGTACTTGGGACCACTTAGCAACAGTCCAGTGCTGCTTCTCTGTAGCCCAGGTCTGGCGCCTCTGCCGCTGTTTATGGTTCAAAAGTGGCTTTACCTGGGGAATGTGGCACCTGTAGCCCATTTCCTGCACACGCCTGTGCACGGTGGCTCTGGATGTTTCCACACCAGACTCAGTCCACTGCTTCCTCAGGTTCCCCAAGGTCTGGAATCGGTCCTTCTCCACAATCTTCCTCAGGGTCCGGTCTCCTCTTCTCGTTGTACAGCGTTTTCTGCCACATTGTTTCCTTCCTACAGACTTACCATTGAGGTGCCTTGATACAGCACTCTGGGAACAGCCTATTTGTTGAGAAATTTCTTTCTGGGTCTTACCCTCTTGCTTGAGGGTGTCAATGATGGCCTTCTTGACATCTGTCAGGTCGCTAGTCTTACCCATGATGGGGGTTTTGAGTAATGAACCAGGCAGGGAGTTTATAAAAGCCTCAGGTATCTTTTGCATGTGTTTAGAGTTAATTAGTTGATTCAGAAGATTAGGGTAATAGGTCGTTTAGAGAACCTTTTCTTGATATGCTAATTTATTGAGACAGGTTTTTTGGGTTATCAGGAGTTGTATGCCAAAATCATCAGTATTAAAACAATAAAAGACCTGACAAATTTCAGTTGGTGGATAATGAATCTATAATATATGAAAGTTTAATTGTAATCATTACATTATGGTAAATAATGAAATTTAACACTATATGCTAATTTTTTGAGAAGGACCTGTATGTACTTCACGTGCATCCAGTCCACTGCATCATGAACTTGAGATTGTCTCTCACAAACACTCGAACTCTTACTAACTAACTATAACGAGGCACTTGTTCCCTTTTCTTCTTGACCTAACCCCTCCCAATCTGGGCTATTCCTAAAACATTAACTGTATCTTGCCCTAATGTACTTACAGTAACTGTCTGTCCTAGGCACTGATCCTTATCCTTTACTTCCCCTATACATAATCTAAATGTACCAGAGCTACCCAATGTTAAAGTCATTTTTCAAGCTGGTGTTATAAAGTATTTTAATTTACTGAGATAACTTTTGGGTTTTCATTGGCTGTAAGCCATAATCATCAACATTAACAGAAATAAACACTTGAAATAGAGTCATTACAAACAGAGTTATCTATGTAATTAGTTTCACTTTTGGTGAGAAGCATCTGTAAATGTAAAATCTGCATTATAATTCTCTGCAAACATTCCACAAAAGTCTGACTTGTACAATCAAAAAAACGACTTGCGGCACCTACACCATGCTGCTCTCAGATTACACAACGTACACCTGCTGACAGATTCTCTTCCACCACTTTAGGCTTCCAAAGCTGCAAAACAGCTAAAAGAAGCAACCGGACCATTCTTCAGGCGGCTTCTGCTTGACATCCAAAAATACATCTTCAGCTTGGAAAACTCATTAAGGACGTTTGTGGCTCACGCCCTACAAGGGTTTTCCTTCTTTTAGGTTGCTGTCGAACCCAATGTAGTAGCATTTTAGAATAATATTTGTCCCTTAGTAATGAGTGAGCGTGTTATCCGAGCATGCTCAGGTGCTAACAGAGTGTCTTCGGCGTGCTCGAGTAACATGTTCAAGTCCCCGCAGTTGCATGTTTCACCCTGGTTAGACCGCCACAACACATGCGGGGATTGCCTAACCCGGAATCCCTGCATGTGTTGCTGCTGTCTAACAGCCGCGAATCATGCAACTGCTGGGACTTGAACATATTAATCGAGCACGCCAAAGACACTGTTAGCACCCGAGCATGCTTGGAGAACACGATGTCCGGGCATGTTGGCTCTTCACTATTGTCCTTGGAATAAAGTTTTACACCATATGTGACCACTTAACTTCCCATTAGGAGAGTGCTTACATCTGGATTACGACCCATCCATTTCATTCTGTCACATCTCAATATGTCAAACCAACAGGTAAAATATATACATCTGTTGAGAAATAAGAAAAATATCATATTTTAACAGTCAAGAACTGGAGAAGCGCGCGATTCAGTGCCATGATTAGATTATAATGGGAGGTGACAACATTCCCGGATTTAGGATCTACGCATTGTGCGTTTGTGGGTTTTCGACATTGGACGGGGTTTCAATGAAAAGATTATTTTGTGAACATCACAGAGCTGCATCGCGCTCCATTATCTTCTCATCTCATTTACTTTATTTTCACCACTTGTTAAGGATGGGCGAATTTGCGAAATTCAAAGTTGGAAGATTCGCTCGAAGTCGGATGGGAAATTCAATTCACATCTGATTTATTCAATACAAATAAGTTGTGTCCAAATTGAAGTTGAAAAAAATAAAATAAATACAATTTATATATTTTGAGGTCTTGGGCACCAAAAAGCCAAATAAAATGATGAAACTGGAAGTGGTTAAAAAAAAAAATATTAAAGGGAACCTGTCACCCCCAAAATTGACAATGAGCTAAGCCCACCAGCATCAGGGGCTTATCTACAGCATTCTGTAATGCTGTAGATAAGCCCCTGATGTAACCTGAAAGAGGAGAAAAAGAGGTTAGATTATACTCACCCAGGGGCCGTCCCGCTGCGGTCCGCTCCGAGGCCTCCCATCTTCTTACAATGACGTCCTCTTGTCTTCATGCTGTGGCTCCGGCGCAGGCGTACTTTGTCTTCCCTGTTGAGGGCAGAGCAAAGTACTGCAGTGCGCAGGCGCTGGGCCTCTCTGACCTTTCCTGGCGCTTGTGCACTGCGTGTACCTTAGGGAGCGAGTGGAAGACTTATGGGTGGCCAGATGAGTATGATTTTTTTTTTTTAATTTTTAACTCATTTGTATGAATTAAATACCCCAACATCTCTGCTACGATCTGTGAATTTTGGAAAATTCTAAATTACTTTAGTTTAGAATCGATTTGCTGAATTTTGCAACTTACCGGTTATTTGCAGGGTTTTTAAATTATGCCATGAAGTTTCATCCATAAAATTTAAAGGGAATTTGTCAGTAGGATCACCCTCCTAATCCATCTATATGGTTACGTAGGTCATAGGAAGCGGAATAAAATGATACCTTGATATCTGAGATCTGATCTTTTATTCCAGAGAAATCCATGTTTTTCTTAATATGTAAATGAGCTGTTAAGAACTATGGGCGGGATATAGATCTCCCTGAGAAGGAAATATGTCATTTAACTTTAGCCCTTTTAGAGATGATTTTATCTTGCTTAACTGTTCACAATTAGTCATTTTGACCAGGGGCACCCAAACTTGTACATACCACTGTAGTATAATGCATTCCCCATAGTCTTCAGTGGATTATAATGTACTCTTCATAGTCCTCCAAGTAGTATAATGCACTCACCATGGTCCTCTACATAGTATAATGCACTCACTATAGTCCTCCAATATAGCATAATGCACTCCCTATAGTCCTCCATAGTCCATACAGTATAATACACTCTCAATAATCCTCCATATAGTATACTAATCTCCCCATAGCCATCCATACAGTATAATGCATTCCCCATAGTCCTCCATATACTATAATGCACTTCCATAGTCCTCCATACAATATAATGCACTCATTATAGCCCTCCGTATAGTATAATGCATCCCATGGTCTTCCATACAGTGTAATGTACTTCCCATAGCCCTCCATAGTCCATACAGTATAATGCACTCTCCATAGTCCATACAATATAAGGCACTTCCCATAGTCCTCCAAACAGTATTATGGCCACCACAATTTACACATCAAAAACACAATACTACAACACTTACTTGTCCTCTTCGCTCCCCCACTGCTCTGTTCTCTACAGCAAGCGTTTTAAAGTGCCTGCACATCTCAGCGGTCGTAATGTAGTGAGGTAATTGCGCCCGCTGCCTTGAGAAATTAGAGGCAGAGGGGGAATGATTCGTCCATCATTGCTTTCAACTGTATCGGAATATAGGATGCCGATACAGTTAAACTTGCAATGAAAGTCAGGTGGGGGGACTGTGCTTGCAGTGGTGAGCCACTTTTTACAGGAAGTAACACAGTCAGTATCTACCAGTTATGGTGTGGGCTCAGATCCAGGGGTAGGGTACCTTAACCCTTTACCGCAATCTCACATAAAGTTATGTTAGGAGTTGTGCTTGTTCCATCCCCAGTAGTTGCTGGCTGTAATACGCAGTTGAATTCCTGCTGTGCATGATGGAACCAGAAACAGCTCCAATCCCAGCACACCCAGAAAAGTCAATCTGAGAAAAGTAACTGAAGTGCTGCTGATAATATTGCCAGCAAGAGATAGCAATTTGATACATGTAAATTCTTTTATGTAAATGCCAATTGACTTCATCTTTTCCTGTCATGTCACCCGATTGCCACTTGTAAACCTGTTGAAACCATCAAGATCATTGCCTCATGTGTAGCTATCAAGATTGTTGACTCCTTGTTTTCTTTACATGTCACAATATTGAAGTATTCTCAACTTGAAGTATTGTTTTACCAGGAGAATACAGTGTCTTAATGATCACCAGACCCATGCTAGAGGATGACTCACCAATGTCAATTTCACCTGGATGTGCTTCCCTGGATGCACATTCAGATGAAATGTATTATGGTGCAGAGACCCGCCAACTCTCCACACAGCAATATGCGCCACCAGGTAATCAGAAGCCAACAACAGAGGTCGTAGATTGCTGAAGGCAGCTGCCAGCTCCTGCGTCGGCTATAGAAGAGGATGCCGCATGGCGTGGGAGCGGGGAAAGGTGAGTAGAATTGTTTGCTTCTTTTTAAAATGTGCTAGAGAAGAATGGAAGGGGTCCAGGATGGGGGACATTATACCGGAATGTAGATAATATACCAGAAGGGGAACATTGTACCAAAGTGTGGGCACATTATACCAGAAATTGAATAGTATACTAGGGCGTGGGACATTATACCAGGATGGGGGAAATCATACAAGGAAGGGGCCAGGATGGGGGAAACGGTTACAGCATGAGCCCCTGTATGGAGGAGATTATTACAAGCAGGACCCAGGATAAGGGACATTCATACATGGGGGGTGAACATGTGTATCTTTATAGGACCTAGAATGCTACAAGGGCCCATAAATCTGACCAACATGCAGGTGGGGCCTCAGGTCCAAATTTTGTACCGGGGCTCAGTAGATTCTAGTTACGCTACTGTGCACACAGCTAAGCTCTAAAATGGGAATGTGGAACTGACATCATACACACTTGTGCATAGATGTCCTCCAAATTAAAAGAAAAGGCAGCACTCGTTTCGCGCTGACATAGTCCTCCGTTGTCTCCACCTCTTCTCCCCTGCCGCTATTTGTTCACCTCCTCTTGAGGAAAGAACAAACGACCAGTAGGGTGAGTGCTGCCTTTTCGTTCCATTTGGACATTCCTGCTGCACTTTTTTCTGGCTGGCACCCCGATTACCGCACGCTTTAATACTGGACCATCCAGGAGCTGTCACAGGTGGATTGGGACCGGCATTTTGGCCTAGTGCCGGATCACTTATCGTTCTCTACTATTTTGTACATAAATGTGCCTACAAAGGTAAGGGAGAAAAGCTCATGCTTGAGCATCAGGTTCAATATAAATATTTTAAACGGTCCCCTAGCTAACAGGACTCCGCAACTCCAAGTCTATCCATAAACCTCTTGAAGATCTAATGCCTTCTTGGAGTCATTGGATTTCACAGCTTGGCCAAGAGCTCGGAGGAGACCACTTCTGGGCAATTATCCGTCTTAGAAATCACAACACACGAGGCGCTGGGCTTTAGTTTACAAGCCAATAATGGAGGGCAGAGGATTTTTTTTCTGAGTGCTGTGAAATTGGAAGCAGGTGCGGGCCGAATCAAGACAGCTGCAGCAAATTTATTTTTTTAAGGTCAGACTTAGACGTGGTTTAAAGTGTAACATGTAGGATGATAATAAATTATACACATACGTTTACATATGTGTTCGGGTTACCTCGTTCATCACTATACATACACTCATCGTGTTTTACAGTATGTAGTGACATGTGATTTACAATGGATGGACGCCTGGAGCTGTCACACTCCTTTACTGTACTTTGTATTTAAAGGATATTTCCATTTTAAAAAGTCACTTGTAAAAATTGACCCCAAATTCACCATTTCTCAAATTTTTTTGTACATTTTTCTTTATTATTAAGGCTTTAATTAAGAACAGCATTTCCCAATCTCTTGAATGGTAAATCTGCTTAACAATTGAATTAACTCTTTAAGTCTAAGGAAGCAAAGTTTTTGACCCCATTGAGCAAAAATGCAAAAAACGCAGAATAATTAGATTTTTGACGAGCGCCATCTTGAAAAGAAACTAGTAGTATTATTTTACGTCATGTTTAATTTGATTGAACCTCCTGCCAAAATTTGAATATTTGCAATCCCACGTTTACGTCCTCCCAGTGGGACGAGCAAAAAACATAAAGGCCAAATAAAATGTTAGCAAAAACATAAAAAAAAACATCTTCTAAAATTATATATAAAAATAGTAAAAAATATAAAAAAAGTGTAAGGTTTTAATGCTAGAGACAGGTTAGGTTGGGTACACCTTGTCGTGTTGGCATGACCAAATAACGATAACTATGTACCTATGTTATGTACATGTACAATTACTATTTACTTATGTTCTTGCTGTAGGGTATATGCTCATTTTTCTTTTTCGAATTTTGTCTATATATAAGAAAGTAGAAGCCAAAATTAGTGTACATAATTAGTATTGCTGCAATCACAATGACCCAAATTGTACCTATAAACCACAGCGGACAACGGAATAAAGAAACTTTAAATTTTTTTATATCCTTGTACCCAAAATGGAATAAAATATGATAAAATAAAGTAATATGCTCCCCATGATGGAAACTACAGCTCATCCTTTAAAAAAACAAGCCCCATCGACTGAAAAATAAAAAGGGTATGACCGCACAAAAAAGGAAAAAAAAAAGCTAAAAACATACAGTAGGTAACATGTATGTAAAAGTGGGAAACTAAAATTCATAAAAAAAAGTTGTGATAGATAAGCAGAAGGAGAAACTAGAAAATGTGTTGATGTCAGAAGGCTAGGATGAAAAAAAAAAAACATTTCCAGCATCACAATGGTCAAAGGTAGCATTGGCGGTAAGAAGGCCAGTGATAAAACTCTGCCTGCCACCAATAGGTGGAGCTCAATATATATATATATATATATATATATATATATATATATATATATATATATATATATATATATATATATATATATATATATATATATATTCGTCTAAGGGGCACTTCCATCTGTTTGTCTGTCACGGAAATCCCTGATTGCTCACGGACAGCAGGCCACGAACAATCAGTGATGGACATAGTCCAGCAACAAATTCGCCCCTTCCTACTCTCTGTCAGTGCCCCCTCCAGTCAGCGCTCACACAGGGTTAATGGCTGCATTACACCACGTTATGCCGCGGTGTACCGCAGTCCGTTAACGCTGCTATTAACCCTGTGTGACCAACTTTTTACTATTGATGCTGCTTATGCAGCATCAAAAGTAAAAAGGTCTAATGTTAAAAATAATAATAATAAAAAAAAGCCTTATATACTCACCTTCCGGCGTCTTTCCCGCTCCTTGCGATGCTCCCGGCCATGCATTGCGGTCTCGCGAGATGATGATTGCGGTCCCGCTACGTCATCATCTCGCGAGACCGCAATGCATTCCAGGGACCGGAGCGGCGCGAGGAGCATCGCTAAACGCCTCGCCTGGATCCAGGGGCCGCCGGAAGGTGAGTATATAACTATTTTTTATTTTAATTCTTTTTTTTTTTAACAGGGATATGGTGCCCACATTGCTATATACTACGTGAGCTGTGTTATATACTGCGTGGGCTGCATTATATACTGCGTCTCTCTGCTATATACTACGTGGGCTGTGTAATATACTTTGTTATCTACTACTTGGGCTGTGTTAAATACTGCGTGAGCTGTGCTATACACTACGTGGCTGTGTTATATACTACATGGCCTGTGTTATATACTACGTGGGCTGTGCTATATACTACATGGGCTGTTATACACTGCGTGGGCTGTATTATACACTATGTGGGCTGTGCTTTATACTACGTGGGCTGTGCTTTATACTACGTGGGCTGTGTTATAAACTGCATGGGCTGTGCTATACACTGCATGGGCTGTGCTATATACTATATGGCTGTGTTATATACTACGTGGCTGTGTTATATACTGCGTGAGCTATGCTATATACTATGTGGCTGTGTTATATACTATGTGGGCTGTGCTATATACTATGTGGGCTGTGCAATATACACCGAGGGCTGTGCTATATACTACGTGGGCTGTTATTCACTGTATGGGCTGTGTTATATATTACATGGGCTGTGCTATATACTACGTGGGCTGTGTTATATACTACGTGGGCTGTGTTATATACTACGTGGGCTGTGTTATATACTACGTGGGCTGTGTTATATACTGCGTGGGCTGTGCTATATACTGCGTAGGCTGTGCTATATACTACGTGGGCTGTTATACACTGCGTGGGCTGTGTTATATACTACATGGACTGTGCTATATACTACATGGGCTGTGCTATATACTACTTGGGCTGTGTTATACACTACGTGGGCTGTGCTATATACTGCATGGGCTATGCTATATACTACGTGGGCTGTGCTATATACTACGTGGGCTGTGCTATATACTACGTGGGTTGTGCTATATACTACGTGGATGTGTTATATGCTACGTGGCTGTGTTATATGTTACGTGGCTGTGCTCTATGCTACGTGGGCTGTGCTATATGCTATGTGGGCTGTGCTATATGCTACGTGGGCTGTGCTATATACTACGTGGCCTGTGCTATATGCTACGTGGCTGTGCTATATGCTACGTGGGCTGTGTTATATGCTACTTTATTTCTCTGCTGTATCTGTGCATCATGAATCGTGGTAAAGAGGAGGGCCCACTGAGACTCTTTCACCCAGGGCCCTCAAAAACCTGGAGCCGGCCCTGGCTTCACTGACTGGTCACGCCCGGCTGCGAACAATCAGCGACTGGCGCAGTCCGGCCGCATATTGGCGTGGAATTTGAACCACGCTTTGCTAATTGGTCGCGCCCGGACGGCCGAATTCTGTGTATAAATTGCATTATTCTGAAAACTTCATAAATAAACTACATACATATTCTAGAATACCCAATGCGTTAGAATCGGGCCACCATCTAGTACATATAGAATTATGCAACAAGAGATTTTTTAAAAGATCCTTGGAAAGTAGTCAGGTAAGATATTTAGTAAGTACAATATACTGTTGGCTGCAATCATAAAACTGTAAAGGGGTGCAAAATAAATACAATAAGGTTTATGGGATCAGTTAATTTTGCATTTTATACACTAGTCTTGATCAAGGGTGCTCTGGAGTAAGATGCACCAAAAAATAGGTGTTTACACGTCTCCATATTTTTAGAGCAAACTGATGAATTGGCTTCTATGTCTTGATTGATAATTTTATGGGTATACTTGTAAGGGGGTGATAAGAGACGTCATACACTCCTCCCCCTAAAGACACCGTCTGCAAGGAGTATATTTAAATATGTGTTGTGACGTGGTTTCATTGTATTTTCCTAGTAATGTGATTGTGAATCTGCATACGGTTACTGTAATGCAATGTGATTAATGTCAACTATCTATAGTATATAGGGAAAGCCTAGGATTAGGTTTAGACTTCAGGCATAGCATAGGACTCAGGGATTAAGTTAGAAAGAGGAAAGATTCAGTTGAGGACATACTAGATATAGGAAGCATAGTGCACAGGTTAAGTTGGCCCAGCAACAGACTGCTGGGGCAGACAGAGTAAAGAGACAATTCCAAGTTGTCACAATCCTGCAGACTTTCATCGTAAATTTGAGGGTCATGATCAGATTTCTGCCATGAATTTGCCATTACTGCTGGGTTCGCTCATGGAAAAGCCACATTCAATGTGGCTATTCTTCTTGTAACTATGTGCTGTGTAATGTCCATATGAAATCACTTCAATAAGCGATAAGTGATTTTCATATAGGAGGCAGAAAAATCTGCATCCAGATGAGCTACGATGTGGGTTCCCATAAGAAACAATGTTTTTGTAGATTTTTTTGTATTCTTTTTTTTTTTCATGTTAAAAAAAATCCTGTTTTGGTCAAGGCTGCGTTGAGCAGACTGTTTCACAATGCTGTGGATTTGTAGACCTACTGTGCCACAGGACCAGGTCTACTCAGGAAGGGGCGTAACTAAGTGGCTACCTTGGAGTTCACTGGTGTCTCTAGTGGTGAGATGAGGCTTATGCGGCAAGTAGCTGCGAGGTGCCACTTCTGGGCAGAAATGGTACTGCAGCTGCTGTGTCACGTATGCTAATACTACTTTAGGGCTTAGTTCAGACATGCCAGTCTAGGATTCAGGGTCAGGGTTAGGCCTCTCTTGGACTGGGGAATAGCGTTCATGCACTGGGACCAGGGGACAATGTTCAGACCCTGGCCACTACGGGTCCAGGTGAAATGGTTCAGGCAATGGCAGCGCCAGGAACAGGGGACAAGGTCCAGGCACTGTCTCCTCCGAAACCAGGGGACAAAGGGGGCAAGGTTCAGGCACTGGCCGCTTCGGGACCAGGTGAATAGGTTCAGGAACTGGTCGCTCCGGGACCAGAGAACTACGAATACAGGACTGGACACATTGTAACAAGAGGACTAAGGACCCAGGACTGGCCACACTGGGACCAGGGGACTAAGGACCCAGGACTGGCCACACTGGAACCAGGGAATAAATTGAAGCTCTGGCCACACTGGGACCAGGGGACCCCACAACTCACTAGCAGTACACGATACTAACTAATTATTCATCATGTTGCTTGGTGACTCTCTAGGGTAGAGGGAGTCTTTCATACAAGATACCTCCCAGTCATTGGCTGGGAGCCATCTTGCAGGTGTACTACTTATGCTAAATTCCTCTCAGCAATAGGCTGAGAGTATTTAGCATAATGTGCGCTGCCCCTTTAAGCACGGAGAAGCTCAGGCACGCAAGTACTAAGCGCACTGCTGGACTGTGGTGCACACACAATGCAGGAAGTAGAAGGAAGGACACGCCGGGAGACATCGCAGCGGGGCTGAGGCGGTGAGTAAGCTGGCATCCCTGCATAGAAACGGAAGGGGACACCATGCAGGGGCTCCGGCAGCGGCGCAACACTTTCTTCATGTATTGTATATTAAGAAATTCATTTCTTAGATTCATTTCTGTTTATTTTTCCCACCTTCATATCCCACCCTTTCCCCTCCGTCCCACCCTTGCCTAACCTTCCCGGTTAAAAAGTTAAAAACTCAATAAAAATGTTTGGAAAAGAAATTCATTGTCACTGAATTTTTGATTACTAATACAACATGATGGTTTCTTTAAAACAGTATGATCAATTAAAAAAAAAATGAAAAAAATCCAGAAAGGGGAGGGAGTCCATATTTGAGGCTTACTTTGAATTTTGCATTTCATTTACTAGATTTTACCTGCTTCATCATGTGCCATGAAAAATGATATTGACTATTTTCTGTCTCTTTTTCATCTTGTAGTTGGGTTCAGGATGGTAGCTAAATTAAAGCAGCCTTTTTGGTAGCCAGGAAGTCATTATTTAGTCACTTAGTCCCCAAAGCTTGATAGTTCTTGTTCTATCCTAGCTAATGGTAAAGTCCCTGATGGTTCAGAGCAGTGAAGGATAAGAACCTTAGATTTCTCCTGGGTTCTAGATCTTGGGACTCGTCTACCACCAAGTTTGATACTGATGGTTCAGAGCAGTCAAGGATAAGAACCTTAGATTCTCCTGGGTTCTAGATCTTGGGATTCGTCTACCACCAAGTTTGATACTGATGGTTCAGAGCAGTCAAGGATAAGAACCTTAGATTTGTCTACCACCAAGTTTGATACTGATGGTTCAGAGCAGTGAAGGATAAGAACCTTAGATTCTCCTGGGTTCTAGATATTGGGATTCGTCTACCACCAAGTTTGATACTGATGGTTCAGAGCAGTGAAGGATAAGAACCTTAGATTTCTCCTAGGTTCTAGATCTTGGGACTCGTCTACCACCAAGTTTGATACTGATGGTTCAGAGCAGTGAAGGATAACAACCTTAGATTTCTCCTGGGTTCCAGATCTTGGGACTCGTCTACCGCCAAGTTTGCTACCTCCTAATACTGGATCTGTGGATCTCAAGGGGGCAAATAAAAAGCCACACAAAGTCTTTCTTCAACTTCTCCCCAATATTCCCACCAAGCTACCCCAGACTCCTGAATTACAAACCTGCCATTTTGCCTTCGTGCCTCTTCTAAAATGTTCGCCCAGCTAAAACAAACTTACTCTTTGAAAGCCTGGTGAAGCAGGTTGTCAGCCCATAAAGGCGACCGCACCAGTTGTCAGACCAGCTTTATCATAACAGATCTCTCTACTGATGTAACGGGAAAATTGCCTTCGAGGATTTAAGATGAGACAAAATTGCCGTGCAATTGCCTGATATGACTCAATCCCATAAATGAGACAGAAAGTTTAGTCTGGAACGATATAAGGAAAACTTTAGATGGGAATCCTGATATTCTTCACTTTACAGCGCAGTAAAACCCGTTTACAGCAATTTATGAAGCACTTAGAATATTTTGCAAGTAAGATAATAAAAGCAGACGCCGGGTGTAGAGTTTCCACTTTTCACGTTATGTCTTATCTAAGGTTTATGGCTTCTGTGCCGTAAATTAAAGCAGATCTCTGGATATTAATAAGAAACATCATGTAAATTTTGGAACGGGATACTTTTTGAAATTGAAAATGTTTGGGAATTATGTGGACACAATTTTTGCCATTGGAGAATGTGGTATAATATGCGCAAATTTAGAAACCGCATGGCAAATGACATCACAAACTGCACCATTTTTAAAGAGGACTTTTCACTAGATTTTTTAAATCTAAACTGAGCGCCTCCTCCAAATTGCCACTGTTCACTGATTGTGGAACAGTTTTTATTTTTTTTCTGTGCTCTTCCATTCCACAATTATGCCCCACAGGAATAAAAGGTGATTTTCCTTTCAACCAACTTGGTGTATTCTACAGAACTCCTCTGTGGGTGTGGCCATATTTTGATTGGCCAGTGTCAGATGAGAGAAAGTAAACGCCCACACGGAGCCGTTCTGTGGTATACGCTCAGTTAGTGAGCACAATTATTACCAGAAGACATTGCTTTTCAACCATGCTTCCACAGAATTTTTAAAGAAATAAAACTCATGAAATAGGCCTAGACAGAAATGACGGTAGCCTTAACTTAATATTTTGTTGCACAACCTTTTGAGGCAATCACTGCAATCAAGTGATTCCTGTAACTTTCAATGAGACTTCTGCACCTCTCGACAGGTATTTTGGCCCACTCTTTTCCAGACGGCATGTTTCAGTTCTTTTCCAAAGATGCTCAATAGGATTTAGGTCAGGGCTCATAGAAGGCCACTTCAGAATAGTCCAATGTTTTCCTCTTAGCCATTCTTGGGTGTTTTTAGCTTTGTGTTTTGGGTCATTATCCTGTTGCAAGACCCATGACCTGCGACTGAGACCAAGCTTTCTGACACTGGGCAGCACATTTCTCTCTAGAATCCCTTGATAGTCTTGAGATTTGATTGCACCCTGCACAAATTCTAGACACCCTCTGTCAAATACAGCTAAGCAGCCCCAGAACATAACAGAGCCTCCTCCATGTTTCACAGTAGGGACAGTGTTCTTTTCTTGATATGTTTCATTTTTCCGTCTGTGAACCTAGTGTTGATGTTGCTTGCCAAAAAGTTCCATTCTGTCTCATCTGTCCATAGGACGTTCTCCCAGAAGCTTTGTGGCTTGTCAACATGTAGTTTGGCTAATTTCAGTCAGGCTTTTTTATGATTTCTTTTCAACAATGTTGTCCTCCTTGGTCGTCACCCATGAAATCCACTTTGGCTCATACAATGTTGGATGGTGCGATCCGACACTAATGTTCCTTGAGTTTGATGTTCACCTTTAATCTGTTTAGAAGTTTTTCTGGGCTCTTTTGTTACCATTCGTATTATCCGTCTCTTTGATTTGTCATCAATTTTCCTCCTGCGGCCACGTCCAGGGAGGTTGGCTACAGTCCCATGGATCTTACATTTCTGAATAATATGTGCAACTGTAGTCACAGGAACTTTGGAGTTGGTCTTATAACTTTTACCTTTAACATGTTTGTCTATAATTTTCTTTCTAGTCTCCTGAGACAACTCTTTCCTTCGCTTCCTCTGGTCCATGTTGAGTGTGATACACACCATGTCACCACACAGCACAGTGAGTATCTGTAGCCCTATATACCGGCCACTCACTGATTCCAAGATTATAGACACCTGTGATGCTAATTAGTGGACACACCGTGATTTAACATGTCCCTTTTGTCCCATTATTTTCAGGGGTGCCATCATTTCTGTCCAGGCCTATTTCATGAGTTCTGTGGAAGCTTGGTTGACAAGCAATGTCTGACTTTAATTGGCTCATTTTCATAGATTTTTTTTTTTATTTCTTATTACTTTTGTCAGATTCAAGTTATTCCTGTGACCATTGTGGGTTTTTCTGTCAATAAATGAGGGGTACCAACAGTTTTGACCGCGTGTGTACATATTTATGGCAAGTGACAGGTCCTGATAAGTGGCAATGAAAATATGAATACATATGGCGCCAATGAATGACAAATGAGTTATCATATTCCGTTCTGTGTAATAACGGCTTCTCATTATGTTTCTTGATGCAAGGCAGAGAACACTAATGAAAAGCTCTTGGGTATTCAGCATCTGTTTAATCATTCAGGCATAAGTTACAGATGGTAAAAAAACAAAGGGTGCAATGTTCATTTTACAAAAACCGTCAATATATGCAATAAAAGAATGGAAGATGCAACATCCCAGCTCCGCTCAGGTGCTTTAAGCCGGGATTGCATGAATCACATCACACGATGAGCCTTCACCAAACCAATACTGTCACCATGTAATATATACTACATAGGCAGCTGTAGTGCCTGCTGTAAAATCTGGTGGAGGAGGAATAATAGTACAAACCCCTTACAAAGATTAGAAAGATTAGCGCTTTGCCCTCCTTTTTCCATTGAAGGGTCATAGTTTTAAAATGGGACGTCCAACAAACTTATACGTAGTTTATATAGATGAGTTTTTCGATTTTTTTGCAAACTGAATTTGTGTTCAATTTTATACAATTTGCAGGTTCCGTCAAATTAACACAATTTGCACCAAAAATGCCCCCTTCTATGTTACTCATTGCACGAGATTGCATCAACTACAGAAGACTCACGTGACTTTCGGCTCAACTGCGTTTGGTTTCCCTCTAATGCTTTATAGCTATCACATAGTATAGCGCAGACAATCAAAAGGGACTATCACAGCCTGTTCAAAAGCTGAGGCAGGGAATGAAGCAACCATTTTTAGAATGATTTAAAATAACAATAGAATATCAAAGCTCACAGTTCAGAGCATTGGATAAATATTCCAGACCTCCGGACAAGTCTGCATTGTAAAACTGAAGGAAGATGATGAGAGTAGCAGTCTGTGGATAACAGATTCAATTGATACGGGGAAGGAGATAGCATAGGTACTAGAAGCAGTGGGATTGTGATTGATCAGTGATATGATGTATCTTAGGTTCTGTTGCCCTTAACACATTTAACACACAGTAACACATTTCTTTCTTAATTCTTAATGCACTGAAAAGCAGAAGCAAACCACAGAAAAAAAATCTGAAATTGGCGTCAGACGGTGTGCATTCATTGGTGTAAAAATAGTTTTAAATACTAAAGAAAATCCCCAAAATCCAGACATTTAATTGCAACTGTCTACCTCACAAACTGTTTGTGTAAATAATTTTTCTTCTGTACAACTGTTTTACTACTCAAATGTTATTTCTGTACACACCAAATCAATATAGAGCCTTGTTGCAGGTGTTGATTTTTTTGTTTTTTGACATGTACAGTGGGTATTAGCATAGCACGATGCTGACACCACCATGTTTCACTGTTGGGATTGTATTGGGCAGGTGATGAGCAGTGCCTGGTTTTCTCCACATATACTTTTTAGAATTATTACCAAAAAGTTCTATCCTCATCTCTTCAGACCAGAGAATCTTATTTCTCATAGTCTGGGAGTCCTTCATGTGTTTTTTTAGCAAACTCTTTGTGGGCTTTCATATGTCTTGCACTGAGGAGAGGCTTCCGTCAGGCCACTCTGCTATAAAGGCCCGACTGGTGGAGGGCTGCAGTGATAGTTAACTTTGTGGAACTTTCTCCCATCTCTCTACTGCATCTTTGGAGCTCAGCCACAGTGATCTTGGGGTTCTTCTTTACCTTTCTCACCAAGGCTCTTCTCCCACGATTGCTCAGTTTGGCTGGACGGCCAGGTCTAGAAAGACTTCAGGTGGTCCCAAACTTCTTCCATTCAAGGATTATGGAGGCCACTGTGCTTTTAGGAACCTGGAGTTCTGCAGAAATTCTGTTGTAACCTTGGCCAGATCTGTGCCTTGCCACAATTCTGTCTCTGAGCTCCTTGGCCAGTTCATTTGACCTCATGATTCTCATTTGGTCTGACATGCACTGTGAGCTGTGAGGTCTTATTGTTATGCTGTGCTATCAGGCAACACAGTGTGCAGTAATCAGCGCACATACAGTGATATGGCAATAACCCAAAAAACAATAGAACAAGCTCTGAGACGTGGAATCTCTGCAGACTGCAATACCTGAACCTATCCTCACACAACTAAAAGCAGCAGTGGATTGCGCCTAACACTACCTATGCAACTCGGCACTGCCTGAGGAGCTGACTAGCCTGAAGATAGAAATACAAGCCTGACTTGCCTCAGAGAAATACCCCAAAGGAATAGGCAGCCCCCCACATATAATGACTGTTAGCAAGATGAAAAGACAAAACGTAGGAATGAAATAGATTCAGCAAAGTGAGGCCCGATATTCTAGACAGAGCGAGGATAGCAAAGAGAACTATGCAGTCTACAAAAAACCCTAAAGCAGAACCACGCAAAGGGGAGCAAAAAGACCCACCGTGCCGAACTAACGGCACGGCGGTGCACCCTTTGCGTCTCAGAGCTTCCAGCAAAAGAGAATAGCACAGCTGGACAGAAAAAACGGAAACAAAAACAAAGTAACACTTATCTAGCAGAGCAGCAGGCCACAGGAAAGATGCAGAAGCTCAGATCCAACACTGGAACATTGACAAGGAGCAAGGAAGACAGACTCAGGTGGAGTTAAATAGCAAGGCAGCCAACGAGCTCACCAAAACACCTGAGGGAGGAAGCCCAGAGGCTGCAATACTACTTGTGACCACAGGAGTGAATTCAGCCACAGAATTCACAACAGTACCCCCCCCTTGAGGAGGGGTCACTGAACCCTCACCAGAACCCCCAGGCCGACCAGGATGAGCCACATGAAAGGCACGAACAAGATCTGGGGCATGGACATCAGAGGCAAAAACCCAGGAATTATCCTCCTGAGCATAACCCTTCCATTTGACCAGATACTGGAGTTTCCGTCTAGAGACACGAGAATCCAAAATTTTCTCCACAATATACTCCAATTCCCCCTCCACCAAAACAGGGGCAGGAGGCTCCACAGATGGAACCATAGGTGCCACGTATCTTCTCAACAACGACCTATGGAATACATTATGTATGGAAAAGGAGTCTGGGAGGGTCAGACGAAAAGACACCGGATTGAGAATCTCAGAAATCCTATACGGACCAATAAAACGAGGTTTAAATTTAGGAGAGGAAACCTTCATAGGAATATGACGAGAAGATAACCAAACCAGATCCCCAACACGAAGTCGGGGACCCACACGGCGTCTACGATTAGCGAAAAGCTGAGCCTTCTCCTGGGACAAGGTCAAATTGTCCACTACCTGAGTCCAGATCTGCTGCAACCTGTCCACCACAGAATCCACACCAGGACAGTCCGAAGACTCAACCTGTCCTGAAGAGAAACGAGGATGGAACCCAGAATTGCAGAAAAATGGAGAGACCAAGGTAGCCGAGCTGGCCCGATTATTAAGGGCGAACTCAGCCAACGGCAAAAATGACACCCAATCATCCTGGTCAGCAGAAACAAAACATCTCAGATATGTTTCCAAGGTCTGATTGGTTCGTTCGGTCTGGCCATTAGTCTGAGGATGGAAGGCCGAGGAAAAAGATAGGTCAATGCCCATCCTACCACAAAAGGCTCGCCAGAACCTCGAGACAAACTGGGAACCTCTGTCAGAAACAATATTCTCAGGAATGCCATGCAAACGAACCAAATGCTGGAAGAACAAAGGCACCAAATCAGAGGAGGAAGGCAATTTAACCAAGGGCACCAGATGGACCATTTTAGAAAAGCGATCACAGACCACCCAAATGACCGACATCTTTTGAGAAACGGGAAGGTCAGAAATGAAATCCATCGAAATATGTGTCCAAGGCCTCTTCGGGACCGGCAAGGGCAAAAGCAACCCACTGGCACGTGAACAGCAGGGCTTAGCCCTAGCACAAATCCCACAGGACTGCACAAAAGCACGCACATCCCGTGACAGAGATGGCCACCAGAAGGATCTAACCACTAACTCTCTGGTACCAAAGATTCCTGGATGACCAGCCAGCACCGAACAATGAAGTTCAGAGATAACTTTACTAGTCCACCTATCAGGGACGAACAGTTTCTCGGCCGGACAACGATCAGGTTTATTAGCCTGAAATTTCTGCAACACTCTCCGCAAATCAGGAGAGATGGCAGACACAATGACTCCTTCTTTGAGGATACTCGCCGGCTCAGATAACCCCGGAGAGTCGGGCACAAAACTCCTAGACAGAGCATCCGCCTTCACATTTTTAGAGCCCGGAAGGTACGAAATCACAAAATCAAAACGAGCAAAAAATAACGACCAACGGGCCTGTCTAGGATTCAAGCGCTTGGCAGACTCGAGATAAGTAAGATTCTTATGATCAGTCAATACCACCACGCGATGCTTAGCTCCCTCAAGCCAATGACGCCACTCCTCGAATGCCCACTTCATGGCCAGCAACTCTCGGTTGCCCACATCATAATTACGCTCAGCAGCAGAAAATTTCCTGGAAAAGAAAGCACATGGTTTCAACACTGAGCAACCAGAACCTCTCTGTGACAAAACCGCCCCTGCTCCAATCTCAGAAGCATCAACCTCGACCTGGAACGGAAGAGAAACATCTGGTTGACACAACACAGGGGCACAGCAAAAACGACGCTTCAACTCCTGAAAAGCTTCCACGGCAGCAGAAGACCAATTAACCAAATCAGCACCCTTCTTGGTCAAATCGGTCAATGGTCTGGCAATGCTAGAAAAATTACAGATGAAGCGACGATAAAAATTAGCAAAGCCCAGGAATTTCTGCAGACTTTTCAGAGATGTCGGCTGAGTCCAATCCTGGATGGCCTGGACCTTAACCGGATCCATCTCGATAGTAGAAGGGGAAAAGATGAACCCCAAAAATGAAACTTTCTGCACACCGAAGAGACACTTTGATCCCTTCACGAACAAGGAATTAGCACGCAGTACCTGGAAAACCATTCTGACTTGCTTCACATGAGACTCCCAATCATCAGAGAAGATCAAAATGTCATCCAAGTAAACAATCAGGAATTTATCCAGATACTCACGGAAAATGTCATGCATAAAAGACTGAAAAACAGATGGAGCATTGGCAAGTCCGAACGGCATCACCAGATACTCAAAATGACCCTCGGGCGTATTAAATGCCGTTTTCCATTCATCTCCCTGCCTGATTCTCACCAGATTATACGCACCACGAAGATCAATCTTAGTAAACCAACTAGCCCCCTTAATCCGAGCAAACAAGTCAGATATCAATGGCAAGGGATACTGAAACTTAACAGTGATCTTATTAAGAAGGCGGTAATCAATACACGGTCTTAGCGAACCATCCTTTTTGGCTACAAAAAAGAACCCTGCTCCCAATGGTGATGACGATGGGCGAATATGTCCCTTCTCCGGGGATTCTTTCACATAACTGCGCATAGCGGTGTGTTCAGGCACGGACAAATTAAATAAACGACCCTTAGGGAATTTACTACCAGGAATCAAATTGATAGCACAATCACAATTCCTATGCGGAGGTAGGGCATCAGACTTGGGCTCTTCAAATACATCCTGAAAGTCAGACAAGAACTCTGGGATGTCAGAAGGAATGGATGACGAAATAGACAAAAATGGAACATCACCATGTACTCCCTGACAACCCCAGCTGGTTACCGACATAGAGTTCCAATCTAATACTGGATTATGGGTTTGTAGCCATGGCAACCCCAACACGACCACATCATGCAGATTATGCAGTACCAGAAAGCGAATAACTTCCTGATGTGCAGGAGCCATGCACATGGTCAGCTGGGCCCAGTACTGAGGCTTATTCTTGGCCAAAGGTGTAGCATCAATTCCTCTCAACGGAATAGGACACCGCAAAGGCTCCAAGAAAAATCCACAACGTTTAGCATAATCCAAATCCATCAGATTCAGGGCAGCGCCTGAATCCACAAACGCCATGACAGAATACGATGACAAAGAGCATATCAAGGTAATGGACAGAAGGAATTTGGACTGTACAGTACCAATGACGGCAGAGCTATCGAACCGCCTAGTGCGCTTAGGACAATTAGAAATAGCATGAGTGGAATCACCACAGTAGAAACACAGCCTGTTCAGACGTCTGTGTTCTTGCCGTTCAACTTTAGTCATAGTCCTGTCGCACTGCATAGGCTCAGGTTTACTCTCAGACAATACCGCCAGATGGTGCACAGATTTACGCTCGCGCAAGCGACGACCGATCTGAATGGCCAAGGACATAGACTCATTCAAACCAGCAGGCATAGGAAATCCCACCATGACATCCTTAAGAGCTTCAGAGAGACCCTTTCTGAACCAAGCCGCCAGTGCAGATTCATTCCACAGAGTGAGTACTGACCACTTCCTAAATTTCTGACAATATACTTCTACATCATCCTGACCCTGGCATAAAGCCAGCAAATTTTTCTCAGCCTGATCCACTGAATTAGGCTCATCGTAAAGCAATCCAAGCGCCTGGAAAAACGCATCAACATTACTCAATGCAGGGTCTCCTGGCGCAAGAGAAAACGCCCAGTCCTGTGGGTCGCCGCGCAAAAAAGAAATAATAATCAAAACCTGTTGAATAGGATTACCAGAAGAATGAGGTTTCAAGGCCAGAAATAGCTTACAATTATTTTTGAAGCTCAGGAACTTAGTTCTGTCACCAAAAAACAAATCAGGAATAGGAATTCTTGGTTCTAGCATAAATTTCTGATCAATTGTATCTTGAATCTTTTGTACATTTATAACGAGATTATCCATTGAGGAGCACAGAGCCTGAATATCCATGTCCACAGCTGTGTCCTGAAGCACTCTAATGTCTAGGGGAAAAAAAAAAAACAAAAAACTGAAGACAGAGCTGAGGAAAAAAAAAATGATGTCAGGACTTCTTTTTTCCCTCTATTGAGAATCATTGGTTTGGCTCCTTGTACTGTTATGCTGTGCTATCAGGCAACACAGTGTGCAGTAATCAGCGCACATACAGTGATATGGCAATAACCCAAAAAGCAATAGAACAAGCTCTGAGACGTGGAATCTCTGCAGACTGCAATACCTGAACCTATCCTCACACAACTAAAAGCAGCAGTGGATTGCGCCTAACACTACCTATGCAACTCGGCACTGCCTGAGGAGCTGACTAGCCTGAAGATAGAAATACAAGCCTGACTTGCCTCAGAGAAATACCCCAAAGGAATAGGCAGCCCCCCACATATAATGACTGTTAGCAAGATGAAAAGACAAAACGTAGGAATGAAATAGATTCAGCAAAGTGAGGCCCGATATTCTAGACAGAGCGAGGATAGCAAAGAGAACTATGCAGTCTACAAAAAACCCTAAAGCAGAACCACGCAAAGGGGAGCAAAAAGACCCACCGTGCCGAACTAACGGCACGGCGGTGCACCCTTTGCGTCTCAGAGCTTCCAGCAAAAGAGAATAGCACAGCTGGACAGAAAAAACGGAAACAAAAACAAAGTAACACTTATCTAGCAGAGCAGCAGGCCACAGGAAAGATGCAGAAGCTCAGATCCAACACTGGAACATTGACAAGGAGCAAGGAAGACAGACTCAGGTGGAGTTAAATAGCAAGGCAGCCAACGAGCTCACCAAAACACCTGAGGGAGGAAGCCCAGAGGCTGCAATACCACTTGTGACCACAGGAGTGAATTCAGCCACAGAATTCACAACACTTATATAGACAGGTGTGTGTGTCTCAATCCAGTCCGGAGTTTGTTTTCTGCTATCCTCTCCTTGGACTGGTCATGAGGGGGATAACGCCCCCTGCCTCGTTTTGGAGTGGAAAACTGCATTTCTCACCTCTGAGTGTTTGTTTGAAAATTTGGTTATGCCCTTTTGGCCTGACTAATGCACCAGCAGTGTTCCAGAATTTCATGAATCATGTTTTCTCAGATTTTATTTGGTGTTTCATGGTTCTTTATTTGGATGACATCCTCATATATTCTTCTGACAGAATCACATTGGCCACCTCCGGGCGGTTCTTCAGAGGCTTAGGGAGAACTCACTATTTGCTAAACCTGAGAAGTGTTCATTTTTTGCTCAAGAATTCTTGGGGTCATTTTGTCTGCTGAGGGGTTTCTCATGGACCCCAGGAAAGTACAGGCTATTGTGGATTGGGTGCAACCCAGAGATCTCAAGAGACTTCAGTGTTTTGTGGGTTTCACTAATTATTATAGAAAATTCATTAAGTGGTTCTTTCAGGTGGTCAAACACCTCACGGATTTAACTCGTAAGGGGGCTGATCTCAAGAACTGGTCAGCTCCAGCTGTGGCGGCGTTTTCTTCCTTGAAGAACTGTTTTATGACTGCCCCTGTATTGTTTCAACCTGATTTGTCTAAACCATTTATTGTAGAGGGGAACGCCTCAGAGGTGGAAGTGGGGACTGTGTTGTCTCAGGGGCCCACCACGTTGACTAACTTAAGACCCTGTGCCTTCTTTTCAAAAAAAATTTCCTCTGCCGAGAGGAATTGTGATGTGGGTAACTGGGAGCTATTGGCCATTAAATTGGCGCTCGAAGAATGGAGGCATTTTTTGTAGGGGGCTGTCCATCGTACCTGTCTTACATCAAGTCCGACAAAACGTTTAACTCCAAGACAGGCAAGATGGCCACTTTTTTTTCCAGATTTCAATTTTCTATTACTTTCAGACCAGGGTCCAAAAATGTTAAGGCTGATGCTTTATCTCGTAGCCTAGATCCAATATCACCTCATGAACCTCCTTCCTCCATTCTTCTGCGCGGAGTGGTGGTGGCTACGGTGTCCTCAGCATTGGAATGAGAAATTCGTGAGGCCCAATCTCTTGCTCCTTTGTCCAAATCTGATAATAAGCTCTTTGTGCTTGTTCAGTATCGATTAAGGGTGCTTCGGGAGTTCCATGGCTCTGGGTGGGCATCCTGGAATATCGGCCACACGTAAAGCCATTACTAGGCTGTTTTGGTCGCCCTCATTGGCTTCTGATGTCACTGGTTTTGCGTCCTCCTGTGAAACTTGTGCCTGCGCATAAACCCCCCCGTATTTGGACGGCCGGGGAATTGGTGCCACTGCCAATTCCAGATTGACTGTGGACTCATCTGTCCATGGATTTTATCACCGATTCTCCCCAATGGCAAAACCATGATCTGGGTAGTTGTTGATACGTTCAGTAAACAGGGGCATTTTGTACCGTTGGCAGGCCTCCCTAATGCTGAGACTCTATCAAAACTATTCATTCAACATGTGGTTCCGATTACATGGTGGGCCTGTCAGTGTGGTGTCTGATAGAGGGGTACAATATATGGCACAATTCTGGAGGGCTTTTTGTAAAAAAGCTGAGTATCAGTCTGACCTTTTCATTGGCCTACCATCCCGAGACCAAGGGTCAGACTGAAATGACCAATTAGTCTTTGGAGCAGATATTACGGTGTCTTGCCACGTCTAGACAAGATGATTGGTGCTATGCGGTACCCATGGCGGAATTTGCTTTCAATAATCGTGTCAATCTGTCCACTGGTACTTCCTCGTTCTTCTGCAACTATGGGTTTCATCCCCACTTTGGTAAGTTTTGCCCGCTGGATTCGGGGTGTCCAGGGGCTTATTCAGCCTTCCTGAGGTTGGGGGGAGGTCTGGAGGGAGGTTCAGAGAAACATTGGGGAGGATCACGGCAAATATTAATTTTTTGCTGATAAATGATGTTCTGTGTGGCCGGTTTCCAGGTGATAAGGTATGGTTATCCACCAAGAATATAAGATGGAGGATTCCCTCTGCTAAGTTCAGTCCCAAGTTTATTGGCCCTTATGAAATTTTAGAGGTGGTTAATCCTGTGGCTTTTCACCTGCGCTTAGCTCCGTCATTGCGGATCCCCAATGTGTTCCATAAGGCGCTTCTGAAGCCGACGGTACCTTCCTCAGGTGAGTCTCCCTCGCACCCGCCACCTGTTGTGGTGGATGGACAGACTGAGTATGAGGTGGAACGGGTAGTGGATTCTCGTATGCTTCACTGTTCACTTCAGTACTTGGTCCATTGGAAAGGTTACGGTCTTGAGGACCGGTCGTGGGTGCCGGCGTATTCGGTCTATGCGGATCGGTTGGTCCGGGCCTTTCATGCTCATTGTCCAGGGAAGAGAGGGGGGTACTGTCACGATGTCACGATCCAGTCCGGAGTTTATTTTCTGCTATCCTCTCTCTGGACTGGTCATGCAGGGGTTTACGCTCTCTGCCTTGTGGCTGGGCTTTTTCAGCCCTCTGCAGCCTGCTGGCCAGTGTCGGTGATAGTTCATGCTTCCAGGCTAGAGCAGCTGACCCGTATACCCTGGTGATCCTTCTCCCTCTGACTTTCTCTGACGTATTTTTGTGAGACCTGTTTCCTATCCCTGACTTAGTGTTCGTCTGGTGGTTTTCTTTACAGTGTATGACTCAGCCTGATCTCAGTACCCCGCATCTTGCTTTCCGTCTCTAATACCTCGTTCCCTGACCGGCTTTGACTTCTGGCTTGTACTCCTACTTCATCTTAAGTTTTACGGTTTGGATACCGTTTGGCTCTGACTTCTGGCATGCCTCTGACTTCGTGCATCGCTGTGACCTCTGATACTTCTGCTCCTGACAGTTTCTGACTCTGCTTGTCTGACCACTCTTTCGTTACCTGTGACAGCTGTGCAGCTGTTCAGTGTTGCTATGCTGTGAGTGGGCAACCTCTTTTCCCTCATCAGTACCCCCTGGTGGAGGTTGTGCTAAACTGTAATGCAGCTGCAATCAAGTCCTTTCAGTTTAATTAAACACAGCTGGACTCCAATGAATTAGTAGAATCATCTCAAGGAGGATCACAAGGAAATGGACATCATGTGACTTAAATATGAGTAGCTGAGCAAAGGGTCTGAATACTTATGCCCATGTGATATTTCACTTTTTCTTTTTTAATAAATTTGCAAAAATTTCTACATTTATGTTTTTAACAGTCAGGATGTGGTGCAGAGTGTACATTAATGTGAAAAAATTAACTTTTTTGAATTCACCAAATGGTTGCAATGAAACAAAGAGGTTCCATACCCACTGTACCTATCTAGTATTTCTTATTATGTCAGAAACCAGGTGGGTGGGTATAGAATGCTGTAGGTAAGCCCTGAAAGGCGGTGGCCATATATTATATCAGCCAAACCTGGTGACAGGTTCCCTTTAATTGCAGTCTCAGAATTTGCATAGCATGCACCGTGGCAGTTACCAGTCTCTGCTACTATTGGCAGCTTCTCCTATAGCAATATACCACAATCTGGATTTGCCTTTCCAGTTACCTGGTCAATTTGATGCAAGTCTACCTTGAATGGGTTTTCTGGCAATTGTAAGTTAAAGGTGAAGAGTCTTCAGCCACAAGCAGCAGCCAGACTAAGATAACATCACAGCCAACAACAGTGCCACTTGCTTGGAACCTGGACTTTACTACAAACATATTATTGATAGTTATCTGTTGTGCAATAGGATTTCCTTGTGTATTATGCAGCCTAAATAAAATAGGAGAATACAACTGTTTCTAAATGGTTAATCTACTTTAGGAGGACATAGCTGCTTATAAAGGTAATCTACAACAGGAGGACAGAGCTGCTTGTAAATATCGTAGATGATGATTTAGTTGCTTTATGATCTGAGTCTACCACTATATAATGTACACAGCTAGAAATTAGCACATCTTTTGAAAATCGAATTTGCCGACTTTGATGATTTTTCCTAAAACATTTGATTGGAGACAGATAAATTTGTGTAATCTCAATACTGGAAATATTGTAATTACTCTGAAAACACAGAGAGGAGGAGAAATAGAGAGATCGCTGGTGAACATAAGAGCTCACACTCTACATGCAAGAAAGAAGAGTCCTCTGACTATAAAAGTGTAAACTCTACAGGCGAGAGACAAAACCACACTGACTATAAGAGCTTACATTTTACAGAAGAGATAGACTTGCTCAGCAACTCTGGAAAATGAGTCTGCCTTGCAAGCTGGGAGCTGCCCACCATTGTCAGACTGGGTTGGCAAAGACCAACCAGTAACATTGATTCTTGGGATCCACTGTTCAGCTACATGCAAAAATAACCAGACCCTAGTACACAAATTTACTTTTCTTCGATGTAATATTCATTTGACTAGCTTGTTTAATGAATGATTAGATTATACCTTTTTCTGCAAGTTGTGAATCAAATATAATAGCGCTACTCATTAGCACTCTTTCACTGGGGTCTACTAGAGGATATCAGTCCTCTCCTGTGGGCCAGTCCGAGCCAAGATGGGACAAAAGACGTGAAATGAAAAGAGTGCCTTTGGCGGGAGCTCGATAGTGTCAGTAGCAGTTAAGCAGTTAAGTATTGGCCTTACTCGCAGCATAGTTCCTTAGAGGGAAAAAAACCGTGGGTTGCTAATGTGGCGCCCCAGGGTCCTGGTCGTCACAGTAGCATTGCTTTCCTCACGGGGAGAGTGATGTTACGCTTGAAGGCAAGAAGGGATAACTGTAACCAGGTAACCACAAGCATGCAACACATTCACACTCCAGGCCACCAGGGGGAGCTTTTGATACTATTTACTAGGTGACTCCCCATATATATGGTAGTTTTTGGAGGGAAAGTCAGCGAGTTTCAGGAAGGTCCAGTCAGTTCCTGTCAGAGAGACAGAGGGGAAGGAAGCAGAAAGATGTGCTAGAGAGAGAGATTGCCAGAAGGGAGCTTGTCGTGGAACATCAGCTGAGGCGGAGCTGGTACGATAGGAGAATAGCTGAGCAGACGTGGGGGTCTGCAGCTCCTGGCAGAAAGAGGAAACTGAGAAGGAAAGAACATCGGTGAGAACAGTTCTTGCCTGGAAAAAGACTGGATCAGTCTGAGGCAGAAGAGGGTTTACGGAGCCGTGTAGCCGCAGTGCAGCAGTTCCCGGAAAGAGACATTCAGAAAGCCGAACAGATTGCAGTGAGCGTGCAGGAGAGCAAAGCACAGGAGAGGATACCAGGGGGAGACCAGCCCCAAGCAGGCTGCCTCCTTCTGAGGCACAGAGACCGGTAGCCGGAACACTGAGGATCGTAAGGCTCTCCACGACTTACATCAGAGACCGGCAGGACAGCAGAATTCCACGTTCCCTGTCTGCCATAGTACCCAGGAGGCACCGTGGCACCCTTAGAGGCTGGGGCGTGCTAGAGTCCCTATAAACCACCTCAAGTCACCAGTCATATGGGTCGTGTCCTAGCATATACGGGGGACAGAGAGAGAGAACACCTGTGAGGACCTTATGTGAAGCCATAGGCAGTAGGGGACTACAACACCACGGCGCTAGAGGAAGGCTTTGATTTCCACCTGGATAAGGGGTCTCCTAACTTGCCTCCAAGCCGGCCGGACCCTGCCTGCCCTGTGATCTGGTGCCCTGGACTGTGGCTGCTGAAGTCTTCAGTAAACAAGGTAAAGAGACTGCAAACCTGTGTCCTCATTCTTTACTGCACCATTCACCATCTTCCATCTACACACAGGGAAGCCCTGGGGATATTCTTCACCTGTGGGAAGGTATACCATCTAGCTGCCATAACATCACCCCAGAGGACCCCTTAAAGCAGCGTCGGTCCCCACAGACCGAATACCACAGGTGGCATCACGAACATAAACTTTATTCCCTTTTAAGACCTTTCCCTTTTAAATTGGTGCCCAGGGCCACGGACTGGGTCGCCACCGTGACATCCACCTGTGAACACCACCGGACCCGGTACCGAGTACCCCACGGCCCAGGTGGGGTGACTCACTAACTGGACTGTAATGCTCAGATGGGCTGTGGTGAAATAGCGAATATAGTGAAACACGTGAGTAAAGAGGAAGGAATAGAAATTGGTCATTGGTAACATGAGGCCTACAAGGTCATAATAGTGCTCCCATAGCACAAGTCCACACACCCAGTCAGGACCCCTACTTTCATGTAACGTGCCGTAAGAGATGAGTACCACGCCCATAGTTACCGCCTCACGCCACGTTACAAAAATCCGTAAGATTTATTTTTTGCAAACAACGAATTAAATCTAAAAATGTTTGAATTTGCGTGAAATCGTGAATTTTAGGAAATTTGACTCAAACTTGAACCTCCATAGATCGATCACTCATCTTTATACACAGCCAGTCAAAGCTACAATACACTGAGAAGACAGTGACTCGATTTACCTCAGCTGCTCCTTCTAGCCTTTTCCTTTAACTAATGCATAATACAGCAAAATCCATCTTTCATTACTTCTTTCATAACTAGATCCAGCATGAAGAAAGAGAGCAGCACAAATCTCCCTGAGTTTATAAGCTTAGAAATGGGAAATCTCATACAGCTTCGAGACCAACTTCAGCAACTTCAATCTCCCTTTCTCAAAAGGCCAGAGCTTTTTTATTACTAAAGTAGGAAAGATTTTTTTTTAGTTTCATGTTTTGGACTCCTTCAGTCATAGTATAATCTGCCTTCATCCATCTAGTCAGATGAAAAACTGCAATTGAAAATGAGTAGTGTGAGGTCAGCAGGGAGGAGGGTCAGTCAGGCTAGGTGGGAAGAGATTCATCAGTAGCAGGAAGGAAGGACACTTAGGAGATGTCAGGCTAGGTGGGAAGAGAATCATCAGTAGCAGGAAGGAAGGACACTTAGGAGATGTCAGGCTAGGTGGGAAGAGATTAATCAGTAATAGGAAGGAAGGACACTGAGGAGATGACAGTCTAGGTGGGAAGAGAATCATCAGTAGCAAGAAGGAAGGACACTGATGTGCGGTCAGGCTAGGTGGGAAAAGATTCATCATTTCATGTTGGAAACTTGGGCTGAAAGGTGGCAGATGAGGTTTAACAATGATAAATGTAAGGTTATACACATGGGAAGAAGGAATCAATATCACCATTACACACTGAACGGGAAACCACTGGGTAAATCTGACAGGGAGAAGGACTTGGGGATCCTAGTTAATGATAAACTTACCTGGAGCAGCCAGTGCCAGGCAGCAGCTGCCAAGGCAAACAGGATCATGGGGTGCATTAAAAGAGGTCTGGATACACATGATGAGAGCATTATACTGCCTCTGTACAAATCCCTAGTTAGACCGCACATGGAGTACTGTGTCCAGTTTTGGGCACCGGTGCTCAGGAAGGATATAATGGAACTAGAGAGAGTACAAAGGAGGGCAACAAAATTAATAAAGGGGATGGGAGAACTACAATACCCAGATAGATTAGCGAAATTAGGATTATTTAGTCTAGAAAAAAAGACGACTGAGGGGTGATCTAATAACCATGTATAAGTATATAAGGGGACAATACAAATATCTCGCTGAGGATCTGTTTATACCAAGGAAGGTGACGGGCACAAGGGGTCATTCTTTGCGTCTGGAGGAGAGAAGGTTTTTCCACCAACATAGACGAGGATTCTTTACTGTTAGGGCGGTGAGAATCTGGAATTGCTTGCCTTAGGAGGTGGTGATGGCGAACTCAGTCGAGGGGTTCAAGAGAGCAGAACAATATTGTATCATACAATTATTAGGTTCTGTAGAAGAACGTAGATCTGGGGATTTATTATGATGGAATATAGGCTGAACTGGATGGACAAATGTCTTTTTTCGGCCTCACTAACTATGTTACTATGTTACTATGTGTTAGGGTTGGCGGAACGCACCAAATATATAATTTATTAAATGGAATTGGTGCGTTCGCAACCCGGGATCCACCGTGCAGGAAAGCACCTGCTGCTAAATAATGGCGGCTCTATATGGCGGTATATACCAACTCTGTTAGCTTCACAGAGTAACCGCGAGAGGAAAGCTCTGTGCCCTGGTAGACTTTCACAGAGGCACAGGCCAACTACCCAGATGTGAGCAGTGAGTGGTCATGCATGCATACAAAACTCCTCGCCGGAGATGCCAGCATTCTAGGGGCTTATTTCAGCCGGGTCCCTGAACACACTTAAACACAATCTCCTCGCCGGAGGTGCCAGCATTCTAGGGGCTTATTTCAGCCGGGTCCCTGAACACACTTAAACACAATCTCCTCGCCGGAGGTGCCAGCATTCTAGGGGCTTATTTCAGCCGGGTCCCTGAACACACTTAAACACAATCTCCTCGCCGGAGGTGCCAGCATTCTAGGGGCTTATTTCAGCCGGGTCCCTGAACACATTCAAACACATGACCACATTGGCGCAAAGCATATAGCATAAGACGATACTAGCGCATGGCCGTGCAGTCATGCGCAGTTTATATAGTTGCAGCACAGGAAGCTGCTACTGAAGTTTTTGCCCTTTCAGGACCTTCCAGAAGGACCAATGGAAAGTGCTGCAGTACCTGAGCATGTTTTGCCCTTTCAGGACCTTCCAGAAGGACCAATGGAATGTACTGCAGCACCTGAGCATGTGACCGAACATGTGGCCCTCGACCTCCAATGGGAGACCCTGCCCTGGGCATGCTCAGTGTGAGTAAACAAAGACTTAGTCCCAGAGAGGCTCGCTCGCCGCAGATCAGTGCAGGGTACCATAGGAAAGCCAGAAAAGGCAGTAGTGACCCTATGCACCGAATCAGCCCCAGCGAGACGCTGGGAGCGACGTCTCCGCTGAGCAGAGCCCACTGCGGCCGATACCGAATGGGAGACTGCAGCAGACACGGATCGAGATTCCCCCTGTGCAGCAGAGGAAACTCGACTCCTAACATTACCCCCCCTCCTAGGGCCCCCCCCTCCTTGAGCCTCACTACGCTCAAAAGCTGCGATAAGCAGCGGAGCCCGAATGTGCTCCACAGGCTCCCAGGTTCTATCCTCTGGGCCGTGACCCTTCCAGTCCACCAGATAAAATTTCTTGCCACGTACCACCTTGCACCCCACAATAGCATTCACCTCAAACTCATCCGTGGATGAACCCGATGTCCCAGCAGATGACTCGGAAAACCGGGACAAATGAACGGGCTTTAAGAGGGAAACGTGGAAAGTATCGGTGATACCAAGTCGTGGAGGAATAGCCAAACGGTAGACCACAGGGTTGACCTGTTCCAGAACCTTAAACGGGCCAATGTAGCGAGGAGCAAACTTAGTGGACTCAACTCGCAGCCTGATGTTACGGGCGGAGAGCCACACTAAGTCACCAGGAGCAAAGACCGGAGCGGGGCGCCGGTGTGTATCAGCCGAAACCCTCATTCTCTCCTTGGAGGCCCGGATGGCATCCTGTGTGCGGTCCCAGATGTCACGTGCCTCCACCGCCCAGTCTGCCACCCTAGAATCGGTGGATGACACGGGCATGGGCACAGGGACACACGGATGCTGGCCGTAATTAAGGAGAAAAGGAGTTTGACCAGTGGAATCGGCTACGGCGTTGTTCAGGGCAAATTCCGCCCAAGGTAGCAAAGATGCCCAGTTATCCTGCCTAGCAGAGACAAAATGTCGCAAATATGTCACCAGAGTCTGGTTGGTTCTCTCCACCAACCCATTCGTCTCGGGATGGTATGCAGAGGAGAGGTTTAACTCTATGCTGAGTAAACGGCAGAACTCTCTCCAAAACCGAGATGTGAACTGGGGACCCCGATCGCTGACAATCTTATCAGGCATACCATGCAAACGGAAAACGTGTTTAATGAACAACACCGCCAAGGCCCATGCTGAGGGTAACCGAGGAAGCGGCACCAAATGCACCATCTTGGAGAAATGGTCGGTGACAACCCAAATAATGGAGCAGCCACGCGACTTGGGTAGACCCACCACAAAGTCCATCCCGACCATCTCCCAGGGCCTGTCTGCCACCGGTAGAGGGTAAAGCAACCCAGCAGGCCGTTGCCGAGGAGACCGATTCTGGGCGCAAGAAACGCACGCCTGAATATAGTCCTTGACATCTCGGGCCATATGCGGCCACCAGTATGTTCTCGCCAGAAGCTCAGATGTCCTCTTGGTCCCAAAATGCCCACCCACTCTGGAGGAGTGAGCCCAAGAGAGAACCTCCGGTCGCAAGTTAGCTGGTACGAAAGTCTTGCCCGGGGGCACAGACTCTAGCGAAACCGGGGCTACAGTTCTCAGGCTCTCAGAAGGGACAATAAGCCGAGGCTCCTCCTCCTCCGATGACACCACGGAGCGGGAGAGAGCGTCAGCACGAACGTTCTTCTCCCTGGAGAGGAAATGGAGAGTAAAATGGAACCGGGAGAAGAACAGGGACCATCTAGCCTGGCGAGAATTCAGCCGCTGGGCCGTTTGCAGATACACCAAGTTCTTGTGGTCAGTGAAGACTTGGAAGGGAAAGCGAGCTCCCTCCAAGAGATGTCTCCACTCCGAAAAAGCCAACTTCATGGCCAGCAACTCCCTGTCCCCGATGGAATAATTCCTCTCCGCTGGTGTGAAGGTCTTGGAGAAGAAGAAGCAAGGATGCTTCCGACCTTGAGCATCCTTTTGGAAAAGGACTGCTCCAGCACCAACGGATGAGGCATCCACCTCCAAGATAAATGGCTTATCAACATCGGGGCGATGTAGGATGGGAGCGCTAGCGAAGTGTGACTTGATCGAGAGAAAGGCTTTGGAGACCTCCTCTGACCACAACTTGGGATTTGCTCACTTCTTGGTGAGGGCAACCAAGGGAGCTACCAAAGTTGAGAAGTGTGGAATGAACTGGCGATAGTAATTAATGAACCCCATAAAGCGCTGCACCGCTTTAAGAGAATGGGGTTCCTGCCAGTCCATTACAGCCTGTAGCTTGGCAGGATCCATAGCCAAACCCTGGGCAGAGATGATATAACCAAGGAAAGGCAAGGACTCCTGCTCAAACACACACTTCTCCAACTTGGCGTAGAGGGAGTTTGCCCGTAAGAGGTCGAAGACTTTGCGAACATCTCTCCGATGGGAGTCAATATCTGGAGAGAAGATGAGAATATCATCCAGATAGACTACGACCGAGGTGGTGAGCATATCCCGGAAGATGTCGTTCACAAAGTCTTGGAAAACGGCTGGGGCATTACAGAGCCCCAAGGGCATCACCAGATATTCATAGTGCCCATCCCTGGTGTTAAAAGCCGTCTTCCATTCATCCCCCTCACGGATGCGAATCAGGTTGTAAGCACCCCGCAGATCTAACTTTGTAAATACCCTCGCTCCCCGTAGCCTATCAAACAGCTCAGATATCAGGGGTAGTGGGTACTTGTTCTTAACGGTGATGGCGTTAAGACCCCTGTAGTCTATGCATGGACGTAAGTCTCCAGTCTTCTTCTGTACGAAGAAGAACCCTGCCCCTGCCGGTGACACTGACTTCCTAATGAATCCTCTTGCCAGATTCTCCTGGATGTACTGGGACATTGCCTCCGTCTCCGGGAGAGATAACGGATAGACTCGACCCCGGGGAGGCTCAGCACCAGGCAAGAGGTCAATAGGACAGTCATAGGGGCGGTGAGGCGGAAGGGTCTCCGCAGCTCTTTTGGAGAACACGTCTGCATAGGGCCAATAGTGCTTGGGGAGAGAGGAAAGATCTGCGGGTACCTGTGTAGTAGCAACCTGAACGCACTCCCTCAGACATCTACCCTCGCAAGATTTACTCCAACCCAAAATTCTCCCAGAGGACCACTCAATATGAGGAGAATGGTAGCGAAGCCATGGTATCCCCAACAGGACCTCATCAATTCCCTCAGGAATGACTAATAGGGAGATTATCTCCTGATGTGATGGAGACACAGATAGCGTGAAAGGAATGGTTTGGTGGGTAATCTGTGAAGGTAGTGTTGACCCATTTACCACTCGAACGGTTACCGGCTTGGCGAGCATCACCAAGGGTATTGCGTGACGCTGGGCTAAAGCGGAAGACATAAAGTTACCCTCTGCCCCAGAATCCACGCATAGCTCGACCATAAGAGTGGATGGGCCTATGGTAATTGTCCCCTTGAAGGACAACTTTGAGGCAAATGTCGCCGTGTCTAGTGTACCTCCTCCAACTGCCACTAGACGCTGACGTTTCCCCGACCGCTGAGGACCCTTGGAGGCAAGGTGTCCTGACTGCTGGCAAACATGACGGACCTTATGTGCACGGGCAGACTGAGACTTGGATCCCGCTCGTGTCACCTCTAAGGCCTCATGTGACTCGGATGCCTGGACTGGAGATTCCAAAGGTTTGGCGAAGGTGGGAGCCAGCCGAAACCTCTGCCTACACTGGGCTCGCTCCAACCTCCGCTCGTTAAAACGGAGGTCAATACGAGTAGATACGGCTATGAGCTCCTCCAGTGTGGCGGGAATCTCCCTAGTGGCCAAAGCGTCCTTCACATGGTCAGCCAGCCCCCTCCAAAATACGGGAATGAGGGTTTTATCTGGCCATTCCAACTCATACGCTAATGTCCGGAAGTGAACAGCAAAATGGCTGACCATGGTTGAACCCTGAGTCAAAGCCAGCAGTTGGAGCGCTGTATCATGGGTGACTTGAGGTCCTAAAAAGACCTGTTTCAGAGTGTCCAGACACCTAGGAACACTCCGCACCACATGATCATTGCGCTCCCACAGCGGCGTAGCCCACTCCAACGCTCTGTCCGACAGGAGAGAGATTATGAATCCCACCTTTGCCCGCTCAGTAGGGAAACGTGCAGCCAGAAGCTCGAGGTGTATACCACATTGGCTCACGAAACCCCTACAGGACTTACTGTCCCCAGAGTATCTCTCAGGCAAAGGAAGGTGAGATAGGGTCGGAACAGAGGTGGCAGTGGGTAAAGCTGCTGCAGCCACGCTAGCAGCCTGAACAGCTATTGCGGTAACATCCACCGCCGAGGTTGCACGCTCAAGAGACGCCAACCGGCCCTCCAGCAGCTGGATGTACCCCTGCAATCGCTGTTCATCCGCCATTACTTAGCCAGATCCTGGCGCTAGTATACTGTTAGGGTTGGCGGAATGCACCAAATATATAATTTATTAAATGGAATTGGTGTGTTCGCAACCCGGGATCCACCGTGCAGGAAAGTACCTGCTGCTAAATAATGGCAGCTCTATATGGCGGTATATACCAACTCTGTTAGCTTCACAGAGTAACCGCGAGTGGAAAGCTCTGTGCCCTGTTAGACTTTCACAGAGGCACAGGCCAACTACCCAGATGTGAGCAGTGAGTGGTCATGCATGCATACAAAACTCCTCGCCGGAGATGCCAGCATTCTAGGGGCTTATTTCAGCCGGGTCCCTGAACACACTTAAACACAATCTCCTCGCCGGAGGTGTCAGCATTCTAGGGGCTTATTTCAGCCGGGTCCCTGAACACATACAAACACATGACCACATTGGCGCAAAGCATATAGCATAAGACGATACTAGCGCATGGCCGTGCGGTCATGCGCAGTTTATATAGTTGCAGCACAGGAAGCTGCTACTGAAGTTTTTGCCCTTTCAGGACCTTCCAGAAGGACCAATGGAAAGTGCTGCAGTACCTGAGCATGTTTTGCCCTTTCAGAACCTTCCAGAAGGACCAATGGAATGTACTGCAGCACCTGAGCATGTGACCGAACATGTGGCCCTCGACCTCCAATGGGAGACCCTGCCCTGGGCATGCTCAGTGTGAGTAAACAAGGACTTAGTCCCAGAGAGGCTCGCTCGCCGCAGATCAGTGCAGGGTACCATAGGAAAGCCAGAAAAGGCAGTAGTGACCCTATGCACCGAATCAGCCCCAGCGAGACGCTGGGAGCGAAGTCTCCGCTGAGCAGAGCCCACTGCGGCCGATACCGAATGGGAGACCGCAGCAGACACGGATCGAGATTGCCCCTGTGCAGCAGAGGAAACTCGACTCCTAACACTATGTTAGTAGCAGGAAGGAAGGACGCTGAGGAGCGGTCAGGCTAGGTGGGAAGAGATTGATCAGTAGCAGGAAGGAAGGACACTGAGGAGCGGTCAGACTAGGTGGGAAGAGATTCATCAGTAGCAGGAAGGAAGGACACTGAGGAGTGGTCAGGCTAGGTGGGAATCCTGCGCGATAATATAGGTGAATTTAATGAAAATGTAGAATCCCTGTGGGTGGAGATAAGGGGAGGGGGAAAAAATAATAAATTACTGATAGGGGTTTGTTATAAATCTCCAAAAATAATGGAAGCAATGGAGAATATCCTCGTAAAGCAAATAGATGAAGCTGCGACTCAAGGAGAAGTCATTATTATGGGGGACTTCAACTACCCTGAAATAGATTGGGGAACAGAAACCTGCAGTTCCAGCAAAGGTAATCGGTTTTTGACAATTATGAGAGACAATTACCTTTCACAACTGGTTCAGGACCCAACAAGAAGGGGGGCACTGCTAGACCTAATATTAACCAACAGGCCAGACCGCATATCAAATATAAGGGTTGGGGGTCACTTGGGAAATAGCGATCACAAAATAATAAGTTTTCATGTTTCCTTTAAAAAGATGTGTAGTAGAGGGGTTACAAGGACACTAAACTTCAGGAGGGCAAATTTCCAACGGATGAGAGAGGATCTTGGTGCAATTAACTGGGACGATATCCTGAGACACAAAAATACACAAAGAAAATGGGAGACGTTTATTAGCATCCTGGATAGGACCTGTGCACAGTATATACCGTATGGGAATAAACATACTAGAAATAGGAGGAAACCAATATGGCTAAATAGAGTTGTAAGGGGCGCAATAAGTGACAAAAAGAAAGCATTTAGAGAATTAAAGGAAGTAGGTAGTGAGGAGGCATTAAATAAATACAGAAAATTAAATAAATTCTGTAAAAAGCAAATCAAGGCAGCAAAGATTGAGACAGAGAGACTCATTGCCAGAGAGAGTAAAAATAATCCTAAAATATTCTTTAACTACATAAATAGTAAGAAACTAAAAAATGATAGTGTTGGCCCCCTTAAAAATAGTCTGGGTGAGATGGTGGATGAGGATGAGGAAAAAGCCAATATGCTAAATGACTTTTTTTCATCAGTATTTACACAAGAAAATCCCATGGCAGACAAAATGTCTAGTGATAAAAATTCCCAATTAAATGTCACCTGCTTAACCCAGCAGGAAGTGCGGCGGAGTCTAAACATCACTAAAATTGACAAATCTCCGGGCCCGGATGGGATACACCCTCGAGTACTGCAGGAATTAAGTACAGTCATTGATAGACCATTATTTTTAATCTTTAAAGACTCCATAATAACAGGGTCTGTGCCGCAGGACTGGCGTATAGCAAATGTGGTGCCAATATTCAAAAAGGGAACAAAAACTGAACTCGGAAATTATAGGCCAGTAAGCTTAACCTCTACTGTGGGTAAAATCCTGGAGGGCATTCTAAGGGATGCTATACTGGAGTATCTGAAGAGGAATAACCTCATGACCCAGTATCAGCACGGGTTTACTAGGGACCGTTCATGTCAGACTAATTTGATCAGTTTCTATGAAGAGGTAAGTTCCGGATTGGACCAAGGGAACCCAGTGGATGTAGTGTATATGGACTTTTCAAAAGCTTTTGATACGGTGCCACACAAAAGGTTGATACATAAAATGAGAATAATAGGGATAGGGGAAAATATGTGCAAGTGGGTTGAGAGCTGGCTCAGGGATAGGAAACAAAGGGTGGTTATTAATGGAGCACACTCGGACTGGGTAGCGGTTAGCAGTGGGGTACCACAGGGGTCAGTATTGGGCCCTCTACTTTTTAACATATTTATTAATGACCTTGTAGGGGGCATTCAGAGTAGAATTTCAATATTTGCAGATGACACTAAACTCTGCAGGGTAATCAATACAGAGGAGGACAATTTTATATTACAGGATGATTTATGTAAACTAGAAGCTTGGGCTGATAAATGGCAAATGAGCTTTAATGGGGATAAATGTAAGGTCATGCACTTGGGTAGAAGTAATAAGATGTATAATTATGTGCTTAATTCTAAAACTCTGGGCAAAACCGTCAATGAAAAAGACCTGGGTGTATGGGTGGATGATAAATTCATATTCAGTGGCCAGTGTCAGGCAGCGGCTACAAAGGCAAATAAAATAATGGGATGCATTAAAAGAGGCATAGATGCTCATGAGGAGAATATAATTTTACCTCTATACAAGTCACTAGTTCGACCACACTTAGAATACTGTGCACAGTTCTGGTCTCCGGTGTTTAAGAAAGACATAGCTGAACTGGAGCGGGTGCAGAGAAGAGCGACCAAGGTTATTAGAGGACTGGGGGGTCTGCAATACCAAGATAGGTTATTACACTTGGGGCTATTTAGTTTGGAAAAACGAAGACTAAGGGGTGATCTTATGTTAATGTATAAATATATGAGGGGACAGTACAAAGACCTTTCTGATGATCTTTTTAATCATAGACCTGAAACAGGGACAAGGGGGCATCCTCTGCGGTTGGAGGAAAAAAGGTTTAAGCATAATAACAGACGCGGATTCTTTACTGTAAGAGCAGTGAGACTATGGAACTCTCTGCCGTATGATGTTGTAATGAGTGATTCATTACTTAAATTTAAGAGGGGACTGGATACCTTTCTGGAAAAGTATAATGTTACAGGGTATATACACTAGATTCCTTGATAGGGCGTTGATCCAGGGAACTAGTCTGATTGCCGTATGTGGAGTCGGGAAGGAATTTTTTTCCCCAATGTGGAGCTTACTCTTTGCCACATGGGTTTTTTTTGCCTTCCTCTGGATCAACATGTTAGGGCATGTTAGGTTAGGCTATGGGTTGAACTAGATGGACATATAGTCTTCCTTCAACCTTAATAACTATGTAACTATCAGTAGCATGAAGGAAGGACACTGACGAGTGGTCAGGCTAGGTGGGAAAAGAATCATCAGTAGCATGAAGGAAGGACGCTGAGGAGCAGTCAGGCTAGGTAGGAAGAGATTCATCAGTAGCAGGAAGGAAGGACAACTAAGAGATGTCAGTCTAGGTGGGAAGAGATTCATCAGTAGCAGGAAGGAAGGACACTGAGGAGATGTCAGGCCAGGTGGGAAGAGATTCACCAGTAATAGGAAGGACACTGAGGAGACGTCAGGCTAGGTGGGAAGAGATTCACCAGTAGCAGGAAGGAAGGACACTGAGGAGATGACAGTCTAGGTGGGAAGAGAATCATCAGTAGCAGGAAGGAATGACACCAAAGAGATGTCAGGCTAGGTGGGAAAAGATTAATCTGTAATAGGAAGGAAGGACACTGAGGAGATGACAGTCTAGGTGGGAAGAGATTCATCAGTAATAGGAAGGAAGGACACTGAGTTGCGGTCAGGCTAGGTGGGAAGAGATTCATCAGTAGCAGGAAGGAAGGACACAGAGGAGTGGTCAGGCTAGGTGGGAAGACAATCATCAGGAGCAGGAAGGAAGGACACTAAGGAGATGTCAGGCTAGGTGGGAAAAGAATCATCAGTCGCATGAAGGAAGGACACTGAGGTGCGGTCAGGCTAGGTGGGAAGAGATTCATCAGTAGCAGGAAGGAAGGACACTGAGGAGATGACAGGCTAGGTGGGAAGAGATTCATCAGTAGCAGGAAGGAAGGACACTAAGGTGCGGTCAGGCTAGGTGGGAAGAGATTCATCAGTAGCAGGAAGGAAGGACACTGAGGTGCGGTAAGGCTAGGTGGGAAGAGATTCATCAGTAGCAGGAAGGAAGGACACTGACGAGTGGTCAGGCTAGGTGGGAAAAGAATCATCAGTAGCATGAAGGAAGGACGCTGAGGAGATGACAGGCTAGGTGGGAAGAGATTCATCAGTAATAGGAAGGAAGGACGCTGAGGTGCAGTCAGGCTAGGTCGGAAGAGATTCATTAGTATCAGGTAGGAAGGACACTGAGGAGCTATCAATCAGGCTAATTTGGTGGAAATTCAGCAGCAGCGGGGAGGAGGAACACAGAGAAGCTGTGAAACAAGAAGGGTGGATGAAGACTCAGAAGCAAAAGGATGGTGGGACACTAGAAACATGGCAGTCATGCAAGGTAGGCAGAAATTTAGCATCAGGGAGGAGAGATACTGAGCAACTGATAGGCTAGGTGGATGGAGATTCAGCAGCAGCATGGAAGATGGACACTAAGTTATCAATCCAGCTGCGTTTGTGGAGAATGAGCATAAACTTTAAAAAAGGAATGTAAACCCATTGTGACTTGGATTTTACAGCAAGTCCATCAGCCTCTAAATGATCTATGTAATAAAATAAATAGCTTGTGCTGTGGAATTTAGTCACAGATCTGCTATAAACCATGGTGAGTATTCTCCAACAGAAGGCTTGCTCAAAATGAAAGGGGTTGTCTTGGGAAAACAAGTTATCACCTTTTCACAGGAGTGGTTATAACTTACTTATCCGTGGGGGTCCAACTAATCAGCAGAACATTACATTTTTAAACCGACAGGACAGGTTACTTTTATCCCCATTATTATAAAATGGAGTGGTAGGTTGGATCACCGATTACTGCTTTATTCATTCTCTTCGGCGGTGCTGGAAAAAGAAGAGCGCAGCTCTTGGCAGTCCTATAGAGAATGAATGGAGCCGCAGTCGGACAAGTTCACTTCCGCACCATTCCGAGAGAGATAATTTTGCCGTTCAGTGTGAGTCACTTTGGTCAGACCCTGGATCAAATAGTTATTACCTATCTTGTGAATAGATTGATAGCTTGTCTTCACCAGACAACTCCATTAAGATTGAGAAAACTCTAAAATAACGTCAAGGGTCAATGTGAGATGAAAATTGGACTTTAAAGAAAGAAATAATATTTTTTGACATTTTTTTCCCCTTTCCTTTTATGATGTTTTTAGCGTTATTTATGGCGAATACAGAACTTATTATCTGAAAGTATTCTCCGGCAATTTGTCCCGAGGGAGTGGTTGCCGGTAATCTCCATATATTTCCATGGAAACCGCATTGCCGATGCCGAGTGTTCACACAAATATCACGGCACTTACTGGAGAGCGCATTATCATAATCACACAAGGAGACACAGTTTATATTATCTTTCTTTCCATACGAAGTTCATATATATTCAGAGGTTCTGGATAATAGAAGATTACATATGGAAATGAGAGAGCATCTACGTGGCTGTAAGTCACATCGCAATGTGCCTTCTCTCGGCAGGAAATAATCTCGCGTTGATGAATAGAGAAGAAAAGTTTTGTTACTTTGCATTATTTTGTATGGTCACAATATCATCCCACTGAACAAGGGTTGAGCCATAAATATTGTTGCCATGCCACCAGGGCCGGTTTTAGACAAAGTGGGGCCCTAGGCAAAAATTTAAAGTGGGGCCCCAAATGATAACATTGCACTGTGGCCCCCATATTTAGGGGCCTTATATCTGCCAACGGGTCTGCCACTATTAGCTGTACGCAGGGGCGTTGCTAGGGTCAGAAAAGATTGGGGGCCCAAGACAAAGAGTTGCCCCCAACCCCCTCTTAATTTTTTTTTTTAACTCTTCAGATAAAACAGTGCTAACTCTCTGAGAACAGATAGATGTCATCTGCAGTCCTATGTAACACCAGAGATAGCAGTGATAATTCTCTGAGTACAGATAATTTAGTATATATCACATGCAGTCCTATGTAACACCACAGATAGACATAGTGTTTCAGAGTAAGACTATGTTCACATGCAGCATTTCTTTCAGTAGCCAAAACCTTTTCTATTAGCAGTAAAAATGTTGCGTTCAAAACACCTGTTTTTCAGCTTGTTTTGGGGTGTTCTTCACACATTTTTTAGCTTTTTTTTGGAGGGAGGATGTTTGTTTTGTCTACGGTATGTTTAAGGCCACGTTCACACGTTGAGTATTTGGTCAGTATTTCAAATCAGCATATGTAAGCCAAAACCAGGAGGGTGATAAATACAGAAGTAGTGACGTGTTTCTCAGGCTATGTGAACACATTGCGGATTTTGCTGTGGATCTGCAGCAGTTTTCCATGCGTTGTACAGTACCATGTAAACATATGGAAAACAAAATCCGCAGTGCCCATGGTGCGGAAAATACCGCTCGGAAACGCTGTGTTGTATTTTCTGCAGCATGTCAATTCTTTGTGAGGATTCTGCAGCGTTTTACACCTGCTCCATAATAGGAATCCGCAGGTGAAAAAATGCTTTTGAAAACTGCACAAAAACCGCGGTAATTCCACGATAAATCTGTGGTAAATCTGCAGGTAAAACGCAGGGCATTTAACCTGCAGATTTTTAGGAATCTGCGTGGAAAAATCCACATCAGATTCCGCAACGTGTGCACATATCCTCATTGTTCCACTGCTGTTTCTGCATTACAAATACTGACCTAATAGTTTAATTCACCAAAAACACTTAAAAAATTGCAGTGAAAAATGCCGTTGCAATATCTGCAGCTTTTATATTCTTTCATTGCTTTCTATGGGTGAAAACACACTGAAAGAATTGGCACGCTACAGATTTAAAAAGTGCTACAGTTCTGAAATCCAGTCAGAAAACAAACAAGCGCCTGCAGGAGATTTCGGAAATCTCCTATGTTTTGCTGGCACTTTAAAAAGCAGCTTTTCGCCATGTTCATATGCAGAATTTGTGCATCTCTTTCTTCTGCAAATAAGAAGTTTACATCACAAGCAAAAACTGAGATTTTCAGTAATTTCCTGCACACCCTTTTATTTTCCCGACTTAATTTCACAACTGCAGCCTTTTTTAAATCTGCAGCGTGTCACTTCTTTTAGCAATTTTTTTCACCCGTAGAAAGCAATGAAAAAGTTTAAAAAATGCTGCAAATGTTGCAACGTTGTTTTTCGCTGCATTTTTGGTGAATAAAACTAACTTTATTAAACATGTACTGTAGACAAAATGCATACTGTGAAAAACAAACGGCAAAAGCTCTAAAGGTGTGTGCACACAGTCAGTAAACACTGCGGGTCGGCTGCTGTGTACATGTGCAGCGTCCAACCCGCAGCGGCCACATGTTACAGTATAGTGGATGGGATTTCAAGAAATTCCATCTCTACTATGCATGCACTATCACCTGCACCTCAGCCGCAGAGACGGACATGGGGCGCGTCTCTCCAGGCTGCAGCATGTCAATTTATATGGCGTAGACGTGAGTCTCCGCAAGCGAAATCTCACCCCTGCAATGTATAGGACGCAGGGAATCCGCACAGATCAATGAACACATGTGGAATCACCTGTGTTCAAAAGATGGCAGCACTTTGGACGCAGCACATGTCCGCTGCGTCCAAGGTGCTGCCATTTCCGGATCCTCTGCATATACCCTAAAAAATGGGTGTTTTGAAAGCAGTGTTTTTACAGCCAAGAGAGTAGGCTTTGGCTGCAAAAAAAAAAGCACCAAAAACGCTGATTCCTATGCACACCTGTACTATGTATGTATAGTTTACCCTTATTGTTTCACGTGGGAACTCATTTATTTCTATATAATAAATACCCTGATTCAGCAGACAATATTCATGTCTTGTGTCATCCAGACAGTGGTGACAGCAGGTCGCCCTGATAGATTGCAAGCAGTCATTCAGTGACTGTGGTCAGAGCCCATGCTAATCCCTGCTGTATGTGACTGTGAAACCTGATCCTACAGCAAACAGCACAGAGCTCCAGGACCACATGAGTAAATCACTGCACTGAGGGGGTCTCAAGGGGGGTTTGGGAGCGACATTCCATCACAACAGAGCAATGCACAGCATTATTCACTGCTGTACACCCTCTGGGCACTTCATACAGGGGCTGCAGAGGCAGGGGGCCCCCTTTCTAGATGGGGGCCCCAGGCGTCTGCCTGTGCCAAACGCCAGCCCTGCATGCCACTTTTCTCTACTCAGTTGGGTCCTTTCTTCTCTGAGCTAGAATCTTCCCATATTATGTCCAGCTATGGCATTATCACTCACTGGTATCTCTCTGGAGAGGTCATCCCTCTAGAACGTTAAAGTGTCCGCCGTCCTGTTACACTGACCTAAACCCGTCCTTGAATTTTAATAGGACAGGTGCCTGTGAGCATGTACGGTAGGATACTCTGCTCCCGAAATTCATGTTTAGGAAGATGTGCTCAGAGTAGACATCGTGAAATGATCCTATAACCACAATTCCAAATACGTTGGGACCATGTGCAAAATTTCACGACATCAAAATGCGATGATTTGGAAACCCCTTATAGCCATTGTATTCACAACAGAACTTGGGACACAGATCAAAGGTTTGAAAATTTTCCATTTTATTTGAAAAAAAATCAATTCATTTAGAAAATTGACAGCAGCAACATCTCAAAAACGTTGGGCCTCGGCCATGTCCATCATTGTTGCATCTCCTCTTCTTTGTTACAACAGTCTATAAAACGTTGGGGAATTGAGGAGACAATTGCTGGAGTTTTGGAAAAGGAATGTTGACACATTTTTGCCTGATTCTTGCTGCTCAACACTCCGGGGTCTTTGCCACATTTTTTATTTCATAATGGGTTAAATGTTCTCTATTGGTGAAAGGTGTGGATTACAGATGGCCCGTTCATCACCTGAACTCTTCTTCTGTGAAGCCATGTTGTGATGGGTGCAGGATGTCATATACCGTTGTCTTGCTGAAATATGCAAGGTCTTCCCTGAAAAAGACATTGTCTGGATGGAGGCATATGTTGTTCTAACATATCTATACACTGCTATATACTGCTCAGAATTAATAAGGCATTTTCAGATGTATGAGCTGTCCATGCTATAGGCAGACCCATATCATCAAAAGTGCAGGCTTTTGAACTATGCGCTGATAACAAGCTGGATGTTGCCTCTCCTCTTGAGTCTGCAGGATCCGGCATTCAAGATTTCAAGATTCTATAAAGTATTTCAACTTTTGATTCATCTGACCACAGAACAGTTTTAGATTTTGCTCAGTTAAGTTTAAATGAGCTTTGGTTGAGAGAAGATGGTAGTATTTTGGGATTGTGTTGGTATGTAGCTTTTTCTTTGCATGTTAGCGCTTTTACTTGTATATGTGCATAACACGGCGAACTGCGTTCACCAGTGGTGCTGAGGTAAGAAGAGGCTGCTCACACTGCTGTCCATCCTGTCTTTCTGATATAATATTGGAGATACCAGTGGTACTGAGGTAAGAAAAGACTGCTCACACTGCTGTCCATCATATCTATCTGATCTAATACTGGAGGTGCTGGTGCTGAGGGGACAAGAGGCTGCTCACACTGCTGTCCACCTTGCCTTTCTCATCTAATACTGGAAATACCAGAAGTGCCGATGTAAGAAGAGGCTGCTCACACTGTTGTCTACCCTGTCTTTCTGATCTATTACTGGAGATACCAGGGTGCTGAGATGAGAAGAGACAACTCACACTGTTGTCCACCCTGTCTTTCTCATCTTATACTGGAGATACCAGGAGTGTCAAGGTAAGAAGAGGCTGCCCACTCTGTTGTCTACCCTGTTTATTTGATCTAGTGCAGCTAATCATACCTGCTCTTTAAATTTGTAGGCTTATAACCCAGGGAGGGTTATCATGGCAGCCAAGGTCATGCTTAAGACATTTGCTGTTGCCATCTTGGTATTCCTGTGAAGCCAAGCCACAGGCTAAGCTTCATAGAAGACAGGGATTTCCTCTTTACGTCTAGATTATATATATATATATATATATATATTGTAGCATGGCTAAAGCTTGTATAGTCGATGGGAGGTATGTATCACAGAGAAGGCTTGCCGCTGTGATGTAACCCGGAGTGTTTTGTTTAATACACATAAGGCAATAAGGAATTGTTTAGGATGTTTGGGTCCGGGTTACGGGTAGCTATGAGAGATGGGAGGGTCTGGCTACCCATATACCTCACCCCTGGGTAAGGGGCATAACCATGCCTATTTATGTTTGTTTCAGGACCTGTGGTGATGTCATAGCCACATGTCTAATCATGTGACGTTACTTCACCAATGGGTGTGGTTTCAGGCTACTTAATGGAGATGTGTAGCACATGGTGAGAGAGAGTGTGTTTGGAAGTCTGCCAGGGTGGACAGACTTCCATGTGTCCTGGCTGGACACTGCATAGTGGCCTGTGTGTTGGACGGTTCCAAGTGGGGACAGACGTCCTGAACAACACACAGAGACCATCTTTAGGCTGGAGAGCCTACGTGCTGGACATAGCACGGCCTGTATGCCCACAGACGTGAGAGAGAGCGGAGCTCTATTATGGACATTGAGGAAACATCGATCTGAAGTAAGACTGTTTACCTGTTGTTCCTGTCTTGCTGGTTTATGGAGCAATAAACCTGAGAACTTTTAAAGAAACGTGTCTCCTGAGTGTCACCCGCCGCACCTAAGCGAGTGTCCCCTAGACCCGTAGCGGGTGAAACGCTACAATTGGTGGTTTAGACTGCGGGCAACGATCCAAGGAGCACGTGTTGCAGTGCTGGCTGGTCTGAGCCAGAGGAATGGACGGTCTTGAAAACCGTGAGTAGTGCTGATCGGGATCAGTGAGAACTGTTGTTTTGGGGTACCTCTGAGGATAAGAGGGATCCGGGAAACTGTGTGGCCGGCACCAACAGGTAACGGACAGGTGTCCGTGTGTACTGACCGGGGTCAGACTGGAAGAAAACAGAGACAGTGCGTCTGGGCATCTCTGAGGCTGAGGGGTGTCCAGGAGCCCGTGAAGTTGCCAACGGGTAACGGTCTGAAAACCGTGTATTGTGCTGACCGGGGTCAGTGAAAAACTGTTTTTGGGCTATGTTAAAGCCGGGTGCGTAACGGTCTGAAAACCTTGTATTGTGCTGATCGGGATCAGTGATTATTTTTTGTAACAGACAGGAGTCTGTGCTTTGCTGACCAGAGGTCAGTAAGAGACTGAGTTTTTTTTCCTGAGTCAGCTTGCTGTGGCTCAGTGAGGTCACGAAGTTTGCTGTGGCTCGGTGGGGTCACGAAGGTGACAAGCGGCTTGCTGTGGATCGGCGGGTCCACGAAGGTGACAAGCGGCTTGCTGTGGATCGGCGGGTCCACGAAGTCTGTGGTTGAGCCGTGCAGCGCGGTTGCAGCAAGAGGTTCCGCAGCAGCAGGAGCTGCAGTGGCGGCAGCAGCTGTTTGTGATCAGCACCCGGAGGTGCCAGTGATTTGGGACTGCAGCAGGGGCTGTAGCAGTGCCAGCAGGAGCTGGTGAAGTGTTGAAAAAAAAACAAAAAAACATTTTTTTTTTCTCTTTGCAGACTCTTAAAGGGCCAGTACAGGCCCAGAGACTAAGTGGTGTACTGTGCGAACTGGGGCCTGAGTGCCGTGGGGAAGTCCACAGAGTGTACCCCAGGGAAGGGAGTGTCCCTAAAAGTGGGCGGGGACCCAAACGGGGATGGTTGCCCAAAAGGGGGTGGAGTCCCAAAAAGGGGCGGTAACCCAGATAGGGGTAGTAGCCCAAAAAGGGGTGGAATCCCAAAAGGGGGCTGTAACCCGAACAGGGGTGGTGTCAAAAAACAGAGCACTTGCCCAAAAGGGGGCGGAACCAAAAAAAGGGGAGCCGATCAGTGACGAGTCACGACTGTGTCCTTTTTGGCTGGATGGAGAGCGTGTGCGGGGGTTGTTAGACCCGGGGAGGGAAGCGTCTTTGCTGAGGACCCTTCCAGGAAGTTCTGTGTCACCTGGGACAAAGGTGAAAATAAGTGGCATAAGTGGGGACGCTAAAGGTCTTCAGGTAGCCACTCTCTACATTGTCGCAGCTGATGTTTCCACATACCATGAGGTGGCTGTAGTCCCGAACTTGCCGTGTCCTATGGTAATAGGACAAGATTTGGAAGCACTGTGGGACTGGTGGGAAAAAGGTGAAGTGTTTGTGGAAATTATGTGTATGGGAGGTAGTAATGTTGTGAATGCGCCCCCTAGTGTGTGGACAGACCTAAGCTGGACATGCCCAAAGAAAATGGTGAACGGGCCCAACTTGGTGAGACAACATTGTCAGAAACAGCTCCCAACACTGATGGGTCAGGTATAAGGGCGACCAGAGGAAACCGTGCGTCTGCCGAACTTACTGACCTGACGTCACCTGAAGTGTGCGACAGTGTGACTGGTAATAAACTGGTAGATAAGGATGTGGTGGTTAAACAGAGTGGAGCTGACACCCAGTTAGAGTGTGACTTGGGGGGTCGCCTTATTGTGGGGTGTGACACAGACTCCAAGGGTGACTGTGACATGACAAGGCCAGTAACAAGTGCTACAACTGAGTATGATGTACCGGTATCAGAAATACTGACACAGGGGAACGACAGGGCTCCACAGGGTGAAGACAGGATGGCAGTGACAGCCATGCCAGAAATTGTGACCTGTTTAAGTGGGGACTGTCGGTTCCAGGAAGACCAATTGGGTGGTGGTGACTTCCATTCAGATGATGACACCAGTGGAAAAGAGTGCAGTAAGGCTGACTCAGGTTCCGCTGGCAAGTCTTCCTCCCGTCGCCGGAGACGTAGAAAAGGCAAAGGGGCTGAACCAGTTGCACCTTGTGAAGATGTGACGGAAGAGGGTGAAGGCTCCAGAAAATCTGGTGCTGAGGACTTGAAGTGTCTAGAGTATTTTAAAGTCCCAGGGGAACGGGACGAACCTAAGGATGTCACCGCTAAGACCCCAGAGAGGGTTGACGCTGACAGTGCAAAGTCTGAGGGTGCAGAAGTGGAGGTGGCCACCAAAGAAGTGGTGCCTGAATTAGATACCTCCTCAAGTGATGCATGCTCCACCAATCCGGAGGATGGGAGAAGCGAGATAGAGCTGCTCAAAGAGTCTCTCAAACAAGAAAAGGCCCTGAGACAAATGGCGGAGCACAGGTTGGATGAGATGGAGAAGGAGGTCTCTGAGCTCAGAGGTCACCTGACAGTGTGGCACAGTGAGAATAAGGCCTTAGGCGAAAATGTGGTAGTGCTCCGAGAAGCAGTAAGAAGTCTTCTGTCAAAGGAGAAGTTACGGGTCCGAGACGTACAGCAGTCATCCCCGAGTGATAACAAGGCGGAGCTGCCGATACCCATCTTGGCAAAGGTTGTTGAGAAGGGTAAAACTGAGGAAGAGCTCGCGGTAAAGGCAGAACAAGACAGTCACCCGGTCATGGCAGATGTCTTAATGGAAAGGTCCAAAGAAGAACCGGAGCCGTCCGTCCATGAAGAGAGTGAGACCCCGCTCTTCAAGAGTGTGATAGATGTACCCGAGGATGTGCAAGAAGCCTGTACCGGTGAAGGTGTGCATGAGGCCTTTAGAAAAGCGGTGGAAGCATGTAGTGTGCACTGGGCACCAGAGACTAAACAGTTGGTGATACTGTCGACTATGGAAGTCACAGTGAAGCAGGTGGCTGTCCTGAGGGATATGCACCTACACTGCCTCCGTACAAAGCAGAAGATCATTTTGAAGAATGATGAAGCCATTCGACGTTTGGAGCGTGAAAGGAAAGCTCTTAGTCGGCTGGGCTTAGTGGAAGACACAGTCCAAGTACCTAAAGGTCTGGTGGCGAAAGTCATTGGGAAACTTGGGAGAGTGATGCAGGAGATGGTGGATAAATCCGGTCTGAAGAGACTGAGGATACCCGCTGATGAAGAGGTCCAGGTCTTGGGTGAAGATGGGATGGTTCCGTTCCTGGTTGTCGGATCCAGAGAGAGTCTCAGGAATATCCGCATGCTCCTGGAATATCGCATGGCATACCTAAGGGAGGTAGAGCAGCTGAGACTTGAGAGATGGCAAGTTAATAGACAGCTGCCAGAGATGCGAAGAAGTTTGCATAAGACCAGAAGTCCTCAAGCGGAAGCTAGCAGGGGACATAGAGAAAAGTGGATGGATTGCTCTCCAGGCAATAAAAACCATGGGAGAAGGTGGCCTGATGAAACGGGTGGAAGCAGTGATGCCTCAGTTAGCTCAGGGTTAAGTGACCTAAGCAGGAGATCCTGTAGAAGACGAGATGACAAGGGGTCATCGTTATTAAGGGATCTGACCGAAAGGGATGACGAATGCCGACGAAAGGGTTCAATGACAGGCCCTGACTTAAACGGACGGTTTGACTGTCAGGGACGACTGAGAGGGGTCTCTAGTCGGTTTAGGACAAGTGCCAAGCCCCACGGCTTTAGGCAGAGGGGGGAGGTATGTAGCATGGCTAAAGCTTGTATAGTCGATGGGAGGTATGTATCACAGAGAAGGCTTGCCGCTGTGATGTAACCCGGAGTGTTTTGTTTAATACACATAAGGCAATAAGGAATTGTTTAGGATGTTTGGGTCCGGGTTACGGGTAGCTATGAGAGATGGGAGGGTCTGGCTACCCATATACCTCACCCCTGGGTAAGGGGCATAACCATGCCTATTTATGTTTGTTTCAGGACCTGTGGTGATGTCATAGCCACATGTCTAATCATGTGACGTTACTTCACCAATGGGTGTGGTTTCAGGCTACTTAATGGAGATGTGTAGCACATGGTGAGAGAGAGTGTGTTTGGAAGTCTGCCAGGGTGGACAGACTTCCATGTGTCCTGGCTGGACACTGCATAGTGGCCTGTGTGTTGGACGGTTCCAAGTGGGGACAGACGTCCTGAACAACACACAGAGACCATCTTTAGGCTGGAGAGCCTACGTGCTGGACATAGCACGGCCTGCATGCCCACAGACGTGAGAGAGAGCGGAGCTCTATTATGGACATTGAGGAAACATCGATCTGAAGTAAGACTGTTTACCTGTTGTTCCTGTCTTGCTGGTTTATGGAGCAATAAACCTGAGAACTTTTAAAGAAACGTGTCTCCTGAGTGTCACCCGCCGCACCTAAGCGAGTGTCCCCTAGACCCGTAGCGGGTGAAACGCTACAATATATATATACATATATATTACTCTCATAAGGATTTGAACCTGATTGCTCCTACTAATAAATATGCATAGGCATGTTTGATAAATATTAGGTTTAGGGTCCCATCAAAGAAAAGTCACCTTGTCTACATGAATTGGCCAATTTATGCACTAAGTACGTTAATTTTTTGAAAGTATTTTCTATAAAGCAGTAATACATGGTTTGCAGTATCATCTCTATGCTGTTGACACGCAGATCTACCTATCCGGACTTCACCTCACCTCTTTACTCACCAAAATCTCACAATGTCTGCTATCTTGGCCTTCTTTTCTGCTCGCTTTCTAAAACTGAACATGGACAAAACAGAATTCATCATCTTTCCCCATCTCACTCTACCCCTCCACCAGAGTAACATCTCTAGTTGAAGTCTTTCATCTTCGCTTTTCTTCTTCATTCAACGCAGACCACCATAACTTCTTCCAGCCAGGACTTGCCTCTGCATAAAATAACACAGTTACCAAGAGCACCACTTCTAGAGCACATTCCCCACCTTTTCCCAAACTTCTACGCAGCTGAATACAGACGTGCACTCACCATTAATATATAATTAGTTAATATGCAACACACCACTGCAAATTTAAATTAATCCACCACTGTGCCCCCACTATCTGTACATAGCCACTTTTCCCACCCAATAAATATATAAATTAATTAGACCCTGTACTTTTCCCCCATCCATTATTAGTCACATTCTTGCATCCTCAACACCCCCAATTCTGTACCTCCCACTCCCCCGATTTATTATATATACATGCCCCCATCCACCCCAATTCATTATGTCATGTCCTCTCTCTCCCACCCCACCCTGTACTCATTATCAACTGCTCTCCCCCACCCTCAATTAATCATTTGGTCTCCCCCACTCTCAATTTATCATTACTTGCTTCCCCCTCCCCAATTTATCATTTGCTCTCCCCCACCCTCAATTAATCATTTGCTCTCCCCCACCCTCAATTCATCATTTACTGTCCTGTATCCCCAGTCTCAATACATTATAATTTACTTACTCCCACCCTCAATTCATCATTATTAACTGTCCTGTATCCCTCAGCCTCAATACATAATCATTTAATTCCCCCCACCCTCAATTCATCATTATTTGCTCTCCCCAACCTCCCACGCTGAAGTCATAATTTTCTGTTTCCCATCCCCCACCTTCAATTCCTCATTTGCTCTCACCCCCACCTTCAGTACATAATTTTCTTCCCTGTCATCCACCCTCAATTTATCATTTGCTGTCCCCATGGGGACCTTCAATTTATCTTTTGCTGTTCCTCACCCTGATCTTCAATACATCATTTCATGTACCCTGTCCCCCACCATCAATTCATCATTCCTGTCCCCCAAATTCAATTCATCATTTGCTGTTTCAAACTCCACATCTTCAATTCATCATTGGTCTTCCCATCCCCACCTTCAGTACTTCATTTGCTTTCCCCAGTCCCCCACCCTCAAATCATTATTTGCTGTCTCCTTCCCCTGTCCTCAATTCATTATTTCCCCCCACCCCTACCTTCAAATCATTTGATTTCCCCTTTTCCCATCCCCAATTCATAATTTGCTGTCCCCACATCTTGTACCCTCAATTCATCATTTGCTGTCCCCTGTCCCTCACCCTCAAGTCATTTGTTGTCCCCATCTCCTATCCTCAATTCATCATTTGCTTCACCCCACCTTCAATACATCATTTGATTTCCCCTTTCCCTCACCCTTAATTCACCATTTGCTGTCCCCATCTTTAAAGGGACACTGTCACCTGAATTTGGAGGGAACAATCTTCAGCCATGGAGGCGGGGTTTTTGGGTTTTTGATTCACCCTTTCCTTACCCGCTGGCTGCAATATTGGATTGAAGTTCTTTCTCTGTCCTCCATAGTACACGCCTGCGCATGTACTACGGAGGACAGAGAATGAACTTCAATCCAATATTGCAGCCAGCGGGTAAGGAAAGGGTGAATCAAAAACCCCAAAACCCCGCCTCCATGGCTGAAGATTGTTCCCTCCAAATTGAGGTGACAGTGTGTTAGGTCTCGAGTTCCCGCTTCTGCACAGGGGGAATCTCGAGCCATCTCCGCTGCGGTCTCCCATTCTTATTCAGCCGCAGTGGAGTCTGCTCAGCAGGGACGTCGGTCCCAGCGTCTTGCTCAGTCTCACTCTGTACAGAGAGTTACTGCTGCTTCTTCAGCTTCTGCCATTAAAGCCAGTGCTGGTCAGCAGCGAGCAGACTTCTCTGGGACTAAGTCCTTGTCTGCACACACTGAGCATGCCCAGGGCAAGATCTACCGTTGGAGATCGAGGGTCATGTGCTCAGGCCCTGCAGCACATTCCATTGGTCCTCTTGGCAGGTCTTGGAAGGGCAAAGTTTCTGTGGCCACTTCCTGTGCTGCAACTATATAAACTGCGCATGACCGCACGGCCATGCGCTAGTGTACATTTGCATACGTGTGTTTGTTGTGAGTGCAAGTCGTCCTTGGATACCCCTTCCCTATTGAATGTCTGTTCGCGGAAGGTGTATGGTTGCTATCTAGCGCCCGACTTATCCTACAGCACAAATCACACATTACAGCGTCCAGTTGCTGTGACCGCCAGTACGGCGCCGTGCACTTCCTCTGTGCTTTCCTTACCCAACCCTGGGTGGTTAGTGACGTTCGTCAGTGCGGCACCGCATGCACTCTTGTGCCCTAAATATTGTTATTTTCCTTACACACCCAGTTGCGGTGTTGTGCCAGCAAGGGCCTAATCGGACTTCAATCCTAGTTGGGGTTGAGTTCGCTGACTACTTGCTCGCGCTCTATGTGCGGTACCGCGATCCTGTGACGCAACAGGATCGCTTCCTTCACGCTGGGTGAAGTCTAACCCACGTGTGTATACTTATGAGTACCGCCATATAGTCCGTCATTACTTGGCAGCAGGTTCCATCTCTGCACGGTGGACCCCGGGCTGCGAACGCACCATACTCTATCTGTATCATTATTTGGTGCGTTCCGCTAGCCCTAACACAGTGTCCCTTTAATTCATCATTTGCACTCCTCACCCCACCTTCATTAAATAATTTGCTTCCCCATCCCCCACCCTCAATTTATCATTTGCTGTCCCTATCTCCCACCCTCAATTCATCATTTGCTTTCCCAGTCCCCCAAACTCAAATCATCATTTGCTGTCACTTGTCCCCTATCCTCAATTCATTAATTGCTGCTCCACTCTTACCTTTAATTCATCATTCAATTTCCCTTTTCCCACTATCAATTCATCATTTGCCTGTCCCCTGTCCCTCACTCTGGAATCATCATTTGCTTTCCCCCGTACTCCACCCACTTTCCCTCACCCTTAATTCTACATTTACAGTCCCCCACCTTCAGTTTATCATTTGCTGTCCCTCGTCCCCCACCCTCAATTAATCATTTGCTGTCCCCCACCCCCAATTCATCATTATTTGTGCTCCCCCACCCTCAGTACATCATCATATGCTGTCCCTCATCCGCCTCCCCAATACATCATCGTTTGCTCCCCCCACACCCATTCAATTTGTTTTATTTTAAAAAAAAAAAAGTTTTTCATACTTACCTCTTATATGATCCTCTGCAGCTCCACTTTTGCGCACCATCACACAATGCATTATTATACCCTGGAGCTCGGTTAGCAGAAGCTCGGAGCCCCACCTCTTTGCTTCTGCTCACCCGGCCCCATATACCAGTAAGGGCAGTAATGCTCTGATGGTGGCACTGAGTGTTGCCTTTTGCTCAATGGTGTTGCATCCTCTGTGGCCTTTCAGAAAAAGTAAGTGTATATACTGACAGACGTGTGACATTTAGATTGTACACAGGGGGACGTCTTGTCACTAAGCATGGGACTTATGAAGGGAATTGCCTGCACTAGAAATTTTTAGGGTCTTCATAGCAAAAAGGGTGAATACATATGCACATGCCAATTTTTAGTTGATCCCATAAATTTAATTTATGCCTATATTTTTCTCACTTTACTTCACCATCTTAGACTATTTAATGTTGATGCGTCACACAAATCGAATTACAAAACTTTTTAAACAGGTTCACAAAAAAACAAAAAATAGTCAGCTCACCTGAATATCGGCTATTCTACATCTGTTCCTGCACGGAAAAGTTGAGCACTCAATCCACATAAAAATACGATGAATCCAGCAGGAATATAGTAAAATCAGTGAATTTATTTCATCATGGGTTATAATGTAACAAAATAGGTAAAAAGACAAGGGGATGAATACTTTTCAATCCACTGTACATCTACCCCAAACAGGGTCTCATACAGCGATGTCAGGGAAGGAAAAAAAAAAAGTTTATGCCATTTTATTTATCCATCTTTTTATTTTTTTCTATATTATATGCACACTAATATCTGTAACTATTAACCCCTTTCTGCCATTAGACGTACTATCCCATCGAGGTGACATGGGACTTAATTCCCAGGGACGGGATAGTACGTCATAGGCGATCGGCCGCGCTCGCGGGGGGAGCGCGGCCAATCGCGCCGGGTTTCAGCTGATTATTACAGCTGACATCTGGCACTATGTGCCAGGAGCAGTCACGAACCGCTCCCTGCACATTAACCCCCGGAACACTGCGATCAAACATGATCACAGCGTTCCGGCAGCATAGGGAAGCATCGTACAGGGAGGGGGCTCCCTGCGTGCTTCCCTGAGACACTCGGAACAACGCGATGTGATCGCGTTGTCCCGAGCATCTCCTCTGTCCTCCCTGCAGGCCCCAGATCCAAGATGGCCTCGGGGGGCCTTCTGGGTCCTGCAGGGAGGTGGCTTGCAAGCGCCTGCTTATTGCAGGCGACGGCAAGCCTGCAGCACTGCCTGTCAGATCGCTGATCTGACAGAGTGCTGTGCAAAGTGTCAGATCAGCGATCTGACACTATACCATGATGTCCCACCATGGGACAAAGAAAAAAAGTTAAAATGTTTTTTTTTTTACATGTGTAAATAAAAAATTGTTCCAATAAATAAGTTTCTTTATGTAAATAAAAAAAATAAATAAAAGTACACATGTTTAGTATCGCCGCATCCGTAACAACACGACCTATAAAGCTATACGTTAACCCCTTCAGTGAACACGTTAAAAGAAAAAAAACTATGCTTTATCATCATACCGACGAACAAAAAGTGGAATAACACGCAATCAAAAAGACTTATATAAATAATCATTGTACTGCCGAAAACGTCATCTTGTCCCGCAAAAAACGAGTCACCAAACAGCATCATCAGCAAAAAAATGAAAAAGTTATAGCCCACAGAATAAAGCGATGCAAAAATTATTTTTTCTATAAAATAGTTTTTATTGCATAAAGCACCTAAACATAAAAAATGATATAAATGAGGTATTGCTGTAATTGTACTGACCCGAAGAATAAAACTGCTTTATCAATTTTTCCAAACGCGGAATGGTGTAAACGCCCTCCAAAGGAAATTCACAAATTGCTATTTTTTGTTCATTCTGCCTAACAAAAATCAGAATAAAAAGCGATCAAAAAATGTCATGTGTCCGAAAATGGAACCAATAAAAACATCAACTTGTCCCGCAAAAAACAAGACCTCACATGACTCTGTGGACCAAAATATGGAAAAATTATAGCTCTCAGAATGTGGTAACACAAAAAATATTTTTTGCAATAAAAAGCGTCTTTTAGTGTGTGACAGCTGCCAATCATAAAAATCCGCTATAAATAGTAAATCAAACGCCCCTTTATCACCGCCTTAGTTAGGGAAAAATAATAAAATAAAAGGGTTAGGGGTGTGTCAGGGTTAGGGGTATAGTCAGGGTTGGGATTAGGGTTAGGGGTGTGTTGGGGTTGGAATTAGGGTTAGGGGTGTGTTCGAGTTAGGGGTGTGTTGGGGTTAGGGGTGTGGTTAGGATTGGGATTGGGATTAGGGTTAGGGGTATGTTGAGGTTAGGGTTGGAGATAAAATTGGGAGGTTTCCACTGTTTAGGCACATCAGGGGCTCTGCAAACGCAACATGACGTCCGATCTCAATTCCATCCAATTCTGCGTTGAAAAAGTTAAACGGCGCTCCTTCCCTTCCGAGCTCTGCCGTGCGCCCAAACAGTGGTTTACCCCCACACATGGGGTATCAGCGTACTCAGGACAAATTGGACAATAACTTTTGGGGTCCAATTTCTCCTGTTACCCTTTGGAAAATACAAAACTGGGGGCTAAAAAATCATTTTTGTGGAAAAAAAAAAGGATTTTTTATTTTCACGGCTCTGCATTATAAACTTTAGTGAAACACTTGGGGGTTCAAAGCTCTCACAGCACATCTAGATAAGTTCCTTGGGGGTTCTAGTTTCCAATATGGGGTCACTTGTGGGGGGTTTCTACTGTTTAGGTACATAAGGGGCTCTGCAAACGCAACGTGAAGCCCGCCATCAAAGATCAAAGTCTGCACTCCAAAATGCCACTTCTTCTCTTCCGAGCTCTGTCATGCACCCAAACAGTAGTTTTCTCCCACATATGGGGTATCGGCATACTCAGGACAAATTGCACAACAACATTTGGGGTCCAATTTCTCATTTTACCCTTGGGAAAATAAACAATTGGGGCAAAAAACATTTTTTGTGAGAAAAATAAGATTTTTTATTTTTATGGCTCTACATTATAAACTTCTGCAAAGCACTTGGGGTTCAAAGAGCTCACCACACATCTAGATAAGTTTCTTAGGTGGTATAATTTCCAAAATGGTGTCACTTTTGGGGGGGTTCCACTGTTTAGGCACATCAGGGGCTCTCCAAAAGAGACATGTCATCCTATTTCAATTCTAGCCAATTTTGCATTGAAAAGTCAAATGGCGCTCCTTCCCTTCTGAGCTCTGCCATGCGCCCAAACAGTGGTTTACCCCCCCATATGGGGTATCAGTGTACTCAGGACAAATTGCACAACAACTTTTGGGGTCCATTTTCTCCTGTTACCCTTGGGAAAATAAAACAAATTGGATCTTAAATACATTTTTTGTGAAAAAAGTTAAATGTTCATTTTTATTTCAACATTCCAAAAATTCCTGTGAAACACCTGAAGGGTTAATAAACTTCGTGAATGTGGTTTTGAGCACCTTGAGGGGTGCAGTTTTTAGAATGGTGTCACACTTGGGCATTTTCTATCATATAGACCCCTCAAAATGACTTCGAATGTGATGTGGTCCCTAAAAAAAACGGTGTTGTAAAAATGAGAAATTGCTGGTCAACTTTTAACCCTTATAACTCCCTAACAGACAAAGTTTTGGTTCCAACATTATGCTGATGTAAAGTAGACATGTGGGAAATGTTACTTATTAAGTATTTTTTGTGACATATCCCTGTGATTTAAGGGCATAAAAATTCAAAGTTGGAAAATTGCGAAATTTTCAAAATGTTCACCAAATTTCCATTTTTTTCACAAATAAACGCAAGCAATGTCAAGGAAATTTAACCACTATCATGAAGTAAAATATGTCACGAGAAAACAATGTCAGAATCACCAGGATCCATGCCAGCGTTCCAGAGTTATAATCTCATAAAGGGACAGTGGTCAGAATTGTAAAAATTGGCCCGTTCATTAACATGCAAACCACTCTTGGGGGTTAAGGGGTTAATGGAAAATCGGAATAATTGTGTAGTGATAAAGTTATACAACTAATATACTTGATAGCCTCTATCAAGATACGGTCTAAGTGTATACATAGGAGAAGCCAGTAGGTGGAGCTCTTGTTCTAGAGAAATGGATATAATTCCTATGAAAACTATTATAATGCATCATTTCCAAGCTTACAGCGGGCGCCCGCTGCAGAAACCAACATCCAGGATACCTGACTAGGAAAATCCTCTAATTGGTCACAGTTGTTGTCCTATCAAGTCATTTAGCTTGTTACATGGAGAAAGATGGATCTTTCGAATATTCCCGGCTTATCTAATATCACTCCAAACAGCTGTTGCTAAATTTTTGTCAAAAATAATCCTTTAGATTGGCAAGGATTTATGATCACACAACTTAGATAGTTGCCAAGATGTGCAGAGGAAGAAATCCCGATTCTGCTCAGCTGCTTATTTTTTTACCATCTAGATAAAAGTATTTTCTTTTATCTATGAAAGTCTCTACCTCAGCATGTTGTAATGGTTAAAGCGAAGGCTTGTCTGTGGCTATAGCTTTATATGTAGGTCACCCCCATTGGGGAATGCTTTATTACTATATATTCCCTTTACTGCTGCTTATTCCTGCGTTTTACTTCATTACAGTCAGCTACACAACAATTTATCTTCATTGAAATCTCAAATGCAGCTCTTGTTTCATAAGTGATTCTGACTACTGCTCCATCCCCCCACCGTGATTTACACTGCAGGTCTGCTTCTTCAGATTGGCTTCTGTGGATATGCTCTCCCGGAAGTGTGCATATCCCACTGTTTTAAAGCATACCGGTCATTTTAAATCATCTGTGTACATGAAGAACAATAATAACACTATTTCTGGCCAATATATGCCTGCTTTTCTACATTTTCACCAGTTTTCTCCCTCTGTAGGCTTTACCTCTAATTTCCAGTTGCCTCTGAGCTAGTGGGTGAAGACTAGCTGCTATGATCTCTCCCACACACAGACATGAGGGATCCCTGCTCTCCTGTCTCTGTATTGCACATGCTCAGAAGCAACAACAACATGGAGGACATTACACAGCAGAAATGAACAGTGTTGCTGTGAATCCAGCTAAGGGTGAGACAGAACACCTACTAAAAAGCAGCAGCAAGGGTCCCTCTGTGTGTGTTTGTGTCTCTCTCGCTCTATTCCGTCTTCCTTCTCCCTTAAAATCAATAGGCAGCTGCCTGTATTGCTTTCAACAAGACGGATTTGAGATGTTTTTCAGCGAGAATAATCAGTTTAAGAGGTGATGGTCAAAATGGTTCATGTGTGGAGAAAGAAGCATATTTCTCTGATAACATATATTACACTTTTTTTTTTTTATATACAAATAGCCTCTACAGAGAGGAAGAAAATTTGGCAACCTATAGGATGTAGCAATCCTAAAAGTCAATATCAACTCTATAATGAACCTAGGATAAGAAGCCAAATCAAAAAGTCAATTTCCAGACACGTGTTTTGGGATGTTTGCCCTTCTTTAGTGCAAAGCAGGAAGTCTGATTAGCTAGAGGAGAGATATCTGACTGAGGGTCTACGGAGAATGATTCTCTTGGGGGAGAGAGCCATGGCGACGAAAGGAGACTTATAGCCCATGCAGTTCTGCTCTGGATTTATACTAAGGAGGGGCAACAGACCGAAACACATGTCAGTAAATGGAGTTTCTGGTTTTGGCTTCTTATCCTAAGTCAAGTGGCAAGACTCGTTAAAGGGTCGATATTGACTTTTAGTGTTACTACATCCAATAGGTGTCGCTAGAGTAGAAGTTTTCTTCCTGTCTGAAGACAATTTGCATATTTAAATTCCCAGAGTAGAAATGCATGGCTTGTAAGTCTCCGTACACCGACTTGGCACTCTCCACAAGGAGAATTGTTCCCTCGATGACCTAAATCTTGTGACATTGTTGCGGTCAATCAGCCATGGCTTCACTCTCTTCTCTTATGGATATAATTGACATCTGAATGAAGTAAGAACTGCAGCTGCTCTTTCACTTCTTCTGGTTGTCTTCATTTGTCCAAAGGTGGGAAGAGTGAAGCTGCTGCTGTTTGGTCGCAGGGATCTTGTGACGTAACAATGTGACGCGATTCCCGGCCAACTCAGCTAGAACGGTGCAGGCACCGGAGGTGAGTATAAGGCCGGGGTCACACTTGTGAGTGCAATGAGAGAAACTCGCACGAATCTCTCGCATCAAGACCCGGCACTGCCGCCAGCACTCGGAGCCAGAGTGTGCAGCTGCATGTATTTCTATGTAGCTGAACGCTCCGCCTCCGAGCGCTGGCGGCAGTGCCTGGTAGGGTTGAGCGAAACGGGTCGGCCAGATTCAGAAGTCACCAACTTTTGGCAAAGTTGGGTTTCATGAAACCGACCCCTGTGTGGGGTCGGCCATGAGGTCGGCGATCTTCTGATCTGGAATCGGAATTCCGATACCGAGTTCCGATATGTTTAAGATATCGGAATTCATATTTAAGTGTAAAATAAAGAATAAAAAAAAAAATATTGATATACTCACCCTCGGACGCGCCCTGGTTCTCACCGGCAGCCTTCCTTCCTAAGAATGAGTGCCTGAAGGGCCTTCGATGATGTCGCAGCTTGTGATTGGTCGCGTGAGCGGTCACATGGGCGTCACGCAACCAATCACAAGCCGCGACGCATCTAAGGTCCTTCAGGCGCTGGTTCTTAGGAAGGAAGGCTGCGGGTTAGAACCAGGGCGCGTCCGAGGGTAAGTATATCAATATTTTTTATTTTGATTCTTTATTTTACACTTAAATATGGATCCCAGGGCCTGAAGGAGAGTTTCCTCTCCTTCAGACCCTGGGAACCATTAGAAACCCAATGCACTGCATTGGGTTTCGTGTTTCGGCCGACCCCGACTTTTCTATAGGATCGTCCGATTTCACTCGACCCGACTTTTGAAAAAGTCGGGTTTCGTGAAACCCGACCCGATCCTATAAAAAGAAAAGTCGCTCAACCCTAGTGCCGGGTCTTAATGCGAGAGACTCGTGCAAATTTCTCGCATTGCACTCCTCGCAAGTGTGACCCCGTCCTAAGTATTATAATTTTACAAAGAACAGAAAGCATAGGGATTCAGAAGGGCTTGTTTGAGTAGTGGACAACCCTTTACGTTCTCTCTAGCGGCAGCCGCAAGTAACCAGAATTCTATCATTTTAACCTTTGTCCATGCAGGTCAATTTGAAGCTCTGTACATGCAAAACAAATCTTCAACAGATAATGAAGAGATTTTTCAGAATTAATCATCATTACATTAACACCTAAGAACGATTTTATTTTTAAAGTTGGGCATTCACTCCTTGTGAGATTCTATATAATTTTGCAATGTCTAGCAGGAAAAAAAAAGTTCTGGAATATTCAATTCTTGGATTAAAGAAATTTTTTTGGGAATATTCAGTAAACAATGCCAGCAAATTTGTGACTCTCCCAAGCCAAGAGACGGTAGGCTTTAAGCAAGCAGATTTGTTATTCTAATTGTAGCCGACCCTAAAGAAAGACAAAATGAAAGAATGTAATATCTCCCGAAATGTTAAGGTCCTAATAGAATAAGAGGAGACGTGGAAAGTTGGAGCTTCTCGAAATTTTTCATTTTGTCTTTGATTAGGGTCGGTTACAATTAGAATAACAAATCTTCCAGAGGAAGATTGAAAGTATTTCCATCTGTGGAGCTACGTCTCAGGTATTTGTGCCGTGTTGTGATGTGAAGCCAAGTTCTCGGATGGTCTACACTGGTTGTTATTCTTTGCCTCCGTGTGAAAATCCAACTTCAAACAGAGCAGGGAAAATGAAAGGCCTTGGACTACGAAGTTCAGCGACGGAGCCCGACGAAACGACAGCAACAAATACCTTCGGACATTTCCCGAGGATGAAACCAGGCTAATTCATCTGGTGAAGAACTGTTATGGATGATGACAAAGCTGAATGATCCATCATTTCACAACTTAGGCACCTTGAAGGCTATCTCCATCTTCACCAACTAATCATTAAATGAAAATGAAGCAAATTTAGAAGAAGTGTTAAAGAGGACTTGTCACCAGGTCAAAAATGTCCACTTATCTTACTCTCTTTTTGTCTCCTGAGTAGTTAGTAGTGTTTTTTTTTAAACCCACCATACTGTTCCAGAGATATGGGCCTTGTTATTTAATACAATTTTGTTGGTCTTTCCTAAGGGGCATGGCTCACAGGACTCTCGGAGGATGTTTCTCTAGGTTGCTCTGCACCCTTTGGTAAAGGCCACAATAATTAGTAGCATACAACCCCTGGCAAAAATTATGGAATCACCGGAGGATGTTCATTCAGTTGTTTTTTTTTTTTAAATAGATCACAGACATGGCACAAAACTAAAGTCATTTCAAATGGCAACTTTCTGGCTTTAATAAACACTAAAAGAAATCAAGAACAAAAAATGTTGTTGTCAGTACAAGCAGAGGGGAAAAATTATGGAGTCACCCTCTAAATTTTAATTCCCAAAACTAACACCTGCATCAAATTAGATCTGCTCGTTAGTCTGCATCTAAAAAGGAGTGATCACACCTTGGAGAGCTGTTGCACCCAGTGGACTGACATGAATCATGGCTCCAACACAAGAGATGTCCATTGAAACAAAGGAGAGGATTATCAAACTCTTAAAAGAGGGTAAATCATCACGCAATGTTGCAAAAGATGTTCGTTGTTCACAGTCAACTGTGTCTAAAATCTGGACCAAATACAAACAACATGGGAAGGTTGTTAAAGGCAAACATACTGGCAGACCAAGGAAGACCTCAAAGCATCAAGACCAGAAACCTAAAGCAATATGTCTCCAAAACAGGAAATGAACTACAAAACAAATGAGGAACGAATGGGAGGAAACTGGAGTCAACGTCTGTGACCAAACTGTAAGAAACCGCCCAAAGGAAATGGGATTTACATACAGAAAAGCTAAACGAAAGCCATCATCAACACCTAAACAGAAAAAACAAGGTTACAATGGGCTAAGGAAAAGCAATCGTGGACTGTGGATGACTGGATGAAAGTGATACGCAGTGATGAATTGCGAATCTGCATTGGGCAAGGTGATGATGCTGGAACTTTTGTTTGGTGCCGTTCCAATGAGATTTATAAAGATGACTGCCTGAACAGAACATGCAAATTTCCACAGTCATTGATGATATGGGTCTGCATGTCAGGTAAAGGCACTGGGGAGATGGCTGTCATTACATCTTCAATAAATGCACAAGTTTATGTTGATATTTGATGATGAAATCATTTTTCAAGATGATAATGCATCCTGCCATAGAGCAAAAACTGTGCAAACATTCCTTGAAAAAAGACACATAAGGTCAATGTTATGGCCTGCAAATAGTCCAGATCTCAATCCAATTGAAAATCTTTGGTGGAAGTTGAAGAAAATGGTCGATGACAAGAATCCAACCTGCAAAGCTGATCTGGGGACAGCAATCAGAGAAAGTTGGAGCCATATTGATGGAGAGTCCTGTGTGACACTCATTAGGTCCAGGCCTCAGAGACTGCAAGCTGTAATAAAAGCCAGAGGTGGTGCAACAAAATACTAGTGATGTTTTGGAGTGTTTTTTTGTTTGTTTGTTTTTCATGATTCCATAATTTTTCCCCACATAATTGAGTGATTCCATAATTTTTCCCCTATGCTTGTTCTAAAAAAGTAACAAATACCGACTACCACATTTTTTGTTCTTGATTTCATTAAGTGTTTATTAAAGCCCGAAAGTTGTCATTTGAAATGACTGTAGTTTTGTGCCATGTCTGTGATCGGCTTTTTTTTTTTAAAACAAAAATAAACAACTGAATGGACATCCTCCGAGGCCGGTGATTCCATAATTTTTTCCAGGGGTTGTATTAAAATGCCCATATCTCTGGAACCATATGGCGTACTTGACTACATGACGTGGGAGAACTAGTTCTCTAGTGATAATCTCCTGCTAATGAAACATCTATTTTCTTGAAACTGCAGCAAGTTGTTCAGTAAGTGACACATCACTGAAATCAGGGTGTCTACCTCTAAATCATGCTGCTTTCAGAAAACCTGGTGACAGATTCCCTTTACTTTTTGTAGTGTTAGACTAATAAATACGTGTTGGGAGATAACTTGATGTTCCTGGGCTTCAATGCAAAATCTATAACAGTGCCCCCCACATGTCACGTGCCACGGGTGTCGTCTACTGTCTTTGGGCCTCTCAGTGTTGAGGATCCAGGTGTAACTGCTCCCTCTGCACCCCTTATCTCTCCCCTGCATATGTTGATGTCTGACTTAACAAACGTCTTGATGTGCGGTGAAGACAATAGTTCCTCCTGAACTGGATGTGAACTGTTGGTGGATTTGCTGCCCCTCTTATGGTGTCTTTCCAGTCCTCTCAGTAATCAGGAACACATAATAGCAGATTTTCTGCTCAATTTGACTAGCAGAAATACATGTTTATGATATAGTTTATGAGGTTTTCATCTGGTTTTGCCTAAAGGAAGCAGTTTAGTTTTGGAGCACACCCCGAGATGGAGCCTTCACGTCAGAATTCATCATTTGGTTTTGTAACGAAGATTTTATCTTTATATTTGTAAAACCACATTATATTAAGGCGTTTATATACCATTGTGTGTTTTTGAAGCTTTACAGAGCTATTCCAGACAAAAGAATTAGCACTATCCACTACAGATGTTAGATTGGTGGGAGGACAACAAGTCGGTCAACCAATGGGATAACCAGTGGGTCAACAATCAGTCTCCGCAATGGGCAAACCCAGTCTCTTATCCTGCCCAGCAGCCCAACCGAGGCTCAGTAAACCATGGGACACATTCTAGACCAATTTTTAAACTCAAATTAAATTTTTTTATGACTTTTCAAAGTGTTTTATGTCGGAAATCTGGCAAAAACACCTTTATATGAATCGGGGTCGCAGTGTTTTCCTAGGGAGCTTCACCAGGTGGTTCTTGGCACAATCTTTAGGGTCTCTAGAGGTCTGTCCAGCTAATAAAACCCATAAATGTTGACTCACATGCATTTTGGAGGTCTAGATGTTGAAACACGAGGGCAACGCAGCTCTCCAGCAGTGTAGCTAAGGAGGCCACGGGGGCAAGTGCTCTCAATGCCAGGTGGGCATTCACGTTGTCTTGACTAGGACATTTGAATAGAAAATTAGGGCAGCAAAATAAACCTGTGTCTTCTGTTAAAAAAAATCCAAGATAAATGCTATCTGGAGAAATCATATGTGGTGGCAAGCATTTACTTGTGTCTATAAAGAAAATGAAAGGACAACACTGGGATCTTTTCGAATGGACAAATACTAGAAAATGACCTACTGTTAACATTGAGCCCAAGATCTCAAAACAGGCTAACACTTCCTATTACTTTTCAGCTTGTGCTGTGTACACTGGGGGGCAGAATCTCTAGCCATCACAGGGAGGCCGCAGCTATATTATAAAGCTGGAGACAAATAACGCATGATCATCCATTATGTGACACTGACCGATTCTCCTCCCTCTCTGTGTAAGCTCCTCAGCATTTTTCACAGAGCATGTTTACTGCACTTTTCCATAGACGAGTACACTGAGCATAAGCAAGTGATGTTTTTTCAGCCACCACTGGAGAATGCACATATGCTATCGGCAGCCGCATGATATAATATTAGGGGAGTTGTTAATAGGCCGTTATATAGACAGAGGTGCATCTTATGTAATGATGTGAATGGCACCGTTTACAAGCCTGTGTGCCTTTTGAATAATAAGCAGCCACCCCACGGATGTTTAGTGGTTGTTTTATTAGTATTTTGCACCTCTACTGCTCCCGCGTTTATCATGAGGGATCGGCTGCATCTTGTTGTGCATTTGTGTCTGGACATGGCTTTGCAAGTATGGCTGCTATTCCCCTATAGCCTGATATCCCTAAATAAAATGCTGATTGATCCATTGCCTCCAGAAGTCACATCATTAGTAAATTTAGTCCACTTGTTTGTAATTTTTTTTTTCAGTACAACTACAGCTGCTCTGTGAAGGCCTCAGAGGTTTGTGTCAGAAAATGTGGAATCAAACAGCATCACCAAGGAACACACCAGACAGGTCAGGGATAAAGTTGTCCAGAAGAGTAAAGCAGGGTTAGGTTATACAAAAATATCAAAGGTTCTGAACATCTCAAGGGGCACTTTTCAGTCCTTCATCCAAAAATGGAAGGAGTATAGCACAACTGCAAACCTACCAAGAAATGGACATTCGCCTAAACCAGTGTTTCCCAACTCCAGTCCTCGTGGCCCACCAACAGGTCATGTTTTCAGGATTTCCTTAGGTGATGGAATTATTGTTGGTGCAAGTTCTGAAATGATCACCTGTGCAATTCTAAGGAAATCCTGAAAACATGACCTGTTGGTGGGCTTTGAGGGCTGGAATTGGGAAGAACTGATCTAAACTGGCATGCCAAGCAAGGAGAGCACTGACTAGAGAAGTAGCCAATAGGCCCAAGGTCACTCTGGAGGAGCTGCAGAGATTCACAGACCAGGAGAGAGAATCTGTTCACCGGTTGACTATTAGTAGTGAGAGAGTGGCTAGAAGAAAGTCATTTCTGAAGGCAAATCATATGCAGTTTGCAAAAAGCCATGTAGGGGACACAGGGAGCATGTGGAAGAAGGTCCTCTGATCAGATGGAACCAAAGTAGAACTTTTTGGGCTGGACGCAACATGCTATATGTGGTCAGAAAACCAACACTGCTCATCACCTCATGATGGATGGGTGTAAAAAGTGTATCTAGCAGAATAGCGTTTAGTGACCGCTCCCCGTTAGTGCAGATCACCTCCTATTTATTAAAGGCAAGTCTTTATTGAAGCTTCCCTTTAATAAAATCATGCGCGAAAGTGAATCCTTGAGTCTTCCTTACTTTTATCACTAAACCATGGGGTTGTTAACTTTCCCTGAATATTGGATCTTTTTTATATTGTCCTGTATTGTTGTGCTTTATTGTATATTTTATATAGTTTTTTTTCTTCTTGGTCAGTTTTTGGTCACGGACCTGTATTTGTGAATGAATCCATAGATCCTACATTCCTCTCTGTTTGCCCGTAGCCTATTATGCTCATTACTTGGTCCTTTTAGTATCTGCACTGAAGGAATTTTTGCCAAGATTATGGTTTTTTTTTTTGCCTTCTGGCCACTTTAATGAGAGTTTTTACCTTCTGCTCTCGCTGCCGACTGATACTGTAAATACCGACCCCGATGCCGGCGCAGGACAAAGACCTTCCGAGAGGAGTTAATAAACGCGGCTGCCCCGGGGGGATACGTCTTTGTTATTGTGAAAGTGCTGGAAATTATTAAATTAGCAGCTTTTTCACCAGGATTATTTACTGGATACTTGGTAATTGTTGCCTCTCTCGGGGACGGCCTTAAACCAATAAAGTCTGGGGGAAGGATATTAGAAAAAATACGCAAAAAAAAAAAAAAACAATAAATACAATTATTTTCCTTTGTTTTTCAGAACATTCTATGTTACATTAAAATGTTGCATTCAAAATTAGAACTCATATCAAAAGGAAAAATCCAAGCCCTGATATCAGGTTGTGGACAAAGTTATGGCTCCTGTAATAAAAAGGATATAAAAAAGCAAAAGAATAAAAAACGGAAAATTGGCTGCTGTGGAGAAAGCATGGTCTTGTTGCCTTCACTCCCCATAAAAGGTTCAAACTGCTTTTGGTTCATATACCATTCTTATATGTTCTGAAACGGTCCAGATTCTCATGGTCTCTAACCTGCCATCCACTCTTTGTCAGTGGGTGGATCCTCTGCACCAGCATTCTGCCAGTACTATGGGTGCTAGGACATTATTTACATCACTCACCAGTGTCCAATGCTATGCATGCCCTGAAGTGAAAACTCGCCTGCCTGTTATGCCAGTAATATAGGTGCTAGGACTTCATTTCCATTACTTCCTAACATACAGTGCCCCTGGCCAGTGTCCAATGCTATGAATGCCCTGAAGTGAAAGCTCTCCTGTCTGTTAAACCTGTATGAAGTGCCAGCACTGTAAGTGCTGGGACTTGTTTCCCGTCACTTCCTACCATACATTGATCAAGGCCAGGGTCCAATATTATGTGTGCCCTAAACTGAAATCTCTTCTGTTTGTTATGCCTGTATGAAATGCGAGCACCATAAGTGCTTGGACATCCTTCTCATCATTTCCTAGTATACAGTGCCTTTGCCAGTTAATCATGCCCCGAACTGAAAATTTACCTGCCTCTGGAAGTGCAAGCACTTGGACTTTCTTCCCAACATTTCCTCGTAGACAGAGCTTTTTCCAGTGTCCATTGCTATTCATGCCCTTAACTGAAAGATTACCTGTCTTTTATGTCTGTAGAAGTGCCAGCACCATAAGTGCTTGGACATCCTTCTCATCATTTCCTAGTATACAGTGCTTGTCCAATGTTATTCATGCCCTGAACTGAAAGCTCTCTGTTATGCCTTTGTAAAATTTGACAGACAGGAGAGCAAAGCCCCTACCCCCAGAAGGTAGACAATTATATTTTTGGGGGACAACACAACACAATTTATAAACCTAGTGATTTGCAGATTTTCTGTTTTTCACATTACCTACCAGTTTGTTTTAACTATCCTGAGCTGATTATGACTGTATCAGTCTATCGTGGGAGTCAAGACTTGACCTGGCGCTGAAGCCGGCGCTATGGATGCTGGCACAGGTTGCCTTGAACGTGTTCTGAAATGAAACAATCTGATCTAGAGCAGCGGTTTTATTGTAAGAGCTGTGCGCGAATGAGTCTCCTGATAATCAGCGTCTGATGGACAGTTCTCCGCCGCCTCTCTTCAATTACCGCTTCCTATTTCCACAGGCATTCAAGCTCTGAATGAGAATCACATAGTTCAGTCACTTACACCAGTAACAAAAAAAAGCGTCAAAAATACTCGAAATCTGAAGTTTTTGTCAATGATGCAGAGAGTATCTCTAATCCACTTCCACATTGTACAATTTTGAGTAGGTTTGTCATGATATTACATAGCAAAAATGACAAAGTGACCGGCGTCTTATCACAGATTCTATGTAGGATATGTAACGGGAAGGCAAAGCCCCTTTGGGTCTATGAATCTCACTGATTGGCCTTTCTGTCCATTTGGGATGACAGGATAAACAACTGCCCTTTATTCATACGTCATATTCATAACAACTCCAGCTAATGCTTTGCCATTATGGATCTGGCCCTTTATAGCAGATATATGGCTCAGCTAGCTATGGTGGAAACTTTATATTCCAGTTTATGGTCTCATTTCTCATCTTTTTTTTTTACTAACATTACAATGCAAATGTGTAATTACCGTATGTCTACTCTCATTGAATTCAGACTTTATTGCCGTTATGTGCAAGCCTGCGGTGTTTAATATACGCAATGTTTTCAAACATGGCGGTGATTGTGGAGCATGCGCCATGGAGCGAATGCTCTCTTCCTTATTTATCTGGTATGCGCATGCGTGAGCAAGCCTTATGGTTATGTCCTTATCAAATATGGCGCAGGTGAGTTTTTTCACCCGCCTGCGCATTCAGTTATCTAATGATTAGATCATTCACATGCACAAATGGAAATGGCTACACGCCAAAATAGGCGCTTAATATGTTATTCATTATGTCACAGGTGTTATAATTCTTCAAGTTAAATACACCTGTGACATAATGGTTAATTAGTATTTGTTGCACTTTATCACTGTATTGCCCTTTATTAATGTAATTACGTGTTTATCAATGAATGGATTGATTTTTGAATTTGACACTGTAAAAGCTTTAATGTTAAGCAGTGTTAGCACTTTATTATCTACTAGATGGTGGCCCGATTCTAACACATCGGGTATTCTAGAATATACATGTCCACGTAGTATATTGCCCAGCGACATAGTATATTGCCCAGTCACGTAGTATATTGCCCAGCCACGTAGTATATTGCCCAGTCACGTAGTATATTGCCCAGTCACGTAGTATATTGCCCAGCCACGTAGTATATTGCCCAGCCACGTAGTATATTGCCCAGCCACGT